>NW_027184085.1:46380009-46985530 GCF_041296385.1 Aphelocoma coerulescens
TTGTTCTTTCTCTGTCCCTCCCGTTCACATGCAGCACTGTTTTTACTCCCTTGGGATTTTTTGTCCAAATCATCTTTTGGACCTTCCAAATCCATCAGCTTTTTTTGCCTCCAGTCACTGACCTTCAGAGTGCTATCATTGTGTGTGTATCCTGGGACATCATTATGATTTCCAGTAGTTTACAGGCGCTAGGCCATTTCAGTCAGCTTTAGAACTGATTTTATTAAAATGCATGGGTACAGAGAACTGTATTTAGGTTCCCCAGTCATGCCTACTTGAAGCCATGTGTGGTATCTGTCTGGTTCTGGTGTTTCCTGAACAGTTTCTTTCAGTTTACACAGAACACCCTTTCATGTTATATTTCTGCCTTTTTAATAACACTTAGATTTCTTTTTACAGCTTACTCATTTTCTAGATATTCCAGTTGTTCTGCCTTACATTTTAAAGGATTAATGAAAATAACAGGACCTGGTGTCATTGTGCCCTCTACTTGTGAGCATTTCGAGTGTCCTTAGGGATTTTCTTCATGCAAATGACAATCTTTTTTTCATTTGGCTTTTATAGCTCAATTTCTCCCTAATGAGATGAAACTTTTTTATACTGCTTTGGGATACTTTTTAGCATTTTTGTCTCAAAGATTATGATTCTTTGGCTGATTCAATTAAATGAAGGAAAAATTCAGAGAATCTAAAGAACAAGTATTTTGTTTCTTAAATGAGAACACAGATCCTTGTGACTTCAGCCTGTCTTGTACAGATTTCTGATGTTTCATAAGAATTTGAATTACATAAGCCTTTCTATAAAGCATTATTTCTGCTATTAGTTGAAGATAGGTAAAAAATGCCACATATAAATAAAGGAATATCTTTTACTTGCACAAAGAAACAGGAAGACAGAAAAATATTTTTATTGACTGAAAACAAAGGCCAGCTTAGAAAACATAACAGGTGATCCTGCCCCTCTACTGAGTCTTAGTGAGGCACATCTGGAGAGCTGTGTCCAGTTCTGGACTCCTCTGTACAAAAGAGACATGGAGCTTCTGGAACAAGTCCAGAAGAGGTCTATGATTATGTTTGAGGGACTGGAGCATCTTTCTTACATGGAAAGGCTGAGGGAGCTGGACCTGTTCAGCTGAAGAGACAATGGAGAGGGGACCTTAACAATGTCTATCAGTATCTGAAGGGAGGGTGTCAGAGGATGGATCCAGGCATTTCTTGGAGGTGTTGAACAATAGGACAAGAGGCAACGGGCAGAAACTGATGCACAGGAAGTTCCAGTTGAACATGAGGAAGAGCTTCTTTACCATGCAAGTGACCGTGCACTAGAACAGGTTGCCCAGAGAGGGTGTGGAGTCTCCCTCACCAGAGATATTAAAGAAACATTGGGTGAGATCCTGTGCAATGTGCTCTAGGAAGACCCTGCTTGAAACTTGAGCAGGGAGGTTGGACCAGATGGCCCACTGTGGTCCCTTTTGATCTTACCCATTCTGTTAGGCTGTGATACATTTATAAAAGAATTGGTTTGGACAAAAGCATTTGTTAAATTTACTTGCTTTTTGTCCTTTAAATCTAAACACATTCTCTGTTCATTCCTTATGCATAGCCAAGTTCTAGTTACATTCTATCCTCTCTACACTGTAGTATCTTTCTGCTGATTCATGCGATTCCCAAAATATTCATTGCTCATATGAAGGTGCATATCCCATGTCTACCCTATGCTGTATGATTTTCCCCTCAGTTTTTCATATTTTTGCAGTAGCCAGTAGTGAGAGAGCCATTCTTGGGCCATTGATGGAGAGCACTGGGGTGGTTTTATGCAGTTAGCCTGAGTTGGAGGGACCAAGAGACACAGTGTTTCCCTTCCTGCATGCAGTAAAGTAGTTCTCCAGCCAGAGATGGAATTCTCTATAGAGAGTAGAAAGTGTAGTCAGATGAGATGGGTAAGGCATAAGCCTCCAAAAGTCTGAAAAAAGGAGTAAAGCTGCTGGGGAGACTCCAGTCAGGGATAACTTCTCAAGGGAGGATACAAAAAAGGCCAGTGTGACAACAACAACATGACACAGGATTGTTGCAGTGAACCATGACCAACCCCAGGGCCGGCCAGATCAAGTGGGCCAAAAGGTCCATTGGTTTGATGCTTCCACAGCCCAAAAGCCTTGAGCATTCAAAAGGCTGTGAAAAATATATAAATCTGTGCCTTACCATTGGCTGCAGCCCTCCCCTCCCCTTATTTCTCGTATTTGGTTGTATTTCCAGAGAGTTCTATGGATTTCGGTAGTTAATTTGCCCTTGTTACTCCTCCCCGCCTACCCTTCTCCCATTTGCTGTAATTCCTTCTCCCTGCCTTGGTAGCACCCCCTGGCTGATGTTCCATTGGTTACTGTGTGTTTTCCACGCCCATATTGTGGGGGTGCAAAACGCCCTGCAAGCCACGTTTCTTTGGCTTTCTCCATGGATTTTTCTTCTCCAATAAACCCTCTCCCCCCATGAAGGAGTCCCTTCGCTTCTTCCCTACCTCCTTCGCACACCCTTGCCATCGGTGGGCAAGGCGAACTCCGAGCAGGTGCTTCGCCTGCCCTCCTGCACCGCGATCGGCTTCCGTCCTTCCCTGCTCGGAGCAGGCAGAAGATTGCCCGGTGCTGGGACAGCGTGCTAGCTGGCTACACCAGGGCGGCACAGGATCTTCAGATCCATCTCTGAGACATATTTGATTCACTCCAGGCAAATGATACAGGAATAACCTATGGTCCCAAGGGACCATTTGAAAGGGAAGAATGGCTTCTCTAATTATCTTCAGAAGGAGCACACATTTTCTGAAGATCACTCAGAGTGGTGAAAGATTATTAAGAAGAGACATACCAGGATACATCACAATTCCATGTCAGCTGAGAACAGAACTAAATTAAAAGAACTTGGGAACATTATTCCAATACACAAGTGTTTGAAATGGTGATTGTTGCGAATGGGACACAGAAGACCATTGACTGAAATATTACCTCAAGTTTGTGGACCTTACCTGTCCTGGGAGTTGGAGAGGCATATCTGTCTTTCGTGTTGATGAATGTGGCTGGAGCTAACATTTGTCACCCTTCTTGTGGTGGCATTGCTCCACTGTACAAAACTACCCCAAAGAAGGTGGAACAGGAATCAGCAGGCACAATTGGCTGAGTGCAGCACCATGGACCAGGTTAAGTTTCATACTAAGTACCATGTCAGTACCATTTTTCTCCAAAGATGGGTGAATGATCAGCCTTCTTGCAGAAGAGGCGATATTATAGATGACAAGTCCTGAAACTCTTTTGAAGTTCAGAGTAGGTAAAAATTGCCACTGTGATATTTTTTTCTTTCTGTGCAACAAAACATTCTATTTTAATACCTTTATCCAAATGTTTTATTTCAGTTCAAGCTGTACCTCTATGCAAGATGCTGTAACACCAGTGCCTACACTGTGACTTTGTGCAGCATGTCATGTAAGAAGAAAACTAAGCCTAACATGCAAAGTGTTTACTGTGAGTCTTACGAAGACTTAGCAAGAAATCATGGTAGCAAGAAATTATAATACACATTATTATCGAAATTCCAGCCATTCCTGGACTTCTTACCAAGTCATCAAGACTCAAGTAGGATGTATGGTTATGAATAGATGAGACAAATTTTGTTTCAGACAGGAAAAAAAATCCACAGAACTGAAGTATTCTATGTTAACCAATGAGAAGGAAGTAAGGACGTGACAATTTATAGGCTTACTCCACTAACTTCTGAGTTGGAAGGTGTCTCATTATCAGCAATTCCTACAGTTTTGGAAAAATGAACTAATATTCAGCGCTGGGAGTCATTTTCCATACTTTCTCTCAGCATCAGAAAAGACTTGTTACATCTGGCACTTGAATGTGTCTCTAGCAATCACTGTAGCTGCATATATTCTGCATGATATTGATTAATTAGATTTCTGATAATAAAGAGCAGTAGAAAACAGATGCACAGATACTGAACTCTATATGAAGGGCAACTGCTCTTGGTAAAAAAGTCCTCTTTTTTGCTCTGGAAAAGCCTTCAAATTTGTTCAAAAGCCTTACATTTCATGATGGGAATATAAGATTTTTGTTTTCCATGACTGGTGATAGGCTGGGGGAAGAATATAAAAAACAAACAAGAAAACGAACCCACACAAACCCCCAAACAAACAAAAACTGAACAACCAAAAAAAAATGTAGAGACTTTCTGAGTATCCAGCTCTTATTCCAAGGGAAACTTTGTCTGTGATCATGCTCAGCTCCAGGAAAACAACAAAACAAAATTATGATATGTTATTAAAAGGAAAACAAATCCCAAAAAGATTAATTGTCTAACAGGAATAGAAGAAGGCAGTCTCCCTGACCAACAGGTAGAGTGGCTTTGAAATGCCACTGAAGTCCTTGCTTCTACAAAAAACACAATCCTTTATTGGAAGTGAAATGAAAGTGAAGCAGTGGAATTGTTTGAAGAAAAAGAAGTCATAAAAAGCACATGTGGACGGAAGGAGGGTTAAGCCACTTGAACTTATTTGAAGTGTACTTGCCCTAGGCAGACACAAAATGTGTATTTCTGATCATATGGCAAGCAAAGAGTAGTGTTTTGCAGACTTCTTTATAGGACACGGCAAGACTCGGAGAGAGGAAGGGAGGGAGGGCTGCAGAATGCAGAGGCCTTCCAGGTTTCAGAAAAATGTCTTGTTTACTGAAGCTTGGAACCTAAAGACATCCTTATTCTAGCTGCAATACTAAGATTATCAATGATACTAAAAACATGTCCAAGGATGTTCGGTCTAAGGAAGCAGAAATCTTGTATTTTGTCAAGTCTTATACCTGTGGATTGCTATATGACTTCAGGCCAAGTGGGGACTGCAATTTCTTCTAATATCTCTTAAGTCGTATTTACAGACAAGAACTAATCCAGACAATATTTCGTTTTTCTCAAAGTATAGTGGTCCATTCTGGACACAGTACTGCAGCTGAAACCTTTCCCCTCCCATGGAGTGTCTATTCAATATTACTATTACACATCCCAAAAGAGGTGCAGTGGAATCTTGCTGCTCTTTGTGAGTTAGTTTCACCCTCAAACCCCTAACATTATACTAGCCATCTGGTTGCCTTTTTCATATGTGACGTTTGGTTTTTTCCCCTCACTATATATCACTTGTCTCTGTGGCATTTCATCTTGTTGACCCCAGGCCATCTGTCCAATTTGTAGAGGTAATTTTGAATTCTGTTCCAGTCCTCCTGAGTGCACCTTTCAGTTTGTGTCATCTGCAAATACTGTAAATGCACTTACTCTTCATTCCCCTAGTTATTAATGAAACAACTGAGTAACACAAGGCACAGGACAGACCCCCCCATGGGAAACAATTTGCATCTCTCCCCACAAATTACAGTGAATCTGCAATAACTATTCTGTTTTCTAACAAACAAATAGACCACCACCCAGCCAGCTCTCTGTTCCCTAGATAGCTCCTGAGATCCATGGGTTCATTGTGTGCTAACAAGAAAGTGATGTGCAGGTTTACTGAAACTGATATGTATTACACCAACTTGTAACCTTAAAAGTGAGGCCAGTTACTCCATCCTTGACAAATGCCTTCCTCCTGTCTTTTTCTTCCTTTCCTCTACAGTCAGCTTCATGTAGTCCCAAATTCCGTGGTTTCTGCAGGAGAAGTTAGAGTGATTAGAGCTCTCAAAGGGTCAGTTTTCCCCTTTTACAGTAGTGAATATATGTTTGCCCTGCAATTTCACAGGGCTTCACATTTCCTCTACTACTTCTCAGAAACAATAATCTTTATGCTTGCTTTGGCTGTTTCCTTCACTTCTCTCCAAACTTGGTCAGCTTTCACAGTATTTTTATCCTATTCTTTTCCTTACTTAAGCTAGTGGTTTTTTGCATTGTAATGTTGTTTGGTGACAGTTTCATGAAGATTAAAGAGAGAAAACAACGTGCAGCATTTGTTTGTGTCACCCATTGTTTGCTCTCTTTTCCCATGTAGTAACAGATCTATACTTTGCTTTCACATATTTTGTTGCTCTTAAAGAATATATTTTCATGGCTTTCTCACGTGTCTCATATATATTCCTCCCGGTTTATATCATGGTATTGTGGCTTTTGAGCCTCTAGGGTAACATTTGTAGTAAATGTTTGCACTTTTCTCCACAGCTGTGAAGACTTCCATCGGTGGAAAGGAAATTCTCCTGAAAATGAGATTATCAATAAAAATGCAGATGTGATGCTATAAAAATGCAAAATATGAGGAGCTGATGGGGCAAACATTAAGTGTG
Organism: Aphelocoma coerulescens; assembly: GCF_041296385.1. NCBI lineage: Eukaryota > Metazoa > Chordata > Aves > Passeriformes > Corvidae > Aphelocoma > Aphelocoma coerulescens. The sequence goes on from NW_027184085.1 coordinate 46,386,314, forward strand.
GTTGGTAAGGTCATAACAGACTAGTAGAACAGATCTCTGAGAGGTAAGATACCCTCACTATTTTGCATTCCCTTTGTGTTGCTTTATTACCTACTTTCTCCTTGTTAGAATGTGGGCTGATATGATCAAGAAATAGATGAGAAAATTAGAGAACCTAGCGAATTCGGACAGTACACTTATTTTTCTGCTCTTTTGGTATCATGTTTCAGTTCCAGTCAGTTCACTAGGAATAATCACATGTAGTTGGTCTCTAAAGACAGCTGAATATCTTAAATGGCTTGATGGCATAACCATTTCATATGTCTCTCTCAATGTGATGTTTTAGGCATATTGCAGACTGTGGAACTTCAAGTATAAATTGTTAATCAGAGTAACTGGAAGCAGTTTAGGACTATGACATTGATGGAGAAGTAATATTTGCAGTTTTCAGACTAATGTAAGAAAATTAAAGACTAATCTTGTTGTTGGCCCAATCTTAAAAAGTAAACACCCACAAAGTGACAGCACAGATGGCTTGCAAGTCTTGTAAGAGAGAATTGGCATTGATTGCAAGGCTGAGCTGGAAAACAGTTTAAGATGCCTACTGTTCAACAGGTTTTCCTTACTGCAAGATTAGACACTACATATCAAACTGGATGTGAAATAAACTTCCACTGGCTTGGTACCTAATGGGCAGAGGGATGAGTGACAGTACCTGACCACTACAACGCTCATTTCCTAGCTGCCATCATGTCTTCAGATGCTACAGGTTCAGGAGACACCAGAAAACTATTTTTTTCTTAGTGAAGGTGACTGGCACAGCTTCTTGTGCCATGTGCTTCCCTACTTAGGAATTCTGACCTAATGGCTCTGGTCAGCACCTACTACAGTGATGATCAGGAATGACTGCATGTGAGAAGACTTCTTCAATCAGGTCAGCTTCTGCTCACGTGAACAAGAATACAGAGACAATGTGGTCATACTCAGCAGGGTCATGTCTGCCTGTCTAAAGAGCTGGTAAGCTGACCTTTTTTTTCTTTGGAATAAGTGTGGGGATTCATCCAGTTGGCCACCTTCAGGATTTTTATCAAGATTCTGGTCATCAGACATTCATCTTGAGTAGGCAATAGGCAGCAGATATGTGAATATACTTAGCTGACTGAGGTTGTGTGGCCTATTTGGTATAAGCAAGTTTGGAGATATTATGTGTTTCTAATTCGGAAGCTACTTCTCTGTAGAATTAAATTTTTGTAGGTAAGACAAGAAGCAAGCAATAACAGACACTCAAGTAATGTTTAGATGTAAGTGTAACTGATCTGCATTATGACAGAGATCATTCTCATACAATGCTACTTTCAGTGAAGCAGTATTATGTATAGGATATCTTTTGCTGTCATTGAAAACTGTTAAGCATATACAGCATGCCTGCTTGGAAAAAGTAGTCTTAAGTCTGAATTAGAAGAGTTCTGTCCCCATTTTGCAGCATTGTGTTGAACATCAAGCCAACTGGTGCTGGTTTAATGGGATCTGGATAGTGCACACAGGAAGTTAGAGACAAGATGCAAATTGTTTGACACTGTCCCACATGACATCTTTGTCTCCAAATTGGAGAGGCATGGATTTGATGGATGGAGCACTTGGTGCATAAAGAGCTGGCTGGATGGCGGCAGGCAAAGAGTTGTGGTCAACAGCTCATTTTCCATGGGGACACCAGTGACCAGTGGTGTCCCTCAGGGGTCAGTACTGGGGCTGACACTCTTCATCATCTTACCAGTGTCATGGACAGTGGGATCGAGGGCATCCTCAGCAAGTTTGCCACCAACACCAAGCTGTGTGGGGCAGTCAACACGCTGGAGGGAAGGGATGTCATCCACAGGGACCTGGACAGGCTGGAGAGGTGGGGCTGTGCAAACCCCATGAAGTTCAGCAAAGCCAAGTGCAAGGTCCTGCACCTGGGTCAGGGCAATCCCAGACACAGCTACAGGAAGAGAGGATTCTGCCCCTCTGCTCTGCTCAGCTGAGACCCCACCTGGAACACTGCATTCAGCTCTGGTGCCCCCAGCATAAGAAGGGCATGGAACTGTTGGAGCAAGTCCAGAAGAGGGCCACGAACCTGCTAAGAGGGCTGGAGCACCCTGCCTGTGAAGACAGGCTGAGAAAGTTGGGGCTGTTCATCCTAGAGAAGAGAAAGTTGTGTGAAGACATCATAGCAACCTCCCAGTATCTGAAGGATCCTACAGGGATGCCAGAGAGAGACTCTTCATCAGGAACCATAGGGGTAGGACAAGGAGTAATGGGTACAAACTAAAGGAGGGGAAATTTAGGTTAGATCGTGGGAAGAAGTTCTTCACTCTGAAGGTGGTGAGGCACTAGAACAGGTTGCCCAGAGAGGCTGTGGAGGTCCCAGCTCTGGCAGTGTTGAAGGCCAGGCTGGATAAGGGTTTGAGCAACCTGACAGAGTGAGAGATATCTCTGCCCAAGGCAGCAGGGGTTGGGGCTAGACAATCTTTGAGGTCCCTTCCAACTTTTAATATTCTGTGATTCTGTGAATCTAACCTATTCAGCTTTGCCTCAATTTTCTGTACAAAACTTCTTCAAGAACTTCTCTCCATTGGATTAGTAAGTCTGCAGTCCTGGGGCTTCTCTTTATTTCCTTAAGCACATCTTATCACTGATAGCTGGTGCCTCTGTTTTCAGCAAGTTCCAGATTATTTGGTTTTAGTCTGGAGAGCACAATGAGAAATTATAACCTGTAAATTCTGGCTCTTCATGCTCCTCCTTTTCTGTCTTCTGTCAGAAAAAAACCAAAAGGAACCTGAGTCTCTGGTCCTGACTTTTTCTTTAGGAAGTCTTAATTTTTTCTGCAGTTTTGAAGGGTGAGACCAACAACAGAATGAAGCAAGACTAAGGAAAACGTTTTTTTTGCATGCTTGCTGCCTATAGGACACTCCTCTTCCTCCAGTCTGCAATCCTGAATGGTTCATGGTTTTCCCTTTCTTCTCCTTTATTTTTATTCTGATTATTCTCCTTTTCTTCCATCAAGCCCTTGGTTATTGCCAACAATTTATGCATTCAGTCCCATTCACTCCAAAGCAACTGGATGGGAATGTGTCAAGAAGGAAAAACAGTTTTTGATGACAATATCGTAATAGAAGAAAAAAGAGGTTATTCTGGAAATGTTCTCCTTTATCATATTTCTTCATAACATCTGTGAAGACAAGCTTCATTCCAGGTTCCCTGAGGCCAAATTTACCAAGCATGCTTCAACAGGAAGGGAGGAAATTGAGAAGTAAATTTTGGAGTTACGGAGAGTCCTGCCTTGCAGATTAGGTCCATGTGGGACTATTAGACTATCTTAAGCATCAAACTAAATGTGAGGTGTCCTGTTTATTACTGGTGAACAAAAAGTCTTATTGTAAGAAAAGTGCAGTTTCCAAGGAGTAAAAACATCTTCGTGCTTAATTGACAGATATCATTGTTTAGAAAAGAAAAAAAATGTCAAGGGAAAGGGTACGTGTAAGATTTGAAACATTATTTTTAAGCTATGAGTTTTCTTTGAAGTTTGACTTTAATATCGGAAGATTGCACAATTGAAGAGAGTATTAAAGTCATTTATTTGTTTGTCAGGCTCAACACATCAAAAACCCAGACACCTTTGGTCATAAAGGGTAGAAAAATTAAGGGGGACAGAAATAGTCCTGCAGTTCTACACTGTTTGCTTCTGCAACTGAATGTGGATCCAATATTCATGTATAAAGGGAGGTTTGCATTTCTCTGGCTGAGAGCATTATACCAACACCTGCAGATGTCCAGCATTCCCTGGTTGTGTATGCTTCACCTTTCACAACAAACAGGTTTACACGGTTTTGGATTGAGCTCAGATTATACTGGACTATTTATGTTTAGCACTGGGAAGGCTCTTCAGAGCACTCATGTGGTAGGCAGTGCTCATAATGCACAGTAAGTAGAAAAGGCACTGCTGCAGATGTTTTCTAAGAAAGAAGACAAAGTGGCAGGACCCTAGGGACAGCTTTGGGCAGAGATGAAGGAGTTCACAGAGATAAACAGCTGAGGAATGTCTTGGAATACCAAATTCTGAAGAGGATGGGGTAGAAGGATCAGTATTTGCTACAGAATGTGTTGACCTGGTCATGAAAGCTTCATTAATTCTGCAGTTGCTCGTTTTTTAGCACTAAGGGAATGCCTCTATAAATATATAACGTTAAAAGAAAGTTTAGGGTTATCCTTAGGAAGATATGAACAAGAAGGTTAATAAACCATCTCTCACTCAATGCTCTGCTAACATATAGAAAAAAATGGCATCACCACTTTGCGATGAAATGGGATGAAGCATCAACATTTTTGAGACGGAAAAATTTGAAAACTTCAAACATTTTAGGAATTCAGTTTTGCAGCAGAAGTGGTTATATTTCCTAGTGAAAATTGCTTCTGAATGAAAAACAGGTTTCTAGTTATGGAAAATATTTTCTGTTAACAACTTCAGAAAATTTTAGGCCTTTGCTAGAGGAAGAAACATGCAGTCAAAAATTCCTGACCAGGAGTAGCTAAAAAATAGATTGATTTCTTCTTCTCTCCCATACTATTGAAACAAAATGCTATTCATGTAACTGTCTTTTGAGCACTGTGCTCTCACTAACAGCATAAATCACCATATTTCCATGTCTCTTGAAGGTACAGAACAATGAAAATGAGAGGTCAGCCAGAGAGTGTGTTAAGTATAATCATATCAAGACATAGAAAACAAGCCTGCTTTCCTGCCAAAAAGAATTGGTCCGAGAGAGAAGAGTTCACATACCTTTAACCAGGGGAACAATGCACAGTGAGAGTTATATAAAGAGGCTGGATATATTGGCTGTGCAGTTGAGTCTTACTATCTGATTGTGATAGAAACAGCTAACAATTGTGCCAATTAAACAGCCATAAGTCACCATTTGAGGCTAGATGTTGGTGGCAACCATAGGAAATAACTAATCATGGCTGTGCAAGCAGTATGTTGTTTCCTAGAAGTGGGTAAATGAAAATGAGCTTGAAGCAGGCGAGTCAAGTGTGTCTGTCAGGTGTGGTGTGGAACACTGTACCAGTTGCTGTATTGTGTATCGATATAGCTCTCCAGAAAAACTACAACTTGTTTTCCTTTCTCTTGTATATCTACTGGTGTCTTCTCTCAAATGGGAGAAGGCAGGTCCTGGCCTCAGGACACTTACCAGATGTTCTGAGGGCGATTTCTGTTTTGGTTTCAGTGTCTGCTCTTAGCATTCCATGTTAATGGAGCTGCCTGGAATAAAAGACTATTTTCTTCTCAGCAGTAAAGAATTAAGTATTACGTTGTTTGTGTTTTTTTCTATAACGTCTTGATGAAATTAGCATTTTCTTTCCCTGTCAGTTTCCAGAGGAGAATTTCATTTTGCTCGAATTTATGGGTAAAAGAAACTTTTGACTGGCAAGTTTCCTCACTAGAGAGGACACAGTAAGCCCTCAAATGGCATGAAATATTTACCAAAATAAAGCTGAAATATTTACCAAAAGAGCAAGAACGCTTTTGATGCTGCTACTGAAAAACTGCAACAAGCACATTCCCTTTTCATGTTCTTTCATCTGGTCAGAAAACTCAGAAGAAAATAAGAAGTACTGTGGAAGCACTCTCACTGCTTCTGATAAGATTCTTTCTACTTACTCTAAAATCCAGAAGATCCTTTCATTCTAAAGGAACATCATTAAAGAGTTCAGAGCATTCCAAATACATTGATATTTCTGGGATAAATCTGCTGAAGTGAAAGGACCTTCCCTGGCATTTACTTTGTTGAGCTAACCAAAGTACCTATGGTGATAAACCAAACAATAATGCATGCACTCAACAGTCTTGCATCTGAATTTTTTAAAGAGTGCAAGTCCCAGTTTATTTCAGCAGAATGAGTTCTGCTGAAAAATGCCACAGGAGAGTTACGGAAATGATCTCTGTGTACCTGCAGCTCCTCATGTACTTCTTTGACTTGCTCCATCTTCATAGACACCAGTTGAAGGAGACCTGAAAGGTACTTAGATAATTATGCCTCTACTACAAGATGACTTACAGTGCTTTCATGTCTTGAGAGAAACCTCCAGCTCCTTCCTTCTTGTGCTCAGCATTGCACATAGTACATGTATTTTACTGGAGTCTGGGAGGAAGCCTATCCAGATGCCTTTGCTGTTTCAGGTTTGTAAGGTCCAGCGGTATCCCATGCAGAAATCAGGGGATAATTGCCCACTGCTTCTTCTTGCCTGCATGAAAACGAATGCCTAGAATAATGTCACTCAACATGGGCTCACCAAGCCCATCTTCCACTCTGGAACTGGGAAATGAAAACAGGCTACCCAGGAATGAAGGATTTCTTTTTTTTCTAAGCCACCTCTTCTTGCCCACAGATCTGCTTTAAGCTGACGCTCCTGCAAGCAAGAAGCATGAACTGAAGCAATGGGAGACATACCATAACTTTGAGTCAGGGAGCAGATGTCCCACTTGGCCTGCAGAGGTCCTGTTGAGCATAGTAGCATCCCTAAGATAATTTATTATCCGGTACAACTGGGATTTACAAGGATAAATATCTGATGGAGTCTTTTTGTGTGAGCTAATGTGACTAATTCATTTGGTTCCCTATAAAGCCTGGCACGGGCCCTCTGAGACCAACATTTTTTGAGAACTTTTTCCTGTGAAATTCTGTGATGGTAAGTCATTAGGGAAGCTATCAGGAACAGGTGGCAGCAGCAGCTTCTTCAGCTGTGCTTCCAAAATGTTTGTGTTTAATACTACTTTGATGTAGCAGGTTGTTTCTTTTTGTATATTAACTTTAAGAAATATATGGATCTTGATAAGTGCTCTCAAAAGTCTCATACCTGAGCTGTTCCAGTTCAGGAGCTGAAACTGAAGAAAGCACTTGGATTCGAAGAACAAGAAAACCATTTAGGCTATTGTCAGAACCTTAGTGGGTGGTGACAGACTGACATGTACATACTGTTGGAAACAATAATATTGCAAGCAGAAAAGCGTCAGATTTCCCAAACTGACATGAAAATGATTAAGGCCCTAAAGCCTGTAAAACTGAGTTTAGCAGGGACTCCAACTTACAGTTTCCAGGGAACAAAGCAATTAATATTTGCTCAAGGAAGAGATCAGTCCTTCTGCTGCAGGTGTACTTCCCTGTACTGAAAGATCAGAGCAAGCCACAAAGATATTGATGTCAGCAAATGACCTCACTACTTAGGATAGACTCACACTTCACTGCCTCTGCATGTAATGCTTAAGGGGAAAGAATTAGCTGTATTCTGCACCAGACGAACTAAGCAATCAATTTTCCATGAGTGCTTTTTAAGTACTAATTTTTATAAAAGCTGGTATCTTAAAATTATTTTTGAAATTTTATCTCCTATGTAGTGAATAATCTGCCTACTTTGTACCACTATTAAAATCATGTACAACACCTGCACTCTTGCATCAGGTTTTGGTTGTGATGTTATTCATCCTTGTTAGTCAAAAGGTTACCAAATTAATGAATAGGAATAAAGAATGGCAACAGAAGGACCAGGAAGTAACTTCAACTTTCTGAAGAAGCAGGCCTAGTTAGTAGTCAGTGCTAAACTAAGATTAAGGATTTTTCCACAGCTGCCATGTAGGAAGGTCCATGCTTTGTAATCCTGTTCACAGCATTATTCTGTAATGCCCAAATACAAGATAATCTTTGATGAGCAGCTGCACTATCAGAACATGTACTTTGAAAATGTTGTCAGAAGGAACTGGGCAAAGCTCATACACATCACAAGAAATTTTCAGGTCACAGCACAAGAGCCGTTGTCTTTGTCTAAATCTGAATAGCCATGAGTACTTTTATTTTACCATCCACATAGATAATGCTCTGCCCAGAGTACTGGCCTAGAGAATATATGAGTGTCTGGTTTTTTTTTTCTAGTCTCTGGGGCTGCTATGAGAAGAAATCCAGGAAGAGAGTTTACCTTCAGTCACTGCACAATGCAGATTTTGGTCACAACCTTCTTACAGCCTGCCTGTTTGTCATTTTACTTGTTAAGCTCCTTATGGGTAAAAAACATCTGTGTCTCCTAAGTAACTCCCAGTCTTACAGGAATGCAAGCACCCACATTAGCAGGAAGAGAAGCAGTTCACAGACAACATAGAAATGCACTGTGGTCGTCATGATCCCTGTCACAAAAGGAACTGTTGAAAAGGACTCAAAAATGGAAAGAATCAAGGAATTCTACAAGTGAGGCTTTAATTCAGCAGGAGTATAACGAAAGGCTCAAAGCTGAATTTTCTTCTCTCCTCACTGGTCCTTTGAATACTTCATGTCTTCAAGAAAAATGCATTCATTTTGATAGAAACAGATTATTCATTGTTTCAATTTATCTATAAAGGCAACAGATAAATGCAAATTATAAAGAGAGCACTAGTGTGAAATGGTAACTTCATGTAACCATCTATAAAAATACCTGGAGGCAGTAAAGCCCATTCTGAATAGCATTTCAAGGCTATAATTTCCAAAGCTATCTAAGAAATGCTAAAACTTTTTTCTTGATTACCTTGTCCAAAAATCTTCTAATCCTTCATTCAAAATCTCAGTGCTACCACTCAGAGAAAAAGTGTGAAACAAGACAGAAATTAAGCTGAACACTAAATGGTGGATTTTCTCCACATCTGCAAGCAGGAAGAAGGTGTCAGTGAAAGTGTGAGATAATAAATACAAATTTCTTCTGGTTAAGGGAAGAAAGTAGAACAAGGAAATCAAAGGTAAAAAAATCTTTTTCACAAAGCAATAGCTAGACCAGCTTTGTTACATGAAGTCCATGGAAAACAAGTTAACAGAAATACAATATGCACTGGTCTCCAGTTTCCACAAGACTAATTACTAATGACAGGGAACAGTTTTTCAGAGTTGTTGGACAGTCCACTCAGTACTGACTACTGAACTACTTACAAAATTCATTCTGGATTAGCTTTCAATTTTTGGATGAAAGACCTAGAAAGCAAAGAGCTATATAGGTCTAAAAAAACACCCTTTATCAGACAATGAAAATATCCTTCTCTTTGATGGTCTTAAGACACTTAAAGTTAATTTTCAGCTTTAACTTTTGCGTTATTATAGCTGAGTTGGAGGATTAACATGGTGCACATTTCATAAAACCATATATATTCTCTTCTGGGAGAATGCTGTCCCTGCTGTGCCTTCCATAGCCTGCTTTCTCCTGGCAGGCCCATTCAGAGGATTGATTGAAAATGAGTAATTCTAAAAATACATTGGTTTTTAAATCTTCCTGAAAATTCAAGAAGATTTAATAGTGCAAATATATCACTGTGACAAATTTAATTAAGAAAGAAAAAAAAGGCAGATTAAACCAATGTCTTTCCTAAATGATATGAAGTTACTTTCAGCCAATTAAATGATGTCATCTTTTGCTAACCATTTTCTTAAGAAAAAGTACAATTAGAAAAAAGGCCCCTCCAAAGACAGCTGAGAACCTGCAGAAGATGTTCTCATCTGTGCTGAAACAGCACCCTCTAAACTCCAACTTAAAACTTTAGCTCTTAGAATACATGCATCTTTGTAGGTTGGCCACTGCTGAAACCCATTCATTCTAAGAAGTAAATGCTCAGCTGGAATTACTTTTCACATGCTAGGAGTGTAGTGATTCATGGTATCCTCAGAAAGTTGTCTCAGATTAGCTTGGGAATGATGCTGATCAGAATTTGACAGCATGCCATCTTAGTTTGTTTCACAAGGGCTACCCCTTCTTCCTTCTGTTGTGGAATGAGAACTGAGCACAGGTACTCTTTGGGACAGAACTGGCATAGTCTCCGCTACTTAGCCAAGCACGAACACAAAGCAATGTTAAATCCCCTGCAAACTAGGACTGGAGGAGGGAGAGAACAGCAGATGACAGAAACTGGATTTTTAGTAAGCCGTCAGGCTGTATCCATGAGGAAGAAGGACTGAAAAAGGATTCAGAAAGAGCAAATAGCAGACCTGATGGCAGCAGGGTAAGAGCTGTTGAAGCAGGAGTTCAGAGTTTTACAGACAAGGTAAGGGATGTAAGGTCAGTATCAATTCTCCACCAAATTTTTTTTGCAGAGAGGCAGCTCTGAAATCAATGAACAATTAGAATTCTTAATTGATTAGAAGCTTAGAGCAAACACTTAGCAGCAACAGGACTCAATAGTATTCTTAACCCTTGCAAACTTGTCCATGTTTTTAATTCAGTTAATGCACAAAGACATGAAAAAATACTCTTCTACTAAACTCCTCCATGGAATCTGCTAACATCATAAGCCACACTTAGAAAAGCTGTAGAAGGAAATTTATCCAAGGTTTACAAAGTTTGGAGATGGTTTCAGTTTTATATAATTTACCTTCCTACCACATGCAGAAGTTTATAAATTTTATCACCCCCAAAATTAATATTTGACACAAAAATTAAATACAAATCAATTAGTAAGAGGAAAATTTCAGTTAGTTACTGTCTCTCTGCATCATTAGAAATGCAAGACATTTTCTATTTCCATTTTCTCACCCCATACTCTATAGCTCATAAACTCAAGATGCTCTCTTTGCTCTGCTGAAGTTAAGCTGTGTGACTGTCTTTATTCTGGTATTCTCATCAATTTAAAATAGCTCTGTCATTTCTTAACATGCAGCACATTGAAATGCACAATAAGCATGTGGTTAAAACCCAGTATTGCCTAAGTTTTGTCAGAAAAACTTTTTACTGTCTGTGGATCTCTCTTTTTTTACAAAGGTTTTGACCGTTATTGATTATACATCTAAATTTCATGCTTATTCTTTTGTACGAGTCCCATTTTCCAGCATGTAACAAAAAGATGGGAAAACATTTCTCTAGATGTGGAAGCATCCCCTTGAGCATTTTGATACCTCTAAAAATTCGATACCCTCATATATTTTGCATTTATAATTCATGCAGATTTCAGTGTCAAACAGGCTCTTTCTGGTAGTTTTTGCAGAAGGAAATCTCCTTGGAGTCTCAGATGGTTGCTTTTTCCTTGCAAGAGGAATCTAATAATTAATCCATGCCACAAGATATAAATACCCAGTTTCTATGGATTTCAATTTGTCTTATTTTTAAAGCAGGTTCAGTTCTGCCTTGGCAGTTTTCTTCTTCAATGTAAATAAATGTCTATATCATGATTTATATTCTAGGAGCATATCATAGTTATAGACACCTGAAGCCACAGTGGCACACAGTACCTGAAAAAAACATCAATGGAAAACTTCTAGATTCAAAGTGAAAGTAAACAAAAAGAAGAGGCAGAGAAAAGCCACCCAATCCTGGTCTGGTGACCTAGCTCCTAGTCCACCTAGTTTTCTCCACAGGTTTTTCCAGCATTCTTCCTCTGGGATCTGGTTCACCACCACTGAAACAAGTCAGTTTTTTCCCAGGGTGTGAAGAGGAGAATATTGTTCATCTGTCACTCCTGTACTCATTCAGTTTGGTTTTGCCTCAGCCACAGAGTATCCTAAGAGCAGGATGAGACACCAAATACTGAATCTTCATCTTACTGTAACGGTACCTTTTGCTAGCCAGGTCTCAAAGACAAGAAAATGTTCAAGGAAAAATAAGCACTTGAGTCATGTTTGTCAATGAGAAAGGAGAATTTTGCTAGCAAGAACTCAGTGTTTGTGACATAACTTTAGCAGGTTTTTTAGTGGGCTGGGATATTTTGTCTGGCATTTGTGTGTATCTGTGTGTGTGTGTTTGACTGATTGCACATTCTATAGCAGCCTTTTCTCCCAGAACTTCACATGCCTCGTGGACTTTCTGGACAATTTAGATAGGTCATACTCACTCATAGCCAGCTCTGACAAGTGCTCTCATCTGCAGCTTTCTATTAGCTCTGCAGTATTTATTTGGTTCTTTTCCTTGCATGGGAGGGGGGTTTTCAAGGCTGCGTTTATTGCTGTGGGATTAGTTCCTCCACTGCTCCCATCGGTTGTAATTGTTATTTTCTCACAGTTCCTTGACAGTGACAAATCTACACTTGCCTACAGGTTTTCATCCTCAAAACTGTGACCGCAATTAAATCCAGACCTCTGTTGTTGGTCTGTCCTGCCTTTTCCCCCCCCCCCCACTTTTTCTTGAACAGTTTGACTTTTGCCCAGCCTCAAAAGTAACTGGGGTTCTTTTAAAGTACTGGTAAACTGTAATGCTCCAATTCAAAGTGATGCCTGCCTTGAATGTTGTGGCCCCACTGGACTCTTTTCTGTGGTGATTGCTACTAAAATATCAGTGCTTGGTAGTTACTACTGCATTTAGAAGTTATTTTCATGTAGGGTGGACACAGCTTAGTTATTGTATTTTATCCAACACTCTCTCTGTGAACAAGCAGTGCCTCTTATGGCAGTGGAAGAGGTCAAAGAGGTCTAAGGCAGATGCTAAAAAGAAAAATCCATTCATTTAATTTTTACCATTTTACATGAAATGTTATTAGAAATCATCCTATGCTTTATAGCTGAGCTTGAAGTTAAGAGAAAATTGGTGAGTAATTGCCAAGCAAATTAGTAGATGTGGTTTTGAGGAAATGACAGGGTAAACATTGCTAACTGGGGCTTCAATTTGTTACTTTTTCTTAGCTTTAGAGCATGAGTTCACAGAAAATATGGAGGACTTCAAGGAAGGCATAACCTTGTTATTTTGAATTTCTTTGTCCTGTGCTCTGTCCCATCTCATATTTATTTGGAAGACATCTGCTACTTCAAATCAGGGTGTTTGGTTGCTCTCTTTTCTCAAGGTCTTCTTGCCAAAGAAGAGCCAAGCTGTATCTGGTGACTCACAGAGATATAATAGTATATCTCCTCTTAAAAAGACATTTCCACAGCAAGCCTGACCACAAGGGGAGATTAGGAGAAGGGAGCTATGGAGGGAGGGAACCCCTACTCTGTGGAGTCAAGTCTCGGTGGCGTACCGTAGCCATTCATCTTCTGCCTTAACCTTTTCACAAGAGCTCATGACACATTTGGAATATGTTCATTGGCCACATGTCCTTGGAAGGCAATTTGTCCTTAGCACATAAACTGCAAAAGCTAGTAGTTTCCCAGTGCTGTCTGGTCCTCCCTTTTCTTGTCTAATCTCAATGCTCTTTGTACCACATTCTGCCCATACTGCTGCCTTGCAGCCTCTAACCTTACAGCTTCTCTTTGTCACAAGGCTATGCTACAGTCACATGGCACCCATGGTCTGCAGGAATGTGTTTCTCCATAAAGTCTCATCTCGGAAGCTGAGAGAGTAACAGAGTCATGTTGAGGTGATGCCTGCTCACGTGACCTCAGTGCCACTCAGAATCGCTTTGAACCTAAACACCTGGCTTTGGATGCAGTGCATTTTTTGTTTACACAATTCAAAGTTTTAGGCATTGGAGGATTATTTTGTCAGATAAGTATCTCTGATCCCACTGGGAAATAGTAGGAAGTGTCCACTGTTTGATGAATCAATTAAAACTAATTTCCCAACAGCCAAGCCATCTTTGGGCTTATTAATATGGGTAAATTTCTTGTTGATCTGTCATTTTTCATCACATTAATACCATCCCAGTAGCATGGAAAGCTTAGTATAGTTAATCCTCTTGAAGATGAGAGCTGTTGCTTTTTTTTCCCCTCCCTAGAACATGAAGGTCTTCTTTGGAGAAGCATAAATAGAGTTTCTTCACTGTCAACTGCCAAAGTCTATTGGCAATAGCAAGGCAGTCTGTGAAAGATGTAAGCTTAAGTCTCCACCAATTAATGAACCAGAGCACTGTTAAATGCCTGCAGAGACTTAGGATGGACCAGAGCCAGACATTCTCTGCCAAACAGCAACACACTGGGGAAAAGTGGATGTGCACTACCTTCAAATATGAGCTTACAGATGTTGCTGTTATTTTTCATATTTAAACATTCCGTGGTGACTGCACTTAAAAATGTTGCATGAGCCTGGGTGAAGCTCTCACTCTTGGGAAAGAAATTGATTAAGCTTGGCAGAGAAATATGTTTCTTAAGCCTACCACTCACAATAAACAAATCTTAGGTTCCTAGGCAAAAGGAAAGTCCTTGCATTTTAACTCAAAAGCAAGGAAGTTCAATGAGAGCTCAGGTGTCCTATTTGAGGGAAAGGATCTGTTTCAAATTCCCCTTTTTGGCCCACTAGCACCCAGAAGTTGGAGAAGGTTCTTGACAAACATATTGGTAACCAAATAGTCAGGATGCCAGTAGGCAGAAGGAAAGAAATACGGAAGCAGAAATCAAAGTATGAAGATGCTGTATGTTGTCACTGACCTGTGTTCCAGTGACAGCTGGGGAACTTGCTTGCACAGTGTGCCATTTCTGGGGTGGTTTCTCAGAACAAATGTACACATCAGCTTGCTAAGCTGCCCTTGAAGGCCAGGCTGAACTGTGTGCTCCACTGCCTGAAACTTAATCCTCACAGCTTCTTTTCTGCCTGGGAAAAGCTCCTAGTATGCCTGATATGGCTGGGATAAGGGACAAGGGAGCAAAGAAGCTGTTGGTGAGGGTGATTGGTGGTAGTGAGGGCAGAGATCCCAGGTCCACATCAACAGACACAGAAGCAATGAATCCTGTAAATGTGGCATTGGAGAAGTGAGTCATTTAATGCAAGGGCGGAGCTGGCCGAAAAATCTTTTCACCCGGAAATGTCTCATCCTTTCTCTTTCAAGGTAAAAAGGAGAGAGGTTTGGAAAGCCAATTATGTGAGGTGTAGGTCTGTGATTTCAAGTAGGCCATGTGTTGCTTTGTGGTCACTAGGCAGAGCAGAAAACAGCTTTCTCTGCTAGGCAAGGAAGGCAAATGTGTTTTCTGGCAGAGATTAGCTGATATGAGAGATCAACAGACAATGCTTCAGCTCTAGGAAGCTTTTCCAATATTACCTTAGCCAAGCCCTGAGTTTCCCAGGGTTATGAAACCTTTCTTCTGGCAACTGGAGGTCCTTCACTGTCAGCAAACAGGAGCACTGCCAAGAGTGACTGTGCAGAGACTCACAAACTGCAGAAAGGAGAGACATGTAGCTTAGCTTTGTCTCTCCAGAACATTTCAAGGGTCCCTCAGCCTTGCTGAGCAGTCATTCCCTGTTCCATAACATGCCACTTTACTATTAGTATGTGTTTCCTCACATCTTTTGCTTTTATTTAGTAATAAAATCTGTGTACTCTGCAGAGAAGCAAGCCAGGAATTTACAAGCGAGGGCAGTTGAGGCTTAAGAGGTCTTTTAGGGTCATCAGTGGAGAAATGTGTTTTAGCATAGTAAATCACTTTCTCAATGCAGTGCTCTCTCTCACTCTCTCTCTCTCTCTCTCACTCATTTCTGCCCTCTTGACCAGACAATAGTGTTCTGGCACAGGAGACCTGCTGGGCAGTAGGCTCCTTCTGGCAGACCTGTGCCTCTATCGCTGCAGCAGATGCTACCTGATATTTGATACCCTGGATGCAGCCCAGCCTGGTCTTCACTGCAGACTTCCTGCCACCTGTCTGACAGTGACCATGACCAGTCACGGGACTGTGGAACATGACTTACAACGAACCTGGCTTTTGTTCAGCCCTAAGCATTGTTTTTCATGCTGACTACAGCCTCTCTTGGGCCCTCACTCAGAGCTACTAGTGGCAAAGAGGCAGGAAGGGGTCTTGCAAAAGTTCTGCTCTTTGTTATCTCTTACATTATTACTAATATGTAAAGTCTTTAGAGATTTTTTTTTAATCTGCTTTGACTAAAAAAGAATTTTTTTAAAGCCAAGAATTTTGTCTTCATTGCTCTTCCTGGAAGATCCTTGGCCCTGACCTGGAAGAAGAACTCATGGTGAGGTACTTGATATTCTACTTCTGCTGAGACTTAATTTAACAACCATGCAATATCTGCTGAATTCCTTGAGTGATGCAGGACTACCTCTTCTCAGCTTTTAAAAGAGGAAATGATGAATGAAAGAAATTTTTTGAGTGGAAAACACTTGTAGTCCCTGAGAAGTAAAAAACTTCTAAGTGAAAGATGGTCGCTCTCTGGTCACCTTTTAAGAGGCTTAGATCAGCTCATGCAGAGGGGAAAAAAGTCACCAAGAGATGTTTTACCATCAGTGAACATTTAATTGTATTGAACTGACTGTGCCTCCCTTGTTTGCTAAGCTTCTTTAAGAGGGCATTCCATGTGCTCCACTACATAATTATGTAATAGAATTTACAGCAGGTAAATATATTTCCATTTGAAATTATATGTAGTTAAATATCTGACTATCCGCTAGGTTGCTCTAACTAATTTTCTTGGTATTATAACCTGCAGCAACGTTTGGTAAGTGATTTCTTTTTAATCTGCTTCATCTCATCATTCCCAGAAGTCTTTCTGACATACATTCCTTTGATATTGTTGATATCTGTTTCAAGAGTCCTCAGAGAAGGCTGCTTATGTAAAGGAAAATGTGTCTTGCTGGAACAGCTCAGAGATGGTTCAGTATTATTATTCTCATTTCACCAGTGGGTGAAAATGATTAGCTCTGTTGCTCTAGCTTCCCCTACTCAGGCAAGTGAACTATACAGTGGCAGTGTTCTCTCTTGCTGCTTTGCACGGGGGTGGATCTCCACAAACTGTTCTTGTGCACGGTTTTAGTGTTCATGCTGAGCTATCCTTCATAACCACAGTGAATAAGAGAACTTGCATAGTCTGCCTGGAAAATTTCCACTAAAATATTCTACTCTCATTTTTCTCCCCCAAATGTAGTGCAGAGCTGTGTTGAGTTGACCAAAAAAAACCCAAACCCATGAGCAATCACCATCTGCTTGCCCATTATTTTAAATCTGTTGTGGGCATTTTAGTTTTCATCTCTTTTTCATAGCCTTTTAAGTTAGTCTGGCTCATGTCCACACTAAAAAAGGCTGCAATACCACAAAAAAGGATTATTTTATTTTTTAGGTAAAAACATGAGATCATTAGGAGCTTCCTAACACTATACTACAACAAAATGCGAAAAATCTCCAAATGCCTTGCATCTCATTCCCATTTAGCACTGAAACCAAATTCTTTATTTAATCATCTAAATGAGAAGGGCTTTCAATCTGTAACTTGATTTTCTGCTAACAGTTGGCAATATATGTGTTGGAATTTCTTCAAATATTACTTTGAAAGAGATAATAATGGGTTTTGTCCCCAAGTGTCCCAGATGAGTTTCAGTAGCAAGATGTTTTTTCAGATAATCAATGTCTATTAATCTATTTTTTTCTAAGCTCATTCACTCTAAAATGTTCAGGTTTAGTCTGAGATTCCCACAGCATTCTCCTGGTGAAACCGTGTTTCCATGGTGTGGTCAGGTGCACTGTTTACTGGGTAAAAACTGTCTGGATGGCCAGGCCCAGAGAATGGGGGTGAATGGAGTTACATCCAGCTGGGGACCACTCACAAGTGGGGTTCCTCAGGGTTCAGTTTTGGGGCTGGTCCTCTTCATCAAACACCTGGATGAGCAGCTCCAGAGTAAGGCAGTCCCTGGAGGGTGTGGAGCACAAGTCCCATAAGGAGCAGCTGAGGGAGCTAGGGTTGTTTAGTCTGGAGAAGAGGAGGCTCAGGGGAGACCTTATCACCCTCTACAATTACTGGAAAGGAGGGTGTACCCAGGAAGGGCTCAGTCTCATCTCCCAGGTAGCAAGCGACAGGGTGAGAGGAAATGGTCTCTAGCAGCCCCAGGGAAGGTCTAGACTAGATATTAGGAATATATATATATATATATATATATATATATATATATATTTTTTTTTTTTTTTTTTTCCAGAAAGAATTGTATAACATTGGAACAGACTGGAACAGAGAAGTAAAGGGTGGAGTCACCAGTCCTAAAAGTGTTCAGAAAATGCCTGGATATGGCCCTTGAGGACATGGCTTAATGGTAAACATAGTGGTGGAGCTACATTGATGGCTGGACTTGATGATCTGAAGTGTCTTATCCTTTTGTGATTCTATGATTTGCCACACTCAGTCTTCACAAAAAGGAGGTTTCTTTGTGGCTAAGGGGTGAGTATCTGAAGAGTATTTGCTCAGATCTTGATAAGATATGGAAACAAGAATAGGTGTCTCAGTTTCAATGATTTAAAAGCAAGCTGCTAGATACTGGGTTCACATATGCAGAAAATTCACAACTTATCCAGCTATGAAACTGATAGTCCCATATCAGCCATGCACCGGCTTCAGGTTGATGACATACATAAACAAAGTTGAAGTGATTTTACACATATTTTGGCTATTTTCAGCAAAAGTAAAGTGAAAAAAACAGAATATGAAGTATTAATACCTTAATTATATTTCAGTACACATTGTCCCTTTTTGTGCAGACTGGGCTTCTCTTGGGTTTGCCTTTTTGACCAGCAGCTGACAAATTCAAAAGATATGTTCTGTTTTGTGTAAATTTAAAAACATTTTTTAATTAAAAATTTAATAGAACTTAACTATATTTCAGCCAGACAGTTGTTGTTTGCGATGGTCTAAACCTGTCATAGCCCTGCTGAAATGTTCACAACACGGGTTTTAAATAAGTCGTTTTCTAATTCAAAATATGCTCAGCTGCTACAGCTTCAGCTTCCCAAATACAATGTTCTATCTTACCCTCTCACACAAAAAGAGGTTTTCTGAGAAAAGCAAATCTCAAATGAAAAAATTGTTTCCACCTCACAGCACTACCAAATTCAGCTTCTCAATACCAAAGGGTCAGGAAGGCATGGGTGTTTGACATCACATGTTCCAGCCATTTGTCTTTTTCAGACATACTTTTACCACCTATCTCAAACTACCTGTACAACCAAAGGTGACAGGCTGCAGCAGAGTTATCTTCAACAAGGAATACCCCAATGCAGTGTGGGTTTTTTGGTGGTGGTGGCTTTTTGTTGGGTTGGTTTGGTTTTTTTTTTGTTGCTGTTGGTTTTTGGTTTGGTTTGGTTTGGTTTGGTTTGGTTTGGTTTGGTTTGGTTTGGTTTGGTTTGGTTTGGTTTGGTTTGGTTGCTTGTTTTTTAACTGAAAAGGGGAGGGTCAGTTACAGAAGAAATAAAAATCTCAGTTGGGATTTTTTAACTGGGGATGTTTATGGTTGCCACAAACCTCCTGGGATGCCATACACAGAATAGCATTGTGCCAGCATTGCTCAGAAGCCTTCATTCAAATTACATTTTCAAAGAGAGCTTTATGGAGCCTAGATCATCCTTGGCACTTCAGGAAGAAATGAATTAAGACACTAAAATGGACGTAATCAGGACCATGGTGAGTACCTTTGCACCCAGATTTTCATTTGGAAGTTTAATATCTGTCCCAAGTATATAGTCTGTGCCGCCACTGCTGTCAGTGAAGAGTGGGATCTTGTAGTAGGGCTAATCATTGCATCCCAGGATCACTGTCTGACAAATAAATCACTAATGCATCTTCATAACTGGAGTAATTTTTCACTCCAGAGGCACTCATGATGTGTCTGCTGTTTTCTTTTTTTGTTCTCCTCTGGAGACGATTTTACCTGACAAAGTGTACTTTTAAAATGGGAAAAGGTAGATTGTACCAGCCTAACCACTGGAATTTATCCTTCTGTATTTCTTTTTAATAAGAAAGCAGAAGCTGTTTAAAAAGAATAATTTATCTCTGTTGCTAAATGAAGCCTGTCAAAATCACCTGCTTTCCTTCTTCAATATTTGGATCTTGTCCCCAGCACTTCTCTGATATGATAATTCTGGTTCCCTTAAGCTGTCTGTTTCTTGGGGAAACCAGTGAAAAATATTTTCTTGCCCTGTTATCTTCCTCAAACCTCGCCTGAAATCTGAAGTACATGGAGAGCCTGCCCTTGAATTCACAGTCTGCAGCAGCATTAGCATGTGTTAGTTTTAGCAGTGTTAGGCTCAAATTCTGAGTAGGTATTCTGGCATGTAAATAACATGGGTTGATTCTCTGTGACAGTCCTGTGGCTGCCTCTGTTAGTAAAAAACCCAGAAAAACCTGAATGATTATACAGTGGTCCTAAGGAAGGGTCAGCAAAAGGGTATCAGCTTTTCCTATGAGATGTATGGTAATATCTTTTTCTAACATGATGCAACGCTTTCATGCTGAGTATTACAACTAATGATTTGTGCCTGAGCAAGTAAGATGAGGCTTAGCTGTGTGGAATTCGCCATCCAAAGAGTTTTGTATATATCATGGATTCTGGATCCTGAGATGCATTTTGTGTCATTGCACATCAGTGCCATGTATTTTGTCTTAAGGTCCAAACATATTCTCACTAAACCATAGCTAAATGTCTGTGTTTCTTTCAAAGGAGTGTTGTTCTGCTCTTCCTAAGGAAAATTAACTCCTAGTAGCAAACTTATTTAAAATTTGCTAATCACCTGCACACATTAAACCTCATCAGTGTTTTTGATGAATGAAAAAATGAGCATCTTTATTCAAATAACATCCATGTTGCTCCTCAATTCTGTTACCATTCTATTTGTATATGAGCAACCATACTTTGATTTCCAAGTGTAGCCTGGAAGGAATTTCATAGGAAACCATTGCAAACAATTTATGAAATCACTGGGGTTTTTTATTGGCTGTGATTCCATTTTAAAAGAACATCATACCATTTACCCACATCATGCAGGAAAAAATACCAGGAAAATAACAAATTAAGATCACATTCACAATGTCTCTACTTTTAATCATCCTCAAGTACTGCATGCATCTGAAAGAAAGCTGGGGAGCATTTCTACTAGAAAATGCATGGCTAAGTTAAATTTTGCTCTGTGTGTGTGAAAGAGAAAGAGAGAAAACAGGCAATTTTTTTAATGACAGTACTGAAACATTTTACTAACTCAGTGCATGAGGAAACAGTTATCTTGATAACATATATTCAGAACAAATACAGACAACTTTCAGATACATAAGACATTACATTTAGATCACAACAGCTAATTTCTAACAATGCTTGTTCTAGCACAAAAAGCTTGGCAAAAAGATGTATTCAGCAGCACTGGTATGGTGTTTCTTGATGAAGGAGAGAGGCTGGGAGGGATCTAGCCAACGTATGATACTAGAAACATAGAGGAACTCCAAAGTGATTAAGCACATGATCTTACATTTTGTTTTATTAATTTTAAACACAAGAGTAGCATTGATAATTAATATTGCAGTCTGATTTCATATGGCTTTCTCTACATATAAATGTGAGTTCACAAGGTCAATGGCAAACTAAATCATTTACCCTCCAAATGTGAAGGCCCTTTGACTATTTTTTACTAACCAGTAAGGTCTTGGAGCTGTGAGGGAAAATGACTGCAGTGTCTAGCCAACAACCTTTCTGTGTAAATAAAAACCAGTTATAAAACTAAAATACCTCATTTACCTGAGATTGAACAGACCAGTGATGCAAATAAAACAATGTCATGAAAGACAAAAAGATATTCAGAATCCAAACAATGAACCATGCTTCTCTTTGGTCTCTTGTTTAAGTGCTTCATCACCTGCTTGAGTGCCAAGGGGGAGTGTGTGAGACAATGCTTTTAACTTCCATATGTGAGTCAAAGGTGTCTGTGTCCCTTGTTACCAGTTCTGAGTGGGAAGGGAAATAGATGGGCAGAAGAGATGGGAGAGTGCCTTGCTCTTGGGTCTGTTCAGCATGGCTTAGGCACTTTGGGACCATGTAATGACTTGAGGAGCGCCAAAAGTTATGTGAGGCAAAACCAAGCAAAACCTATCCAGTACCTGTGGTAGATCTTCTGACATGTTTCTTATGGCAAGAAAAGGAAAATGGGATTAACTCGCTGTTGTCAGTGGAGGAAGGGCTGCTGCAGGTGTGGCGAGTTGAGACACAGAAGTGATGAGATGGTTGAGCTGGGAAGCTCCCACAACAAAAAAGACTTAAGTAAACATTATTTAATAAAACACCCTCCCTGACCTCCTGCTTTGTGACCCTGGAATGAGGCCTACCAGACCCAGCATGGAGATCCTATAGCCCTCTTCAGGGGTTCAGTCCAGATGTTCACACAGATCAGGAGCTCAGCTCACAAGGGCAGTATTTTTAGTGCTCTGAGCCCAGGGATAGCAGTACCTGCTTAAGAAATTTCAGTACAGGCTACACAGGATCCTGACTTAGACCGCTCATTCAGTGCCACAGCTGCTGAGGCACAGTTATCAAGAACAGTACCAGTCTTCCTTTCTCTCTCTCTCTCTTCTTCCTTTCTTCTCTAATTTCCTCACCTTCCACAGATGAGTGCACAGACCTGCACATCAAGCTACCAGAGAGACTGTGAAAACAATCAGTACTAACATTCTGCAAGGAGGATGCTAGGCAGAAAATTCTGATCTTATATCAGGAACAGTATTTGGTTGGATGAGGAAGGGAGTCAGTGATGGGGGTTAGGGAAAGGTCAGCAAACAAGTGGTAGAGAAAAACCGAAGTAAAGTAGAGTAAGATTATCTTCTCGTTTATTTGTTTGTTTGCAGAGCTCTGCAGCACAAGGCGAGGGGAATATACGAATGGACACATTCATTTTAACACACTTCTGCTGGTCCTGCTTATGTATTAGAGGATGCATGGCACAGAGATTTTACAGGGCATTTCAAAGGTATTGACATCTGTATGTCAGTGATCTAGGTTAGGAGATCCAGCTACCAGTAGGTGGCTGAAGAGCCAGGCTCTGCCTTTCAGCTTTTGGGGATGTTGGATACTCTGTGGCAGAGCATCAAAATGAGAGCTCCTTTTGTATCAGAGTTTTCAATTCTGTGAGATTTACTTAAATAGGCTCAAATTACTAGATGCTGAATTTGCATGAGCTGAGTAGGACATTCTTCCTAGAAAATGGTAAATTGTTCAACACTACCATGCTATACCCCCAAGCATAGATTCATAGAGTGTTCTGGGTCATTAAAAGTCTTAGGAGGGAGACATTCATCTTGCTTTAAATGAAAGTTAGGGGGGAAAAAAGTTCCCCTGACATTATCCAAATGAGTAAAACCTGCCTTCTCTTTTCTCTGGGTAGCCCTTGGCAGCTTGTACTAGAACCAACAAGTCTTGTTAATAGATCCAGCCTGAAACAAGTTGTATCCTTATCAACTTGTTCTGACTTGTATATCAGTCAAACCTCTTCAGCCTCCACCGTGGATTCAATAGAAAGGTGTGTTTGAAATTACTTGAGAAGATGTGAGGACTGTAACACCTGAATCAAAATTGTGCAAAGAGAGCATACTATATTTTTCCTCTTTCAAAATACTTTTTCCCTATTAAAACAGATGCTACTGGAAGGTACAGAGCTCTCATGCTCAATTCCTTAACCATGGTACAGATTTCTTCTGTTTATCTGAAAAGGTGATAAATGTCTTCTAAAGTATCTTATTTAGGAAAATACTGAAATGTTTGCCTAAACTCAGTTACACTGAACCAGTGCAAAGAAGGTCCATTGAAATAAAATGCTTCATTTAGGTACCTAGTGAAACCTCCTTTTCTTTTCCAGCAGAAAGAGTGTATTTGCTTTCAAATCTCATCCATGTACTTAGGATATTTTTGTTTCTCTCAGGACAGGGACAAGCAATGCTAGTTCTGCCAGACAAATCCTAATTTTCCTGACAAGACGGTGAGACTGAGATGGCATGATGGTCTCACAGCATCAACTACAGAGACCTAGCCAGATGCAAAATATCAGGATTAGCTCTTCAGATGACAAGCCAGATACCTGATCATGAGGACTTGTGTTCAAAATAGGTCTATATATGTATTGAATCTATGTATGTATTAGCAAGTCAACATCTCCCATAGAATTTGCATTTTCTTATGCAGTTTTGTGATATCTCCAATGTTTCACTGAGGAGACCTCAATGTGTGTCTGCAAAAGGCCACAAAGATAATGGTGAGAAAAACATCAAGGTATCAAGAAAAACATCGAAGTATCAAGGGATACCACACACTACTGTAATATTAATTAGCTCCTGCACAGCACTGGAGAAGCATCCTCACTTCATGCCTTTGTCGTAGGTAGAGACTGAAACCTACATTTTACAGGTGTAAGAAGCTCAGTGGGGCAGAAAACAAGTGACCTCCCCAAGGCAATGCAGTAATTTAGCACAATAAACATCATGGATATTTATGGATCTGCCATGACTCACATTCAGGCCACCACACACTCCCACACACTGCAGGAAAGGGTGGGCAGGACACAGCTACTACAATATGCTGGAACCCAAACGTCCAACCCACAAGCACTGCTGGGAACAGGATGGTTGAATATGGCAGAAAGATTGGTTAAAAAGAACAGCAAATACACTTGTCATTGGCTTCAGAGGGGTTGGGGAGGTCCTCTACCAGAGCACTATGCATTCTCCTATGGTTTCAGCTCTCTGTATGGCAAGTGCCTGACCAATTTGCTCATTCAAGGTAAATGTATGGCTAATTCCCAAAGTAACATGACTCTTGCTTAGATTCTGAGGCATTTAACTTCTACAGTATCTGAGGGCAGATGACTCACTTCTTCCACAGTTCTGAGTGATGTCAGCTGTGTAAGTCATGCATGATTTACTTTCCAAACGATCTTTTATTTATGTCATGGATGGAATTAAAACAGAAAAGCTCTGCTTCCATGGGAGATCTGAGATATCCCTTCCAAGAGCAGATGTGCTCAACAAAAAATGGCTAATGTGATCCAATCAATAGGAATATTACAATAATGACTAATTATTATCAATAATAAAAATAAGATAATTTTTAAAAATTAAAGAGGCCACTGTTCATACTTAGTGAACACTCCTTCTTGCATTGGATGGAAATGAGATTGTTCCTTTTCTATGCCTGATGTGCAGTTGCCTTATTTAACATACATAGTACTATGGCTTATAATAAAAATTGTGTATTCTGCAGCTTTTTAATCTTTACATCCATTCAGAGGCATCTACTGGACTATATACAAAATAAAGGAATGGATGAGTCTGGGGGTGGAGGAAAGGGGAAGAGGCAGTCAGAAGGGAATGGGAAGCGAAGGGACTCCTAGTGAGCAGTAGAGGGCAGAGGTGGGGAGGACTGCGGGATGAATGGCAAGATTGTAAATCCCCATTGGGCAAAAGAGAAATCCTTTGCAGTACTGTTTATGCCCATCTAACAGTCTGCAGCTATTACTTCTTGAACATGTCCTGCAGGGGGCCTGGTAAGTATTTGATGACTGTGTCTAGGATGCTCTCTTCTTCTTCCTCCTCCTCATCCCCACAGCCAGGAGGGATCGCCTTCTTTGGGCGTGTCAGACTCCCTTCAGCATTAGCTTCCAGTGCGGCCTGCGCCTCTGCTTCCTTTTCTTCCTTCTTCTTTATCCCATACTGCAGGGGAGAGATAACACATTGTCTGAATCATATGAGAAATAACACATCTGCTGAACAGGATGGCTGATGAAGCCAGACATTGCATGTGGTGCCTCATATTCTGCAGTAAGAACATCCTGTATTCTCATTTTGCTCTTTTACACAGACACCAAAAATATCCATCCTAACAACCCTCCACTAAGTATAGCCCAGTGGATGGACAGCCTTCACAAGACAAGATGCTCAGATCACTCAGAAACAAGCACAGGGGAGAAAATGGAACTATGCAGCTGTGGGTCTCTAGTAAAGAGAACATAAGTTCTGTGTTAGTAAAGTGTTAGGGTGGCATTCTACTGATGTTGATTCTCCTTGTCCCTGTTTGAGACTATTATACAGTCACCTCAGGACACTCCTCTTTTCTGTCTCAAGTCCATCATCCACAATGATTTTGAGATTCCATCCGCAGCATTTTATAGTTAAGGTTTACAGATGTGGCAAAACTTCAGGGAAAAACTAGATAGCAACAAAAGAAAGCAAACAGATCAGGACAGACAGGACAGCAGTGAAGACAACAATTTTATGTATTCTCATGTGGGACATATACCATTCATCCATGTTGTCATTGTGTAAGTGGGACAGAAAGAGCTCTGTGAAAATAAATCTTCATGAGAAAATCAGCTGACTCATACTATTTGAAGAGAAACACTCTTAACCATGTGAGTAGAATGGGTATTTGAAATTTGCTACTTCCACTAAGAATTAGAGGCATGCCACTAAGACACTACATGAGTAACCAGACTTTTATTTTATGATACTATATACAACAAGCTAGATTTAATAGAGGACTAAACATATGCATATGCTGCTCTTTCCTTAAGTGTTTGTACTGTTTCAGAGATTCATGTCATACACAACAACAACAAAAAAATCAATTCAAACTGTCACATGCAAATCTAGAGCAACAAGTACACTTGCAAGCTACCCTCTGTATTATCAAGTCATAGAATGGTTTGGGCTGGAAAGTACATTACAAGGCCATCTAGTCAAAGAAATGAGTAGGAACATTTTCAGCTAGGTCAGGTTGCTCAGAGACCTGCTCTGTTTATTCAGATCAATACAAATTTCCCAGAATGTTTCCACTTTTTCTGATGATAAACGGAGGTTAAACTTTCTTGGTACTGTGATCATGGTGCAAACTCAGGAAGTGTAGCTTTTCAGTGTCCAGCTGTGCTTCGAAGAGGCCAGCTGTACATTTCAAGGATGCTTGTGGTCCCCAGGCTCACAGCTCCCTGTCTGGCAGCAACATTCTTCTGTTTATCCTTTTTACCTTTTGAAAAGCCACCTTCATGGCTGCTAAATATCAGCTCCTCAGCCACCAGTCACCTCACAAGCACCTGCACAATTGCTTACAATTCATTTTGCATGAATATGCTTGAAAAGAACGTTGAAAAGAAAATTAAATATGATTTCAAAAACATCAGAGAATTATGTTGGTACCATGCTCTCATTATTTTCAAGTATCAATAAAACCTTACTGCTGAATAGAGATGAATTTGATGCTATTTTCAATCTTTTTTCTTTTCTTTTTTTTCCACGAAGATTAGTACAAATTGTTAACCAGTAAAACCAAAAGTGCACTGCCGCTTTCATGACTTTCTGATTTCAGAGGGCTGTTGGGTTTGACTTTTCCTCCTAAACATTTCTGAGCAAAGGCACTATTTTTGATTCCTTTCTTCATCATCATTTATATTTAGGATGACAGCCTGCAAAGTTGAAAGCAGTGGCTTCGAAACACTCTAGTTCTCTAAATCAATTCTCTCATGCCAAAATGTTCATTAAGGACATTTGTCTTACGATTTTTATATCCACTGGGTGCTGGTCACACCTGATTTCATGGGAAAGGTATTAAAGACAAATGACGTCTCCAATCACATGTGAGACTAAGAAAGAATTTGATCAACTTATGGTTACAGGGCTGTACGCCACAAAGGAGATTGAACACAGGACCAGCTACCACACAGATGGAATGACATGCAGTGCTAGACAGTGGTCAGTCTGTAGGACTGTATTAACCCCATTCTCCCTCTCAGGCCCCAAGCAGATGTCCCTAGGTGACTCCCAATGTAATTTAAGTGCAGATTGTGCCTTCCTTTGCCAGCTAGAGGAGAACAGTAGTGGAGACAACACAAATCATAGTAACACATGGGTACCCTGCATGCTTTCAAATCCTCCATCACAAAACAATGTGTTGATCCTCTAGCTCAGGAACAAAATCAACCAGTTATCAGAACTCAGTATTATAATTTAAATTTGGTGGTATTTTGTAATGCTTTGCATTAATAAAAATCTAAGCTGTGAAGATTCATAGGTTAATAAAATGGCATACTTTAGATTTGAAATTGTTTCAGAGGAAATAAAATTATAGAAAGGAAAGTCTTAAACAAATTTTTCAAATAGTGTCTTCAAATGAAATCATTTGGGTGAAGTCGACAATTAATTTTTAAAAATATTACTAAAAATAATCTTTCTGGTGTTCTGGTTTTCCTGGGGATAGGAAATACTGCATTGCTTCAAAAAAATTTGAAGGATGAAAATAGTTTCATTTTTATTCAAGGTTCAACCCCACAAAATTTAATATCAGAAGCTGTATCATTACCTGCTCAGCCTTCAGTCACATATTCATGTCCTACTATATGCAGAATTACGGTCCTAACCCAGGAAGATTCTGAAACATTTTTAGTATGTGTACCATCTGCTGCTCCTAGAGTTATTGCTCTTCTGCCACCTGAGGATTGTTGTCACCAGGTCATGTTAGCGAAACACTGTCAGGCTGGAGTCCTCAGTCATCAAGTGGGAAGAGTAGGGAAAAAGTACCATGGCCCTTGGCTTAACCCACACTCACCAACTGCCTGTCAGGAAAAGACCAGACTAACATACTAACATACAACATCAGCTTCCTCCCCATCTCTTTTCTTCCCTAGTCTTCCCTATTTTCACAAGTCAAAGTAGGTTCATGAACTAGAAACATTCTGAGAATTTGATCTAACTCTAATGACAGTAAGAGTGTCAAGGAGTAGAGGACTGTTGAGCCAACAGGATCTGCAGTCTAAAATGTGAACCTACCATAAATATAGTTACAATTTCTTAAGCCAACAGTTGCTATTAAAAATGAACATATTTACCTAGCAAATACCTAGGCCATGGAATGATAAACAGAAATATAGTTAAGACACTTGCGGAAGTAACTGTGTATCTTTGGGTCAGGTGTGGAACTGACTCTGCAGGAAGACAGCCACAATCAACGTGCAAGTGAGTGAAGTTTTCCCTGGATCAGATTTGGAACTGCATACTTAGAAACAACAAGTGATTTACCTGAAGAAGCTAAAGAAATAAAAAAGGAGTTTTGTGGGGGATACAAAGACAACTTGAACGCTGTATGGTGGGACCATAGAACTCAGGAAACAACTTTTCCTCCCAAGGTGCTTTGAGAGCTTGAAACTGGCCCTCAGTCCAACTATTACTGCACATGAAATAATACTGCATATCACATAACACTGAGCTGTAGTTTCTGGGAAAATGTTGGCATGTGAATTACACTGGTTACATTTCTCTTCAGGGAATTTTACTTCTCAGTGGTTTTGTGTAGCTGCAGGTAGTACGGAAACTATGTCTGAACAGCTGTGGCAGATACAGCCATCTTTGGAATTACTGCTTTATTTACTAGCTAAGGTTTAAAAAGCTACTGAGAGATTTAAATGCTTATTCCTTATCTTGCTTCATATCAAAGTTATGGGAGCCTATACTAACAGTTCTGTCTGTTAAATTTCATTCATATTCTGAACCTCAGTACAAAAAAAGAAAATAATTTTCAGCCAGACTTGAAAGTGTATGGTTAGAAAACACACTGGGAGGGCAACAAGCACATAATTTTATCTCAGGAGTTTACTTGACCTGAACAAGTCTTTTTCTTAGAGACCTCAGCTATTGAAAACCTCTTACCTGTTCTGGTACTTAACTACCCTTTGCAATAAAATATTTCTCCTCATGTCTATCCTGATTCTTCATGAAATGTCTTCAAAAAAAATCTGGAAAACTGAAAATATGCAACTACTGCAAAATGATTTATCTTCCATCTGTCCTTTTGGACTTTATTTATTAATTGTGCAAATTTCTTTTTTTCTCTTCCATTACCAAAGAGAACACCAGCCCAATTTAGATCTTTCCATCATTAATGCATGGAGTTTTCTGCCAGGAATATATGTAGGACTGAAACAAATCGAGAGCAATACGCAGAGTTCAGCACTGACCTTTAGTTCCACAACTGTAAGAGTCTAGGGTACAGAAAAAGACTCCCCTTTTATTTGATTTATACAAACTTGAAGTCTTTTTACATGATTTCTTTCGTCTCTCTGTGTCAGGCTGTCAAACACAGGAGGTGAGGGTGCTGAAATCCAGAGCCCTGAATACACTGTTCTCACCACTGTTTAAAGCACAGAACCTACTTTGATGTAGATCTGGCCCAACAATGTGTCCTAGCTTTTCTTTCACCTCAAATCTGCTGATTTCATTTTGTGTTAAATTTGGCTCTTTTTCCTTGTTTGTTTTTGTTAGTCTACTTGTCTTTCTAATCAGTTCACTTATCCTGAGCTTGATAGAGAGGATTAGTCCCCAGAGAACTTGTGAGGAAGCCTTTTAACACATATGAAAGAGGGACACTCTCTTTGTCTCTCAATTTACCCATTTAAGTGCAAGGTCTGCCATGCTCTGTTAGAATTACACAGACTGTTTCAGGCAACTCAGACACACTGACCCTAGATAATCTCTGTGCTTTGTGAGGAGAAATAAGCAAAGAATCACAACTTTGCACCTGGGCAATCATGCAAATTTCAAGCTGTGGCAAGGAATAAAAGGTATGAGAGAGAATGCTGGGTGTCTCAGTCCATGCCACACCAGTGGGGTGTGTGTAGGGTCTGCATGGGGGGGTCTGTGTGGAGTGAGTGTAGGTGTGGGCGTTTTCTTGTCTCTACATGCTGCTGCACAGCTCTGCTGACCCTGTCAATGTGCTAGTGGAAGACAGCTGATTAATAATGGAAAAGAACAAGGCAAAGTCTGGAAACTGCAGTCCTAAATTACATTGTTCAATTGCTTGTGAGCCAGACAGGAGCACAGCTCAGGAGAGAGAAAGGAAGGAGGACAATTAAACTTCAGGAAGAGGACACTTGAGATGCAAAGGCAGGGCATCATCTCTCCTGGAAAAGATGTTCTGAAACCATCTCCGTGGGGGCCCTCAGAGTTTTTCAGGCAGTTTTCCAGCAGCAGTTATTTGTAAACCTGGCTCATGTCCTTTGAATCCTTTACCTCATCCAAGGTTCCATCTCCCCATGAGTTCCCTGGCTACACATGCCTTGATACTCTGTGCCATCACAGGCTTTCAGCTCTGCCAAAATCACAGCAATTCTTCATGCATGACCTGTCTTGTTTCAGGTCTTCCAGTATGCTCTTCAGTTTTATCCCCCTGTTTCTCTCTGGGGGCTCCCACAGCAAACCCAGAGGCCTATGGGCTTCCTCTTCCTCCACAAATACAGATCAGATGCAGCTGCAGATTTCAAAGGACTCATCTGATCTTCATCTGCCTCCCATCAGCATCTTCTTCTGGTGACACTGGGTGAATCTAGCAGTCATTTCCTTCTCCCCCATGCCAATATTGATGGCTGAGAACCACACTCCTGGTTTCCATTCCAGTCAGCTGTAGAACTGCAAAGCATTCCTATGGGAATACCAAGTGCCCCAAGCATCCAAGAGTAGTGCTACCCTAAACTAGGTATGGAATTTGCTTTTCTGCTGCTCCACAAGAGATGGAGTGCAAGATAAAGCACTGCTCTCTGGAGGAGATCAGATCTGTACTCAACAAGCCTTGTTTCTTTACTTTGATTGAAAACAACATCGCATCTGTCCACTGTTTGCTGTTTAAGTGAAAAACAGAACTGTATCAGGTTCCTGGTTGCAGAATCCATCTCTGAATTTTCTGCAAACTCAGATCAAGGGGAATCTTTTCATTGGTTCCAGTGGAGACCAGCCCAGACAAACCTAGTTAAAAGAAAGGGATCATAGGATTATAGCATGGCTTGGGCTGGAAGAGACCTTAAAAACATCTCCAAATCATCCCAAACTCCCTATAGTCAGGGACACCTTCCACTAGATCACTTTGCTTAGAGACCCATGCAGTCATGGGAGAGAGGACAGGTGCTCCAGCCCTCTGATCATCTTTGTGACCCTCCTCTGGACTTGCTTCAACAGGTCCACATCCTTCTTATGTTGAGGGTCCCACAGTTGGACACAGTGCTCGAGGTGGGTCTCATGAAAGCACAATAGAAGGATAGAATCACTTCACTGGATCTGCTAGTGACGCTGCTTTTAATGCAGCCCAGGATAGGGGATTTCCTGAACTACAAGTGCATATTGCCAAGCCATGTCAAAGTTCTCATCCACCCTCAAGTCCTCCTCCTCAGGGCTATTCTCATTCCATTCTCTTCCCAGCCTGTATTTGTGCTGGTGATTGCCCTGGCCCAGGCTCTTGCACTTGGCCTTTTTGACCTTCATGGGGTTTGCACAGCCCCACCTCTCCAGCCTGTCCAGGTCCCTGTGGATGACATCCCTTCCCTCCCACCTGTTGACTGCCCCACACAGCTTGGTGTTAGTGGCAAACTTGCTGAGGGTGCCCTCAATCCCACTGTCCATGTCACTAACACAGATGCCTAACAGTGTCGGTTCAACACCGAACCCTGAGGACACCACTCATCTCTGGTGTCCACTTGGACACTGAGCCTTTAACCACATGTAGAATCCAAGGAGACAAGGGGCCTAATGTGTATGTCTCAAACACTGATAACCCAATAGCTATGGAGCCAACCATGGATTGTTGGTAACAACAGCCAAGAATTATTGGTAATAACATGCCATGGGAAAGAACAAAAAATGACTGGAGATGGGGGCCATGTGGAGGTAAGGGCAGAGCTTTTCCAGGACGAACATCCTTGTTCTGGCTCCTGTAGATAAGCCCAGCACAACACAAGCACAAGGATGAGGTTAAGAAGTGGGCATGGACTGTAAGGGGGGATCAAGACCACCCAAGACCCCTGACACTAGAAGCAGTCCCTGGCAATTCCTTTTTCCTTCCTTCCTTTCCCTTTCCCTTTCCCTTTTCCCTTTCCCTTTCCCTTTTCCCTTTCCCTTTCCCTTTTCCCTTTCCCTTTTCCCTTTCCCTTTTCCCTTTCCCTTTTCCTTTCCCTTTTCCCTTTCCCTTTTCCCTTTCCCTTTCCCCTTTTCCCTTTCCCTTTTCCCTTTCCCTTTCCCTTTTCCCTTTCCCTTTCCCTTTTCCCTTTCCCTTTCCCTTTTCCCTTTCCCTTTTCCCTTTCCCTTTCCCTTTTCCCTTTCCCTTTCCCTTTTCCCTTTCCCTTTTCCCTTTCCCTTTTCCCTTTCCCTTTCCCTTTTCCCTTTCCCTTTTCCCTTTCCCTTTTCCCTTTCCCTTTTCCCTTTCCCTTTTCCCTTTCCCTTTTCCCTTTCCCTTTTCCCTTTCCCTTTCCCTTTTCCCTTTTCCCTTTTCCTTTCCCCTTTCCTTTCCTTTCCCCTTTCCTTTCCCCTTTCCTTTCCCCTTTCCTTTCCCCTTTCCTTTCCTTTCCTTTCCTTTCCTTTCCTTTCCTTTCCTTTCCTTTCCTTTCCTTTCCTTTCCTTTCCTTTCCTTTCCTTTCCTTTCCTTTCCTTTCCTTTCCTTTCCTTTCCTTTCCTTTCCTTTCCTTTCCTTTCCTTTCCTTTCCTTTCCTTTCCCCTTTCCTTTCCTTTCCCCTTTCCTTTCCTCCTTTCCTTTCCTTTCCTTTCCCCTTTCCTTTCCTTTCCCCTTTCCTTTCCTTTCCTTTCCCCTTTCCTTTCCTTTCCCCTTTCCTTTCCTTTCCCCTTTCCTTCCTCCTTTCCTTCCTCCTTTCCTTTCTTTCCTTTCTCCTTTCCTTTCCTTCCTCTCTAATTCATCTCTTCCCTTCTCTCATCCTTTTCATCTTAACCCTTTACCCAAAATCCACTGCTCTGTGCTTATATAGTAGGTCAGGGACTAACTGATACCAATATCCATGCCAAGCATGTTATTTAATAATAAAACTTTGTGAGTTTTTGTGGACCTTCTGACTTTTGTTGTTACTTTTGACCACAAGCATTTTTGAATCTTGCATGCTCCCTTCCCCTTAAGGATGGGATGTTACACCACAGCTCTATGTCCATCCAACCAATTCCTTAACCACCAAGTGGTCCAGCCATCAGATCCATGTCTCTACAGTTTAGAGGATCTGCTCCATGATCTTGCTGAGCACCTTTGTTGGGATTCATTGCTCCTGAGTTTGGAGGTGGAGATCCTTATATATTGAACAGCTTTTTTGGTCTCCTATTTGCTCCAGGACTTTATCTCATGGTATTCTACCAAGCAGATCTCTGAGGAGCCTAAAGTCTGCTCTCCTGATAGTCAGTTACAGAGGCCATCCACCGCATCTCTGTGATGCCAATAAGATCCTGGCCCTGCAGGCATGCGCGCGTCTCTAACTCCTCTTGTTTTGTCCCCATGCTGGGTGTGTTTTTGTAGAGGCAGACGGCAAACACATTTTGGCTTAATCTACTATGCCTACTGACTCTGCTGAAGCAAACTGGCCATTCTGCTCATTGCCCAAGTTGCTAGACTATGCTAAGTTTTCCCAGGAAAATGGCTCTTTTCCCGATTACTACATACAGGTGGTATGAACTACAAGTTGTGAACAAACTTGGAACAAAGAGTCAAAGACAAGAGTCTTTGGAAACAAAGACTCTGAGAAAGAACAGACGCAGCTATCACATAGTGTGAATTTTTCAGAATACTCAGCAGAAAACATATTTTCATTTTCTCTCTGTTTGCAAATATGTTTATTTTCTTCCTCTTGTGTATGCAGCATCCATATTAAAACAATGCCTTTCCGCAATATGGTCAGCCTCAGTGAAAGGGAATGAAGTCTTGAAAGCTTCAGGAATGGAGATAATTAACTTAGTGCTGGCTAGCAAAGTCTTCCATCTTGTAATCAGAGAAGAAATCTCCAGAGTAAGCAGAGAATATCTGACTCATGAGGAAGAGCATAGGATCAGAGGCTCCAAAATACTGATTTTCGGTACCTGGAGGGTTGACTGAAATCAGTGCACTGACTAATGACCACAGGGCCCAAGATAAGTACAGTACATACTGTACTCCTAAGCCTGTTGGGTCCTGTGGAAAATCTCTCCCCCAGAATCAAACTTGCAGGTCCAGTTAAGAAAATCTGGGTCAATTCTGTTCTTCAAAGCAGTTAAACAAGATATGAAAAAAGAAAAGTTACATATTCCACAGTAACAACTGCAGCCTAATTGCTCATAGGCTACAGCGAAAGTTCAGTTTTGCCTCATGATCACCAGGATGGGGTCAAGCTGCAGAATGTTCCTGTAAGAACAGAGGTATTTTCCAGAGATACAGAGCAGGTGTACTCCTAGGCAAAGCAGGTTATGATTTCTTGTGTTTCCAAAGTCTACATTTAATTTTCTACAAGGAAAACTTCCCAGAAGCCAATGGCAGGGTCCCAGAAATGGATAAATGCAGTTGCTTATATGAGTTTAGCAGAATTTATGTTATAGCTATGTATCTGATAGCATAAATAAATCCATAGGATATATCTTTATGTGTGCACTGTGTAAGATCAGAACATGGAGTACAAGCTGTTCATCCTTCTTCCTGCCTCCTGCATTTATTTCCTTTGCCAAATGAAAGCCTTTCTTTTAGTACAAGGCTGGTAAAATTATTTCCCCAGGATACTGAAGCAATTTAGATTAGACACAACTATTTCTTTTCCATAGCCTGTGTTTACCACATGTGACAGCTCATTTTTGTTTTGGTTCTTGTTTGGTTTAGGTTTTTTGGGTTTGTTTTTATTTTTGCATTATTAAATCTTATTTTGAAAGCTCTAGTCCAGTCAGTGTGTTTTTACAAGAATGTAATACAAGTGCTCCAGAGGATAAGGAGTGGTTCACCATAGGATGAGGAGTAATATTTTTTCTTGTAGTGAATCACATGATGAAGATCCAGATAACAGCCAAAAGAAATATAGTTTGTACTCTCCAGGGCAATACGGAACTCATTGTTTACTCATGAGGCTTAAAAACTTATTATTATCCTGCCTTGCTAGGTTTTTTCTTGGTGGGGTTCAGCATGCCATTGCCTTATTGATCACAACACTTTGGCAGATTGGAGTTTGAAGCCAGCTGAAAATTCAGAAGTTGAACCCTAAATGGCTGATTCATTTAAAGTTCAGCTTTCAGTAGGTAAACTGCATGAGCTCTCTGTGTCTCATCTCTGCAAATCTCTGGAAAGCCACAAAAGGCAAATTTTTTAAAAAACAGTTTCTGACTGTCAGTTTTGTTTCTAGCATATTGCTAGAACATTTCTCTGTGCACGTATCAGCTCTAGCTATTATGAAACTTTAGGCACCCCCTGGCGTTTTGTTATACAGTAAAAAGTGCTCATAAACACGTAGAACTGTGTTATCAGCAAAGAGCTTATCACAGCAGGGAAAGAAGGAACTTAGAAAGGATTCTGGAAGCAGCACCCTTGCACGTGATTCAAAGTATGCTCTAGGTAAATTTGTGTTTCCTAGTGTAGTTCAGCAAAGAGGTACAGTTGCATTTCATTGTAGTCTTCTATTAGACAGTAGGTTTGAGGGAAGTGAAAAAGATTAATTTCTATCTTAAAAAGTTAAACACATCATAAACATAGCTTAATTCACAAAAAAAAAATTTAAAAAAAATAAAAATCAAGACTTAGAATAGACTCAACTAAGAGGCCCAGATACACAAGCAATACTCATATCACTTCTGCCAAGAATTCTGGGGACTAACCTGGGGGGAAAAGAGTCCCTTAGACCAACATTTAGGTATGCATCTGCAATTTTTCTCAGCTTTCTGTGTGACCATATGAGAGACAATTCCTCTCTTCTTGGTGAATATAGAATTTAAATAAGATTTACCCCTCTAAAGGGGCTGCAGTGAGTCTGCTCTGAAACACAGTCACTGCTGAAATTATGCCACACTGAAATATAAGAAGTTGCTTCTGTGCCATTTCCATACGCTATACTGTCCTCAGGAACTCCCCTGAGTTGATAGGATGAATTTGACAGACAGTAAACAGCCTCAAACTTTTCAGTAAGATTTTTTTTTCAGTAACCTACACCAAAATTGTAAATGCTGACTTTGTTGACAGCACAAGATAATGTAATTCAGCAACAGTAAGAGATCAGGAAAGATTAGCTAGATTATTATCTTTAGTCCTTGCTTTGAGACTATTTAATTGTTGTCATCAATTCCTTGGAGATTCTTCTGTGTGGAATAAATCCTGCACCCAGGATCTAATTAGCACAGCCATCCTGCCAGTACATTTGTGGAGACAAGGCATTGTCACAAACTCTGAGCTAAGACTCAGTAAAATCAAAGGTGGTTAATCAATTAGTTTCAAACCTTTGACACATTCTTCCCTCTGAAGTACAAAGAGTATTTCTCAATCCCATTAACTGGCCATAGAGGTGAGAACTCTGACATCAAAATGCTTTAAAAATAGGAAGAAAACTTTTGACATCCAAAAGAGTGAATAGGAAATTATGAGTGTTTATTCATATGCTCTAGCTTTTCAGAAGGACATGAAAAAATGAACGGCGGGTCACTGCTTTTTCTCTAGCCCTTTTGAACAGGCATAGCAGCATCTTTCTTACGTAATTCAAGGCAGTATTCTTGCTTCCCAAGAGACTAGTGAAGACAGGTCTGTAGTGAAATTTGGTAAGGGAAAATATCTGGTTCATCTTAACAATCCAACAAAACAGCAGTCATGGTGCTAAAGTGAGAGACCTACTCAGTCTGTATAGTGTTGCAAGGCTGGGTTGCTATGACAAACCTGGAAAAGAGTTTTCATCTGTAAACAGCCATGGCATAAAAATATCTCAGACCATTGCAACAGTAAGCAACCAACTCGGGCCAATAGCTCAAAACCATTTCTAGAGATGAGGTGCATGTTTCTCATTTCCTCTATGTGGAATCAGCTGTTGAGTTTGCTCATCCTTTCCCTTGGCTGGCCGTGGTCAGAGAACAAATGTTTTCTATTGTCGGGGTATGTGAGCAGGGGCAGATCCCATGGAACTCACAGCCCCCATAAAGCTAGGAGCTGTACAGCAGAAGGGAGAGATGAACCTTATGGAGAGGACTTTGCTGTCTCTACTGTACATTTCTCCCAGGCATACTTTTGTTTTATGGCAACAAGACAAAGGCATTTCATCTCCTACCAGCTTTGATGCACTAAATTAACAAAAGGAGCCTTTTCAAAGGCTCTTTAATAATTTTAATAAATTTCAAAAATTCTTGAGGTCTTGGTTGGGGTCTCCAGTATTTCTTGCCCTCTCCTTATACGCAACAGAGGTGAGAACTCTGACATCAAAATGCTTTAAAAATAGGAAGAAAACTTTTGACATCCAATATATGCAGGAGCTCATAGCAATTCAGACAGGAGGGTATGGAACTGCTGAAGTGTTATCCTCTTGCTGCATGGAAGCATTCATCCTCCAGACAGTGAGTCAAGACAAGAGTAACAAGCCCATTTTCTTTCTCTCTCTTGATCTAATTGGGTGGGGTTTTTCTGACACAGTAATGAATGGGATGCATGCAGCATGTTGGCTTTTTGTTGTACCTATGTCAAAAAGCAGCAGCTCAAAGAACTTACTTATGGGGTAGTTGATACCCAGCCATGCTCATCCTCCTCAAGCTAGGAAAAGGGAAGCTGGCTCTCTATTTTATTTTCATATTGTCTGAGCACTTTGACATCATTAATGAGACTTTCAGTAGCTGGATGTACAGTGTGGGAGGTAGTGGAAGACGACAGAGAGAGATGTTAAATCACACCTTGGATGACATCAAGGGGCAAGGAGTGCTGGAAGGAAACACATCAATAACTGACCCAGCGCATAAATGGGAACATGCAGACCACCAACATGCTCAGCTGATTATGCTGTTCTGTACCCCGACCACTATTTAGTACCTTCCCATCACAAAAGATCTGTGCATGCCTAGCAAAGCAATGGACCAGTAGGAATCCTATAACTTCAGAAAATTACATTGCTTCAGGCCATTAATGAACAACTATTCTTCAAATGCAAAAAAGGAGAAATTAAAAGGATCAAGTAAGAATACACTTGAACAGCTTTTTTGTGATCACATGAGCTTTTTTGGATCAGCTGGTTGGGGTTTTGGCCAAAGCCTCGGCCTATTTGGTAATGGGCCTGGTTTATCCCAATTGCTGCTAAAACCTGGAACCTTTTTGTGTAACAGTTTTTGTTGAGAAGCTGAAAAAAAAGCCCTTTCAAATCTCAGTGTTTGCTGCCACAAGAGAGGTTGTGTGTTAGTGGAAGCATGTCTTTTACTAAGAGTAGAGTTCTTCAAAAATTGCTACCATGAAAGTACACATAGAAGAAGCTAGCACAAACTCAGTGGCAACCCAGGAACTCTGATACTGAGAGAAGGAACACTGGGGCCTTTGAGAGGCACCTGAAAGAAAGGGCTCCATGTGTGCAGAACAGAGAAGCCACCAATAAGCTCAGCACAGACTAGAGCCTGGGCAGAACAAATACAAAATGTAGAAACACTTCTCTGTGTCTGAGCTAGCTGGGCTGCAGGAGTGAAAAGAGGTGTTGTTTCATGTCCACTGATGGACAGGACCACAACAACAGGTCAAGGAAGTATATATACCCTGTGACTACCTTTCAGATCTTGCTTAGCAGATGCTGATGTGTGTGAGTTCAGGTACTTACTGCTCTTGACCTTATGTGCTTTGAGGGTGGAAATCCATTATATGCAGGATTTTTGTCAAAGAGATTTGTAGAGTGTGGGAGGGTAGAAAGTTTGCACATTGGCAAAAAACTAGTGTGCAGATTTTTAAGTTGGGCACAAGCTTCTAATTCTGGAGTACTTTCAAGGAGAGTGGGAAACATGGTGTGCATCTCTTTGCTGATAGAAAAATCTCCCTTTTATTTATATATTCATGCTTTCTCGTCATCCTTACTGGTAACAGCTTGCCTGTCACCTTCCCAATGTGGCAGGTTCCTCAGCCCCAGTTCCTGCTTTTGTTTGACTTCATTCTCACCACAGAAAGAAACTAGCCCCTCCCACTTATGTGTCAGGAGAAAAAAAGCATGAGTCTTAGAGACACACAGTCTCTGATTGTCTGAAAACAAGCACAATTCACTAACACAGCATGATCATAGCTGGCTCTAAAAGCACCTGCTTGCTCTCTAGACTGCCCATTCCATTTCTCATCTGCCTCCCAATGCAGCCACTGCAAGCCTGAGGACTCTGTGTTATTATTCAGTAATGCTGTGTGAAAATATTATTTGTCTGGTTATTCAGGCCTGTGTTTGGGAAATGACTTTTCTGGGGCACTAACTTCATCAGCCTTTAGCAGAGCAAGTGTGTGGCTCCCAGGAGAAGAAGATGCCAGATCATGCTGGAGGAGAGACAGAAACAATGGAAAGCATAGGAAGCAGAAAGATTATTTGCTTCAATGAATTTAATTAGAAGACATTAACAATATTTTTCCACTTTGCCCTGTGGCTTTTCCTGCTTTGATATCATCTGTAAAGTATGTTCAAAACAAAAAGCAAAACTCCAGACACTAGAACAATTATCCTCTGAACCTTACCTTAGAAAAGCAGGGCATTTCTACAGCAGAAAGGACAAAGTCTGGGAAGCTACACAGCATTGGGTTCATGTGTCCAGGTGCTGACAGCAGGGGTTTTACAGGGGTGGCCTCTGTGATGAGAATTCACGGGCTGCCCTTTGCCAGACAGCCATCTCCAGCTCCAGAGAGACAAACAGACTGCAAACTGGTTTAAGACCATGATTAATATTAACTACACTGATTATTTAGCATGATGTTCTGCCATTTTGGGCACTCCTCTACACAGGGGCTTTGCAATGTTTACATAGAAGTAATAGAAGAAGAGGCTCCTCATGAGCGAGCACTTGCTCAGTAGTTTCTTAGCTACAAGTTAAGCATCTGTTCTAAGCTCTTCTATTCAGTGGGGAGAGGCCACTGTGGACAGCAATACATCCCATTCTAAGGCATTCACCTGGGACATCATGCTCTGATTCAGCCCTTTCTGTATTTCTCCCTACTGAGTACCAAGGAAGAGATGACTGCCAGCTCAGGTGGAGACAATGAGCAGTTTGAGAGCGAAAGCTTGCTAAGGCAAACTCACAGGTGAACCTGGTTATCCCTATAATGATACCAAATATTACCAAACCTTTCTCCTCACCTGAACTCATGTCTTTCTCACTCTGATAGCTGTAGGTGGCCATTGTGAAGTCCTTTAAATTTTTTAAAACCAGATACTTAATTACCCATTCTCATTCTGACTGATTCACTAAAACTACAAAGCATTGAGGCTCTTCTTCCATCTCCCTCCCTCCCTCTCTCTTCCCCCACCCAACCCTGCCTCCTCTTAGGCGTAATCCATTCCTTCAACAGGAATGGAAACAACCATAAATGTGGGTTCAGCTAATGAAAGCTGGCCATAGCTGTGAGATAGTCTTCCTGCAATTCTCATTTCCCTACAAGATGTTTTTGTTGCATATCAGACACTTAGCTCTTTCTAAATGTAGTGCCTATCACTTTGAGCAGACCAAAGATCAGTTTCACTGGCTCTGATGACTAATAGGAAAGACCTTCCACAGAGTTAATGGGTTTCCAGTCAGGATGAAAATATGCACTACCTGCCCAAAATTATAATTTCAGCAGGGGAATGTACAGTAGGAATAGATGAGCTCTAGCAACATTAAGGCTTGATGCCCCACCTCACTAACTATCCCTGTTTCCCCCTGTAATCTGTGGGCCTTTCTCAGTGATGCTGCTAAAATGGATAATTCCTTGCAGGAAAAGGTCAAGGGATGAGCCTGGAATGTTTTTCTCTGCACATCCTGAGCCACAGTGCAGTAAGACTCATCTCCCAGTACCTATTCTCTTTGGGTTCTGGCCTGCCACCTCTGATCTCCAACAATCTCAGGCCCTCGCAGACTGCCTCCTTTAAGGGAGCTGGTGGGTCTTAAGATTTGCATGGCTGCAGGGTATTTAAATCTCATTGGCTAGTCATAGTTTTGGAGAAAATTTTCTTTTTCTGATGAGAATTAAGATTTTAAGAAACCTCCAAGAAAGAGGTTTCATCAGGTGTCACTTTATGACAATCTAAAGAAATTATGCCAGTAGCTGTGTGTTGGGACAATCTGTGAAACTGAACACCAGGGATGTTTCTTGCAGCAGAGGGGGGATAAGACTGAAAGAGAAAAGAGCCTTGGGCAGAGTGTGTGAAGTTCCATAGCTGTCAGAGTCAATGCAGAAGGATAGAGCATAATGCTGTGTAAAAATATCATCCCCTTAGTATTTTTCTGGTATGTGCTATCTAGAAGACTACAGTGACTTTGTCTTCCAGCCATTATATTAAAATTTTATAGCCCTATCCCAGAATCCCAAGTTCTTTCCAGTCCTGGCACTCCCATAGCAACTGCTTCCTTCACTGCAGAAGATTAAAATCATAACATAGTCTTCTGCTGGGCTTTGAGCAGAGCAGTTGTGCTGTGGTTTGAACAATGGACCCTATTCAGGTTCTTTCCTTTCTACCTTACAGTATGACCTAAGACT
The DNA here is from genome assembly GCF_041296385.1 of Aphelocoma coerulescens. Taxonomy (NCBI): domain Eukaryota; kingdom Metazoa; phylum Chordata; class Aves; order Passeriformes; family Corvidae; genus Aphelocoma; species Aphelocoma coerulescens. Next base: position 46,428,369 of record NW_027184085.1, read on the forward strand.
CTGATATCTTCCTTAGATTCAGGATGAATCAGGAGGAAATTTGAAGTAGAAAATATGGATTTGCGGTAGTGATTTCTGTGCCCACCAAAAGTGGGGGAGGGGAGGGAGACACAGTCACCGGTGTTAACAGCCTGGACTTTCTCCATCCTTTATATGCAGTAGAGATAAATCACTGCCTGGACTTAGAAGGAAAAGGAAGGAGAAAAAACCCACCACAGCTGCAAATGTGTAGCAGGAATGCAATGGCACGGGAAAATGTAAATACTATGTTACAAGGGCCCAGTTAGACAGCCAGAAGTTGCTGCTCTGAGGAGATTACAAAAATTAGGGTAATATTAAATTATTCTGTCTCTAGTAGCAACTACTTTCAACCATCAACAGTTTAGGGACATCATGAAACCAAGCTTGCATTTGGGTTGTCACAATTAGCTCTTCTCCATGAATGGATGTAATATTTTTATTTTGGTTTTAATCCTGTTATATTTCTCATTTTCAATTCTACTTAATGATTTCAGACATGACACATGAGAACAGATGCAACCTGCACACAGAACCACTGCAACAGACCTGAAAATTTCATAAGATCTGCAAAGCCTTACATCCCTCCTCCTCTGATGAGCTGCTAGGGTGACTTGCCAAACCCCACTCCTACTGTGCTTCTCTGAAATTGGCTGAGATGGGTGCAAAAGTCATACCTTCTTCTGAGCTTTCATTTTGCAGCATCACCCCTCAGGTGCTCTTTCAACAACAGCTAGAGACTGAACTTCTGCATTAAGATTAAATTTCAGAGAGCAGGAAAGAGAGTGAGCGTTGTGGGTAAGGAGCACTTGTTCACTAAAAAGGTTATTATTCAACCAAATGTAGCACAGTTAAATACTCTGTTAATAGTTCATTTTATTTATTCAAATATATATGCATAGGGCTAACTCTACAGCCACATGGAAATCTGAGTTCTACCTTTATTCAGACTCAGCAAAGATTGAGTCCTGGAGGACATGCCTTCTAATTGGTTTCTCTCACTCAAACCTGTAGTACAGAGTTGGGGCATATGCTTAGAGAAACACTTTGGTGTACAATCTCCCCATTCTGTGTGTTTTTTGAATGAACAAGTGACTCTTCAATATTTATTGAAATCAGTTCTTTCCAATTCCTCATTTGTCGTCTCTGTCTCTTCTCTAGGCAAAACTGAAAGGGTTTTGCAGTGTGTGCCTGTCATGAATACTGGTAATTTACAACTGGTAAAAAAAAAAAAAAAAAAGCTCAGAAACACATCAGCTCTTTGCTATGTTTTGGAAGTGTATAATTAGAAAGAAAAAAAAAAGCCTTTGACATTTCACTAAATACATACCAAATAAACATAAAATCTATCCTATATATTTACCATGCTGTTCTTTATAATTGAGTTAAGTGTTGTCATAGGAAGACTTTACTGAGCTTACTTAATACTGGTCTGAATACCAAGACACAGGTCAGAAATTACTTTCTAATTTTCCAGACGTATTAATTTCTAATTACTATGCTTACTCTTTTCTGAGGTAACCAGATCCATATCCCACAACAATTTACATTTTATAAATATTAAAGGCATTGGGGCCATATTTTATTTATTACTTTGTGTCCTCTGATCTTCATACAAACCTACATTTCTTAATATATTTCTTATTATAAGATTGCATTTTCAACTGTGATTCAAGCTGACTTAATGCACAAAAAAAGATCAATCAATTCCAATTAACATTAATTAAAGTCTCTCAGTGATTTCTCTGAGCAGGGGATCAGTCTCGGGACTCTCCTATTTCTTCTTCTCATCTCTATTAAGTTGAATAATTTTTACAAATATTACTCTGCTAATCTCTTCAGAGCACTTGCACAAGACAGTCTGTTTTGCCTAGTCTGCCAAGATCTAATGAACATGAGTGCTTTGCCTTTCTCCACACCTCATGAATAGTGTCTCAGCCACATTCTTTCTTTTCTTGCAGTATTGGAAATCAGTGGGATTACCCTACTCATGCTGAAAAGCCATACAGTTAAGCAGGCATGGTGTTCAAGGAACACGGAGGTTTTCCAGATTTGCCACTAAATTGCAGTGTCATCTCGATGATGTCCCTGAATTCATTTTGCCTCCACATTCTTTGTCTTTTCTCAGCTATCCTGAGCTCCTTATGAACAATTTTTTGACATTCCCTAGCACCACAGAAGTCAATGGTAGTTTTGCTTTACCTTTGGCTTTAATAAAATCCTCAAACTTTTGCTGTTTTGAAAAAAAACTTTCCATGTTTGATTTTTTTCTTCCTCAGAGGCTGAATTTATCTGTTTTAGTAAAATCAAGGCATTCCACTTACACTGATCTCTTGCCATCAACAAGTCCTCATCTGAAGAGCTACTTCAGTGTTGAAGAAAACTGTTTGCTGAGATGGATTTATCATCAGGCCACAAGCATTTGGTTCTTCTGTTGCTAGGTGAAATCTCTTTCAAACTGATGTATTTTCTTCAAGGGTCTTCAATATCAGTTTTTTCAGCAACATTTTCTTCTCTGGCAAGGGGGTGATGGGACTTTCAGAGTTACCCACTGCATACATTCTTTTTGCTGAACAGCGATTTTGCTTTAGGTCTCCAATGCTCCTTTGACCAGAGCAGAGATATACTTTAGGCAGTCAGATTAAATTTGTCTAAAATTCATCCTGTACACCTCTGTTCCTCTGGGAGAGGCAAACAGTTTAGTCCAATGCAGCTGCAAGTTTCTACTCCTTTCCCTCTCCTCACTCATACCGGGAAAGGGGAAAAGCAACCTGAAACCCATTCGTATTTCAGAAAGGTTGGTGATACAATTCTGGTAGCATCAGTGGCTTAGGGGTAGCTAAGTGAAGTCATTAGCAAACAGAGCTGGTCTCCTATCCTAACATCATCCAAAACATAATTAAGTGTTTCATTGTTTCCTTTATTTGTCTGAGAGAATGCAAGGCAATTTGCAGCTGTAGGAAACATTTTTATCATTAAATGCCTTTTCCCCCTTTTTCTTTCTTTTTAAAATAATATATAATTTTAATGTGATTCAACAATGGTTCTCAGTAAAGCTGCAATTTTTCAAAAAATTGGATCTGCCTTTATTTCCATCACTAAACCACAGGCTTGATGGCTGAAATGAAATCCACAGCCGTTTTTATGCCACATGATGAGTCACATGAATTTTTCATGGAATGTAATTGCTCTTAATCTGTCCTGCAGAAAAGGAAACAGGTTTTCTGCTCTTTCTATACACAACTGTCTATCTCCTTAATAAAAACATTCAGATAAGGACTAATCATCCACAAGACTTAAAAGCTACCTATTTGAAAAGGATTCTGTTGGCAAAACCTTTATTCCTTTAGTAAGTATTTCAGGCTAACAATTTGGAAGAGATAATACACCAAGCATAAGAATGTCTTATTCTATTATGAACCAAACTTCTAAACTCATACAAGAATCAGTTCTTCCAACCTCATATCATGAAATGCAGGCTTACTGGCTCTATGTATTTGTATTTCTGTTCCTGATGTTGGCATCCAGGTGGCCTGATATCTGGTATCTACAGTCTTAGTCATCCAAGTTTCCTCTTTTCACATCAGCACTGTTATCTAGCATATCTTTGGCTGTGAATGACTTTTTAAAATTTTCATCTCACATGCATTGTTTGTGTCTTCTGTATCTGGAAAAAACCTTCCAGAATTATTAACAGTTGTGCAAAATTCATTTAATAACCAATTAATGTTATTGGAACTATTATTTTTTGAGACTGTTTTTTTATTTTTTTAAATAAGCATCTTATTGCCTTTAATTCTGCCAGTTCTGTAGTTCTGCTTCTGCTCTTATTCTTCCATTACAAATTCTGGTATGTTTTTATAACAACCTTGATGGAATTATTATTCCACATTTTCTTCATTCCAGTGTATATTCTATTTTTAATAATGAAATCTTTTTCCCTCCAAGACTGTCAGGATTTTTGTGTAATGTGGGCATGCACATGAAAAAATTTCTTCAACAGTTTCAAATTATTAATTATGTTTTCCTAGTTAAATATGATGTTCTAGCTCATTTAGCCCATTATTGTTTTGAACCTTCTAAAGCCACCCACCAGAATACTTAAACCTAGCCTTGCAAACATATTCAGGCCATAATCAGTTGAATCTGAGACTAATCCACCCTTAAGTACTAAGATGGATTTCTACTTATCTGTCAAGATGAGGCCTTAAGATAGAATTTCCCTGTGACTGGCAGCTGCCCAATTGGCTTCTGGAACAAGTGGCAGAGAGCTACCTACCACCATTTGCACACACACTGAAGTTCCTTGCATGAGTTATTAACACAAGTAAAGCAAAATTCATCAGGACTTAAAGAGTTGAAGGACAGAGAAAATATTGGAAACTCTTTTTAATATATAGTGAACAACTCCAATCATGTAAGATTATATTACATATAATATCAGGTTAGGACATTTTATTATCAGTTGACAGTGATATCGTTTCAAGAAAGTAAAATCACCTACAGGCTGTGTGAAAAGCAATCATGGAGCAGAAACACTGATACCTTGTGTCAGATAAACCATAAGAAATCATCCCATGGACACCCACACCAACAAAACATGTTTAACTATCCATACAGAAAGCATTGGCAAGCTTCTTCCTTTGCACCATGTGCAATATACTAGGCAAAAAGAACCCCGGGCTTTTTCCAAAGAATGCACTGGTTCAGAACAAAGAATCAGAACACAGCAGTTCTTATAGATTCAAAAGACATGGAAAAACAGCCTTCAAGTGGAAAAGACAAAAAATATTTGAATTAGCAGTAACAATACAATTTTTATTGCATTGATGTATAAATTGTACATATATATGTACAATGTATTGATGTATAAATTGTACATGAATAAATGTATTGATGTATAAATTTGCCTTTAAACAAGTTAAATACTGTAGGACGTTTCTCTGCAGTTTCTAAATAAAATTATAAGTAAAACTGTCAGATATTTTGAATTGTAGATCACGTTTTGGATTTTCTAAGTGGAAAAATATCCATGCATTTATTATCTTGTTTAAGCTTATAATCAGCAACCTACTGTGACTTCGAATTAATTGGCATACTTTACTTTTTATTCCTGCTCTGAGGGTGGTGTGGAATCCAAATTTGATAGGGGTCATAGACTCAAAAGAAGTTTTTACCTGTTCCTGTTACACTCTGTGATGGTCTCCACGCTGGGATGTCTTCTTAAATGAATGGTGTAGCACAAGAGATAGGAAGCATGACAGATTTAAGTTCTGCTGTCATTATCAGGATAGCACTCGAAAGCAGAATGATTAACACTTCTCTATCACAGTATGTTTCTCTTAGCTGTGGTATCATCTTCCTAAAGCGTTCTGCCCCCCAGCTCAAGGCAACCAGCTGAGTAAAGGAGCAGAGAAGGACCTGTGCCATCACAAACCACTTGTTCAAGTAGGACGGAAGAAATCACCAATCTGTAGCCCAAGCCCTGTCATGTACCTAGACCACACCACACCCCCTCTCTGCATCTGCTTTTCCTGTCACTTTTCCCAGCTCTCTAGCAATGCCCACAAGACGGGGGTAACCTTGACAAGAAGCATATGCTGCCCTTCCCCTGCAGGATTGTGGAGACCACATCAACAATCTTCTAGCTTTGTCTCAGACAAGAGATGGAAACAGTAGCCAGTCAGAGATCATAGAACCATAGAGGCATCACTAATGTTGGAAAAGACCTCCCAGATCAACAGTCCAACCATTTACCCAGCACCACAGTCTTCACCTCTAAACCATATCCCCAGGTGCCACATCCATTCATCTGTTTAACACTTACAGGGATCCTCTTCTCCAGGCTACACTGGAGGTGAATGTTTCAAAAATGTTACTTCACCTTTCACTCTCTCTAGGCCACCTGAGGCTGCCTGCTGGGGTGGAATTTACTGCAATTCTCAGATTATAAAGCCAATAAAATTCCTTAATTTTCACAAGCATTACCCATAACTACAAATGAGGTTCTTGCCTTTAAGTTTCTACTTTTGTAAACCAGAAACCATCAGAAGTTTTAGCCACTGTGATTAGGACCATATTGCATGCAAGATTGGAGATCTTTAAAGGAGCTGAGCTGCATTAAATAGAGTAATTGCTAGAATTACCCTTTTAATTAGACTTGTGATAACAGTTTTGTGCTCTGTTATCAAAACCATGATAAAGCAGTCCAACACAGCCTTTTGTTAGCTCTGCACCACCTTATAAATTAGTCTACTTCACAGGCATTGTGTTGTTCAGCTTCCAGTTTGATTCTTCATTCATATTGTGATGTTGTTCACTGTGCCCTTGAGAACAGTAAAGCCAGGGAGACCTGGCATCTCCCAGCGAGACCCAGGTGCTTTAATAACTATTACTGCACTTAGCCAACACTTCAGAGCTTTCAGGTTTGATTTTAATTAGAGGAGCTGTGACATTTTTAGTATCTTTTAAGCAACTTCCTTACTTCACAATCACGATGCTCTGATTACAGAAGACTCGGCAAATAGGCACTGTGCAATGCTGTTGTAAGATAACTGAAGTAGGAAGAGCCATAGTTTTGTCCTATGGGGCTTTTACCAAACTCCTTCAAACCCAGAGTTAAGCTTTGAGCTTTTTATTTTGGATTTATTTGTCAGAACTGTGTACAAAGTTATATGTGCACAACAGTGCAAAGCTTACCACATTGCTTCTGAGTCATCACTGAGCAAATGTCAAGAAATTCTCCTAAAAAAAGTAGTTACATTTTTTGTTAAAAGCTTGCAGGCTGTATGAGTGAGGTAACAGAATGGATTTCATGCTGTTTGGTGCTATCAGGACAGACAAAGCACCTGCAGTGGCTTCTCTACATCTCAACTACCTGCACCCTCCGTAAATCAATAGCTGGTTCCTCAACTCCCTATCACATCAGATTTGGGTGGAATTGAAGAATTTTTACATTTAAATTTTGAACCAAAAATTCAAATTTATTTCTAAACTACTTTTTACAACTAGAGGTAAACAGTCCATGTCAGCCAAATAAATAACTTCACTAAACTTGAGGTATACCTTTTTCATTCCTGGACATCCTGGACTAAAAGCAGATGACAAATCAAAGACAGTCCTTCATAGAGCTGTTGTGGTTATGCCAGTGCTCTTATTTACACTGTTCTGTGGTGAAAACACTTGCCAAGATACATGTTGTAGAATTAGACATGGAAGAGCTTCACACTATCATCTCCTACTAGGATTTCAAATACTGGTTTTGTCTGCCTCAATAACATGTATAAATAATACAGGAAAAACACAAGGGGTGCCCAAAGTACCAGGACTGGAAAACAAGTTGTCTCAAAACTGCCCAAATGGTGATACTTCTTAAAAAACCTGTTGCTGAGCTTAAAACCTTTCACTAAAGAACTTTTATCAAAGGTATGGTTTCATAACTGTCTTTAACAGATTTAACTTATTTTAATGGGTTCAAACTCTGTGTTACTGTCAGATATTTGCTCTTGTTACCTGTTCCGTGGCATCTCTAACATACATGCATTCATGTATGGATCATTAAACTAAACAAAAGAGACAAAAAGTTTAGACAGGTCAGTTCCCAGTTACACCACAGTGTGGGAGTGCAGAATCTAAGGCCTGCCTTCTGACCCTTTCCTGACGTCTGTGCAAGCACTCTCAGTATTCAAAAGTCTCAGGTTTGCCCTTGAGAAATAGCTGTATTTTGTAGAGAGAAGATGCCTGTTGGAAACCCAGAACATTCAGTAGAAGGAAAGGAACACAATCTTGTTTGTTTTGAAATCTAATTTTGGATTTGTGAGGCAAGAAGAGATAAGAAGCAGAGCTGGAGACATGAACTGACCATTTTATTTGAACCTCACAAGTGAACAGCCAGAAGGCAGAAGAGAAAAATCAATACAAATGTTGGTCTGTTGAGCTCTCTCATAATCTGTGATTTCTTTTGCCCTATCACTGTGATGGCTTCTGCCAACCAAATTCACTCACAGATTCTTGTAAAAAATATTGCTGATCAGACCTGTGACCCCAGTTTCTGGAAGGGCCCAGAGGATACAAAATGCCTTTTACACAGGCTCCAGTGGGACGTGTCAGAATGAGAGGCAGATTATGAGTAGCGTAACAGGCCTTTCTCCTTGACACTCACTGAGCCTGTCAAACAAGGCCAAGTGCTAAATCTCTGAGAAAATTGAAGCTTAAACAAGGGACTTCACACACTTGTCAAGGAAAAGCCTTCAGAGTAGTCCTGAACCATTTAGGTTCCTGTTCCTTCCCTCACAGCATCAGATGCCCTGCAGGAACAGGGATATCCTTATCTCTGGGCATAGTTTGCCAGGTTATTTTGACATTCTCCCACTACCTTCAAAGGGAAGCCCTGAAGGGAAGCCCTTACCTCTCTCCACCTTTATATCTACACCTAAAGCATATGGCATCACAAAATTTGCCTTAAACACTTGCCAGCCACCCAATCTGAATGACAGAAGAGTGTACATTCATTCAAAAGTGGACCAGTGCTTTTCCATTTGTTTCTGTTTGCAGATCACCCTTCCCTAGCAAACATCTTGGGGGAAGAAAGGACACTTTCACCAGGCACTGAAATTTGACAACAGCACATTGCTTTCCTTTGCAAAAACCTGTAAAAAATAAAACACTTATTTTTACACTAACCCCACATTTAAAGCCATTCTTTTGGGGTGGGATGATCACTTTTCAAACACCTGTAAAGAGATGTACAGCCTTCTCACTGTCCAAGTCACACTCCTCTAGCAAGAGCTTAACATAAAGTCCCCCTTGCAGCTCTCAGTTTGATCTGTGGTCCTCAATTCCTCCTCTGTAATCTGTCTTCTTTCTTTCTAAGGCAAGAAAGAAAGGCAAATGAAGAGCAAAAGCACACATCAAGACAGAGATTGTTTCAGGACCACATACAGGTTATTGCCTTTTTATTGAAAGTCAGGATGAAAACCGACTCTCTGTAATAGAAAATACAGATATGAAAAGGCTGGAAGACCAGATGGCACATGGATAGGAGGCAGTGGTGATGTACTCCCTAATTTACAGAGCACCATCAAACTTTCAGGAGTTAACTAAAATGCTTTTGTTAATCAGCATCAGACTGACAGGCCCTGTGTGAAGTGAAGGAACTGTTCTCTCACATTTCCAGAAGGCTCTGTGTCATGTCCAAGACTTTGAATCTCCATTCAAGCCTCAAAAATATCTTCCTCTGTTCTGTTAGTTCTTTATAACTTTCCATTTATCTCACATCTCAGAGCTGACCAGAAGCAAAAACAGTGCAGAGAAGAGTTGTAGTATTAGCAATGAGGTATGGATGGAGACTGTCTCAGAAGACTTGGTCTCCTAAAACTTGCAGCCTCACTTCTGGATGAAAAGTCAACTAAATTTAAGACAAAATTTGAATTTCCAACTTGAGCTAAATCCCCATGTTACTGGAAAATAACTCAAAGTGGGCAGGGGCAGAAATGTCTTCCTTTTCATTCAACCAGAGATTTTCTGCAGAAATTGGACGTGCTGCCCTTACTTCATAGAAGGCAGATTACTAGATCCTTCCCTTATAAAGAAATCTTATCATCCCTGCAAATTACAGTGCATGGAAAACTGTGATTACAACACCAGAAGGTAGGAAGCGAGAATTTTCTAGCCAGATACACAGCTGTATCAAGCACACAGACATGTTGAAGCTGATTCTCTGCTTCTCTGCATCCCTGTTTTTCCACTTTTGCCTTTTCAGGCCAGGTTTATAGTTTAAATTGGTAGGTTCTGCTTATAGCATCTTAGTCACTCATTAAACAGAAGAAAGAAATGCATTCAGCACCATCCACAAGTCAGCATCCAGGGATTCATCAGAAACCTCAGAATATGAGAGAACAGTTGAGGGATTTTCAAGAAATATACACTGGGATGCCTCTATCCCCAAAGCAACTTGGCAACAGCTGGAATAAACTTTCAATCAGGCATGCAAGTCCTGATTGAAAAACACCTAGAAACCCCACTGTGCTTTCTGTATTATCCAAGGGGCAGTTTATCAGCTGTTTTTCTCACATCAGGCCTTGGACTATTTCTGTCTCTGTCTGAAGAATCCTTCCTCTAATTTACAATCAGCCTGTTAAACAAGGAGACAGAATTTACATCCCTACAACTGAGAATGACAGAAATAATCCAGCAGCTGTAAAATTATTAGTGAGATCCTACAGAACTATATGGTGCCAGTTTTAAAAGTAAACTCAGCCCTGTTATGACCCTAAATTTCTAAGGGGCTGCTGGGAGTTCTGGCTTGGAACCAAGAGCATAAAAGCACTGTACATACTCCACAGTGCTTGGTTTAAGCTGAGAGTCTTGTAAAGACCATGTCAACAGTTTCAGGAAATGAAGGGAAAATTGAATGCTGTGGTCTGCAGCTGAAAGGCTGCATTCTTCCTCCTTCCATCCTAACCATGGAAAAGTAATGCCTCCATGTAGCCTTCTTCTCAAATGAATAACCTGAGTCTGTGCTTCCCAACAGGAGCAGATGTAGAGACAGGATTCAAGGCTGTACTGAAAGGGAAAGAAGAGAACCCTAGAAAACCACAGACAACAGAAATTATGAAAGAGCAAATGTTTCCCCAAAATTCCCTGCTTCTCTCCTAGCAGCATCCAGTCTGTCTTCCCCAAACACTCACATGGTCAGAGGAAGGCTGCAGCCTTTCCCCTGCATGAGCAAGAGGATTGTCCTGGCCTGGAGCCCCAGAGAAAGCACATTGCCCTGAAGTCTGGTAAGGTTAAGTTGGCTCTATTCACGATGGCCTCAAAATTGGTCAGTGAAGAAGAGAACCCTTGAGACACTCTGGAAGGCCACATGAATTTCCAGTCACTATGAATGGGGCATGCAAACTGTCCTTTCCTTTCCCAGCTTAACCATAAGCAACAAGCATCTGTGGGGAATGTAGACACAAAGCAAGCAAGGCCGCACAACTTTGACAAGTAAAGCATGGTTCAAAAATTATCACCATGTCCCATGCATGAACTCAGACCTGGCCTTGGATGAGCCCTTCATCTTTCAGGCATGGGCTGACTAATTCTCTCTGACAGTCTTATATCCCACTGCTAGAAGAGATGCAGAACTTCATGGTGATGCCAGGACAAAGTTACATCTTGCTCTAAGGAAGCACCAGCATTTCAAATGCTGAGCCTGGCTCTGATGACTTTCATCAGAAAAGAATGATGCATCCATTAGCTGAGCCATGAAGGTGCCAGGCTGCATTCTCAAGCAGGCATAACTCCACTGGTCTCATTAATTCCTGGTGAGTTATCTGATCATTCAGGACTCAGATAACAAACTGCCAAAGAAGAGACATAATGTGGCTATTGCCTGATTTGAAGCAGTAATGGGAGCTCTTTGGCTGCAGCAAAAATGGAACAGACCTTTCGATCTTGTTTGGTGACCTTCACAGTCCTTGAATTAGCTTGTCATAAAAAAGAATCAACAACTGTACAACACTTCCCCTTGCGTCAGATTTGTAAGCTAGGAAAAATAAAGTTACATGAGAAAAATGGTGCAGCTGTGCTTATTAGAGGCAGTAGTACTGATCAAATTACTCTCTTGTAATTGTCTGCATTTTGAGGCTGACACAAGTAGTATGATCCAGAAGGATCCAAAGGACAGAGCTGTCTTAAAGACGAACTGAAAGATTTGAAGTGGCTGTGTTGGAAAAACCTCAGAACTCCTCCAGCCACTTAGACAAATTTTATACCATCCTGACTAAGTTTTGCTCCATCAAGGAAACAATATTCTATTCCCCAAAGCAGCAGAGCAGAAAATAAGTTCCTCTGCTTTTTGGTGTTTTCCCTTGTTGGGTTTTAACCAAGAAAAGATTCCATGTAATCCTAGCTCTACTGGCTAACAGAAGTCCAAGTGGACAGGAGTGGGGATGGCAACCAATACTAGAGACCAGTGGCAATGGGAACACGGGTCATACAGACTCTGGGGTGGCCTTCATTTTTAAGTTCTTTTGTCTGCTCCCTGTGGAGGAGGAGGAGAAGAAACCCCACTTACACAAGGTTTAGACTATATCCCTAGGCCTTCAGCACAGAAATGTGTTTCCCTATTCAACCATGATTTTGGGCAAACTGGCCAGTTTGTCCACCTGTAAATCACATACAATAATGCTAAATGAATATTAATAATAATCACATTATTAATTTAATTAGTAATTACTATTTCATACGGTCTGTATTGTATTATACATTATATAATCTATACAATTTATATACAAAGAATATAAATAATTAAACTAATTAATAATAATTTAAAAATTAGATTTTGGAGATCTCTTGGGAAAAAAGCCGTTCTTCTGTACTGCTGGGTCTTACTGGCTGATGTGAACAAGATTCAGCCACATTTACGATCACAAAGAGGCATCAAAAAGTAAGAAACAGAGCTAAACAGTATTTCAGGGTTGAATGCAGAGTTGCACTGGAAAAGAACTTGCAAATGACCATTTGTTGAGGTACGTATTTTGTCTTTCCAAGCACCTGAGCCATATGCTAGGAGATTCAATGAGTCACACCCAGGAAGGTTTGAGACACCTTTTAGATACCCTTCCTAGTTAAATCACAGCACTAATAATGGAATGTCATATGTTTGGGTTTATTCTGAACCCGGTCCTGAGTGTTTGGCCCTCTCAGTACCGTGTCAGCAGCGTGCACAGGTTTTGTCAGCCAATAAGACAAAAGTTGTTTAAGTGAGGATTTCAGCTGAATCACTGTACAGGACACCCTAGTCCGTGAGTAACAGTAAAATAGGCTGCATTTCAAGAGACATTTCAGTAAGTTCAGAAGCATCACCCACTGGGATTTCGTTAGCAAGTATCCAAAGTGACATCTACTGGTGTAGATTTGGACTAGCGCAAAACACAGAAATCAAGTTAGAGCAAGGCAGAGCTGCACAAAGAAGCAGACTAATGAGCCCCAAATGCACTAATGGGGTAGTCAGCACCTGCTGGGTTCTACTGAATAATTGAACCTCTAACTATTATGGAAGCAGATGAAAACTATGCCAGATTTCTTCTGTGCTCCAATGGTTTGCTAAAGGTGCCTTCCCACTACGAATTTTAAAAAATGGCCTACTGCTACAGCACAGGAAGTAATGTATACAGTTTTTCCCAAAAGGGAAGTTCTGTTAGTTTAAAGCCAAGAGATAAGGCCTGGCACAGACATTTTCATTCAGAACCCCTGTGGAAGTCTATAGATCTACATGGTTGGATTCACTAAGACCAAGACATGGTGCATATCCTGGGACTTTTAAGGCAATATAAAGATGAAACTTCTCAATTTAGGTAGGAACAGATTCTCTAAACTCACTCAGAAGAAGAGTATGTTCAGTAATGGAGGTCCTTGGCAGGAATATCAATCCCTGTTTTGTGCTGAAAAGCACATCGGCAAAGGCACCACTTCTCTCTCGTTTTGAAAAAGAGACTGCTAAACTTGGGCATATCCAGATAACTTTATTAATTTTTCAATTTGTGATTTTATTTCTTCTTACTGGAGTAGGCCAGTTTGTTCACCCTTTCACAAAAAAACAGTCACTGCCTTACAGACAAGGGGATACCTTTGGAGATACAAACCACAAAATTAAATTTTGTTTGGAATTTCCTAACGTTGAAAAGTGCCAGAAAAGTGGGTGATTTAGTAAAATTGCAAAGGGCAGCAGTTTGGAAACAAGTTTGATACTAAAAATCTGTACTCAAAGCTATGGAAAAAACTGATAATGATGCCTTGAGAGGCCACCTAAAAACAGAGACTAGACAGGAGTAAGGGAAAAAAGGTACGTATTTATTTGAAAGGCCTTCAAAGGTACACCCTGGGGAGCCAGAGGCTACTGCCAAGATGGATCCCAAGATGGACACAAGTCACGAGTTCTTCACACTTTTATAGGTTTGGTTCCTTTGCATATCAGTGTTAATTCTCCAATTAAAGCCTCAGTTTAATGATGTAATTCCCCTCCGCTTGCCCCCCTGTAGAGGTTCTTTGGTTTATACTTTTGGCCTAGGATGGTCTGGGTGTCCTCGGAGAGCAGGCTTGGAGAGGCTTTGTTGTGTCTACCTAGCACGAGAGCAGAAGTTAACAGGCTACAAGAAACTTCAGAGTCACACACCGAGCAGTACAGAATTTGAAAAATATAAAAGTTAAAACCTAAGGCATTAATGACAGAAACTCCAAAATCTGACTCAGAGGTAACATAGGCCTGTCAGGACATCCTTGCATACAACTGGTTGAGGGTAAAAGTTCTGGCAGAAGGTCAGAAGTCTAGTCCAGGTCAAATCACTGTATCCCCTTGGAAGCCTCTGAATACCAATATGAAATTATCTGCAGGGTTATAATGCTCTTGAATCACAACGCAAATGTTCTTCTTTCTTCCAAATCTCCCTGGACTTCCTACAGCCTGTCCTCAATAACCAAAGTATCAAACGTGGGCAGAACACAAAGGATGTTGCCCTTGCAGTGTCCTTCTTCCAGAACAGCCTGTGATTTAAATGCTGCAAAGAGTGCAATTGTTATCAGTTTTCACCGTTGGTGTTGTTACGACTGTTCCCACTCATCCCACTCATCCATTTCACTTCATGAAAGACACAATGTAATCCCTGTCTTGCAAAAATCACACTGGGAGTGTTACAGCCAAGTCTTTGGCTTTCTCATAGCCAGAGGACCTGTCACCCAGTTTTAAACACTTTTGCCTATACCATAAAAAGAAACTGCACTGAACTAAATTAAATAAATTATTTTTATTTTGTTTTTTATCCTGAATTATAAAAATCCACTATAGAAGAAGAAGAGTCCAGTTAATGATACCTCTCCATCTGCAAAATGCATATAGATCTCTGAAAATCTATCTTAAGGCCCCAATACTGAATGGTAGAGTCATCTTCATTAGATCACAAGGGCTGGATAAAAATTTACATCACTAGTTTAATATCAATGATTTAAAGGGGACGAGATCAGACAGAATCTTCATGTTCATCTTAATATTTTTATCTTTTGAATTACAGAACATGATTCATTGCTGGGGAAAATATTTTCTTTGAGATCTTTTATATCTTGGCATGCAAATAATACAATTTCTACACTTTTTTAGTTGCCAATAATCTCCAATTATAAATGTACTATATATTTCTTCCTCACAAGGTGAAACTGCACTATCAAAATTACACTTTCAGGCAGTGAAATTTCAATCCTTTGTACAGGGATTTTTAAAGCCTTTGGCAATATCTGCATCTGAAGTTATACAAGAATGAAACACTGCATAATGCTGAAGAGTTTAGCTAACAGTGTGAAGCTATTTTATATCAACAAAATTTTATCAAAATTAAGTTTGCACTCCTGAGCTGGGAGTTTAGTTTCAAATCTCTGATGTTGTTGAAGAACAGACCCAATTCTAATTCTTCTATTTTTCCTGCCCTAAAACAGGATTTTAGCAGCTATGCACCAGTTACATAAGGAAATATGCTAATGAAATATTAAAATTAAATAATTATATGATGTTGCATCTTGATTATCTGACATAAAAATCTAGGACTGCAGCTATAAATCCTGATTGCCTTTTTGTCTGAGTGATTTAGTGCTAAAAGTAAGTTCAACAATCAGATTAAAAAAAAAAAAAAAGAAAAGAGGGGAGGGAAAAAAAGGGTTCATCATGAGAACACTTTCCCACTGGAAAAACTAAAGACATTAACTTAGGACCGTTCTTGTTGCCAGCAACCCAAATGTTCCTGCATTCCTAAAAGAAGTAAATTCTAATATCATCTGCCTTGAGCCATGGAAGACCAGAAAATTACATGTCTTAAATACCCACAAGGAACTCAGTAGTTTTCATGGTTTTCCTGGGACATAGAGTGCTGCGTCCAGCTCTGGGTCCTTCTCAGGACATGGACCTGCTGAAGCAAGCCCGGAGGAGAGTCACAAAGGGCTAAGGAACCTCTCCTAGGAAGACAGGCTGGGATGGTTGGGGTTCCACAGCCTAGAGAAGAGATGGCTTGAGGGACACTTAGGGCATCCTTCCAGTACTGAAAGGGGGCTACAAGAAGGCTGGAAAGGGACATATACAAGGCCTTGGAATGATAGGACAAGGGAGAGTGGCTTTAAATTGAAAGAGGGCAGGTTTATATTACAGGTAGAAATTCTGTACTGTCAGGGTGGTGAGGCACTGGCACAGGTTGCCCAGGGAAGTTGTAGATGCCCCATTCCTGACTGTACTTAACATCAGGTTAGATGCGGCTTTGAGCAACCTGGTCTAGAGGGAAGTGTCCCTGACCATGAGAGTGGGGGGGTTGGAACTTGATGGTCTTTAGGGTACCTTCCAACCCAAACCCTTCTATGACTCTTTGGCCAATTTCAAATACTTCAGAGAATCTTACTGCCTAATCACTGAGAGCATTAAATAGCCCAATAAGAAATATGGGAAGAGTTAGTGGCACACACCCAGAGACAGCAGGGACTCAAACAGAGCAAGGACTGAACATTCTCGTGCTGTGTGATATGCTGCCTGCAGGAACAAACCTCAAACTCAGATTTGGCATTCCTTTATTGCCTGCAAAGACACAAGCAGTCCTTAGCATTTCTTGGTGTGCCATTGAGGCTCACTGATGCAACAAGTTGTTAACACTCTTCTGCCACCAAAGCTTTAATCACATAATTACCCTTCTGCATTCATACCTTGCAAACAGAAAAAAACAAAACAAAACTCTGTCCCCCACCCTGATAAATATCAGAAGAAACCATGCTTGAGATGAACTCAGCTACATTAGTGAAAGCATAATAATAATAATAGCAACAGAGAATTAAACCTCAGATGAGGAAATTCATCATATTGCCATCAAAATTCTGATATTTCTTAGTAAATGAGCTTGAAAACATACGTTATAAGACACGTCAGAGATTGAATACTGAACATCTGTTTATTAAGAAAACAATTAACTTTGTCTTATGCAATGGGAGAGTTGAGGTTCCTAGAAGTATAAACAAATGATCACGCACTGTGTCACAATCTTTACACAGCACCCAACATGGAAAATTACAATGTAGAGACAACCTTAATTCTTCCAGATTAGAACTTTCCATTTGACACTTTTCCATACTTTTCATGCAGATTTCATGTTCCATTTGAAGGGCAGAAATCCTTATTAATATAACTAAACTTCTGCTTTATTGGACATAAACAATGTGTTACGTAGGACATGAATCCTTAATAGTGTAAGCACAGAAATCCTTATTAATGTAACTGATTTTCTCCTTTATAGCACATAATCCATGTTCTGTAAACTGTGCTATACAACATATGACCAGCACGTAAGGCTGGTTAAAGATAAGCTGGGTCAGAGACACTTCCCCCTTTCACTCAGAGAACTGAGTATATAAAAGCTACTGAAGCAGTTCATGCTCAATCTCAAGTATGGACTAAATTCAAACCTAAATTCTGTCTTGAAGTCAAGTCATTTGGACCATGCTTTCACTCTTTTTGGCTTAAACCAAGTATTATGAGGATATCCCTGAGCTTCTGCTACTTTTCAACAGTGGTTCAACCATGCTGACTGCCTAAAAAATGTGTGAGATTTTCAGGAAGACAAACTATGGACACTGTCTCACTAAGACTGGTAGAAGGTTCATTACCAAGCATGGACTAGGATCCTAGTTCCTCAGGACTGGGCTCTACCACAGTGGTGGAAATAATTAATTATGTAAATAACTAATCATGGATGATTACACAAAGAAAGTAATTTGCTTTCACTGCTGAGGTGTGCACATACACAAACAATTTGTTTATAAAAGGCTGCACTCCACCTAAGAGCACTGGAACCAGGATAGCTGCTGAAGCATGGCAAGCTGATAGTACTTGCTATTAGCAAGGTTACAGGAATATTAGCTATCCACAGCCTCACCTGCCACAAAGGGACACTGGAGGCCTCTCAGTGGTCTTGCCTGTGTTGGTCAAGTGTGGCCACTCTCTCCAGTGACAGCTGTGCTAGGGCGCAGAAGATCTGTGAGGCATTAGTGTACAGACCAAAACCAGATCAGATCAGAATGCAAGCTGCGTGCACACCTCCTGAGGTAGGAGGTAGCTGGAGTATACCCCAGTTACACTCTTTATATTCTTTCAATCCATTTTCATTACCAGATGCTGGACTTTAATATTGGGTAGAAGCTCAGACAACTGCTGGTCCAGTTATTTCAAAATGTCATGTTCAAATGTTACTCCTAAAAATTCATTTCCAAATGAAAATGTGGCACATTTTTATTGGAAAAAAACCCCACCTCATTTCTGTGTAATTCATACTACCCTCTCCCTAAGTAATTTCTGTACCCAGCTGCCATGCTGGGCTGAGGGCATATGTGTCTCAATTTAACAGATTGGATTTAAAAGTTAGCACAGGCTGGAACGGATCTCTGGTATCTGTCATCATTCGCTTTAAGCCCTGCCATAGCTCCCACATTTCCTGAAGCCCTAAATGAGACAGTGAATTCATCACACTTGTTGGAAAGCCAAGGCGAAAGTCAAAAACAACAAACATGATGAGTCCATCCTTTCTGTCAGCCTCACCTAGACACATACGAACTCTCTGGTGAAGCTGTGATTCCCTGGCTTGCCTCCCTAATATCCTGCAGTGGCACTAAGGAATAAATGTGACTGTGGGTTCATAAGCTAGGACACACAATTTCAAACTTTTATTCTGCATAAATAATCTGTTCCTACTCAGTCACTTGAACTAATTGCTCATTTTTCACTCTATTACGTAAGAAATGAGCAAATATCATCATGGAGCTTTCTAAAACTTAAAACATCTTCCATTTTACTCATACCTGCTAACAACAACTTGTGCTTGTATACATACCAGACAGAACATCTGTTTCAGTTTTCTTCTTTTCTGCATTTTTGCTTTTACTAGAGTTAGAGAAGAAATGAAGGTAACTTCTAAATAATCAAGTAATTAATGAAATAATCCAGCTCTTTTTTAATTCTTTCAACATTTATTTCATATTTCCAGCCATCAATCAACACTACTAGAAGACAGTCTTGTAGATCATCAAATCCATCTCTTTGTCAGGACAAGGTAATCTCTCTTTTATGAAGGAGGAGAAGGGGAAGGGGAAGGGGAAGGGGAAGGGGAAGGGGAAGGGGAAGGGGAAGGGGAAGGGGAAGGGGAAGGGGAAGGGGAAGGGGAAGGGGAAGGGGAAGGGGAAGGGGAAGGGGGGAAGGGGAAGGGGGGAAGGGGAAGGGGGGAAGGGGAAGGGGGGAAGGGGGGAAGGGGGGAAGGGGAAGGGGAAGGGGAAGGGGGGAAGGGTGGAACGGGAGGGGGAAGGGGGGAAGGGGAAGGGGAAGGGGAAGGGGAAGGGGAAGGGGAAGGGGAAGGGGAAGGGGAAGGGGAAGGGGAAGGGGAAGGGGAAGGGGAAGGGGAAGGGGGGAAGGGGAAGGGGGGAAGGGGGGAAGAGGAAGGGGGGAAGGGGGGAAGGGGGGAAGGGGGGAAGGGGAAGGGGAAGGGAAAGGGGGGAAGGGTGGAACGGGAGGGGGAAGGGGGGAAGGGGGGAAGGGGGGAAGGGAAAGGGGGGAAGGGGGGAAGGGGAAGGGGGGAAGGGGGGAAGGGGAAGGGGGGAAGGGGGGAAGGGGAAGGGGGGAAGGGGGGAAGGGGGGAAGGGGGGAAGGGGGGAAGGGGGGAAGGGGGGAAGGGGGGAAGGGGAAGGGGAAGAATACAGCTCCTTTCTATGGCTTTATCCATCTTTTCTGATTCTGCAGAAAACACCTTCATCTTTCAAATGCATGCTACCTAGAATTATTCCCAGGAAAAAGAAAACCACAGGAGAATGAACTCACAATCCAGATGTCCTGCCCAAAACAGGACTTCCTGATGCTAATCGCAAAGGTACTCCACCACACCACTAAAAACTGCAGTCCAGAGCCTTGACTGAGGTCAAATAATGTTCCTCCAAGTATTCTTGTTCTCCTTTTCTGCAGACCCTACTCCTTGCCATTTTGCTCAAGGATTCAGTGCATTTCTAAGAGACTTTGCTACTCAGCGTTCAGCCAGCTCAGCAAAGCCCAGATCGCTGCCAGTATCACAGAGAAATCCCGTTCGGCTGTAGCTCAGGCTGTATGCATCCTACTCACTAGTGAGATCACCTTGGAATTATAACAGAAGACACCTCAGACTTTTCAAATGCTTCTACAGCAGTTTGCCCAACAGCAAGAAAAAGCCAACCCCTATCTACATCTGGGAACAATTCAGTGGTCCAGAAGAGACAGCCACCAGTGAAAACAGGACATTAGCTCATTTGTCTGCAACTCAGAAATTTACTACTCTTTTTTTTTCCCCTCATGACCTATGTCACTTCTTAGAAACAGTTCTACCTATAAACATACATTAAATACACTATTGCTGGGGTTGTTCAGCCTGGAGAAGAGAAGGCTCCAGGGAGACTTCATTGTAAATTTCCATACCTTAATGGGGCTTATAAAAGGGAGGTAGAGGAACTTTTTATATGGGCATGTAGTGACAGGACAAGGGCAATGTTTTGCCCTGAACTGAAAGAGGATGAGTTTACATTAGATATTAGGAAGAAATTCTTTCCTCAGATGTGGTAAAGCCCTGTAACAAGTTGCCCAGAGAAGCTGTGAATGATCCATCCCTGGAAGCATTCAAGGCCAGGCTGGATGGGGCCCTGAGCAGCCTGGTCTAGTAGAAGGTGTCCTTGCCCATGGCAGAGGGGCTGGAACTAGATGATCTTTAAGGTCCCTTCCAACCCAAACCATCTGACAGTTCTATGATTCTATGATTATAAAACAATTTTTGACCAGGTAGAGGTTGTGCATCTCTCTCGACCAGTACCCTCTTTATATGATCAAAGACCTTTCTCTGGCAGTGTCACAGGTAGACAATTCCCTATAAGTCCTTTCTTTTCTTAGAAGCATAATCACAAATTTCTTTATTTGCAGAACTATTCTCACTAACTCTTTGCAAGATGCACTGTGCCACCAGAAAAAATCACCCTTATTTGTGCTTCCATCCTGAAGCATAAGGATTGGGTCAGACATGTGACCCAATGCAGATACAGTTTTGTTTACGTCCGTTCCAAGATAAGTTCTTAGAGCATAGAGATAGGAACTGCACAGGGAACACCTCTTATACTGAGCAAGACTTTATCATTTTATCTACCACTATTTTCTTTGGCATATGATGTAAGTCACCAGACAGACCTTCATCATTAGAAACCCCTTGTCCAAACATTGCCCACATTTCTTTCCAAGATATCTGAACGACAGGACCTCTTATTATAAACCTAAGTTATTCTGAAGAGACAGTTTTGACCTGGCCTTGAGAGTGAGGCATCAAAACTGCCTTCTCCCTCCTCACATCAATCCCTAACAGTTAATGTATGAAAACTCTCTTTCAAGTGAATCCCATGTGAGTGTTGGAAGCCTAAGTATGAAAAGCAGACTAGATTTGTCCCATATCACTGGTCAACACAACAAATATAATGAAATTGATTTGGAATCAATACAGAAGATAGTTGCACCATACCTCTCAGAAACTCACTGAATTATGACTCTTATCACAAACCACAAACGCAAGCTTGGAAAGCATCCTCAAAGGGATAAGGAAGCCTCTAACACTTAATATAATGTGAGCATTTAATAGATGATGAGAAAAATGGATGGATTTCTCGCCTCACCTTCACCCTCTATTTCAACTTTGCACTGCTTTGCTGTGTGGGAGGTGTGTTTGAACAGGGACAGGGCTTGAGGAAGAGTGCACAAAATCCGAAATTTCAGTGTGGCAGAGTAGTTACCTGGTTCTATCCAGGTGCCTAGGGAACTAGTTACAAATCAGCTGATAAAAGGTTTTCCTCATCAGGCATTACGAGTCGACCAGTGTGTGTTGAAAGCCAGATACCTACCTTATCTCGAATCCCTTGTCTCATAACTTCTCTTTCAGCCTCCATCTTGGCATATTTGGCTTTCCTCTCTTCCTCTTGTTGCCGAAGGGCTTCCTGTCGTTCCTCTTCTTTCTTAGCAGCATCTGGGTCTTTCTCCTCATCCCCACCCAGCATCTTTCCCATGTCTTTGGTAGCCCCTAGAGAAAGCACAAGAGAAAATCAGCCCTGTAGGAATGTGGTGAAAACCCCTAGGATGACAGCTCTCTCCTTCCCCACGCTCAGGGCCATTTCTTTCTGCATCTGGAAAGGCTTCTTCTTTCACTGAGGAGGCAGCACACTCTCCCCCAAGGCAGGAGGTGGACAAAGCACTCAACCTGACCAGGTAAGTTACCTGACACTGGTGGGAGAAGCACAGCAGCACAAGGAAGACACTACATCTGCAGGTTTGTATGATGGCACCACAGTTTGTTTGCAGTCCTGAAAAGGATAAGCTGCCATCCACACCATTTTTTCATTTTATCAGCTCAGCCAAATGGCTGAAGATTGATTTTGAAAGGTCATTAATGTAATAGGCAGGTAATACATCCAGAACAAAATGACACCAGGGCGGGGAAAGGCATTTGAAATCTTGATTGCAGGGATGAGTAATCACAGTCTTAATTGTTGTTAGAAATACACATCCCATGACAGGTAGGACCACATGGCATTACTGAACAGTTGGAGTTGATGAATTCTAGGCTCCTACTGTGGATCGGAAGGAAGCAGCAGCTCTGCATGTCTCTTATCTGTTCTTCTATACCAATGTCTGTTAGTACATAGGTGGGATCCTCTCTTTGTCTTGTTCTCTCTCTACTGCTGAATACACACTGTTCCCAAATTTTCAGTCCCTGTGTGTTCCTGAGCCAGTTTTTTGTTTTTATGCAAAGCCCTTGCACAACCATGCAAATGAAGAGATTTCTTGCATGCCCCTTTATCCCCAAAGAGCTGCATAAACCCATTTACCCTGTATTTCAGAGACATTTTCATTAGCAAGTGACTGTCAATCATCCAGCCAGGGAGAAAAAAAATTGCTGAAAAAAGGGGAAGAGCATGTACTGTGATACAGCATCATCAGGGCACTGGAGGGCTGCAGCAGGATCAAGTCTGGTTACATGGATAAAGTAAAAACACATACCCTTTGGAAGCAGTGTTGGACCTTGCCTGTAGCAGGAAAACATTCTGAATCTTTTACTTAAAGAGATTCTTTCACCTGGAAAAACACTGTAGGTCCTTAGATGCTGAGTCAGGACACCTCTACATTGGCTCACTGATGGCTGAGATTTAACTGAATTAATCTGGGACAGCCTTGTTCTAACACAACAGTCCCAAGTATACATATTCAACATCTTATTTTGCATAAAGCAAAGATTTCTTGCCTTTGCAAGTCTTGGGCTGGAAGGAGATACTATCAAAGACCTACCAAATAATTGTTTGTTAGCCTTATCAAAGGCTAAGTGAAGGAGAGAGGTTCTCACAACTCCTTATAAATTACCCTTATTAATTACTCTTCAGTGTCTCAACACTGCTTGAGGACCGTGTTTGCTCTTTCTTTCCACATAGTTCTTGGGATAGTGATTGTGAAACCTCGGTCCTTAAAGGAAGAAGCCTCTGCAACCTGTCAGAATGATTCCTCCTGAATTGCCCCAGTGTTGGCACTTATCAGATTAACTATTGCTTCCAATAACCACCAAGGAATTTGTAAAGAGGTAAGCAGATCACTTTTCTCTCCACATTTCTTTTCCAGGTTAAGTATTTTCCCAGAACTCTAAACTGAAAGCAACCCTGAATAAAAACACCCTCCAACCCACCCACCCCCAAAATGTGACAGAGAAATGCCCCCTTTACATCTCCCACACAGAAGCATGGGGATACTGGTAATTTTAAGCCTTACAAGATCTGGTTGTAATACACAGGAGTTTTTTTGCCAGGTGGGAAATAAAAATAGTAAACATGACTGTCTCCATTCAGCTGCCTAACCGCAAACCTCTTGAAACTTCCATTGTTAGGAAATCTGTGGCTTAAAACAAAAAGACACCTAGGGACCCCAAACAAACCCCACCTGGAATATTCATGGTCCCTGTCTACTGTCAGCCTTCCTCTACTACCATTTTGCATCCTTCATTGCAGGATCAGAGTAGTACAGAAATTCTTGCATATTGACAGAAAATTTACCCAGACCATCTGGTGATTTCTTTCCCATAGTGGAAGGAAGGCTAACTGAAATTTTAAGTAAGCTAAAATTTCATAGCAAGTGAAAAGGAAACACAGCCTAGTTGGGTCACGTATCCATACTGCAGGAACTTCTCTAAGCAGCTTTATTGTGCATACATCATTGATCACAAATCTCACTAACACCTTTAATTTCTGGGTCCCCCCCAACATATCTCCATTGATGATCAAACTAATTTGGGTTCAATAATCTATCAAGTTTATTTCCTTTTATCTTCTCTCCAGTTAGAGCTATGCAGACAGTATAATACTCTAGTTACTTAGGAAACAGAATTCAGCAGCAAAAAAAGATTATTTTTTTTCCTCTAAGCACTACTTCTAGGCTATCATTAAGCTATAATGTCAGCTCAGCTCATCACATAAGAAGTGAAATTGCATAACTTTCTTTTATTTCTTAGACAAGACCAAGATTTTAAATACTTAAGGCATTTTGTTCTGCAGCCATTCAGCATACAGGACACTTAAAAGAACATGAATGTAGTTTCAGGATCCTCCTAGATTTTCTTAATTCACCTCTGATTTGAAAGTCACCTTCTAAATGTGCAAAATGCTGCACTGTGGTATCATTGTTAAATAATTGGAAGGAAACTTATCATGAGAACCAAAAATTTACACTACATTTTAACTAAGGAGTCCTGCGTTACTTTTACAAAAGCTTTTTTTCCATCTTCTTTGTTATTCATCTAAACTGTACACTTCGTTGTTAACATTCCCTGGATAACAGCTTCTGGTTTTAGCAGTTCAGCAGCAAAGGTTCCAGAGAATTCATCTCCATGTAACTGAGGTGCCTCAGTAATGGGCAAAAGCAGAAAGAAAGAGAAGTTGTTCTGTCCTTAAGCCCACTTTTGAAGTTTCCAAGAAAACAGAGGAAGGACACACTTACTGAATCTGTCCATATGATAAACCTGGGGGTTTTTGTCTTTGTCTTTTTGTCTTTCACACCCCAACCATGACATATACCTTGGCACAAAGAGAAGTCAGAGACTGCCACACTATTCACTAATCAGTAAGAAGTTTCAATCAACATTATTTCTAACATCTTTAGACAAGGCTACAGAAAGAAAACAGAAATGGCTAAAGCTCCAGGACAACATGTGCCATCTGTCATCTTTCTAGCTACAAACAGGCCTGCCCTCAAAGGACAAAAACCTTCCATATGGAAAACCATCCCAGAAGTGCTGTGTTTCAAAAACAAGTGGCATGGCAGTTATTTCAAAGTAACAGTAATTCCCTTAATCCATATGAGCTAAACAGCTAAACCATCAGATGTTAAGCCAAATACTACAGGTGCACTCCAATATAATGTGCTGGTTTTGGCCAAGGCAGAGTTAATTTTCTTCACAGAGACTTCATGTGGGTTGCATTTTGGATTTGTGCTGAATAGAATGATGATAGACATGTTTTTGTTAATGCTGAGCAGGGCTCACACAGAGAAAAGGTCTTTTCTGCTTTTTGTACTGCCACACTGGCAAAGAAGCTGGGGGTGAATGAAAAATTTGGAGGGGACATGGCCAGGACAGGTGACCCAAACTGACCAAAGGGATATTCCAGAACAGTATTTAAAGCTGGGTGCAAGAAGGAGGAAGGAAGGAAGGAACATCTGAGTGATGTCGTTTGTTTTCCTAAGTCACTGTGAGGCATGAGGGGGCTCTGCTGTCCTGGAAATGCAAAACACCTGCCTGCTCATGGGAACCAGTGAACTAATTCCTTGTTTTGCATTGCTTGCATGTACGGCTTTTGCCTTTATCGCAAACCCACAAGTTTTCTAGTTGGATGGGGGAGCAAGAGAGCAGTTGCAGAGTGCTTGATTGCTGACTGGGGTTAAAACACAACATATGCTTTCGTATGAGTTTTGCTGGGTTAAATTGTCATTATGCATCTCAAAAAGAGTAATATGGTTGTCCAGGTATGTGTGGGAGACATTCCTCAGTGAAACAGCTGAAAAGCAGGTCATCTGGAAAAGGTCATTTGGAAAGCAGTTTTACAGTAAAGGCCTTGGGGTTGTGGTGGACAACAAGCTGACCATGAGCTCACGATGTGTCCTTGCAGCAGAGAAGGTTAAAAGTTTTCTGGGCTGCATTAGGAACACTGTTGTCAAGAGGTTGAAGGATCCTTCCCATCTGCTCAGCCCTTTGGTGACCAAGTTTGGAGCGATGTGCCCAGTTCTGGGCTTCAGGATACAAAAGAGAGATGGTGCTACCAGAGTGAGACAGCAAAGAAGTGAGACAGCCATCAAGATATTTAAGATACTCGAAGATCTTTGATACAAGAAGAGCCTGAGAGATCAGGGACTGCTTAGCCTGGAGAAGAGAAGGTTCAAGGGGTTTCAGTAGTATGTGTAAACACTCAACAAAACGGAATGAATACGAGGGAGTCAGACTAGTACCCAGTGACAGGAGAAGAGATAATGTGTACAAACTCAAGTACAGAGAATAAAATTTAAATCTAAGAAAAAAATAAATTGAGTTGCAGAAAGTCACTTTGGAGTCTCCATCTGTAGAGACATAAAAAAATTCATGAGCCACAGCCCTGAGCAACCTGCTGTAGGTAACCCTGTTTGAGAATGAGATTGGACTAGACAACGCTTATAGATGAGCACCAACCTCAGATATTGTGTGACTCTCTGAGACCTCACAAGTAAGTGGTTTAAATAACATCTGAAAGTGACTGAAGTTAATTTTGCAAGGAAAATGGTGAAGAGTACATGCCCAAACATATCCTGCATCTGAAGAAACATAAATTCTTAATGGCCAGACCTCTGTTACAGAAGTACCACCAACTATGATCAAGCCCCTCAAAAGCTGACTGACATCAATCCAGCTTTCACGCATAAAATATAAACTCACAAATCAACTTGCAACAGCAGCACTGAATTTGCCACTTGATAAAAAAATGTCCTAAATATGGAAGGCAAAGTTGTGTGCTGGAAAAGCTACAGGGTTAGGATTATTAATGATGACTTAAGTAGAAATAGGAACATCTTACGCCTTTTTAATTAATTAAAGAATGATGGAAATCTGCACACACCATTGTTTCAGGCAAGGTAATTACATGAAATCAAAAGCTTTTCCTTTGAACAAATCTCATTTCATACTGTAGACAAGCAACACCCAAACCTGTCTTTCAAAATGCCTGCGTGTGTGTATGCTTAGATCAGAGAATAGTACAGAAGTTGTCCCTCTCAATCGCAGGTTTCAGAGGAAACAGCAAGAGGTATACCTGAAACAGGCATGCGCTGAGGGAATTCTACAGGGGTTTTTTTTAGAAGTACTATTTGTGGCTGAGCCATATTTAGACTGGACAGGACGACTGATTCCTCAGAGTCTCTAAATCACAGTATGTCTCTTTAGCACATCATCCAAACATAAGGAGATAATCATCAAGTACTGTTCTGGAGCAGGAATGGGTCACTCATTTTTGCAGAATCACTTCAGAACCTGAACTAAAGTACTTTTCACTGATATCAATGAAGATCATCAAGACCATGATATACAGCTTATGTCTGAAAAAACAACCAAAACATCTGACCTCCTCCTGCTACAGTTTCAATAAAAATGAAACAGCCGTTCAGGAGGGTATTGTTTAACATTCAGAAGTGGTACTTCCATGAATAAAAAACCATGTTTATATATTAGTACTGCACAGCTCCAAAGGAACCATCACAAATTATTAATTAACTGTAACTAATATACCTGCTGAAATGGATTAGTGATTCCTTATGCAAACAAAGAACTTAAGCCAAGTTCACTTGAGGAGCTCATTTGAGAAATCCCAATATCATGGAGAATGCTATTTTCTGGTCTTTTTGGTAATGTAGGGATCTCTGATAAGAATCATTAACGTTGTGTTAAATGAAGAAACTCTCAATGAAATTCAAAGCTCAGAGTAGACATGAATAGCTCTCTCTGCTTACTTTTCCTAATCCGCTCAGCACAAATCTTACAAAATAGGACACATTTGTATGCGCCTGTGCTTCCTGGGAAAATCTATGAGTTGATGTTTATTTCCAGGTCAGTGAGAAGCCTATCTGCTTCAGCATTAACTTTTCTGTGATATGGGAAAGATACTGGAAGGATTCAGTGAGGTTCATTTAAACATATCCAGTGATGAGCCATGGGTCCTGTGCAAGTTACACAGTGTCAGAAGAAAAAGGAGTAAGAGGAAGGAGTAGAAAAGGAGCACTGAAAGCTTAGTTCACTTTGTTTATAAATTAACACCAGTAAAAAACCATCTGCTACTGAGGACCTTCGCTGCAGCCACTCCCCCTCCCCAGACTCAGCTTTCTCTCTCTGGTGTTCTACTTCAGTCTTTCTCTCTCCCTCTGAATCCAACCCAGACAAACTGTACTGCCAAACAAAACTGTTTTTCTTGCAGGGAAACTGGAAAGCTGAGCAAATTCTCTCTAAAGGTACATGAGATATTTAAGGATATTTGGAGGTATTTAGAACTCTAACTATTTTGAAACATCA
Source organism: Aphelocoma coerulescens (assembly GCF_041296385.1). Lineage (NCBI taxonomy): Eukaryota > Metazoa > Chordata > Aves > Passeriformes > Corvidae > Aphelocoma > Aphelocoma coerulescens. The sequence continues at coordinate 46,457,051 of NW_027184085.1, forward strand.
CCACTATGGTAATGTTTCACTTGCAGACACCAAGGTAGACTTTAAGGGCTGACACTGAAAGACCTTTTTCCAGCTTGGTACAGAGCCATATGGAGGCACTTTGAATTTTCTAGAAATTATTTTTCCCACATTATTTGAAGTAGTAGTAGGTTGTAACACGTGCAAGACCTATGTTTCACTCTGCAGATGGGTATTGAAGCCAAAAAGTGAATGAGGGAGATAGCCACATTAACAGAAAAATGTTTTTCTTACCTTAAAAGCTGTTGAATAGTCTTCTTTTGCAGACAATGGAAAGCACATTTTTTAGAGCAAGACTTTGCCATCCTCATTAAAATAATTTTTTAGCTAAAATCTTAGTCTCCATGTTTTTATCTCTGCAAAGTCTCCACCTCTGCACAGTGACAGCTGCATAAGACAGTACACTACTTGCACACAAACCAACATCAATCTCCTGGTACCTGTACATTTGTGCAACAAATCAATAAATCCCTTTCCTATTGTCACCTTCTAGCTTACAACCAGCAATTCATGTTTGTAAGTGAATTCTTCACTTAGTATGTTATTTATTTCTTTGCACTGGTGTCACATCCTTTTAATACAACTTTAACTAAAATAATAAAGTTCCCTATGAAATTTATGTGGAGACATCATTTTCAGGTGGCATTCATTTGACCGCATTTTAGACCTCCAGTCACGATATCCTGGACCTTTGGAGCTCTCTTATTTTTCATGGAATCATAGGATCATTTAGGTTGGAAAAGACATTTAAGAACATCAATTCCAACTGTCAACACTGACAAGTCCACCAACAACCATGTCCCTAAGTGCCATGTCTGCACATATTTTAAATGCCTCCAGGGATGCTGATCCTACCACTTCATTGTTACAGTCTGCTCCAACATTCCAGAGAATCCTTCTGGTGGCAAAAGTTTTCCTCATATCCAATCCAAACCTCCACTGGAACAACTTGAGGCCATTTCCTCTTGTCCTGTCCCTTGCTACCTGGGAGAAGAGACCAACACTCACCTGGCTACACCCTCCTTTCAGGCTGTTGTAGAGAGATAAGGTCATCCCTGAGCCTCCTCTTCTCCAGGCTAAACAACCCCAGCTCCGTCGGCCACTCCTGATCAGACTTGTGCTCCACACCCTTCACCAGCTCCATTGCTGGTCTCTGGACATGCTCCAGCATCTGAATGTCCTTCTTGTAGTGAGTGGCTCATAATTGGACACAGCACTCAAGGTGTGGCCTCACCAGTGCCTCACCAAGCACAGGGGAACAATCCCTACCCTGGTCCTGCTGGCCACACTATTGCTGACACAGCCAGGTGCCACTGGCCTTCTTGGCCACCTGGGCACACTGCTGGCTCATGTTCAGCTGCTGCCAATCAGCAGCCCCAGGTCCTTCTCTGCTGGGCAGCTTTCCTTGCCACACTCTGCCTCCAGCCTGTAGCACTGCATGGTGTTGTTGAGACACAACAGCAGGACCTAGCACTTTGCCCGTCACTTGTTATTGACGTTTTTTAATTGCCCATCACAATTTCCATTTCGTAACAAACTAGAAACCACCACTGGGCTGATACGTATCTGTCACTGAAAAATGATCCTATAGGTGTTTTACCAGGTTGAGGCAGGTACTGCATTTTATATTCAGATTCTGAAAGATGTCAAACACTCTTGATGGCCTGTCAGTTGCAACTCATTTGTATTCATCAGAGTTAGCATCTTTCTCGTACTCTGCCATGCACTTTCAATTTAATATAGTTAATATCTCTGAGGAGTGAAATTTTCACTTCAGTTCATCCATTAGCTTGCAAACCACTTCTGCTGAAAAAAAAACCAACAAAAAAAAACCCAAAAAAATCACCAAAAAACAAAAACAAGCACACTTCCTAGCTGAAAACATTAATATTCTCTGATGGCCTCATTCATTCTCTTTCTGCTCTGTGACCTTTCATGAAACCTACAAGGCAGCATGAACAATTATTTTCTGATACACAAGTGTATGCCAAATAACTATAAATATCATATGACACCATTTCATGTTGAGAACTACAAGATGGTGGTGCATGATGAGATGATTGACACAAACATACAACACAAGTGTGCAAAGGCAGAAGCTGCGGAAAGGTTATAAGCTACCTCTGGCTTGGGCAGGGTAAGGCTTTGCAGAAGAAGGAAACCTAGTTGAAGTTCCATACATAAACACATCTCACACTCTGCATGAGACTGGTTTCATTTTCATCTGACTGCCACATTCTGCAATACTCAAACCATGCTGAAGCACTTCTGACACTGCCTTTGAAGATACAAGGGCCGTTAGGACAAGCTACTTCTTCAGTCACTCATAAAAGTAATAATTGGATTGATTGGAAACAGATTGTCTAGAAATGTAATGAGTTCACATAAGCAAGTCCTGTTGAAGATGAAAACAGAAAACTGGATGAAAGAATAGAATTTTCAAACATAGTTTTATATTCCAGTTTTGTTATGCAAGGTTTTGCTTCCGTGTGGATATGTGTTTAAGTAGCACATCTGTAACTCCAAACTTGTCATACAAGGAAACACCTGATGATGCACATGCAAAGGTCAGTTTTAGGAGTGCCAATGTGTCTAGGTCAGCCTGACCCAAAAATGTGCCTTGGGCTGGGGGCACATCATCAGAAAAATGCAGTGGACCACCTTGATGGCTCAGATCCCTCTAAGGGTAGAAGTTAGGCTTTCACTCACACATACTTCACACAGATATTTTAACAAACAGGTACCGTGAAGGAGCACTCTCCCTCCCCCATTCCACACTGATGCCTGTGTCCACCGCAGAAGAGAACCAGATTGTAAGTCTTCAAGACCCTGCAGCTGTGCAAGGAGGGGCCTGGAGGGGGTATCTTTGCTCCTGAGACCAACACGCACAGCAGGCAGGTCCCTGAGACTCCTTTTACCTTCCTCCTGCCATTTAAATCCTGCTGCAAGGAAGCAAGAGAAAAAAGCAAAAAGCTGGAAACAAAAGCAATCATCAGTCTTCGGTACCCAGCACTAAGAGAATATTCAACCACTGTGCCCCCACTGGCTACAGGCAGCTTGCACAGGAAGAGAAATGACAATGATGCAGACATAATGGGGGTACCAGACTGAGCTTCCAGCTGAAGAGTGCAAACCTGACTCCTCTTTTGGAGGGATCATTACTACTCCAAGATACCTGGAAGGGCACAGTCTTTTACTTATGCTGCAAAGTCTGTGCAACCCTAGTTAAAAAGCACTCTGCCTTGCTTTCAGGCACATTGTATAAATACGTTTCTAGATGCACTACATGAAAACAGCAATCCACACACTGTTCTTTAGAACTACTACACAAATCTTTTCCCTAAAAGACAAGATGATGCTTTTTATTACTTGGTAAGGAGTTAAGAGACAACTTAATATTAAGAAGATTTACAGCAGTTAAGATAAGTTTCTGTTACTGCCTCTATTCCAGAGCTGCTGCATGCACCTTTGGGAGGCACTCCCATTTCTCCTTCTCAGGAATTTTGTTGATCTTCATTGTTTGCATTGTAAAGCCTCTGGATGCAGGCAATTTTGAGCCAGATCTACACCTGGAAGGGTGCAGTCCTATTTTCAGGGGAACACTCCATGCAGCCCCACAACCATAAGGCAGGAACAACTTCCTGTATAACATAAATGCAAGGGCTTCTGTTCCTTTTTTGATCAATAATCCCTGGCAAATGCTTGTCTTGTCCTCCTGACCCCTATGACCCAGCTAGGATTTAGCTGGAAATAATCTCTGCACAGGTTCCCTTTCTAGTTCATGGAGGTCTACTCCAGCTAGTCACAGATCTTGGGATGAGATTCTTCAGGCCAAGTGGAAGCATCTCCTTTAGGAGGAGAATTCTCCTCTGGACTTGCTTGCCTGGGATCTACTGATGGAGAAATGAACGTTGGCATCTTGTTCACATGAGCCCACCTGCATTGCAGCATTCTGGCATTAGTCACATGCAGCTTGTAGTTCCAGAAGAAAAAAAGGGAACTGGAAAGCAGATCTGCTTGCCACAATATTTATTTGCCTGTGATTTATGATTGTTCCAGCCCTGCTTTCCTGCTTCAGAGAAATTATTCACTTTGGCACAGAAAGAACAGCTGAATTAAAAAAAAAAAATTGCTAACTGTGTAAATCTCTGCTGCTCTAGCAGATTTCCTAAATTCATCCTGGTGACAGATTCCAGACCTTCTCTGTTGCCTTGGAAAATGATGGGCTTCTCCATGGTTTCTGACTGACAAGGATGATGAGTCTATGCAGAAAGCCAAGAAACATCAGTCTGTAAGATAATCCTGCTGACTGGAATCTTCCCATTGCTTTAAAGAAAGGCTAACAGAGACTGGAGCAACACTATACAACAGTAACTTTGGTGGCATATATAGTACATATACATAGAATATTTCTCCATTGGCAGCTGGTGCAAACCTATCTAAAGACAGCTGTGAGACCGAGGAAGTCAAGAAGAATATGACTTCTCTCTGGTGGGAAGTGAGTCACCTATCTCTGCTGCCATGGAGGGGCATTAAATGCTGCTCCTATATGGACTTCCAAGTTCCAGATTACTCATGTTATAACTGGGGCAGGGGTGGAGGAGGATGTGGACTAGATGACCTTTTAAAGGTCCCTTCCAACAAACTATTCTATGATTTCTTACCAGATATCTTCAAAATATTACATTAGCACCAAAGACAGATGAATTTGTTAAATAATACTAAGAGCAAGAAAACCTTTTTTATAACATTTTAAAAAAATAAATTAAATAAAGCAAGTAAAGCAGAAGACCAGACACATTAGCAAGATATTACAGCTGCCTCAGTTGCTTCCTCAGGGACTTGGGTGGGAGATTGCAAACTGTTTCCTTAATCCCCCACAGATTTTCTAAGAAGGCATGTCTCCTTGAAATAGACTGAAGTACTGGCAGGAAGAAAGGACACGGCATTAGGGCACTGGGACTAGCTACAAGCTAAACAATCACTGAAATACAACATCCTCACACAGCGAAGTTCTAAAGAGACTGCAGTCAAATCTTCCAAGAATCTTCATTAACTTTTCCCCATATAGTTGAGTTCTTATGATGCAATGTCATTGGGAACTTCTACATAGCAGCAAGAGATGTTTAAACAGCTCAAGTAGAGCTTAGCTGGTAGAACTACTTACATAACAGAAAAGGTAGGAACTCCTTAGAAATAATTGCTTCACCTTCACTTATTTTCTTAATATACTTCAAGAAATGTGAATGCTTGGTTGTGGAGGGCTGTGAGCCCTTGGCACAAGAGCCCTCTGCACTCCCTTGGAGGAGAGAGGCCTGACGCCAAGACGACTTTCCCCAGAGATAAGCAACCTTCCTCGGGTCATGGTGACGAAGTGAACCACCCCCACAAACAACCATATTGTTTCTATATGGTAATCGCCTGTACCCAGTTGGCTGGTTGGTTTCTACCCCACCCCCTGCCTTTCCCATAAAAGGCCCCTGTTTCTGCCCCTGGCTGGGGAGTGTTTGTTCCTGGCTTTGTTTTCACAATAAGAGCTATCTCTGTGGAATAGCCAAACGAGGCTCCTGTCTCTCTGTCCCCGAGTTCTGCTGAGCTGATTCACAAGAGCTGGAATCACTTGTAGCTGAGAAATCGCTACACTTGCTGAAATCACCTGTCGCTCAGGGAAGTTGCTAAAGCCTCTGGAAAAGCCTTTCCCTGGCAGGACGCTTTTTCTAGGAAGGTCGCAACACACCGGCCCCCTGCCCCCTGAAGGAGATCCTTGCTAACAGCAGCATGGCAATATGCTGCTGCTGTGGTGCTTCTTGGTAGCTACTGTGATTTCAGCAGGATGATTCTACAACAGAGACAAACGCTCTTTGGGATGGGCTTTTACTCAAGTTAGGAGTTTGTAAGTCTGATATTATTGAATAGAATCAAGTTTTCCTTGAAGAAATGTTAACATAATTTCTGTCAGTGATCTGTCATGTTTTCTCAAGTCTGAGGGCCAGTAGGCAGGCTGTGAGTGGAGGAGACAGGGTTTTCCTAAGAAACTGTGGAACTTCCACAGTGAAGAAGTAACCAGTGATTGCAGACACATTGTGCCCATAAAGAACTCTTTAAATTTGTGTTGCTCTCAGCAGTTTCTTCGTACGCCCACAGATAGAAACATAACATACACACATACACACACACACACACACACAAATATTGTATCTGCTAGCCAGAGTAGTTCTCTCTCCTCTCTCTGTAGCTTGGGTTATTTCAGTTCTATGTGGGAGTTCCAGCCAGGATGCAGCACTGATGGAACAGACAAATCTATCTGGAAGAAAAAATTAGAGACTAAATGTCTAAGCGTGCCTCCAGGACTTTCAGAAGAGAAGCTATCAAAAAGCCATTACCTTCCTCTAATTAAAAACAAAAACAAAAAAAACCAACAAACAAAATACTTCAGAGATGTGACTTCTTCTCAAATCACTCGTTTTGTAACCACCACAGGCTTATTAACAGATTTGATATCACATGATATCATTGAAGATTCTTTGTCAATGCCACTTAGTGGACTATTTTCAGAAAGCTGCAAAAATGAAAAAAGTACCCAAAAATAGGAGAAGAAGCAGTGCTGGAGTACTTGATCCCTTGTAAGTTCAACGCTTTCAAGAGATCTGAGATGTCAAAACTCTGACATGAGAAGAAAATAACTGAAGTCACTTTCAGTCTAAGACTTACAGGTTTATTTGAAACAAAGTAAGAAAAATCAATGGCAAGGCAGTCATTAATGTATTACATTGTTTCATATTCTAAGAGACTGGATATGCAAACAAAGTTGAAAATACTTTTTTAAAAATAGAGAATAAAAAATAAAACAAGAGAAATAACTTACAGGAAAGGTCTGCTGCCCTGTTGATCATGCTTCAAGAATGATAATTAGGTAAGATGTGTAAGGTCCTTTTCAAAGCTGCCATAGTTTGGTTATTCTGTGGTGGTTGTCTCTCACCTACAAACCTTAAAATCTTTGTCCTGGCAAGATGCCAATTCTGTATGAAACGTCTGATCTGCATAAACTTCCATACATAAGTTGCCTTCACAAGCATGTAGCTAAAGAGTGTCAGAATGTGAATCCCTATGCCTCTGGAGCCAGGAAACACAGGTCCCATATTTGCCTGTGGCTATTATCTCTTTTCATATACACCAGACTGTGGTTTAGCCTTTAGTGTTGATTAACACAACCCTGAGCTCCACATCATTATCTTCCCCTCTGTGAAGGTGACTTCACACTATTTTCATTCCTGGCAAATGCTTTTCAAGGATCTCATTATGCAGTTTGCAATTCGGGCCTTTGAACACCTCAACAAAAAAACTACCTCATAGACTGTGAGTAGTAAATTTAATCTGACACCCAGAAAATCCATCTCTCAGGACTAACAAAGTCCTTTTCCTTCAAACATCTGGAAAGAGCAAGAAACATCTTCTGTTCCCAAAACAATGCATGTATCACTTCTGTTGCACATGTTCGTGCCTTGTAGGTAAGCCTTCTCTTTCACTCCAACATTTGTTATTCTGGGTCGTGAAGACCCCTGTGGGTAACACCTTCAACACAAAAGCTGCTCTTTCTTTTTACATGGACAGAAACAGATTTGTGAGACAGTTCCCCAGCTAGGCTTCATCATTTGTTGACAAGTCTAAGGCCACTCCAGCTATCTAACATTATTGAAGTCTGTGCTTCAGCTTTGCTCTTGGTACCTCTTAAATACCCTGGTGTCTTCTTCAGTCTGCATCAGAGTGGGAACTGCACAATCCATTTTGAATATGCAGATATCAGTACAAATATTCTGAAAGGAAGATAGGTAAATTTTCTTGCAGAATTTTACAGTAATTTGCTTCAGGAGACAAAAGCCCCACCGTGCTGCTGAACAGTCAGGGAGCAAAGACCTCTTGCAAGTCACCTTGTAGCCTTGATTGAACAAGATGTGCTTGTTCTATTTTCAGACTTCCATTAGTATCTCTTTCTTTCACCCTTTTTAATATATAGGCCATGCCTGCTATTGATCCATGCACTTTTCAGCATAGTATGGAGTTACCTCAGTCTATAGAATTACTCAGAAAAGCTCAAGGGATCAGAAGATAATTGAGCAAGAAAAATAATTGATGCAATTTCTGTACTTTTTACTTTTTACTTCAGGAGAGTCAAAAGAAAATGTAAGGGCACGAAACACTTTTGAAACAGAAGAAAATCATTTTTGAAAACTTTTCTATAAAAGACTTTAAACTGTTGCCTAATTTGAGATTTCACATCCTCATTTAGGGATGAAAGATGACAAAAACAAGATTTCACAAGCTCGCATTTCTATATTAACCTCGGCTCATAGAATATTACATAAATGAAAAGATAACAATAGAGTCCTAAGGCAAAAAAATATTTTTATGTATGCCTATCTAGTGAAAAGGACAAGGGAAGAGTTGTGTAAGACTGTTGCTCTTACTCCTTAAATTCATCTGGATTTACATGGAGAAAGCTTTCTATGTAAGCAACACAGATGCATTCACCCTGCAATCATTACTTGTATGAGTATCACTTCTCCTGTGCTCCAGAGGAAGTACTGCAAATGATGGCCAGGGCTGCTCAGACAGCTATAGATCAAGCAAACCCTTCTTTTTCCTTTGGGAAATGTTGTCTATTGTTGTAAGACTACTGAGCCCATTCTCCAGACACACTCTGTCCCTCTTGTTTCCTGAATGGAAGGTACAGCAGCAGCGTGTAGAGCAGTCCTCCACAATTTTCTCTTTTCAAGCCACAGCCACATCTGTTGCCTTATCTGAGCAACAGAAAAGTCAGGGTTTGAAAGAGTCTCTGAGGGAACAGCCATGCCCAAAAACTTGATAGTACACTGTGGTATATGTAGGGCAGGAAGTATCACGTATAGTTCTAAATACCCAAACATCAAATCCAGCACAATCAAGAAGGATTATATCCTGTCCTTCTTTAAGCATTTTAAGGTGGGGGCAGCAGAATCCCTCAGATCCATGAAGAAAGGACAACCATATTCATTTGGTGTATAAAATGACTGCTTCGTAATCTGAGTTTCCCATATCATGCTAAAAAGCTGCATTTTTTTCTTGTGGTAACTAGATATTCTATTCAGGCACAGTCTTTTCATTGGTCCTTTGTATTCACAGATTCACATCTGAATTACTACCAAAACAATTGTTTTACAAATGTGCAGTATTCAGTGGTTTGTCAAGCAGCTTAACCATGTCATGGAAGCATCACAGCAGGGTCCCTTACCTAGAGCAAAGACGACTATCAAATTAGCTTTTTCCTTTTTTTTTCACAGTCCATCCTCTATGGACTATATTGAATGTAAATATGACTTAATATGTCTTTACTGCCAAAATGGAACCAGAAATAGTGTAATTCAGAATTAAGAATGGACTAATTGGAAGATAACATGATACTTTGGCAAGAGCTTACCCTGAATGGAAAATTCTGCAGCCCTGAGTTTGGTCCTGTTTGACATTTCTGTCACCTGTCCTCTAGACTCAGGAAGAATCCACACACAGAGCAGTGGTTACACTGACCTCTGTTTGCTGTGACTCTGAGCACTGCAGTATTAGCAGCTGGCAAGAGGAGAGAATACTGTCATCAAATACTGTCAGGACAGTATTTCTGGTGGCTGCAGAGCTTCTCCTGTATCTGCCCTAGATGTGTGCTCCCAATAGTAACAGTTGAACTTGAATTAACCCAGATGAGACATATTCAGGGTAGGTCCTCCAACACACTACTTTCCAAGCTCTTGGTAAAGTTAGTAGTGCTGCTCAACGCAGGCATTTCCAGCCAGCTGGGCTCCCACTGGCCACCCAAGACTTCCAAGAGAGAGCAAGAAAATACCAGAGCATTTCAACACATCTGTGCTTATCCACAGAGTCATCAGCATCCAGAACGAGAGTGTTCTGTACACTGTTAGTGCTGTCCTTCCCTACCCCAGGCCAAGAGAAAAAAACAACTGGATTTTTAATATCTACTTAATATGATAGAATGTGGAACTACCATCTCATAAAAACCCCTCATTGCTGGAGGGTCTACAGCTATTACACTACCTTGCTATTCTCCATGTCCAGAAGCCTTGAGACCCAAGGGAGCACAAGGACCAATTATAAAGCTTTCATAACCAAACAAGAAAAGCTGAAACAGAGGGACCCAGGCCCTCAGGCTTCAACTGGGAGGGACTGGTATGAACTTCACTGTCAGCAGTGCAGTATTGCCACACTTCCACAGTGAAACCCAGTGCTGACAAACTCAATGCTTCATCTGCTATGAGGAAAATTGTTCAGGGTTAATTTCTTTGTACTCTTAGTACTTGCTCTGGAATCAAAGGTCACTGGAGCAAGGCTGACATGACAGCACAATCAGAATCCTTTCAAGGCTATAGCTTGTTTGCTGTTTGAAATATACTCCAACATGTAGCCTGCTGTACTTGCTGACATGTAGTGCTGTAATCACACACACAGACATATGCAGAGGAAAGGAGGGAAAAGCACAATTAAAAGCTTTGCATAAAGGAACAAATACTGGTCACTCCAATAGCCAATTAAATACATTTAGGATCCTCATTTACAACCCAGAGCTGCAGGGATAGGGAGGGATATGAAAAGGACAATTTCAGCATTGAGATATTTAATCAATGCTCTCCAGAAGAATCAGGAGGAGGGACTGTAATTTTCAATCGTCTGCGATCACAACTGCAACTGGATTCAACCTCATTTTTGCAGACAGATGGGCTGCAGTACTGAAAAGCTGCCCATTTTTTCCTGTGAAAAGCCAAGAGCTTACCATTCACTCTGTGCTTTGGGGAAAAAGTGATTTGGAATGGGAGAATGAATGAGAATTAAGGCATTTGTGTTAGAGTCCTTAAGAAACAAAAAAAAAAACCAACAAAAAAAAGATGTTACAATTCTATTAAAATTTCCAGAAGCTGAGGCACATCGTATTTTCCAGTGCCCCATCAAGATATGATTTTTTTTGTTGCCATTTATTTCCCAAATTGAAAGCAAGCTGTGGGTATTTTTGTGAGTATTTTACATTGTTGCTACGTGACATGGATACTTTTTTTGGTATTTGGAAGTTTCAAATGGGCTGCTACCATCAAAACACTTTGACATACCAAGTCTGTTCTACCAGAAAGATCCTTCAGTAAGTAAAATGCTTGCTTCCATTTCTATCCCAGATGGGAAAAAATTCCTTCAGGCCACAGGAATGGACTCTGTCAAGGGAAGGAACATGCTGACATCACTTTCACAGATGAACTGAGTGCTGCAACAAAAGTCTCTTACTAGAAACTGAACTACTCCTTCCTGTCCCTCAAACACACCCACTTCTAACGGGATTATTTTGTCCTTCTTGTTCAGGAAGCAACTGTATCCAATACTAAGGAATTAAAATGTGAGGAAAATGTAATGACAGCCTGACTTTACATAGCTAAAATGGACTTCATGTCTTCAGAGCAATTAAGAATAATCATCTAGCTTTCGCTTTCCTATTTCACATATATGAACTTGAATTTGTGGATGTAGATAAATGAGCTCTAAACCATGTAATAGTCAAATAACTGTTAGTGAAGGTGAAAAATAGAGCTGAAGAGAATATTATCCTTTAGCATGTGGAGCATGTTATATATTGGCTTATGAGTTTAAGAAAATAAACATACTGCTCAAGGTCATGAGCTCTTTGGTTACAGACATTCAAATTAAGCATTTGGATACTTATTTCTGCTAGTAATTTAAGTGCACAAGCAACACAGTTACTCAGGAAAAGGGTCTGGAAGATAATAACCCAAATAACAAGTAATGTCTATCATAATTTTGTTTTGCCTTGAGAGTTAACACTTTCTCTGTTACAAAAGGAATGTGCTTCTATCAAACAAGAAGCTTTGAAATAACTAGATCAACAAGATATCCAAGAATACTTCAGGTTTTTGGAATTCAATACATAGACTAACGCTGTACTTCAACGCAAAATTGAAGGTCACAATACAAATTAAAATGAAGTTAAGAATGCCGTAATAATTTGTAGCAGGACAAGGAGATCATTCCAAGCTCATCATCAAACATTTTATTTATCCATAAAAAGATACTTTATACTTGAACAGAAAAAGATAAGTTGCTTATTACTCATTACTTCATTCTTTTGCAAGAACATGGATGTATCTTCTTTAATCCTGTGAAGTCCAGAAGTTTGAAAAAAGTTCTATTTTTTAAAGAAATCCCATGATGTAAGCCTACCATTTCAATAGGCTGCATTTTACCTCATCAGTGTTTTTCCATCAGCAATTGTCAAACTTTAGCTGTGAGGGTTCATGTGTGATGTACAGTGTGCTGTCTATATGGAATACAACGAGCAATAATCCTTCATCTCCCCATCTGCTCAGTGACAGAATTACAGGGCACCCCACTGGTCATGCTTTGTCAAACACTGACACAAGTACTTCCAATTTGAATTGCAAATTTTGTGGAGCTATTTATCTAATACAAACTCTCCTCAAAGAGGCATTTACAGTTATTGGACTGTTATTTCCCTTGAAGAGGGAAGAAGGGAAGTATATAGATTCAGGATTTTTCTATTCTGTATTTTATTTCAGCATTTTCTTATGTTCCAGGTTTTAACTTAGTGCATGTGTGTGACGTTTGCCTATGAACATAGTTTGTACTAAATGCTGCTCCACAGTGTAGCTGAGATATATGGATGCAGAAAAATTTGCCATGAAAGAGTCTGGTGCCCAAAATCTTCTTTTTTTTTTTCTTGAAGCAGATAAAGAGTGTCTTGCCAGACTAAAAGTTTCTGCTGTCATTCATCAAATTTTACACACTGGTTGATATTTTGCCTTCAGTCACAGGATTGGATAAATTCCCAATTCATTCCTCTTACTCCATTCTTGCATTGTAATCCCAAATGTCCCTGTGCAAATCTTTTCAGAACTTTCCTGAAGACTGGGATCTACAATAGGCCACCTGATCAAGGGGAGCTGTGGGGATCTGTTAATCCAGTGCTTTTCCTATTTCACATGTTCCCCCTGTTCCCTCCCTAGCCCTGGCCACTCCCTCGGTTTCTCCCTATTTGCTCCTGTACCCCAACCCCGCCCAGGGACTGCCCTTGGGCCGCTGACAAAACCACCCAACACCCAGACCACGCTCTCTACCTCTGAACATCACAGGGACAAGATGTGATTAAAGTCATCTCAGACCCTCATGAGAGACCCTTCTCTACCTTCTTTACCACCACTGTGTTGTAACGCTGCTGGCTGCCAGAGCCAGATCGCGGGGCTGTCCGAAATGGACTCTGGGATGAGACCGATCACATGGCCCTAGGAAACCCTCACTGAGCTGTCAGGCAGCAGCAGCCTGCTAGGCAGAGTCCAGCGGTTACAACAGGGAGCCTGTCAAAAAAGCCTTCTTGCTTCAGATACAGGAAGTATAATGCTTGCAAGCTCTCATCCTGATGAGGGATTTCCACCACCTGGACCTCTGCTGGGAAGGCAGCTCAGCTGGCTGCAAGAAACCCAGGAGACTCCTGGAGTATGTGGAAGAGAACTTCCTGGTCCAGGTATCAGACCAGCCAGCCAGAGGTAAGGCGTTCCTGGTCCTGTGCACTGTTCCAGTGCAGAGGAGCTCATTAAAGGGATTGTGGTTGGAAGCAGCTGGGGATGTAGTGGTCACACCCTGGCTGAGTTCAGGATCTCAAGGATTGTAAGCCAGCAAAGAGAAACTCTGGACCCTAAAATTTGGAAGAGTGAAGTTCCAGATACTTAAAGGGTTAGTGGATGAGATGGCCTGGGAAAGTTTCCTTAGGGACAGAGGAGCTGATTAGAGCTGGCAACTCTTCAAAGACACTTTTCTTAGAGCACAAGAGCTCTTCATTCCAGTGTGTAGGAAATAGAGCATGGCAGGCTGGAAACTGGCATGGCTGAGCAAGGATTTGCTCCTCAAACTGAGGAGTAAGAAGGAAATGTACACCCACTGGAAGCAGGGACAGATGACACAAGGAGAGTAAAAGGATACGTTTTGAATGTGTAGGAATGGGCTCAGAAAAGCCAAGGCAACACTGGAACAGGACTTGCAAAGGGATAAGTATGCAGATCAGAAAAGAAAGGCCAAGGAGAGTGTACCTCCACTGATGTACAGGAAGGGTGAACTGGTGACAACTGATAGGCTGAGGTAATCAATGAGTTCTTTGCTTCAGTCTTCACATGTAGTCAGGCTTCCCACTTCTCTCAAATCCCAGATCCTCTGAGTGGGTGTAGCGGGGAGGGAAGTCCCTCCCACTATAAGCAAAGAGCAGGTTCAGAATCACTTCATGAAGCTACATAGCCACAAGTCTATAGAACTTGATGACATACATGAGGAAACTGGCTGATGTTGTTGCCAAGCCATTCCACCTCAAATCTGACAAGTCATGGTGGTCAGGCAAAGACCCCAGTCACTGGAGTAAGGAATATATTTCCCATTTTTAAAAAGGGAAGACAGGAAAATCCAGGGAATTACAGATGGGTGAGCATCATATTTGTGCCAGGGAAGATCATAAAGCAGATCCTCCCTGAGCATATGCTAAGACATATAAAAGACCAGAAAGTGAGTTCAGACAGCCAACATACCTTTACTGTAGGCAAATTGTACCTGACCGATCTGGAGACCTTCTATGATGGAGGTTGGTGTGATGTCAGTGGTTGACAAGGGAAAAACGACAAATGTCACCTACCTAGATTTTGGTAAGGACTTTGACACAGTCCCACATCACATCCTTATCTCCAGATTGGAGAGACATGGATTTGATAGATACTAATCAGTGGATAAGGAATTGGCTGGATGGATGCAGCCAGAGAGTTGTGGTCAATGGCTCTATGTCCAGGCGGAAGCTGGTGACAAGTGATGTCCATCAGGGCTCTCCTGGGACCAGTGCTCTTCAATATCCTCATCAATGGCACAGACAGTGGGATTGAGTGCATCCTCAGCAGGTTTGGAGATGACACAAAGCTGAGCAGTACAGCTGACACAACAGAAGGATGGGATGCCATCCAGAGGGATCCAGACAAACTTGAGAATTGGGCCCATGAACTTCATGAAGGTCAAGTCCAAGTGCCATGTGCTGCACCTGGGTCAGCAATCCCAGACATAAATACAGACTGGGAGATGAACTCACTGAGCGCAGCCCTGAGGAAAAGACTTGGGAGTTCTTGTGCAGTACTTTTAAGGGGCTTATAAAAGAGTACCGAGAGGGACTTTTTATACGGGCCCATAAGGGGCAATTAAACTGAAAATTTTAAACTGACATAGGGCAGTTTTAGATTAGGTGCTAGGAAGAAATCCTTTACTGTGCCGGTGGTGAGGCACTGGCACAGGTTACCAGCAAGAAGATACAGATGCCCCACCTCTGACTGTGTTCCAGTTTAGGTTGAATGGGGTCCTGAGCAACCTGACGTAGTGAATGGTGTCCTTGCATGTGGCAGGGGGTTGGAACTAGAGGATCTTTAAGGTCCCTTCCAAACCTAACCATTCTATGATTTTATGGATGGGAACTTGTGACAGAAGAAATTGCTGTATTGAGGACACCAACATCCTTGGAACCACAGCTTGCACTATTTGCTTCACAATATGTGAAGCTGAACATAAAACCAGACCATTTTTCAAAAGCCTCAAGAATCCCATAGCAATTAAGGCCTTTTCAAAAAGCAATCCTCTTTTCTGTGTACAGACAACATACATATTGCTAGGACTCATTATGTTCTGCCATTAATTGCTGTCCCTTCTTATTCCTACCAGAAGTTATCTACCTAAAGTCTAAACCCAACCATGGGGCTGTGATCCATGGTGACTGTGAAACCAAACTGGCCAATCTGATTTGTCTGTGAAGTCTCCAGTGTCAATGAAGCAGATGAATGAAACTTTTCTGAGCCTTTAATATATTCAGCTGTACAAGGAATCTTGCCATGAAATACACACTGGTATAAAGGTGTTTCCAATCCACTGTTAATTGATTCCAGGCCAGGAAAAGACCAGGTTAAATGAGTATAAGGCATTTTGATACAAAGCCTGATTATGTCTTTGAATGCAGTCATGATATCAGCACAATTATGTAAATATATAATTAGGTAATTATACTGGTATACTTTCATATTCATCTAGCAATTTTTATTTGAGACCACACTGCCAAGAGTACTGGGACTATACAAAATACAGTTGCCTAATAATAGACTCTGAGTTACCCCATTGTATAGTCCAGGCTACAATAATAAGAGACTCTAGCTTAGTGTTAAATGACTACTCTCGCAGTTACTGTAGATAGATACAGCAACTTCCCGCTGACCCAGGTACCGCAAACACCATTAACAGCCACAAAAGAATGTCAAATTATTCCATAAGACTGCCCCATAATGGAGCATCCAGTCTCAGTATCAGTGGCACTGCAGACCATTCCCAGTAGTATATTTTTTCCAGCTCCACCTAGATCATTAAGAACTATCAAGAAAAGATTTTTCACAACTAGCTTTGTCCTTATTCCTGCCAGGCTAACCAAGGAGAAAACTTATAATCTGCTCCAAAATGGAAATATCACCAACAAAACATTTAAATCTATCTGTACAATGCTAAGGTTTGTAGAGACAGTCTCTCACAGGGGGCTTTTGTTTAGTGAAACTGGGAAAACAGACATCAGAAGGACCAAGATTCTTGTGATGTACTGGGACAATCTTTAGAAGAAGCAGTGCAGCTTGCTAGCCTATTCAGGCCAGAGCAAGTATTCAGGCTAGGGAAAGTCTGACTCATGCTGAAACGAAAGTTGTAACAAAAACAGTGAAGAGACCCTTACTGACTTCAGCGCATGGTGGAACATACTGCATCTGTGAACACTATTAAAACTACAGATTTCCTAATCACAAGAAGCCTAGTGCTTACAGTGTCTTATCACCTGAAAGGGATTCTGATAGGTACTAAAAGTGCTAACTTCTGCCACAATTTTTGGGTTAGACTAAAGCTGCCAGTATTGAACATTTCCTCTAACTCTTTGGAGACCTCAGTGCCTCCTGCCTTGGGAACAATTATCCCTTCAAAGTCCCCCAGACCACTTATTACTCACCACAGTACAAGATAACCATCAAACTAACACATAACATAGAACTTAGAGAAAGAGTTTCTTTTAACTAGTTTCTAGGTTACCACAGCACACATGCCCTGTACTCTTCTGTCTTTTGCTTTTCATAGGAACATAGAACACCAGGTTGAAAGTAACCTCAAATATCATTTGGTCCAAAACTTGCTTGACAAAAGCACAGGCTAGACAAGATGGGCCAGCACCCCATCAAGATGACTCTTAAAAGTCACCAGTTCTGTGGTATCCACCACTGTCCTGGGGAAATTACTGCAATCACTGATTTTCTTGTGAAAAATTTTCCTCTTGTGGCCAATTGTAATCTTGTACCCTTCTCCATCTTTTCCATGAGATTCATTGTAGAAAGGGAGTCTTCATCTTCTTTGCAGTCACACTTTAAATACTGGAACCTGGTGTTAAGATCTCCCCTAAGCCTTCTTTCCTCAACGAGGAACAAACCCAGACCTCTCATCTGCTCCTGATATAATGGGTTCCTCTGTCCTTGTTATCCTTCTCTGGACCCTCTCCAGTCCATTCATAATTTTTTTCTTAGAATCATAGAATTATTAAGGTTGATAAAGATCTTTAAGATCATCAACTCCAACTACTAACCTAACGCTGCCAAGTCCACCAACAACCATGTCCCTAAGTGTCACATCCACATGTCTTTTAAATACCTTCAGGGATTCTGACTTCACCATTTCACTGGTCTGATGCAATGCTTGAGAACCCTTCTGGTGGCAAAAGTTTTCCTCATATCCAATCTAAACCTCCACTGGAACAACTTGAGGCCATTTCCTCTTGTCCTGTCCCTTGCTACCTGGGAGAAGAGACCAACACTCACCTGGCTACACCCTCCTTTCAGGCTGTTGTAGAGAGATAAGGTCATCCTTGAGCCTCCTTTTCTCCAGGCTAAACAACCCCAGCTCTGTCGGCCACTCCTGATCGGACTTGTGCGCCACACCCTTCACCAGCTCCCTTGCCATGAACATGCTCCAGTCCCTCAATGTCCTTCTTGTAGTGAGGGGCTCATAACTGGACACAGCACTCAAGGTGTGGCCTCACCAGTCCGAGTACAGGGGGACAATCCGTGCCCTGGTCCTGCTGGCCACACTATTGCTGACACAGGCCAGGATAACCTTGGCCTTCTTGGCCACCTGGGCACACTGCTGGCTCATATTTAGCCAGCTGTCTACCAGCACCCCAGGTCCTTTACAGCTGGGTCACTTTTCAGCTCCCAGCCTGTATTGCTGCCCAGGGTTGTTGTGACCTGAGAGCAGGACCCTCATACAAATGGTCTCAGCACTGCCCAGAACTCTTTGCACAGGTTTCCTACTCTCAAGCAGATCAGCACTATTCTTATGTTCATCTCATTTGCTGCTGGCAAAACACAAAAAGTCTTGAACATCTTCTGAGCTTGACATATTGACTCTATTTGTCACTTACTGACACATCTCAAAATGTTTTTGTTCTTAACAAATTCAGGATAAATCACAGCCTTCCTTCATGCCCAAATTGTGAAATGAAGGGATTTTCTGCCCAATTTTTTTTTTTTTTTTACTAATCATCAGTTCTAAAACATTACATTCAGGTGACAAGCTCCACCAGGCTTTCTGCTGATCTCCTTGCAATATCAGCTTGTTTTTTCTCCCTCTGTCATTTTTCTCGTCCATAATATAAAACATGAACAAGGTCTAAGAGAGACTTGACAAGAGCTTTATTTACAATGCAGGTAAGGTAAGATTTGTATGCAGCCATCAGAGAAATCTACTCCGAATATTAATCTGATGTTGCTAAAAAATAATTTATTGGTACAGCAGCTTTCATATTAAGCTCAAAAAATCCATGCAATGAACTTGTTGACATTTATAACTCTAAATTAATTCTCATAATAACTTGAAATATAACCCTCTTTCTGGGTTTCAGGCTGCGTTCAGGGTATCAGTCAACAAACGGCAGTGGCCTGGTGCACCCTGACCTTCCACTAGCTGGGCTGTTGCTCACAATATGTCAAACACAGCTTTTTTCACAGAGCCCCTTGCTTGCATCAACATTTCTAGCCTTTCTTGTATACTCCTTCAGGTACCTTAAAAAATGTCTGGTCTAAGTCTACTGTTGATTGTCATGTAGTATAAAGGATAAGCAAGGAAAGGAGACCCCTTCTTCCACATTTGCATGGACTGTCCCATCTTACTGCTAGCCCAAACCATAGAAAGCTGCTAATATATACTGTCATACTGGTCAAGAACACATTTTTTTTCTAATGTTGCACAGAGGTGAACAAGAAGACACGAGAGGATGGGGAATGCTTATCTGCTGTCCCATTCTGACCATGCTGGAAGTACTGTCTCATTTTAAATGAGGCTTGTGTATTCACAGTTTAAATTTGAATACAGAATTCAGTTGTCTTCACCACAAAGCACAGGCAGGCCCTTGAATACATTTCTACCCTTGAGAAGAATGCTAGGCCTATTCTCATTATCAAGTACATAGTCCATCCTATCTCATCACTAGAGAGTGATCATTTTGCTGCTTCCCCCAAATCTCCAAGGAGACATTGGGAGGTAGAGTCCAGGCTCCCCATCTTTCCTAGGCTGGGCAACCAGTTCACTCCACCAACAGCAAGATGAACATGTCAATATGGAACACAAAATTTGAGCCTTCTGTTACAGGCTTCTCTATGCACCTTTCCCAGATTATGTGTGTCCTGGGTTGAGGTGTATTCTATTACCATCCTCATGAGCTGCTGAAATCAGGTGGGACAGTGTTTCCTTGCCTCCTCTTCCCAGACTATCTTTCTGTTAATGGCCCATCATTGTCCTGCTGCATAACTCAGAGATAACTCCCTCTGGACTATCTTCTGTTAATGAGCCTAATCAACACTTGGCCTCATGACTCATTACCCTGTTGTGAGATGCTCCACCCAGAGGGAGGAACCAAGCATCCCATCGTGGATATAATCTGGGACTCTTAACACCAGAGACACGCTTTCCACTGGATTTCCAGAGGACAGGAGCTACACAGCCACCACTGGACTTTCTGAGGAAGAGCAGACCCCTTCTACTACAGGATCACCACTTCAGAGGACTGCAGCCACCATTCCACCAGACTGCTACCACCACCCTGCCTAACAGGGACTCAGGTTGTATCTTGACTCTGTCAGTGTTTTCTTTTACTTCCTTTTCCTTTTCTTTAATTTCCATTAAATTGTTATTCTGACTTGATGCCTCCCAGTGGTTTGTTTTCAAACTAGCACAATGTGTCTTTGCACATGCAGCATCCTAGAAAAGCTGCAAAACCTTTCCTGGCTAATTCACTTGTTGAAAACACTAGCTGAAAAGCAATTGAGCATCATACACATGGAAAGAATATTGCAGATAACATGGGCAGTCTTGGCAAATCTGTGTACAAGCAGCCTTAATTCTCACTTGTCATACATGAAATCCCTATTTGTGCTTGGTCTTTGCATATTAAGTGCCTTAATTAATTTGAGCTTAATATTTTTAAATTGAATGTTAAAATCAATCCATCAGTCCAGGTACAATAATCAAGCTTTTATGGTCTTCCTGTGTTTACTGTATACCTTTACAAGTGTTTTAAGATGTGTGGAATGTATTTTTTTGTTTTACTTGTATTTTGGTTTCAAGGCAGATTTTAAAAAACCCCGGTTGCAACAAACAGCCCAGCCCCATAAGCACATGACCCTTATCTCAACTAATATCACCCCTCTGACCAGGAAGAGCCATTGGTGGACAGAGGTGGTCTGTCAAGGGGAAAACACCAACCGCCTTGAACCAGGGGGGTGGGCTGTGGGCGGACTGTGGGCGGACTGTGGGCGGAGCAAAAGCTATAAAAGTGTAAGAGAAGACACGCCCACTCTCTTTTCCCTTCCTCTCCAGCTTGCTAAGGCAGTGCTGGAGAAGCCTACCCCTTTCTAGGGGCTTTTAGAAATAAATTTCTTTTTGACCAGCCTAAACTGCAAGTTTATTTTTTTTCTCTACCTGAGGTTCAGAGCTGTCTTAAGCCTAAAGCTCCTGAATCCCTGCGCTCCTGGGGCATATCTCTCGAGCCATCAGGATCCAAAATTTTTATATTTTGTTAGTTTTTTTTTTTGCAATTTTTCAATTTTTCTGTTTTAATAAATTGTTTTAATTTCTAAAAAGAGTTGTCTCATTCCTCACATCACTGAAAGCCATTAACCCATTACTTAGTACCTGCCATCAGTGTGCCATCAGAATAATGCAGATTTTTTTGTGCAACTTTTGCAGGGTCACAAGACCAGCTGAACAAACAGCAGCATGGTGATTTACATTTACTTTTGTCTATCCAGCACAGGCTCACCAGTCCTTCCCATGCCAGTCACCTAACAGTACGCACTGTAAACTCATGTCTTCTGTTTAAAAGGACATTCTGAGACAGACCAAGGATTCCCTTTTAATCTTTCAGAATATATCCTAATGTTCAGTAATATTTAATATCCTAATATATTCAGTAATAGCGTTCAGTGCCTACCTTCCTGTGTTCCAGAACCTGAGGTAACTGGGTTGCAACAATACTGCAAATTTGTCTTGCGTGTCATCTCACTTCCAAACCAATTTGGCTTAGTATGACATGATGTAATTTTAAGAAAATGTATGTTGACTGATAATGGATTAAATCACATATGTTGAAGGATGCACTTACCTTCCTTGTGTCAGATATTTTGTTGATCCTTCCAACATACAGATGAAGTTGGGTCACCCTCTTTCCCTTTCAAGATTTAACTGTGGAAGTAACATCAGTTTTCTTCTGGACTTCCCACAATATTCAAATAACTTACCATGGAAGCATAATCTTACTTTTTCAGATTTCCCTGGGCAGCAATTTTGACATCTTGCAAAAGCTCTCATCATCTTAAGATGGAAAGATTTCACCAGTTTTATGCAGTGTGACTGTACCATTTGTTCCAGTAAAAGTACCTACCAAGTTCATTCTTTCTTGTGCAGAACACTCCAAGCTCAGATGTCATTGAAGAAACTAGGTGTAACTCTTTGCCCATGTGGTAATTCTTCATGTCCCCCTTTGCATCTGAGTTGAGTTTCCCTTTCTATGGTAGCTTGCTCCATTTTGCTCATACATCCACATAATTCACTCTAATTTATTGCCAGAAAAATATTGCTTCATTGGAAGTTTTCACTCAGTACTTGAAGCACATACATACCATCTTCAAAAAGAAGGGTGAGTGGTGATCAGGCAAGAAGTGTGAATCTGACAGTTAGAGAAGTATTTTATCTTTTCCAAGATAAAATATTTGCTGAACAGATTTAAATTACTGTTTTTACAGTTCTATCAGTATGTAGATAGTTGTTTGCCTAGGCATCACTCTGAAATGCATACATATTATCTCATTTCCATTGCTAAGAAGAAATGCTTTTATTAAAAGAAAACATACACATAAAAAAGCCCCACAGAGGCAAAATCTATTACCATCATGTTTTTAGCAGTTAATTCTGATAGCAGCCACAGACAGCTCTTCCTTTAACCACTGGTAAGAATTGTGTGCTAGTATGGTCAACAGTCCTACAAAATGCAACTTGCCGTGTGGCATATTTCACCCGAACCTTCCTTCAGGTAAAGAGAAATGGAAAGTGTCAAACCGAAAATCTATAAAAGGGAATTAAGCTACCCTGGACTCCAATTGATTCTGGAACAGGCATGTCCAGACACACAAACATTCCCAGATGAATTGTTCCTGAAAAAAGAACATACAGCTGTATCTTAAGAGAACATGCCTTTGATTGCTGTTCTTTTCAATAATTTGCGGAGTTTGCTTTACAAACAGAGTCACCTGAATGCTAAATCATAGTCGAAATACCAGTGGAGCTGCAAAACTCAGGTCTAAATGTCCAGAAGTGAAAGTGCAACAGTTCTAAACTACATCAGAAGCTGGAAGAAAAAGAATTTAAAGGTCTCCAGTCTTATGAATACAAGCATATGATCACCTGAGAACACGAGGTTCTGCCAAATCTATTCTACAGAAATGCTTCATCACAAATTCATCTGATTTGAATCAAAAATTAAAAGCTTGTCCCCAAGAGAGGAAAGACCAGGACCTTTCCAGTCTCTGGTTCTATTATGACACCCTTGACCATAAATCAACAGAAAGTTTTTTGGGTGATCTTAGAGCAGTAGATAAGGGCCATTGCATTACAGTGATGAATAGAAGATTTAACACTGGATGAAGAAGGATCACAGGGACAGGTGGAAATAAAGCCTGCGGAACTGATGTAAAATATTGTCCTGGTTTCAGCCAAATACAAGGGTTAATTTTTTGTAGTACCTGTGAGGGGGTGGAACCTGGAGCTGTGTGGGCATGGCCAAGACCCAAGTGCTATTTGGTAATATCTTCAGTCACTGCCAGGTGCAAGGAAAAGGGACTCTCTCTCTTCTAAGAAGAAGGATGTCCCTTTCTGGTCAGGAAATCAAGTGGGGTGGGCATAGGGTCTGTCCACCATTGTTTTCTTGTCCTGGGTTTGGTGAACATTTTGCACATAAATCACCCTCTCTTTGTACAATTTTATAATTAGTATTGTTGTTGATGTTTCTGTTTAATTTCTTATCTCATTGCGTTTAGTCCTTATCTCAACCCAGAATCCTTGCCTTTTGTGCCTGCAAATCCTCTTTTCAGCCACCCATGGGCAGAAGCAAACAGGAGGGGACGTGAGCGAACAGCATGTGGTTTTGGAGTCTCAGGGAAGGGGGTGCTAAATTGGGGGATACCACTCCTAAACAACTACAGATGTATCTTGAAGCAGTGCCAGACCTTGTTGCCTGAATACAGCTTGGTCTATCAACCTTTATCTTCCTTCTCTTCCTCTCCTCCTTTTTCCTCTAAAGATAGACAAGAAAGTATAGGGAAGCAGGCTACTGAAACACATCTAGCACCCACATAGGCTTTTGGCAACAAGGGTTTGGAAGGAATTCTAGGACCAGCTCTGCCATGCACACCATCTGCTCATTTCTGATCTGTCCTTCATGTCTTATCCCCACAGTGCACAGGATGGGCTGGTAAACTCAGGTCTGGATCACTAGCTGAAACAATAAGGTCTGAAGCACTTCAGGCATTAGTGTAGCATCTTTTGGCTGTGGGTACAGACCATCATCCTGAACATTTGGGAGCTCTAGAGGAGATTATGCTACATGCATCAGAGGGACACAGGCATCAAAGAGGTCTTGATGAGATCCCAAAACTGATTTTAATTGCGCTATTTCTCATCTATATCCCAGCTCACTTGTTTTACTTCACACATCTCAAGGACAGAGCCTGAGATTTCACACTCTGTACAGAAGACATTAGCAGAAAATCTCATCATGTCCAGAACTTTTTAATGACATTGGGGCTTTTGAAAACCTCAGTTAGTGATTGATACCTCCAGTTTCTAAGTTCAAGCATCCGGCCTCTGGTAGATCAGACCATCAAGGTTTTTCAGTTTGATACTGATAAACCTCTGCAGTCCCTTAACTTTCTGTTGACTTTTGAGAAATAGATGTTTCTGAAAACATAAATCCAAATCTATATTATTTTTCTCTGCTTGCCTTACCTGCTAAGATCAGCTTTCCACCAAGGATAGAGGTACAGTTTGTACAGTGAACTGTCCTGCACCCTGTCTCTTTTCTCTGTGTTAAGTATTTCTGTTCAGTTGCAATGTGAGACAAGCTGCCTTTGAGAGTTCCCCATCTGCACTTTGGGAGTTTCACAACCTCTGCAGTCCCAGTGATTCATCCTTTTCTTTTTTTTTTAATTGAGAAACATATTCTTGGGGAAAACCAGGGCCTTCGAAGTATGATATCTAGGAGCAAAACACACAGTAAAACGTCCAGAATACCCTTCCATGACTCTGACAATGACTAAATCACAGAACACTTTAAGCTGGAAGGGATCTCTGGGGACTTTTAACAAAAGCCTTCTCTAAGCAAAGTTAAATCAGGCTGTCTAGAGTCTTGCCCACTCATGTTTTGGAAATCTCCAAGCATAAGAATACCACAACCTCTCCTTTTAAAATTATTTTCTAAGTGAAAGAGCAAGAATCATAAAAGCTTACAGAGGGTGCTTGCTCAACCAACTGGAAGGTAAAGCCTCTTCCTCATCCAGATGTCTGATATTCTCCAGCATCCAGGCCCCTAACATCCCTGACAAAAATACAAAATCATAGCAAGATCCTCAATAATGCCTTGAGATGTTTATATCTGCCCACTTTGTATCACGTCCACTGGCACTTGCGCATCTTTGACCCCCTTTGGAAAAGCACTGGGAAGTTCTGTTTAGAAATTACAACAGACTGGTTGACTATTCATCTTTGTTTATTTGCAAGGGTCTTCACCCTTCTGTTGCAGGACTGTGCTGCTGCTGTTGCATCCCCCTTCCCCTCCCCCCTATAATTTAGTGATATTACTTGCTTTTATCCTGGACAGCTGTCTGTCATACTCAAGAAACTTCTATCATCCAATGCACTCCCCAACTCTGCCTCTGTCCTTTTTTCGTTTTATGCTTTACAGATAAATTAAGGACTTCAAAGAGAAGGTCTAGGAAAGAGTCTTTCTTTTTCAACTTCCCCTCCTCTTTCTGTCAGACTTGGTTTGATTCTGCCATCACTGAAACATAATAGCAGCACACAACCAACTGCATCCCATGGCTCACAGATTCAGTTAACTACTTTACTTAATGCCTCAGAGGTAACACTTGTTTGGGAACTGACAAAATGGCTCAGGCCTGGAAGAGAATTTCCCACATATTCCCCAGGCTTCTTTGCAGTCTTTTTCTTCATCTTTGCATTAAGTACAGCTAGTCCAATAACATAAAGTCTGCCTGACTTCAATTTTATGTTTAAATATTAGCAGAATGGATTTTGTTCCCATTTTAAGATTCAGTGTACCCTGGGAAGATAAAGAAAATTTATTTATTTGACTTCATTCTGTTTAAATAAAAGGAAGAAATCCTTAGCAAATAGCAGCATTGCTTGGGGTTGTTTTTGGGTTTTTTTTTTCTGTTATAGCATAGAGCCATTAGGCATGAGCTCTAAAACCAAGTATCATACCAGACATTGAAGAACCAACCTTAGAAAACCCAGACAACTCTCATACATGTCTCTGTCTGATATTTGCTGAAGATTTACTTCAGGAAAATGTGTTCTGTGTCTCCGTGGGTTTCCAAAAGCTCTCACCATTTCATGGTCCACAAAAGAGTGATTCTGTGCATTACCAATGTCTCATTTCCTGGGAATTTACTGAGTGTAGATACTACATTTTCTTGTGTGGCTTCCAAGAAAGAATGTCTGAACAAGAAGCTGACCCCACATTGCTTTGCAGTGATCATGAAGAGGGAAACTCTTAAAAGCTTACTTCAGGTCTTTCACCATGTTGATGCTATTTCTTCAACTGCTTAGGTGGGAGTTTAAGAAAGGACTAAGCTTTAAAAGTTGTAGAAAGAGAGTAGCAGGCAGATTTCTTACCTTCCACCCCTCACATGTGTCTTCTTTCTGTTGCAAAGCAGGTCCAGCTAATGTAGAGGTAAGCAAACCATTTCCAACACAGCTAGGGTCAAACTTAATATAAGGATTTGTGCCCAGTATGAGGAGCCATCCAGAAATGTAGCAACAGATGTGGAAAGGGTTGATCAGGCCAACCACACCTCCCACCATTATGGCATTCTGACTTCTGCAAAGACAGCTTTGCAGCCAGGTATAACCCACACAAAGGTTCATCTCAGGTATCGCAGTACAGAAGGTCTGCTGGCAAGGGACATGGTCAAAGTGACACTCTGGCTTTTTGAATTTGGTCATCAGCAACCAGGGTTCACAGAGTAGAGAGAGTCCTGTCTAAGCAGAAGAGCTTTTTATCTCAAGTCATTCATGTCCACATATTTTCCTGCTACTACTCTAATTTCTTCTTTATTTTGCACCTTCCAAGGGCATGACAGAAGGCTATGCAGACTTCACTACATAAATAATGACAGAACAGCCTTCAGCAGTGCTGAATGGAGAAGGGGGTGTCATTCTGCTTTTGCTGTTGAATAATGCTGAAGCCAGTGTGACTCATCAATCCCAAAGTTAAACACCCTGATAGTGAGGTGAAGATGTGGCAGAGCAGGTAAAGGACCTGACAAAGGAACAAACAAGTGATACTACTGATGACTTACCTAAAGATGCTGAGCTGACACAGCTGGCCTGGAGACATCCGACTGTCAGTCAATCACCCCAGTCCCACTTTCTAATTTTTTTTAAAATACCCCTTCTAGGAGTGTGTATGGAAACTTTTGATAGCTTTAATATAATTGCTTCAATATAATTAATATAATTGCTTCAATATTGTTTCCAAAATAGTGCACTATACTATACTAGTAGTTATAGCTACCTATACTGTGTAGTAAGTAATTCTGATTAAGATCTCTTAGTTTAATCAGTATCATAATAAATCATTTATATTTATATTTATATAAATATATCTGGTTTGCCATCCTTAAACATGCAAGACAAAGTTGTATAAAGAGTCAATTACACCTATATAGTCCTTTAGACATAAACCATTGACAAAGTCTGAGGCTAAGAGTGGATCTGCCACACGTAGACTCCTCCCTGAGAAGAACTTTAGAGAGCAAGGTGGTCCTTTATGCACCTTGTGACTCAGTGGGACGGCGTCTCTGATCAACTTTGTCTGAAACTCCCATTCTGCCCACAACAAGCAGGGAGAAAACACAAAGGTTAAAACAAAGGTGAGAATACCTGAGGTCCAAGCTTCAGCATCCAGTCTGCCAGCTGGGCCTGTGTCAGTGTTTCCTACTGTTATACACCAAGTAAGCTGAGTGGATCACTCGGCCTCCACAAGGCTTAAGGTGTCAGTCAGTGCAATGGCCTTACCCATTCTTACACCACTTAAGTCTTCTAAATGCTTGGGATTTACATCCTAGCTTTGAAATCCCAGGTAGATACAGGGCCAGAATGGAGAAGAAGCTGCTCTTGACCCAGAGAAAAAAAGCTTTTCAAAAAATGCCTGCCTTGAAATGTTCTGTGCTGATCAAAAAGATGGTAAGAGCTGAGCATTGCACGAGTGTTTTGCAGCAAGATCATAGGTGTTCCCTCAGTTGCTGAACAAGCAGATCCATAATGGCTCTGTTCTCACTCAGCGCACCTCCTTTCAAAATCAGAAAGAAGCTTCCCTGTATTTTCCAAAAGCACAGAAAATGGTGGAAAGGTATTACTCATTTCAGTCCTCTGCATTGGCAGAGGTCATCTGGACTCTAGACTGCAGCACAAAGGGGTGAGCAGAGCAGTGCCCATACCAGTGTGAGCATAAATGAATGCAGGTACACTTCTACCGCCAAAAAAACTGTTCAAAACAGGATACAGTGACCAGGTATGACATGTACTCTATTTGACTTTATGCTCTTATGGCTCATTGCAGAAAAGAAGAAGTGAAGCCAGTGCTGTCACTGGAGGTTGCAAGTTTTCCCAGCACGGGAGACTGATAGGGGCTTGTAAAATAAATTGTAGAAACACATTTGTTCATTAGCGCAAACAAGAAGAGACTTCAATGCTGTTTTAACGTGCAAGTGGCTGCCAGTCCTGCTCCCTAGCTTATTATCTGGGCGACATACCTGACACTTGATCTGCCTCTGTGTAACAGAGGTCACACGACCCTCTCAAATGAGGCACTTCTCTTCCCCACCTCCTACAGTCGAGCACAACAGTGTGTTCAAGTGGCTTGTGCTTATTCTTCTAATGGCTTGTGTTGATCTTCACCAGCAAACAAATACATAATATTAGTCAGATCTCCTCTTTCCCACCAACCGACAGATTCAGCTCAGGTCTGCAGAGGATTTGGGAGTAAAACCTATTTTGTAGCAGTGGAAGAATTTATCCACCAAAGCTATATTCTGTGCCTCTGAAAGAGACCAGGAAGAGAGGAGCACAGCATTAGGCACAATGACAAATCCAGTCCTGTCTTGGGAGCTTATTTTGCCAGTAAGTTGTCTCTTAAGTTTTGTGACAAAAGAAACCAACCACAGAGAAGATGAACTCTACAAGCTTTACAACTGGCAAAAATTATTCTTTATTTCCCTGGTCACACAGGCTGGAAACCTGAGTTTTGGATGAAACCTAGTTTCTCTTTGAACTTTGGAAAAAATAAATTATAGTCTGGCATACTCCTTAAATTTCTCTGTGGCATGAAGGCTGCAATTCAGTGAACCTAATGACTGAGATTGAAGATTTGAGCAAGATCAGTTAATTCCCTGGTTAGGCTGTGAGCCCTTGAAGTGCTTTTCTCATTATCCTTCTACTTTGATTTCAGTCTCTCCCACTAAGGAAAAACCTAACTTAATTCAAACGAGCAGATTTTCCCTTTTTCCACTTTAAACAAGAAAGAGAGCAGAAAGACTAGTAAGGCAAACTTTGCAATCTAATAATAAGATTTCTGTATATCCAGATGTTCAAAGAACACCCCTGTGGCAAGGGTCCTAGTTACCAAAATGCAGCAAACCCCTGCAAAAATAATAATATTTCAATCAGTGTTCCTTAGCAAGATATTCATAAACCAGATGGTTTATTCATCTACAAGATTCTTCCTACATCTTTAAGTGATTACTTGCTACAAAAGCACTACTTTCCAGTGGAATCCTGAGAAGCAGTCAAAACCAAGTTTATATTCTGTAAAAATACCTGGAACAGTTGGAGCATTGTCTTTCCCTGAAAGACCTCCCTTGGCAGGGTTGGATAGGACATTTTCATCTCCTCAGAAAAAAATATCAACTGTATTACCTTCTGCATCTTTTGGTTTGTTGTTTTGATTTGTTTGGTTTGGTTTGGATCTTCCCTGACTCTTAGCTTGCTTCCTTGGAAGATTATTAATATGACACCACCCTGTGGTATAAACTATGCCACATCATCCTTCTTTCTGCTCTCCCACTGACAGAGGGATACACACAATTTCAGCCCTGTTTTATGGTTGTACACAAATAAAATGAAACAGGCCATGAGCACTAACTTTCAAACAGTATCCCAGCTATTTTTCATATCCTCTTTGTTCCCACTCCACATCTTCTTTGTTCTTTCCTATACTGCCTATCTGTATGGTCAGCATTGGTGGCTAAAGAAATGCAGAATGGTCTTCTGATCAATGCCTCTTGGGATAGTAAAAGTCATCATCTCTGTTCTTGTGGGTGCTCATTTCAGTTCATCAATCTTTCCTTATCTTCTGCTTTTTATGTAACAAGTATCTTCTAAACTTACTGTGACACAACTGAGCAGTATTACAATAATACATGGAGGCCTTGTTTTGAACAGTTTCACTTTCACCAGAAAGAACTTCCTAAGAATATGAAGGAATTATGATAGGTGTTAGGAGTAAGATGGTGTGAAATCTACCCAGCAATAGAGCCAGGAAATATTTCCACTCTCCTCGTAATCAGCTAGCCATGCACCTGGTGCTGACTTCATTCACTGCCACAGAAACAACTGTGGTAGGAGCCAAGCTGGATCCTTGATTTCACATCATGATGACTTAGCAAACTTCACTGACTAACCCTAGCAATAGATCTGTATACTGGATACTAAAAAGTCTTGGGGATGACATCCCAAATCAAACCACAGAACACTGCAACCATTCCAGAAGAATAGCTGTCTACCAGGGAAAAAAACTAATCACCACCACCACCCTTCTCCTAAAGCCCTAAAACACTTCTTAAACCTCTTTAAAGATAGCAGAAACATGCAACACCAGATTCGTTGCATGGTAGAACTCAGGCTAGCTCTACAATCAGAGTGAGAGAATTCCCACTCACAGGGCTCTTAAAGAGGTATTTGGAAGTCATTCCTCATTTTACAGTGACCTCATCATAAATTCATACTCATTTTTGCACCATAACCCATCTTATCAGAAACAAAGGGACCAGGGGGGGAAATTTAGTGTAACTTGAACTGGCCAGGTGAAAATGCATCATCCAAACTGCACAGTGAGAAAAACAAATGTATCTGAAGGGGAAAAAATCAAGGACAAGCAAACAACTGGAAAAAAAGAAGTTTGGCAGTTCCCAAAGAACAAGTTAATTATTACTAATGAAGTAATTAACATTTTTTTAAATCTCTGAAAAAATGAAATTGGCTATGCAAGTTCTAATTAATACTGTAATAATTTATCACAACATAAAATGAGAAATCTTTGCTCCTCATTAAAGCAATAACTCAGTAGAATTTTATCAGGAAAAAACAACCATGGGAAATAGGGCTGGAAAAATCCCAAAGAAACCAAACACTCCATTCTCCTACCATGACTAAAAAGCTGTTTCTGCATCACTTTATCTGATGAATTTTTTTAAACTGTAATTTCTTCAGAGGAAGAATTTCTACCCCAGCCCAGAAGGCCAAGAAGGCCAAGGCCAAGAAGGAATATAGATTTTTTTCTACCAGGTATCTGAATTCTGTCCACTTTTTCCCTCCCCGTTCTTATGTCAGTATAAAGTTTGTCATCACACTGTGCATGGAGAACAGTTATCTCCTCCTTCAGTAGCAAATATGGAGATGTTTCAAGCCTGTCAGTGTACAGTCATGGCTAGTTTAATCTGACCCTGCTTAGGCAGGGAAGTTGAAGATCTCAAGAAGTCTCTTTCAATTCCTGATATTCTGTGCTTCTGAGAGTATAAAATACGAATTAAGATCCAAACCAGCAGGCACTATCCTTCAGGGAAGGGTTTGGTCCAAGACAGACCAGTGTGCTTTTCTGGAATGGCAAGAAGCTGCAGCAGACTTCATTAGTTCACATTCTCTGGCAGTCAGGACCAATTTTGTCAGAAAGATCTGTCTTCATGTATTACAGGCAGCTTGTTCAGGAATCTGCCTCGGTACAAGATAATGTGATGGTATGGAGCAAAAACTGAGCTTTAAAAGGCAGCCATCATCTCCATGTCCACTTGGTGCAGCAAGGGACCTTGCTGTCACTGCTCTGACACCCCACCTCAAAAACGAACATAGCACATGGCCCAGATAACAACTGTGCTCACAGCTGAAAAGGCAAGAGCCAATAAAGGACAAAGAAAGATTCACAATGCTTTTTCCTCAGTGCTAAGGAAATTCTGGGCTGTTGGTTGAATCACAAATAACAGTTTGCTGTGTGCCTGCAATAACAACAAAAGCTTCCAAGGCATCCATTTTTAAGTTGTTTTCTGAGTTTGAGGTGCACTTTAGGACTTAGATTAGCTACCATGAAAAAGTAAAAAGCACAATGAAAGTAATATTTTTTCTTTTCTCTTACTATTTTATCCCTTGCCTTCCTGTAGTATATTTTTCTCTCACCACAGCGAATTATGAGCAAGCCAAGTGTCTAAATATCAAAAAGGGATTTTAATTTTCTGCATGTGCAAAATTTCTTCAGGATGACACATGAAAAGCTGTAGACCACAATAACTGGTATACAAGGAAGCCACTAAAAGCTGGATACTTATGCTTCCTCAAATCTCTTATCCCCTTCATGATCCCACTCACTCCTGCTGAGCATCAAATCTAAACAGTGTTTCCTTTCCCTTGCACTCTGGTAATTGAACTGTAAACTGACTCTTTATCCCATCAAGGCATCCTATCAAATGTGCTACAGCACCATGTTAAGTGAAATAAACTAACAATTCTCCTCCAAAACTGCTCTGGCAAGGGCAATAGGTAAAAGAATGCTGCCAGTAATTTCATCTGCTAGAACTTATATTCAGAGCAAAATATTAAGGAAAAAGCTGGAACTTCTCTGCTTCAAAAGAATCAGCAGCCACGTGTGTATTATTCCCCACAGAAATTCTTTTTTCACTGTGACACACGACATTGTGCCCTGCAGAACGATGTGGCACTAAATGGGATTTTCTTTAGAGGAGAATATCAAATTGAAAGGCACAGTCAACACAGTTTACCTGAGACCCTCCGACAGTTTGACGAAGGCAATTGTGGACTAAAGACTGTGGCTGTTTTATAGGAAAAAAAAACCACCAACGCTTACACCACAGAAGCATGCTAACATCTTGAACTAAGTTTTGCCTTGCAACTTCTTCATGGAACACAGGGAAATGGCAAATTTAATTCCAAGGAACCAACTGGCAAGTTTAACTCCTTGAAATTAATTTACACTGAAATATTTGTCTTTCCAATAGCAGGATGACTACCATCCTGGTAAACCCTTCCTAATATATCTAGGCTACAGGTATAAGGCTAAACTGTTGCAAGGCAAAATTTCTTTTGCTAGAGGAAGGCAAGAGAAGCAAGCAAGTTCTTTAACCTGCACAAAATACAAGGCTCCTGGGAAAAGAAAAAATAAAACAAAACAAAGAAACAAACAAACAAACAAACAAAAAAAAAAAACACAAAAAAAAAAACCCCAAATAAAACCAAAAAAAAACCAAAACCAAGAAAAAACAACAGTGAAAAATGAACCACAGCAACAACAGCACTTGTGCATTATACTTGTAGATAGAGTTTTCAATTTAATTTCAAAAGCATTCTTACTGCCATCTCAGGCAAAAAAAAAAAAGCCAAGACTTGACATATTCCATCCTTATTCGGAACATTTTACAGACATCTTGTGTTAAAATTGTTATTCTGAGTTGGGTAATAAAGGAAGTCTGAATTCCCAGCCCATGAAAGTGTTTCATGGCTTAATTCATGATTTAACCAACTGGAAAATCTCTTGGAAGTTCCTAGGTCTCATGGCCACCTACATAATATTTGTACAAAGTCATGTGTCTGGTTTTACCAAATGAGAGAGGGAGTTATTAAAAAAATTATGCAGGAAAAGTTGTCTCACACCATCCTATTTTTCTAAGAGCTGAGATGCAGACATTTCTAAGCATCTACCTTTAGCACCCCTTCATGCAGAAGAAATTTGCTCCAAACAGGTGGCTCTCACAAAAACACTGAAGAGAAAGCTACAACTGCCAAGCTTCTGCTCTTCTGTAAAGACTTCCCCACTTCAGCCTCAACCATTTGTTTCACTCATCTCTTGTCAGCATTAGAGCAGAGCCTTTTTCTCAATTTTTTTCATTAATGCTATTTTTTCAGACCAGCTTAAAAACTAACAACAACAATAATAGTAACAGCAATAATAGTCTGAAATTACCAAGAGGGAACTGTCCCCTTCATCTGAAATCAAAAAAGATAGAGAAAGCTGATCTGTTTTCTTTGTTGCTTTTCTTTAAGAACTTTCTAATCAAGTAGGTGGGGCAGTGACCTGGGTTCCTATCTCAAGCCACACTCATTAACTTATATAAAATCAAGTCATCATACCTAAGTAAATTGGGGAAAGAACAAACAAGTGAGCCATAATCTAATTATTCCAAATAAATTGTTATTTTGCTGCAAATTTAGCAGTATTACTCAATCTTCTTTAATATCTAGGGTGCTGTTGTTCATTCTTCACATTGCCAGAAGATCATAGGCAGATGATTGGCAACTGATGGAGCTTTCAGAACTCCTCCTGCTTCTTCTACCTTCCATCAGAAAAATAACTCTTTGTTTAGGTGAGGGAGCATATTCTATGGCTCCCTAACTGATCTAGTGAATATTTAGAGACAGCTTTGACGAAATAGAAAAGTTTATGGCAAGTAGACGAATAAATTCCATTCATTTATGAAGGCTAAGCAAGCGCTGTATAGCAAGAAAACTGTACAGAGGCTGTGCTCTTGATTGATCAGATTCAATTACTGTCAGGATCAGAGCTAGTGCTTTCGAGAGTCCCATTTCCTACAAGTGCTTTTCAAGAGTTTTTGTGAGTCTGCTTCAATGGCACAGCAGTGTACCTTATGTCTTCCACAAGTCCTCTTAGAGTACCAGGAGACAATGTGGATTTGTCACTGAGAATGCGATTTCCACTTTTGATTATGCAACCGTCTTCAATAAGAACTTCTTGAATACTTGAGATATGCACTGGGAATCACACACCTCAGAAGAACCCCTTCAGGTGTGGGGCCGTAACAGATCTCACTGCATTTCCCCATTCCAATCTGAATTCCAGAAAATGGCCTTGAAGATCAAGTGAAGGGATGAAGGGCAAGATACAAAGCCCTCAGGCAGAAATGGATCTTCAGGCAATGTCTAGCAGGCTGGTGGAACACCTGCATGTAGTGCTGCAGACATGAGAAGGTGCCAAAGGTTCAAGGATAGGCTGCACAAACTCATGGCAGATAATTCCACTGAAGATCATTAAATACAGAAAACTTACCTATATTCAGAAAGCCACTGGACTAAAGGTAGAGAATGAGAGGGATGGGAAAATACTAGGGGAAGTTATTATTTTGCCTTGTACTTCTATTTTCATAAAAAGCATTCCTTTGGCCAGTACTGGAGACAGCTGCTGAAATATAACAGACCATTGGTTTGATACAGTGTAGACCTGCCCTCCTACACATGTTTCTGGAGTATTGGATTCCAGAACAGTAAAAAGGCCCTACAGTGAGCAGATGATGTGAGACTCTGGTAAAACAAACAGTGTGAGCTGCCCACACCACACACAGGATCAGTAAGGTCTGTGTTTCTCCACTCAGCCTTTTCAGAACTTTAAGAAACCTACACATTAACCTCAGTGGTACAGGACGTAGGCAGAAATCTGCCTACCTCTTTGCAGAAAAGGACAGCCAAAGCTAGCATCTAAATGACAGTAGGCAACAGCTTTTTGGTAAGATTTTCTAAATATTATGTATCCTAATTACACAAATGGACAGCCAATGAGTTGCAAATTCCCCAGTAAAGCCTGCCTAGCACTAGATCTTTTAATTCTACCTTTGAAGTGAGTGATTTACAGGAAATGAGCTGGAGATTTCAGTGCTGACTGCAATCAAGACCCTTATCTTTACAATGAGCATGATTTATAGCAATTTTATGCTAATAGCTCTCACCCATCATTATCACGAGAGAATATATGTCAAAATTCTTTATTCACCCCAAATCACAGATCAGCCAGATCCCATTCAAACTACCTGATTAGGACCTACAGAAACAGAAGGCACAGTGTGCTGCACACAATGACTTTCACAACCTTTTATGCTCTCACCTTACTTTGGACAGCTTATAAAATGGCAGAACTTTGTTTTGAATGACAAATACAGTTCAATAAAAAGTGCAGGTTTGGAGGTGGACATCCAGTTCTACAAAAATGGGGAATATCAAATTCTTGTCCTTCTTCAAATACCATATCCAATTAATTTTTCACATAAACACTCCCTAGCACCCAAATAAAGAACCCTTATGACTATCAGGTATGTACAAAGGTAACATGCATGGATTTGAAAGCCACAGCTACCGCAGGCTGGACAGTGTTCTGGGGTAGATCCCCACTATGCTCACACAGTTGCTGCCTTTCCAACACATCCACTGTTGGAGGCAACACTGGGGTAGATGGTCCTTACATTGGATCTGACAAGAGTCCTGCCTTCTAATGTGCTTTTGAACTGACTGTAAACGGTGAAACAGATTGTACATAGTTCTTCTGGTGTGCCCACTGTTCAAAAGGAAAGATTAAACTTACAGCATGAGGCAGTACAATAGGAATTGAATCTTGAGGGAATTTCAGTGATCATCGGTACAAAGCAGCTGCTAGGAACTAACAGGAGCTAAGGCACAGAAACAGAATTTTCTGTATTAAGATTTGTCTGGCCAGTGCTTATTCCAACTGGATTTGAAGTGAAGAATTTCAGTTTACACAACTGGAACTGTGTTGTTTTTTATGAGCCAGCCCAATCCTGCTGCATACTGAGCAGCGCTGAGGGCCACAAGGTGGTATCTTTCTTGCTCAGCACTTTTTCCCTTCCTATCAGGATCCCCTCTGTGTTCATCCTGGGTCTATTTATAACAAATGCTTTCCTATAGGCCTGCTATGCCAAATACCAAAAATTGCTCCCACTCACTGCAAGGCAGAAATTCTATTCCTGTGTAATTTATTCTGTCTTTACATTTCTAACCTAGGGGACAGTGCAGATTCAAACCATTTGCAACCTTTCATCATTTTCAGATATGTGTATCCTGCAGTAATCTTCTCCCACATAGATTAGTCAGTATGCATCACCAATAAATAAGTGCATGTAAGCACAGAAGCTGCTGCTTTTGAGAGATACATGTAAAAGCTGAGTTCTTAAATTCTGTAAACTAGCCTGCATGTCTGTGAAGTCATATCAATGGAGAATATTCCCTGGTGATTAGAGACCTGCAATCTATTTTGGTACATGTCAGAAAAAGTGCAGGACGGGTAACCTACATGCACAGTGAAAGTCAAAATTGTAGCTCATCCTCAGAAAAAAAAAAAAAAACAAACGGTTTTCAGACCTGTGTCCTTGTTGCATAAAGCTTTGGACTGGTTCAGGCTGTAATAATGAGTGTGTGATCAAGCATATATCCTTCCTGGGATAGCTTTCCTGATCATTCATTATCAGTAAAAATATTGGTATCTTTTTTAATATCCTCCACTTTCTTCTTTTTAATCCTTTCCAACTAGATTGTGGATGATGCCTGCATCATATGTATTTTCTTCTTCAGTACTCTTAAGTTTGCACATCAGAGTTGGGGCTTCTCCCAAATCCATAGCTGGGAACTATGCCCTGTGCTCACCTGTGTGTCTGCACTAAAACCATACCGAAATGAACGGCTAGCCAGGACGAGATTCTCTGTGGGAGCTTCTCTGTATGACATCTCCTTCACTGAGAACACCTGGTTGACCCCAGACTCCATGATGTGGATCACCTATGCAGAGACCCTTTTCCACTGCTGATCAGCCACACTCCTGGGATCAGGTTGGTCAGTGCTGTGCAGGCAAGACCTCTCACACTCTCTCTCTATATATATGAGTACAAAGGTAAGTGATTGTATGCATATACTTCCTTTTGGTAATCTTGTAATAACAACAGGTTGCCCAGAGAAGCTGTGGATGTTCCATCTAGAAGTGTTCAAGGTCAGGTTGGAAGGGGCTTAAAGCAACCTGATCTAGTAGAAGGCAGAGATACTGAAAATAGGTGATCTTTGAAGTTCCCTTCAAATCTGAAACATTCTATGATTCTAAGAATTTGATGAATGATTCCCAATACTGATGATTCAAGCCCCTCCTGCCCTCAATCAGATCAAAGCTATCTTTCTCAGGACCTCAAGGCACAGTGAAAAAACAAGCATCACAAAATAGGATAGGAAAATAGATACTAGAATGAGCGTCCCCATCACAAATTTATCTCAGGTACCCACCCCCAAGATATAATCCCCACTTACTTAGTACAATGTATGACTAAAGCCACTCAAGCTCCACCTAAACATGAAGAAGTAGTATAAAAATTAGTTAAAAATACAGAAATGTTGAGGGGAAAACTCCATCTTAACTTCTGGGATCTGTCAACGGGCCGGACCTGTCTTCTCCCCCCAAAGGGCCACCTCTTAGGTAAGAAAAGTACTCTGTGCCTGCTGAATGATTACCTCGAGGGGGAAGTAGAGCTTGCTAGTGTATTGCTTTGAATTAGTATATTACTTTGAATATACTTTCACAGTCATATATCACTGGCAATTCTCAAATATTAACCTGTCACAATTTTATTAATAAAAGAGATTTATTCTCGTCAGGATGGCAAAGTCACCCAGTTCACATCTCAGTGGCTGGGCTTTACCTTTGAGCTTTAACTCACTCTTCTGTGAAAAACAGTGAAGACCCTTCCATCCTTTGGAAAATACCGTACTGTCTGGCAGTTCTAAAGAAGCAGGATCCATTGTTAATACTGAAAAATTGTTCCAGTGCATGCAGGAGGGCTGAGGAGGGTACCACCTCTATGGCTGACAACAATGTAAGAAATCTAGCTGGTTTCTAAACAAATGGTTAATTTTGCTGCTACATATCAAATGAGCAGAAAAGCAGTGGCTACCTCAGCCCCAGGAAGATGGAGAGCTGTCAGACATTGTAATTACAGGGTATCGTAAGCTCCCCCAAAATGGAAATGAAAATATAAGTGTCTCTGTGAGCTAATGAGCCCCTAAGCCTCAATTCCAACTAGCAGCTGCTTATCACAATTTTAAATCTGCTATGCAAAAGAACCCAGAAGCACAGCTGCATCTGAAGCAATACTGGAGACAGAGAACTGATGCAAAGAAAGATGGGACATGACCTAGAAGCATGGCTAGAAAAATGTGTGACTTCACATTCTTCAAATGGGCCAAACACCAAATGTTTAAAATGAGGGGTGAACAAGGTTTTCTGCTGCCAAGAATAAATGCCAGTGGCTGCACAAAACAAGGCCTAAGGACTATCGTATACAGAGAGATAGCAACTGATGGCTGTAGTCTGCATGTCCTTTCAAGTCTCAACACATCATGGCTCTCACTGATGTTCTTGCCTGCTGTCGATAGCTCTGCACACACTTTCAGCTTTCTGTCGTGCAGAGATCTCAGTCTAGGCCAAGACAACAAAGAAGCAGCAACTATAAAGGCTTGACAAGTTCTAGTTTCCTCACAGTTTACAGAAAATGACAGAGCACCAACCAAGTAAAGGAGCAACACATAGGCCTAATTTTAGTTCATGCTTTTTACCTTACTGACCCTAATTTACAGCATTTCAAGATTAAAGCCACAAAACATTAGCTGGGATCACAGCAATCCCATTGATCTACATCTTCTTAAGCTAAACATCCCAATTTTTCAGCTGTAGACAAAGCTATGTTTTAACATCGAGTGAAACTTTATACTTTTAAGGTGAGAACCAATGCAACTGTTAAAAACTGATGGGTTTTTTTCACCCCTTTTAAGTCTGTGGCAAGGTAAACAGACAGTGACTTAGAGAGAGATCAAGAGAGAGGGAGAGATGGGGAATAGGTTTTTAAGCATTTTTTTAAAGCACTGTTTTTGCTTAGACACTAAAACAAAGTCCCAGTTTCAAACATAATGAAAAAGAGAGAAAAACCACTAATAGAGAAACATTTGAATGCTCTTGAGGTAAACTTTTTTGTTGAGTGTCATGCTTCAATTGCAAATGGGACAGTGTGATTAATCCTTGAGTCACTTCCATTCTGTTTCTTCCTTTTGCAAACACCACCAATGAATTTCCAGTTATACAGTTTTAAAAGAACAGGCCAAGTTAACTTGTTTTGTGAACTCAGTGCACTGTTTTCCAGTACAGAAAGAACTCTTCCCAACACCCTATAGGCAGCCTACACACAAGCAGCCACTATACTGGCCACAATCACTGGGAAATCACACCTCCTTCTAATAGCTGGCATGAAAAAAAAAAATAAATGTCAATGCTGCTAGAAGAAAGATCAAACATGGTCCTAAATTAGTACACCTGAAGACTGCCAAGGGTTTAGATTTTTTTTTACAGAATAGAAGACAGAATTAAGAAGCAATGTCT
Source organism: Aphelocoma coerulescens (assembly GCF_041296385.1). Taxonomy (NCBI): domain Eukaryota; kingdom Metazoa; phylum Chordata; class Aves; order Passeriformes; family Corvidae; genus Aphelocoma; species Aphelocoma coerulescens. Next base: position 46,497,549 of record NW_027184085.1, read on the forward strand.
GTCTCTTCAGGCTGAAAACTTGAAGTGGTGTTTGACTGGTAAGTATATTCAAAATTCAAATGTCACCTGTAAGTTTATGCCAGTTACTCCTATTCAAGAAAAGTGCAACTGTCGTGGATAGTCAGAAAGAAGGACAGTGTATCTCATTCACAGCAGCTTCCAGCAATTGCTCAAGGGACCTACTCCCAGCACATTACACTGTACTCTTTTTTCAGCTCCTGTAAACCCTACTTCTCTTCTTGTGAAGATGGCAATCTCAGGTATTTTCCCCCATCTTCTCACCTGTCATCTTCAGTATATTGGCCCTATTTAAGATCAGCCTCTTGTTGATTCTGCCAAGGGAGCCACAGCACATAAAAATGGCTCATGCTAGTTATGTCTTCCTTCCTTCCTACACAAAGCAAGGTCCCTGAAATACATACCACCATACAAACTGCCTCTTGCACACTGAATTAAGGTTCAGATGCTTCCTTTTCTAATATGAACAGAGTACTCCTTTGAGAGGACTCCCACACTGATAGAAGGTTTTAGTTTGTTCCAAAAAAGACCAATATCCATCAAACCACAAAGCAGACCAAAGAGAACATGGATAGAGGTAATAGCACAGTGCTAACAAGCAATAACCTGTTCCTTGCACTTATGAAGAATGCAATACTTTAGAAGACATAACACCAATAACAACTTGGTTCATTGGTTAGAGTGTAACACCAATCACAAAACTCAGATGCTTTGCTGGCACTCCTTTCTAAATTCTAGAAAATTAGGGGCATGTCTCAGTTCAAGGATAACCCCAGTTCTGAGGCAGCTAATAACACAAGATCTGTCAGATGCCATATTCTGCTGTCAGGATACCTCCTCATAGCACTCAAAACCTTCTTTAGTTTCTCAGCACTTCTCCTAATTCCACTGCCCTACCAAACTTTCACAGGAGCAAGCAAAGAAATAAAAGAGTAAACCATTGCAATGAAGCAATAAAGTTGACTGCTGTTTAGCAGATTTGAAAGCAGCTACAGACCTTCTTCTTTTTGCAAGCATTCCAAGCCAATTTTGTCTGTAGCTATGACCTTCTGCCAGGAAGACAATCCTGAAAGGAGCAATCTCAGCTGATGTGGGCATCCAGCAGGTGTGGTAAAGCAACATTGCCTGTGTTCTCTCCTATCATCATAAGTGAAGGCATTGCCTTTCACAGGTTCCTTAAAATGTCAGTTAATATTGCTTCCTTGGGGGAACCTCAGAATTTCCCAGTTAACAGTGGTAGTTGTAGCCATCACTATGTAGAAGCTACCACCAAAAGGCTTCTGGAAAACACTTGTATTGCTTTGTCAAGTATGGAAGCTGATGCATAATTGATTTGTTGTCAGGTTGGAAGAATGTGCTGCTGGTAGAATATTCTGCAAGGTCTATCCTTCATTTTAATTAATGGTTTGAATGACAACATGGACACTTATCCCATTGTAAAGTGCAAACAAGGTGATGTAAGAAAGTAACAAATGCAAGTCTTGTTAGGAGACAGAATACTTTGCATTACGAGAGGAAAAAAAACCAGTGCAGCTGTCAAGGACAACAGCCTTTCCTCAGTTCTGTATCTGGATGAGGGCAACCAAAAAAGGGCTGCCACACAGGGCAAAATTAGCATTATAAGTCTTCTCAAATACTGGAATGCAACAGAAAGTGCAAAACCAGGAGTGCCTACTAAAAGAGGAGTATTCAAGTGCACAAGTACATGAACACTTCCTGCAAGGAACTCACTGGCAGTTTTGCTGAAAAGATGATGACAGATACCTAAATTACTGTCACATCTAAGGCATGGAATACATGAGATTACATTTTACCCTGCCCCTACAATTATTACAAGATCAAAATGAGAGGAAAATCAATGCCGTGTGCCAGGAAATAGCTTATACTGGAGTTTAAAGAGAAGAGCTACTAAATACAGCTCTTCCTCATCCTGACATAATGTGAATATATCAGGCAGAAAATCATCCCAATGTTCTGAGTCATTGTATTCTGCTGAAAATGTTTAAATGACCTTATAACCTTCACCCTGCTCTTTTTATTAGTGGCCAGAATATATGCCAGTGCTGTATTTCATCCTTCTCTGCAAGGAAATATTACAAGTCCTTTTAATCACTTCATTATCACCTTTTGGGCCAGAGAAGGAGCACATGCTTACTCATAGGAAGAAGATGTAAATGTTCCCCAGAGATCTGCTTGGGGAAGACACATTTTTTAGATGTTAAATAGTGAATCACTAGTCTCTAGTTAAAATGATTTGTGTTATATCAAACTGGTCTATCCACTTGAGTTCTGTAATGAGCTTGGTCAGGATCTTCAGCTGCAATGTTACACAGACAAGTTAATCAAGCTGAAGTTGAGATAAATAGCTTTTCGTGACAAATATATCCTTCCACCAAAACGAGTCCAACTCTCTGCATCCTTTGGTGTTGTGTGGCTAAGTGGTTTGAAGCACAGCCATGTATCTCTGCTTATGCTTACCTGCATAGATCATGCAGCAGTAAAACCACATCACCATTGTTTTTCAGATAGACCATGACAGCTGGAGTCCAGCCTACTTAAGCCATGACACTGAACTGGAACACTGAAGGCCTTGTCCCAAAATGCAGTGACAGCACCACTGCCTGTCCAGCTGGTATTCTCTCACACATTTTTTGCTACAGGCACAATCTCAGAAGAAAGTAATGTTCAGGCAGACATTCTGCCCTCTGGTATAAACCAGACTGAGCTGCTCATAACCTAGAGGCCTGCTGACAATTCACTGGCAGTGTTGAAAAAATGTCTAGCAATTGACTGCCATCCAAGACCCAGAGGTCAATAACATGTCAGGAATGAGAGCTAAAGAAGGAGTTCTGCTTTTGATAGTGGGCTAAGGTGATGGTAGACCAAGAGAAGAAAGCTCTTGGCTCATACCTTCTGTTCCCCAATATCCTTCAGGGGCCCAGAATATTCTGGAAAACAGACAGGACTTCCCATATCACCTTTGAAAAATTATCCTACAGGCCAGAAAATAAGAGAGAAATCTGTAGATAGACAATTGGTTTCATTTACCATACTGGCATGTGCTTGTGACCACAGAGTCAGGTAAACTCAGCCAGGTTTCTGAGTAGCTGATTACATGTGTTTTGCTCTCTATTCTTAAGCAACAAGGCTGCAAGGTTAGGCCAGCTTCTACAAGGAGCAGACAAACCGTGACAGTACATTTCTCTCACTATCCCAGGTGGGCTGCTTGTTTTGTTTTTGAGGGCATCGAACTGGATTTAAATGAGAAGAAGAAATCCCAATAAATCCTGTTGTGCCCAACACAACTAATTCCTTATTTTTTAGAGGGCAGTTACTGCCAGTTTTAATATATGTCTTAATGAAAACTGATTCATGAGCTGACTCCCTTATAAGGGCTTTGTAGTTAAAGAGACTGGGAATAGGAACCTTGTTAAAATAAAGCTCTACTGAGCATTTTGCATTTCAAGACAGTTACCTCTTATGACTTTCTCTATTTGGTTCTCTAATTAAAAGGTTAGCAAACATGAACAGGGAGCATTTTACAGAACAAAGGGAACCTTAGGTCTCTCCGCTTGAGCCCTGAACTGAATTTAACTACTCAGAGGCTGTCAGTGATATAATCACAATGCATTAACCCCTACACATATGCTCCACTGGCAGTTGCAACACCTCTTTCAGCAGCACCATGTGAATATCAGCTCTGTAATCCAGACTGCTGAGCTGTGCAAATTCATGGCTATCATTTCTTTGTCTGTGTCCTCACTGCTGGGCCCAGCAAACACCTGGCTCTAAATAGTGGCAAGCATCAGAATCTAGACAAATGGTTGCAGGAAAAATGTTGCAGCAGTCCAAAAAAGGGTTACAGGTTTATCAGTGGATAAGCAGAGAGCTGAGCCCTCAAACAAGAATTACTGTTTCACTTCCCTCCTTCCATCATTGTGATGGTCCTGGCAGGTCACTGGGAAGAAGAGCCCCCAGAATTTCTATGGTGCACAGACAGAAGCTCTAGCTGTAACAAATAGCATTAGCAAAATGTCAGCAGATTCATGCTGTTACCACCCACCACCTGCACCATTGAAAGGTGTCTACTCCTAAGGAATACATGACAAAGGGATGCCCAACAGCGCCGTGGAGGTAGACAAGGGTGATTTACTGCTCTGTGCAGGGCAATAACATGGGCATGAATCACAAGGTGCCTTCAGAGAGAATCTAGATTGGAGTTTGTGTGATAAGGTGAACAGGAAAGAAAGCATTTTCAGGACTAAGGCCTGCCTATCTTTCTTACATGAAATATGTAAAGCATTCTTGATCCTGGGCATGACTTAACAAACAAATCTCCTCTGTGCCTTCTCAGGACACTGAAGCACTCCTGAAGCTGAGACAAGTGATGCCAATTTGATCCTCCTGTTGGGCACTGCATTTTAGATGAGGAATACCACAGGGATAGTCTGATCCTGGTGGATACATCTCAAGAGACCACTCCTAAGCTCTCCCGTTAAGTAGTTGTAGTGCTATCTTAGCACAGAAGTAAAACAAAAGGATAACATTCTGACATGAGGGTTCTTGCCATGAGGAGAAAAAGGAGACTGAAAGACAAGGCAATGTCCATGTCTGTGCCTGTCAGCTATTGAGAGGAAAGAAAATTAACCATTAAAGTCACTATAAAAACAAGTAGAAGAGGTACAGAAAAGAATCTGAAATCATATGTGTCTCAGATACTTTCAAATTTCAAATGGCACTCAGACCATTTGAAATTAAGTGTGGCCTTCCCTGTGATGTCAGTCATCTTTAAGTAAAGGCCTTCTAGGACATTCAAGGTCCTCAAATTACATGACTGTCTATTATATTCTGCGGTATTTCTGATTAATCCTTCTCTAGAGACAAAAATTTCCCTACAAATATTAATAGCACTTCATTCTTACAAAATGTTTGAAGATGGAACAGTGTGATCTTTCTCTTTTGCTCTAAGTGAGCTGCACTTGGAGCAGATCTGGCCCTTGCCATAACCAATGAACTCAGTCATCAGCCTTGTACACAGTCTCCCAGGATATCTGCATACTGCTTCCTTACCAGCCCATTCCTTCCTTATAGGGAAGTTCAGCACCTATGCAAGAAGGAGGATTTCCGAAGGCCCTTGTCCATGAGCTCTTCTCTGATCCCTGAGTAAGTTCTTAAGGCCCAAGATACAAAAGGAAGATTTTGACATACACGGACACTTCTTTCCCATTTTGCTGAAGCTGGTGCCTTTTCCTGATCTTAAAATGAGGACTCAAACACGGTTAGAAGGGAAGAAGGGATTTTACCTTAGTGTTTATTTTAAGGATCTATATGTGCACACATCCAGGTCAAATGCACCGAAATGCACACCACAGTGGCCCCCCCCAAAAGATCTGGTATAACATTACAGGTCTTCCTAATTAGCATATCTATCAAAAATGCCTCAATGAGAGGCTTGAATGAGCCCTCCTCCCCAGGGAATCTTCCCCTGGATGGTTCTATCTTAGTTTACAGAATGTGTTCTGGAGAGGACATTGGGGTCTGGAGCACGCTAACCCCTACCTATGAAGCTTCTATGTTAAGTCTCCTAGCTGAACAAACAAGTCCAAGAATGCAGGCAAAAAGCACTAAGAATACAGAAGTTGTAAAAAGTATAACAGGGGTATAAAAGAAAAGGCAAAAATCTTCATGGCATCAAAGCCAAATGGGAATCCAGGCAGGTAAGGAGAGCAGCCACCTCACACTGCAGAGAACAGACTTTCCAGCTCTGAGACAGCTTTCAAAAACTGAAGTGGTAAGTGAGGAGCAAGACAGCACACAGCCGCTGAAATTGGGTAATGAGACTTTTCAGAGGAGGAATGGGTAGGCTTCCCCTGCCCTGCCATCAATAAATGTATTTACAGAATCAGCTTTCCCCACTCTCAGAGACAGAAGTAAGAACAAAATTCCCATTGCTTTTTTCACCTGGCTAAGTCATCATGCTCGAATGTGCAGGTGGCAACACTGCAAAGGCACATTGCTCAGCTGCAGGTGATGCCATAACACAGCAACAAGCCATGCTAAGCATCCAGCCCAAGGAGACAGAAGGTACTCCTCCCAGCACTTGGAGTCCCTTCCTAAGTCTGGTGCTGGGTTCCAACCACAGTGTCATCCCTGCTGTAAATATCTCCCAAGAGATATCCGCCCAGGAATGTAATTGATTCTACACATCTTCAGGGCTTATCAGTTCTTACTGGATCATTTCACACCCTGAACTTCATGAGAAGAGGAGTTTTGCTTTCCAGGTTGTCCTGCACTGAACACATTTTCTTTTGTTCTGTTCCCTGGGCACAGAACAAAAGCAAGGGGAGAGAATAGATGAGGAAATTTATACAACACTAAGACAATGTCAGTTTTCATTAAATACAGTTTTTTAGCATGGACCACATGCTACCTGGCTGTCATGTCCTTAACCTAAAGGGTAATTTTGTTATGAAAGATTGCAGGATGGGAGTTTGGTCACCTCCTCCTACGTGGATGACTTATTTACCCTCCTAATGCCTCGAATAATTTATCAGAGAATTTGCACTGCATAAAAGTTATCAATAATGCACCAGTGTCAATGTGTTTTACGTACTCACTTCAAACAAAATACGGACCATGCTGTCCCTGCATGTGCTGACTTTGGGCTTCTTTTGGATTTAGAGCTTATTTCAAATCTTTCATAAGCTAGACTATTACCTTTTTTTTTTCTTGCCATGAAATGGACACCTTTTCCTTGAATCACTTTTGTATTCCATACTGCCAGCCAAGGCTACTGTGAAATATCTGTCATCCAAAAGCTACTAAACCCAATGTTTGTCACTTAACCCTAATCATAATTTCCAGCTAACCAGTAAGGCAAAAAATAAATTTCTTTATCAACTCCACTCTCTTTACATCTGCTTTATTCCCAACTGTAACATAACCAGTTATAATTGAGTTGCAGTTTAATCAACTAAGTGGGCCACCCTGTGAGGAAAAACAGAGGGGAAAAAAAAAGAAAAAGAGGAAAAAAAAGAAGAGAGAATCTAGGTCGCTCTGTCCTTAAGACAGCAAAACAGATAATTGCTTCACTCCACAGCATCCATGCTGAACTTGAGGTATGTTTGAAATCTTATGTAACTAATACCATCCCTAGGTTATCCAGACCATCCCTAATAATATGCCATAAATACCTCTTCCATGCACATGAAGGTGATAGATCTGACTAATCCTTTTCAGACTGTGTGAAAACAAGGAATATTCCAACCCATGAGATTATGAGGGGATTTTTTTGAGTTTTTAAGAAGAGGAAGAAAACCCCTTTGATTATTGTACTTGCATCTGCAAGGACTTAATAGAAATGCTGGTCTTCAGCTGCTGTAGATTGACAGATCTCTGTCAAGAAAGACAGCTGTAATTTTTCAATTACATTATGCTGTATCAAATAAGTGCCTATGAGTGCCCAGGACCTTGCTGTCCAGAATCGAGCACTGAGAGTCCCTGGTCATCCAGAGATTGTCTCTGTTGGGCTAGATTAGCTCTACTGTCTTTTAGTTAGAACTAATTTTTTGAGTACATAAAAAGGACCTAGTACAGAAGGATCTTGTACAGTGCAAAGCAAAGTATACTCTAAGGTGATCCCTGAATAAGAAACAAGACAAATAACTACATAAGAACCAGCAATAAGACAGCATGCCTATAACAGAGAGAAAAAAAATAATGGGTGTTGTTAACTCAGGGCAGCCAATTCAAAATAGTCAGCTATTGGAGTAAAAACAGCATTGAAACTGACACACTCTACATTTAACCCAGGGAGAGGATTCAATATGTGAAGCAAATTCAAAACTTTGTGCACTTTGACTTCACTTCCCTGTGTGGAAACAGAACACTCTTGTCTGTGGTAGTGGTCAAGAGGATGCATTTTAACCACTTATTTTAGGCAACTGTTACTGCATCTGCCAGCATAGCAGGAGCACATGCTGTGGTCTTGGAGGAGAGGTGCTGAGTACCGAGCAGAAGGAGTACCAGCTGAAAAGTTCTACCAGATGACATTCAAAACACAAAACCAGGAAGTCCCAATCAAGCACCTCAGCCATAAGGCAAGTCATTGTCTCCTCAACAGGGGATCTCAGGCCACATGACCAAAAAACATGTTAAACACCTTGACATGGTGTTCAGAGAGATGTGAATTGCAGTGGGATCTCTGCCTGGCACAGTGTTCATTGGCAATATAACAACACGCATAATCAGAAGAAAGGGATGGCACATTCCGCCTCTTCCAGAAGCCAACAGCTTGCAATGGCAGTGATCTGGATCTACCACCTACCTGTGTGCCCTTGCTGAAGGTTTCCTTTGAGCAGGCAGTCCTGAATTAGTCAGGCAGTTTTAAGGAGACCTGGTTGAAAAGTTATCAGCCATGGGGAAGGAGAATACAGGAGGCATTTGGGCCCAAGAGATTCAGTCCTGCATATAAAACATGGGTCTTTCTCTGAGTGCTGCCAAGATAAGAGATCGAAGTCATGCTGCAATGTAAGCCTGAGTCCAGAATATTGACAGATAGCAGGCACATAAACTATGGCATGTAATCTGAGTCTAATGATCAGGAAAATAGTGAAAGAACAGCTTATTTTCAGACAATTGTTGAAAACCAGGAAGAGGTCCCAGAGAAACACCTAATTCTTAAATTACTTATATCTCAACTGTAACATAAAACAAAAAAATTACCAAATGCATTGAAAACAGCTGCTTCCACATAAATTGCAGGTAGAAGTTACCATGGAGGGAATTTCAAGCTGTGCTTGTTACATGAAACTCAAAATCCTTGCCTGAGCTGAAGAACCACAGCTAGAAAGATATCCAGTGCAGCCATCTATTGTAGAAATTACTTTGTAAATCCACCAAGTCCTTTGAAATAAAATCACTTTCAATCTGAATCCAAAAGTTGATTCCAAATCATCTGTGAGCATGGACAAAATATAGCTGGAAGACCTCTTCTGTCATACAAATACAAAGGGGCTGAAATGTTTTCAGAAAAGGGAAAATTTACCACAGCTCTGTAACTAACTGACCCAGAGGGACACGATGCTGGTTCCCACTAAGCTGCATTCTGGAAACCATCAGATGTTATCACATATTGGAAGAAAATCAAAATTTAGTGTAAAATTGAAACCACTTTTTAGGGAAATTCTGTTATTATGGACAATCTCACAAGTGAAGACTCAAAGACATCAACTCTCTGTTGAGGTACCCAGGACCAGTAATTACTTCCTGCCTCACTGGCCCTACCTCTCTGAGCATGTACAGTTATTTCAACTGCACCCAAGACTCAGTTTCCATTTCTTTGTGCTTGCTGCAGCAGCAGGATTCCCCAGAGAGAGTACCTCTCTTCTCTCCCACTAGTCAAGAGAAAATAATTACTGACTCAAGGATGCTCGTGGCCAATTTATTCACATAATCCTTTTACCAGTATTGTCTTTCACTTTAAGTAGCTCTTTCTTCACTGCAGTGTTCACCTCTCTCATGCACTTAGAGAGAGTAGTCGTGTCCCTGCTTAACCTTTTTCCTCAGCATTTTAATCCATCTCCATGTAATTATAAATTTCCTTTCATGCACCTTTAAAGCTTGTCATTGTGCAGCCAGGGTGACATGGAACAGAAACTTCTGACATTTAAAGGAAAACACAGAGGAGAAAGTTGCAATTGTCAAGAGAAGGGTTTTAAGTACATAGAATTAACAAAAAAAAAGAAAACAAACACCAAAATTAAAAAAGATTCATCTATTTCTAATGAAGTCTAGATTTTTTTCTAAATTTTCTTCCAAGAACTTTTATTCCCAGCTAGGACTGTGTAGAGGAGGGACTATATACATATGCTGGCAAAATCTCTGAGTATTTTCTTGTTCTCCTCAGTTTTTTTGCTTATTTATATTCTGTTTGGGATTTTAATTTTTTTTTTTAAGGCAAAAATAAATCTGAAGGAAACTGCAAAGAGAAATCTTATTCACAAAGAACAAAACATTTCACTCAGATTCAGGGAAGAGTAGCATGCATACACTTAGCTCCAGCATAAAAAAAAAATCTGTCAGAGATTAATAATACATTTGTTTGGACATGATGTCTTAGTCTCATATAGTCTTTCATGTTTGCAATAAGTCTTCTTTTCTTGGTTGCTGAGAAAAAACAACCTGGGTGTTTAAAAGCTTTTCATACAGAAAAAAACCAACAGCCTTAGTAAAACCTTTCCAAAGACCTCTTGCAAATTAAGACTTTGATTAATATATGCATTTACAAAGAATTCAAGAAGACAGGCACTGGAACAGAGGCCAGGCAGTCCCACACAGTTCCTGCCCCTTCAGGGGGGCTGCAGAGAGTTCCACACTACACACAGTAACACCATGGCAGTGAAGTAGAAATAGCAAGAAAGGATCATTGCCAATATCAAGTCAAGGACAGATTTTCAAGTCCATTAAGTCTGGAAGTTCAGCTCTCTCTGGCAGTAAGCAGCAGAAGGAGTGATAGAAGGACAGAAGAATGCTGTTCACTTCCCATGAAGGGAAGGGTAGTGCTCAGAGGCCCATGTGTCTAGTTGAGTCTGTGGTTTTCTTGGGATAACGGGGTCCTGTACTGCTTTCTATGCAAGGAGACTGGAAGAGACACCATTTAACCTAGAGATTGGGTTACCTTCCCAAGAATGCCCAGGGTTCTCCCACAGACAAGGCCAGCAATAGAGGCAACCATCTTGCACTCAGTTACCTTCAACAGAAGGTTCAAACTTCTTTTCTGCTGGTCAAATTTGCCTGAGCTCACCAGCAAAAAAAAAGAAGATGGAGATCCAGGGACACAGAGACATGGCAGCACAGCTTTTGTCAACCTAGGCATTGACACACATTTCTTTCCCATACTTTTTCCTTTAATTGTTGCTTGCCTTCCCCTTCATTGCTCCAATTCTCTCAGGAGACCGGAGTTATCCACCATCCCCCACCTGGATTTTTTTTTTTTTTCCTTTCCTTATTTTCCACAGAAGGTAATTCACAGCCATTTGAATCCCAAATTTATGTTGATTTTGTTGTATGTTTGACATTCCTTCAAGGTCAGTATCACTGCAAATAAACTACAAGATTCAAATCATGATGCAAAAATGTAGCTACTAAGCAGCTTCATTCTTGTAGGTAATGACAAATTCAAATTGCAAAAAGATGCACGAAGTCAGCAGATTAAATCTGTCATTTGTATTAATGCACTTCTGCAGTGACTGCATCCCCTCAACTTGAAAGCAGCTCGTTTAAAAAGATGGGAGGAAGGGGGTGAAAAAAAAAATCCATCCTCAAATTGCACAGGGTGGTCATCAATTTGTCCCTAGCAGAGAGATACAATTAGTTTGAAGTATTTTGTTTCTAATGTGCACTGTGATTCATACCAGTGATCAATCACTAGTAACCTTTGCCATGTCTGTTAACTGCAGCTGTTACCCTTTAGCAAACCACATGAGCATCTACTCAGCAGTTGTTAGAAACTTTCAGCCTTCTCAGCAATGTTCTACATGCTCAGACACATACTCCAGACCCAAAAACTAACCTGAGAGAACCATAAGTGACTATATCCAAGCTCTCACAGTCAAACTGTACGTGAGAAAGTATGATGGCAACCAGCAAAGTGCTCAAAGCACTAAGTTAGCAAATGTTTATGGTTCTGTGTTGCCTTGATCAAGCACTAGATTTCAGCACATGGAATGAATATAAAAAGGCAGTGCAAAGGTGCAGCCTCACAAAGAAGAGCATCCAAGGCTAAGGCAGAGTGCTTTCTGGCCCACTACTGAAAGAGGAGAGCAGAGAATTTGGAAGAGCCCTAAGTATGCTGCTGAGGGTCTTTACAGCTGTTGGAAGTGGGAATAGAAACTCTGCAGCTTTGAGGGACTAACATCCACTTCATGAACCACATCCTCTCTCCAATCGCCTAGAAAACTATGAATTCTCACTCTAGATAACACTAGAACCTGTATTTGTCTCTGAATCTCGGCACCAGTGCCTATTCCCTCTCTTTCTTCTCTGAACACTATCACATAAAGTTCAGAGAAGGGACCTTGGCCTTCAAACAGAAGAACATGACTCTTGCACGTAGCCCTCTGATATGAGAAAACCCAATGGCAACAAATTAGAGATCTATCCCTTTCTTTCTGCCTGTCTTATTGCCATTCCTCTTCCAGGCCTCCTCAACTATTTGGCAGACTGCTGGATAACTTCTCATCTCCGTGCAACTTCCGTATGAAATTTCCAGTGACACCATCTTGTTGCTAGGGTGGATTTTTGTACTGTTGGCCTTTGGGGGGTGTCCCAGCATGGAAGAGACATTCTTGTCTTCTCTAAGGGCAGGATGCCTGTCTTCCCTTAGTGGAGAGCCTTTACTGCAGTGCTAACAAATACAGACCATACAGTCTCAACAAGACTTCTAAACTCAGGTAGACCTCATAGATTTGATTTCATAGGTTTACGAATTCAAACTTTACCCTTCTAGTCAGAGAACAAAGCCCTTCCACGTACATCAGCTTTGGTATACATAGGTTTTCTCTAATGCCTGTCCTTCTGCCAGCACATGAGCAAGTACCTAGGTGTCCACAGCTAAGACTTGAACTACATCCTGCACTTCCCTCTCCTTAAGAACGAACACAAAGGCAAACCAGTAGCTTATATTTAGAGCAACCCATTTCACCAGGAAGATCTGAGTAACTGTAATACATCATCCACTAAGCTCCAGCCCAGCTCCAAATCCGCTGCTGCAGATAGCATATCCTATGCAACACAGGCTGAAATTTCAGCACTGATAAATTCTATTTGTGTCAAAACCATGCAGCTGGCAAGAAACCACCACTTCTACTTCGATTATGAAAGGTAAAAAACTATAAAAGTCAGAACGATTCATGTGTACAGTAATGGATATTAAAATCAAAAGTATACAGAACTTCCTTCAAAGTGGACAGAAATACCAAGGAGAAGAATCTTTTTTTCTGCCATGAATCGATCCTAGACAGACTATTTAATATATATGAAATTCCCTTATTTCTCCTACTCTGAGAGAGAAAACTTCCTGCTTATCCATGTCACTCCACTCCAAGCAGGCTTTCGGCAAGCAGGTGACCTGCAGGACAAATCTTAGTTAAGCTATTTGTGGCCTACCTCTACAGTCAGCTGAAGGTTGCACATTTCCTCCAAGGATACTTCAATAAGCACACTGCTCTCAGTGCCTGCTTGCAAGTTAAGACAAACATAAGTAAGATCCCAGCAGACACAAGGGGGAGGTTTTATGTGAGTCTAACAGCAGCAGGCCAAGCAGAGGCAAGCAAATATAAAAGGAAGTTTTCTCAAGAAAAGCACAGGAAGAAAGGACCTGCCAGTTTTTCATCTCCTGGTTTGGATCATGGATAGAATAAATCAGCTGAAACAAATGTAGTTGTTTCACTGGTATCATCTCAACAGCAACCATTTGCTTCCTTGGAATACATCTTGCAACTTTACCACATTCCTTGAAGAAAATCTCTTTGCCACAGTACACATTAGGAAGAAAATAAGGCTTTTAATACCATTCCTTGTGAAAAATGTATGCATCAGATATGCCACGTACCCCAGGTTCCTGCCTCCTGTCACTGGATCCCAGGAAGAAGGGATCAGTACCTCCTTCTCCACTTCCCCTCTTCAAAAAGCTGTAGAGAGCAACGAGGTTACCCCTCGGCCTTCTTTTCTCCAAAATAGAAAAAACAAGTCCTTAGTCACTCCTCAGAAGACATTCCTTCCAGCACTTTCACCAGCTTTGTTGCCCTCCTCTGGATACATTTAACTCCCTTAAAAATCTTTTTAATTTGTGGGGCCCAGAATTGCACACAATATAGGCAGAATTTATCTGAGAATGAAAGTAAGTGGCCCTCCAACACCTATCACATGCTACAGTGGGCTTAAGATCTCATGTCTCTTGCCACATTCTCTGTTCTTTGTGATTTGGATGCACCTGACTGCAGAATGAAAGACCTCATGTGTTAAATGTTTCAAGGATCACAGACAAAAGAGACCCCAGAAGTCAATACCAGCACTATTTGTTGGCATTATGAATTGCAGTTTTGCATTACAGTTTCTGTCCTGCTCCAGAACTTCATACATTAACACAAGCAGTGGAGCACAGCCTAGTTGATGCATGAGGTCCCAGAGCAGCACAGAGGCTCAGCAGAGAACTGGAAATGTGAGAAACAAGAGAGTGAGTTGGAGAAGGACAAAACAGAAATCTGTGTTTATTTCATGGTCTGTTCCACCCTGAATAGGTCTGTATGGCCTCTGACTGCACTCAGTCTTGCTAACTTCTGCAGGAAAAATTAAGAACTTAATCCTCACATCACAAGCTACTAAAGTGAGGCAAATGCAGCAGTAGAATATACAGAAGGTCACTGCTAAGATGTTAAACACTAGTGTGGTTTTCATTCAGGCTTATCTGGTGTTCACACACCCTCACATCTTCCCTAATGTAAGCTTAGCACAGGAGCTGCTCTTTCAGAGCTTAAGTCACACAGTGACTTATATCCCATTATCTTCATGAGGGCTTGGATCTCTGTCTGCCTTCAAGAACAAGGGGACTCCCTCTGGACTGTGTTTTGTGGTATACCTAGCTGAATCAAAGTTGCTGGTAAGGGACATGAAGTAGGCAGTGCACCCCCGCTGACATGCTCCAGATGGCAATCTGGTTGCATTTGTCTTCTGCCTGCAGTATTTTCAGAATCCTTCTGAACCAAAACAAGTGTCCACTGATTCTTGACAGAAGAAGCGGATGTGAAGCAGCAGTTCCCACTCTAAACTGCTGCCAATAAACCAGAAAATCATGCCTGTAATATCTATCATAGTGAATATCTATCCAGAAACTCAGATGTACCCTTCCTCCTAGTGGGGTTTGCATTGCACAATTAATTCAAGGGGTGCTGGAAGCATGAAGAAGAAATTTAGACAGTACCATTCATATGCACTGTTACACGTGAAAGGATTTTCGTAATTTATCTACAGGCTGACATTAAAAAAAGTCAATATTTAAGTCAGGCATCCCAACCTTTTACCATCCAGTTCTTGCCATTTCTCCTATTCATGGCAGTAAAAGCAGCACACTAAAAGGGCTCAGTGCAGCATCATATCTAGAGCTACTTTGCGATCTGTATATGCACAATTTCACAATATTCTGGTATGCAGGATGTTGCTTTCTGCACTAGGAAAGCTCTCTCTTCAAACACATCATGATCCAATATTCCAGTAAATTCTCCTCACTTTCCATAGGTATCCTCTTTTCATTTTCATAAGAAAATGTCTCAGACCCTTGGCCCTCAAATCACCCAGTAACAGAATGACACCCAGAAGAGCTTCATGAAGTTCATTGTCTTCTATTTCAATCCAGTTTCCCTATTTGTCCAAGCCAGCAGTGACAGAGGAAGTGATACAGTATAGTACAACATGGGAGTCAGGTGTTCATGCACAATTTGCTTTTACACAAACTTAGGAAGAAATAAGGCATGCACAGTGAAAAGCGTTATAGCTAAACTCCTTCAGGACCCTCTTCAGATCCTCCAGTTCCTGCTCTCTCCTGGGAAATCATTGGTCATGATGACAGTAGCCCAGCTCTCACCTGATTTGGCAAAGAGCACTTCTAACATAAAATATAGTCATGAAATTACTCTGATTGTCTTCATTTAATGAACTGTCACAGGAACAGCAAAGTGACCAATCACCCTGGCTACCCACCTCTGTCAACGTCTGGTGATGTAGCAAGGTCAGAGGTACAAAATACCCCCTTGCTGTAACTCCTGTGGAAGAAGAAGCAGCAATTTTAAACCTTTAGGTTTCCTCTTACTACTTTCTTCTTGTTGTCTTACACAGCTAATCAGCATCATGACTTCTCCATGGCTTCTCTCACTGTCAGAAAATAAATAGTTTGACTTCCATAGAGGGTGTTGAAAGGTCTGAGAAGCACAAGGGAAAAAAAAGCCACAGAAGCAAATTGGCCAAATAACCTACTATTTTGTACTGTTTTTCCTGGACCGCAGTCCCCACTGCTAATGAAAGGGTCAAGGATTTTTCCATGAAGAAGCCACAGATTTAAAAAGACACATTGCAAGCTGGTCAACCTCCAGGCAGAAACTCTGCTGCCAACACAGCAGCAAAATCCAAGTGCTGGCAGGACAGCAGAGGATGACCTTGCACTGCACAGAAACAGCAGGCTTCTGCAGACCCTCTTTAATAAGTCAGGGAAAGGACACATTCTACTTCAGCAGTACAGTGACCTGTCAAACTCATTTCACAAAACCTAAATACCCTAGTCACACAGACTTCCAAACAAAGCAACTTGACACCGCATAACTGCCTTTCCTTGCTTGTTAACTTCAAAATACCTCATTGCCTTCTTCCCCTATGGGCAAAACTCCAAGGAAAAGAAAACCTGATCATTCTGTGCCATTAGAGAGAAGGGTAATATCTTCAAAGTTTGCTTAAAGGCAATGGCAAAACTCCCACAAAAGCATTCTGCTAAGCTTAGTGTTACTGCTAATTAGCAGAGAGGGAGACCTCCTCTTCCTCAATAAGGTGAGTGAGGAGGTAGGAGAACAATGACATTTTTCTTTCAGTACCTATCTGATCCCTCCCTGTGACAAAATCTGGTCCCAAATTCCTCAAGTGCTTCAGAGACCTACATGGTAGGGACCAATAGACTTGTCCAGTAGGGAAAGGTCAAAGGCACCTGCCTGCAAACAGATTTCAAATCCAGGCTCTTAGTTATCATAAGCTCTCACCTAAGCCTCATTTTAGGGCTCTACACGGGGAAGAGAAAATGACATACCCATTATGAAAATGCTCTGTCAAGGACACCCAGCTGGCCCTCAGCCTCTGTGAGTTGTCACCAGCTGAGATGGTTGAAGGGTTAAGCCACCTTAGCTGTAGGTGGTCTGCAAGCAGAATCTATAGCAGGTCTGATTCTGTGTAGATTAGAGGGGACCTTACTGACAAAATTGCAGATTTTTTTTGTTTCTTCTTGGAGTGCCATAAGAGATTTTCAGAATGGGATAAGAACTTTTACACCATTCAAAAAAATCCTATCAAACAGACAAATTAATTCAGAGGTGTTCTGGGAAAAGTCATATTAAACTAAAATCAAAGAGCCATGAAATCCACACAAAGGCCTCCCAGAAAGTGAGGATAATAAAAATGGTCACTAGCAGATCAGACCATGTATCCTAGCCAAAACAAGCCCATCAGTCACTAGAGGTTTGGTGCTTTGCTCAATTTGACCATCCTTGTGGACACAATTCACAGATTATTCTGAGTTGGAAGGCACCCAGAAGGATCACTGAGTCCAACTCTTAAGTAAATCTCCCTTTGGATATCAGAACTGGCAGACAGAAAGGGTTCTGGCTCCAAAACTAAGGAAGAAAGCTATAACCTTTAGACCTTGGCTTGCTGTGCCAGTGTGGCCAGCTAGGGTGATTTGCATCAGCTTGTACTTTAACTCCAAGGAGAAACCAGTGTCCAAAACCACCTTTATTTTCCATATTATATTTGCAGTGGGAGATCTTGTTTTATCTTGTTGAAACTATTTGTAATTTAAAAATAGGACTCTGCTTAATGAATTAGCATTTCCTGGATTTTACCACTCTGCAGAGACTTCTCCTTTATTGAGTAAGTGGGTAAGTTCCAGACACATTAAGTCATCTGGCAGAAGAGCTGGTGCCCTGGGCAGCATCTTGACAGACATCAGGAGCTCAGACCTCACAAAAAGATGTTTTTTGAATTTAACTTCTCAGAAAGTCCTATTATCATACAAATCCTGACCCTGGCATTCAACATCATCTTAGAATGAAGGTCTGCCCAGGGTGAATGTTGTTAAGCACAGGCAGACACTGCTTCCAACTCATGTAAGTCACCAAGCTGCAGAAAAAAGCAGGCACCACACACATTATTCCTTTGCTGCAGCCCTCCTCCCCCTGCCTTTAACTGCAGTCTCTAAGCAGTTATTTCCCTTTACTGGATTCATGGATCTCCAGCTGTAGTGACTGTACCTCCAGTTTGCAGGTACATTAGTTCATTTCTGAGCAAGCAACCTTGTTCACACTACAGGAAACAGTGCAAAGCCTGCACATCTTAACACTCATTCTCCTTCAAAACAGGCACTGAAGAGTGAAATGAAACAGCATTGCTACCACACAAACCATTACCTTCTCACGTAGATGTCTTCATACCTCGCTATTTCCTGCGACCAAATTAGTCCCTTTCTTCTCCAGTTTGATCTCCCTATTCAAAATACCCCAACTAAAACTTAGGTTGCTTGCTCTGTTCTTAAATGTGACATTTTTGCTCCTCTGGTGAAAAACACCCACCACTTTCAGAGATGACAATATTGTTTCCGTGCCACGGAAGAGAGTCCTGCAGTAAACGTTGAAGTTGTGTATGACATCAATATCACCACACATTAAACATTTACACAGCCCCATGATTCTACAATTTCTTCGAAGAAAAAAGAATGAAAAATGCACACATGAGATAGAGTACAAGAGAGAATGATCGACTTCCTCTGAGGCAAATATTTCAGTTCCCAAGAGCATCCAGCATGGCCTCAGTGATGCTTAGACTAAATGTCCAGGCCAAGCAGCCTAGAAAGTAACTGTGGCAGAAAAAAGGAACCTCATTCCCAAATATTTGTGCAGTATTTTCAATTTCTCCTACGCACATCCCTACTCTTTCTATTTCCCAACACTAGGTTAAAACAACTCCTCACACACATAAGCTAATATACAGAAACACATAGAAGGCTGGCCTCAAATCCAGGTAAGGTGTGTAGGAATACATTATTTTATTTTCCCTCTTTTTTTTGTGGCATTGTTCTTGCTAAAAAAAAACCTCTCAAAATATCAGGGACAAAAATTTCTGCACTGGCCATTTTTTGTTCAGGATTTGGCCAATCTTTGGAGCAAAGATGAAAGAGGGCTTACACACACAGAAAAAATGCCACTCTTTCTTTGGGTTTACTCTGCCTAAACCAGTCTGCATCCTTTATAATACCTGCCTCAGTGGCATGGCATGAAGAAAATCAAGACCTGCACATTTCACAGCAGGATGTGCATCCAGATGGTAGGGTGCCAATTAGGCATGACCCAGGGCCAGCACACCTTGTGTGGGAAGGCTCTTCTCTGACATGGGGCTTTGGTCTCTGCTTATTGCTGCCCTCTCCTGCTCAAACTCTTCAAACACTCCACTCTGGGATAATGAACCAGTGACAAGCATGCTCTTCCAAGTCCTCAAAGAGTTATTCCAGCTGCAGACTCTACCACAGTAGACCATCCCTTCTCTCACCAGGTGCAGAGGGGAGAGGTAGGAGAGATTCAAGGCCCCTCGTGTGCCAACCACACTTACCTCCTAGAGCTTGTTTCATAACAAAATCCATGATTTGTTGCTTGGGGTCCTGCCCACCTTCACACCTCACATGCACAGAGACCAGGAATCCTTGGAAGGCAGCCTGCAAAGAGGCACAATTAAAAGAGGAAAAGTGTCTCTAGGAGAAGAAAAGGCTAATGCTTGGTCTTCCTCAGCTCTCTCCCCTCAGCCTTCCTCCCTTTGTCTGAGTGCAGACAAGTTTCCAACCCTCCATCCCTTCAGACCCTGCTTTGCAAGGCACCTGAGGAGCAGAGCTGCATGCTGGCGAGCGGTCAGCGAGTGGGAGGAGGCAGGGGTACGCGGTGGTTCACCCAGACTGGGCAAGTGCCCGGGAGCAAGTGCGGAGGAGCAATGCGGCGCCCCTTCAAGGCTTGTCTCCTGCACACGGGCAGGAAGGGGTTAAACCTTTGAACTTTTCTCGTTTCTCCGCCTGCTTCTCGCCCTCTCGGTTTTCAGAGGGTTTGCTCCGAGGTGGCAGCTCCGCCCGGGACCGCCGAGGGGGCATTTGAAGGTGAAGCGCCCTGCAAGTGCCAGGGAGAACAAGCGGGGGAATGCTGGGCGATCAGGATGCGGATGCAGTCCGGGTGGCGGGATGGAAAGTCCCCCACCAGAACCCCTCGGAAAGCCGCCAGCGCAATGCCAGCGAGGGCTGCACCTCCTCGGGGTGAGCCGGGACGGTTCAAGGTTGAGACCGGCCGGCCCCAGGTGCAGCACAGCAGCCTCGCCGCTCCGGCTGCTGCCTCCCACCCCCCGCCCGGCTCCGGCACCGGGTCACAGCCGTGCCAGCACCTGGAGGGACGAGGGCTGTCCCTGTCTCTGTGTGCCCGCACCCCCCCTCTCCTCTCTGCCCTTCCCGGCTCCGCTCGGCACGGCCCGCCCGCCCCGGCGCCGGTACCTCCTCGCTCGGCGGCAGGCGCTGTGCTGAGACGGGCCGGGCCGGGCCGGGGCAGGTGGCGGCGGCTGCGGCTCCTCTCCTCTCCCACGGGCTCCGGCCGGCGCCCGTGTGCCCGAGGGTTGCCGGGGAAGTTGCGGGTGTGGAGTGGGGGAGAAGGAATGAGTCCAGAGCGTCTCCCTACTTTTCCCCCGCGCCCCTCTTTTTATCACAGCATTTCCGGACCATCCCACCGACACGGTCCCTCCTTCCTCCTCCCCTCGTTGCGGGAGCTGGACTCTCTCCCTCCCCCTGCCTCCGGCTCCCCCGCCCCTTCCCTGCGCCGTCCTCGCCCCTCGATGCTCGCCGCCGAGCAGGCCCCCAGTGCTTCCCGAGCCCCTCGGAGGGGTGCGTGTATCTGCATGGGGGTCCCCCACCCCATCCCCGGCTGTCTCCAGTAGCCAGGTGTCCTTGTGCTTTGCCGTGGGGGGAAGGAGGGGTGGTTGTCAGCCCGCTGTTGCATTTTGCAATTGCTTCCTTGCCTCTCCTCGGGAGTCAGTGTGTGTGCCAGGGGAAATCTCTGCAAACACGGCTTCCTGCAAAAGGGGGAGGGTGTGGGAGAGCGTTCTGCATCCTCTGTTCTGAGTCCTTCCCGGAGATCCCCTCTTATTCCCTAGGTCCTGGAACGAGTTGGAGAGGCAAAGAAGAAGGTAGGGAGGGAGCAGACCCTTCTCCTCTCTCTTGCTTCGCCTCGGATTAACTGTGGCCGGAGAAGAATCGCCGGCTGCTCGTCTCTGTGCTCTCCCTATCCAGGTGGGGGGGCGAGAGGGGGGGCGTGGGGGGGGGGAGATGGGCGGGATGGGGGAAAAGAGGAAAATCATCTCCCTGCGATTGTCGCTGAAGGATGCGAGTGCAGCGATCCGTTGTCCAGCCCAGGTTCGGGACGGCATCTGAAGGTGAGAAGGAAGGAGCTGTGCGAGCGCTACGTGGCAAAGCAGGGCAGTACCCCCTCCACAGCACAGGCACCCACCTTTAGGGATGCCGACAGCCGGCTTGGAGCTGGGTGGGGAGGAGACGAGTTCTGCTGCTGATCCGCCCTTTTGTCGCCAACAGGAGAGATGGGACAGCAACCCCCAAAGTAACCTATATGGGTCTAAAAGGAGGGAGAGGGCTAGGGCGGAATGCTGCCGGCAGCAGTGGGAGCCCGGGGATAGGGAGCAGCTGCGCCTCCTGGGGAGACGCTGCCACGGCCCGTGGGCGACCTCGTCTGAAGGTCAGGAAGGACGCCGGGGCTGCACCTGGCACCGCGCGGAAAGGCACGCAGATCCAGCAGGCATGACAGGCAAGTCAATCCCTCCCGGGGCAGCGATCGGGGTCTGCAGTCTGCAGAGCTTACAGATCCCAGCTGCAGATGCGGGAGTGCATGTTTCTACACTCAGGACAGTGTCTACCACCTGGGTCTGTCTCTGTGTCCCATGCCTGTCAGTGTTTCAAAGGCATTTGGATAACGTCCTTTGTACCATGTTTTAATTTTCGATCATCCTGAAGTGATCAGACAATTGGATTAGATTATCTTTGTAGGTCCCTTCTACTGAACTGTTCTGTTCTGTTCTGTTCTATTCTGTAGGCTCCCAGAAAACCAATTTTGCAGCAGACACTAGTGTTACTCTAAGAAACTCACCTAGGTAAGCATCAGCTGCACTTTTACTAAGAAGTTTCAAAAAGGAAAAAACAATACCAAGACGGGGTGGAAAACCCTCTTGTTTTGAGCCTTAACTCACCCCCAGAAATTGCGGTTCAAAGGTCATAATGCTGTATTTTTGATGTTTTTTCATACATGACATAGGACTGTGCCAGCATAGATAACTGTGCTCAAGAGAGGAACCTAGGAGCCTGCTGGAGCTGGGTGCCCAGGCTTTTGTTCTATTAACACAGTATTTCCAGATCTGTGTTGCCTCCCCAAGTGCCTATATGACTAAGCAGGGCTTATAGTTTGGGTCTGTCATAAAACACCTCACATTCCTTTTTCATCATATGATTCCTCTTAGAGAGAAGGACAGTGTCCCCACCCCACACTACTAAACCTCCATATGCACACCTTGCTCTTGTATGCCGTAGTCTGGGAAGGAACAATTCAAATTACCTCAAACAGAAGGATGAGAAAAGTGTGGGCTAATAGTTAGAGCACCCAATCACCTAAAATCAGCTTTCTTCTTCCTATTTTGGGAATCCTGGACCATGCTACATCAAGGAACTCCTGTAGCAGCCGAGGGTCAGCATAGCTGAGTGGGGTTGCTCAGAAATGTCACTGTTCTGTTCATAGGCTCCTTACAAGCTCTGTAGTATCGAATGTCCTCCCTTCTGCGCAGAGAATGGTGATGTCATCCACAGGGACTTCAGATGCCAGACAAAAAAATAGAGACATCAAGAAGTCTCTGAGAGATCCTTGAGCTTCTTGTTGACCTGTTTAAAATGGCTGGTCTGTTTCCAGAACCAGCTGACTCTCCGAGGGTCATGCACTCATGATTCTGTTTCCAAACTGCACCCACTTTTTCCAGATTATACAGCTGGCACAGAAAATCATGACACATGAGACAGGGAAACAAAGCTCTGTGCAGCAACTACCTCACTAGTTCCTTCCTCTTCAGGAAAACAAGGCACATCATCATCAAATCACAAACTCCACCAAGATACTCGTAGTCCCAGCTTCAGTCTCTCTTCCCTGCCTCAAGCACCAGCTTCCAAATAACTCCCACAGAGTACCTTCCAGATGAAAATCCAATCACCTGTGAGCCTGATTTGGGTACATCCTGTCCAGGTGATACCCTGGCTATTCAGTCAGGCAAGTTCCCACCAGTTCACTCCTCACCGCATGAGGATCAGGCACAGAGGCAAGAAAGGATGCAGTCGAAAGAGATGATGTGGTCTATAGATCTGGGTCTATTCATAGTCTCAGAAAGGCTTCTGGGGAAGGCTTTTACCTTGGAGGCAGAACCTTTACTCAATTTGCTGAGAAACCCAGCTGGAAAAATGGACTCATGGGGATCTGTTACATGATTTACCTGCCATACATGATGTCTGCTACAAAAGAAATAACAGCTCCTGCAGCCATGGTAATGATACAAGCAATGCCACATGCATCTTCTTTCTGATGGCATACAACAATATACTAGGTTCATAATAATTGATGAGTATGAATCTGGCAGTAATGCAGTTTTATAACACTTACTGGACAGCAACAAATCTCAGAAATAGCAGTGTTTTCTCGCCAGAGTGAGGGATAGAGACTAGTATCTGTGCATGGGAACTATCCCAGCACCACGGACAGAGGAGAGCAGCCGCACATGCCAAGGCTACATCTGACACCTCTAAAACTTCCCCAAATACCAAAGCCAGTTCTTAGTCTGGTTGGCACTGTATAGCTGAGATATGCTTGCTCCTGATTGTGGGAATAGGCTTGTTCTTCCTTACAGAACTAGAACAGTAGGAACCCACTTTGTGACCTTGCTTGGTGCAAATGAAGAGTACAGAAAACTGAGCAAAAATCTCCTCTGTGGAGTTTTGTACATGGAACTCAGATTCCTTCCTTGGCCACCAGCTGGGAAACTGTGTTTATTGATATCCATGTAAGAAGTGGAATAAGCCAATAATTGTGTTTGGTGACGTTTTCCATAGAAAAAGGTTTATTTGGATCTCCAAAAAGAAGGAAAGGACTGTTTTCAGGAAAAAAAAAAAAAATTGAATTAGTCAGGATGTTTCATTTCAACATCTTAAAATGCAGTGTTTGATTATTCAGTTCCATATGGTGTTTGACTACTAAACTGAAACCAATGCTATGTGAAAACGATACTAATAAGAAAGCTCACAAACAAAGTGTAAAGGTTATAGAAAATACTGAGGCAGCTGCCCAAAATGAACATACTTTGTTTCTTTTTCCCTTTTTTTTTTCCCCACTATCTTATTATGAGCTCTCACTGTTGTAACTGCTGCACTGCTCAGTGGACTGCAGGAGCAAGATGATTAGCTTTTTATCAATACAGCTGCTGATACACAGGAGTTAGGTACTTGCTAAGGGTAATTTGTGTACATAAGTTGCAATCCCTTCAGTGGTTTATTTCACTGAACACAAATCTACTGTATGTTTCATTTTCTCTTCAACTGTCAATTCTGACTGTCAAAACATTTCGGAATTCGAGCATTTTTTACTTCTTCAAAAGTATTGCTTTGTTTCTTGTTGTTCCAATCAACTTACAGCAGGCTTTAAATAAGCTCTTTATTTTCCAACCAAATAGAAAAAAAAACCAACATAATATTCTTTTTAAGAAGTGTGTGTTTCCCTTGAACCAAAATTACAAAAGGACTTTTCAGCCATTTCAGATAGCTCTGAAGACCTGGTCCATTGAAATCTCTTGACAATGAACTTTCTAGTTGAGCATTTGCTTCAGCTATCACAAGACCAAATTTTAGCTCCCTGCTCTTAGAAAAACTAAAACAAGCATGTATTGATTGTTCTGTCTCAATGACATGCAAACACAAGAATGCAAATTATATATATATTGTATATATATAGAGAGAGAGATACTTTTTTTTAATGCACACAGATGCCCCAGCCTAGTTTATGAATAAGCCCCTTGGTAGGCTGCCATTTACAGCTTCTAGCTCCTAAGCTGACAACTTCTTGTTTGTACTCTACCTTTTCTACTCTCCTAGTCCTTGTAGCTCCATTCCATTATTTGTTTCCTATTGTCTGAACAAGTCTTGCCTTACCAGACTAATTGAGGGCTCTGATTCCTGTGGATAAGCATAATCAGGTAAATATCCCATAGCTCTTATCTCCAGGATTTACAGCTCTACATTACAAGGCTTCTTTGGCAGACAGAAGTTGATCATAAAGCCAAGAATCCATCTTTATCACTGCAGTGATTAAATAATGATGTCTCTATCCAAAGCATATCAAGTTTTTGTCATGAGGTTATTATTTCAAGTACTTTTGGCAGGAATTTTTCCACCAGTGAATAAGTCATCCAAAACAGAGCATTCTGTAATGTGTCAGGTTATACAGAAGTTTAGAGGCAAAGAAGGCAAAAAAAAAATTTTGCTGTTTTGTATTTGATGCTGTTAAGATATTCTACTTTGATGTATCAAAAGTGCTGCACCTTTTCCATGACCAAATCACTTTGCCTTGACTCTTTGCTTCAAGCAATACATGTCTGTATTGTATGAAAAATAAACAAAATCATAGCAGAGTAACTCGGGCTTTTTTCAGAATTCTTATGTCATGGAGAGGGAAAGAGAGGTCACACTTTTCCTCCTTGTTGCAATTTAAAGTGCAAGCAAGATTCAAAATGTCAAACACACTTTTCAACAGAATTTCTATTTTCCCAGGTAGTTCTGTGTCTCGCCTTCTTTTATTACTCTATATCTTGGAAAAGAAAATGATCAGAGGGAAACAGCATACTTGGCTGAGATGATAGCTTGGTGTCAGATGCTACAGCCTGTAATTCTTTTCCTGTGTTGAAAGAGTACTCCCAAGTTCTGACCTCAACTTGGAAGGAAGGTCCTCACCTCAAAATGTCAATCTCTGAGCCATAACAACAAATTTAATTGTTTAATATTTTGAACTTTTCATTAAGTGTTAGGTGAATGTGTGCTTATCTTTAGATACATCAGATACTTGTAGAGCAATTACTCTTAGGTGTGATGCAGATGCTGGCAAATTAAGCTGTTAAAATATTATGCTCTTTACACTCAGATGTTTCTGAAGAGACCATGGTAGTTAGATGTGATATGACAGCTCAGGAATTCTCATACCATCCCTATTTCAGTTTTTTTTTCTCCATTGCCTCACTTTGATAACAAACCGAAACATGTGATGAGGTCATTTTCTAGCTAGAGTGTATTAGCTGAATCAGATGAGCGGAATAGCAGTACTTGAAAGTAAATCTATGTAATCCACAAAAAGTAGACATATGTGTCACCTTAGAAAGTTTTTGTTGGTTTTTTTTTTTTACCTCAGTGGAACTGTAAAAAGTAATTTTAATGTCACATAAATAAATTAAAGTATGCAGCCAGCTCATTCCCTGCCTTTACTGGCATGACATTTCTTCTATTGATCCATTCAGTGTCAGTGAATCAACAGCTCCACAGTGTTGTGGGAAGAAGGTTGCATGCAGGGTTGGAGATTCTATCCCCTTGCATTGCACAAACCAAACACGAGGAATACAGTGCAGTGAGGAAACCCCTCCACCAGGGCATCCACAGCTTAATGCATCACATTGTTCTTTCATCAGCTTCTCTCCAAGAGGATCCAAGGACATCCACTACCATCCCATTTCCTGCTTAATCCTTGTATTGCCAGTTGATCATATATGTCATTGTCCCTATAATTTTCTTTTCCTTCTGGTATTTTTTTAAGACTGCCTCTCTTCAGCAACTGGCACAGCTTCTAACAATACTGTAGCTTTGCATTTCATCTCTCTGGCTGCAAGTACTCTCTTTTTGTGTGCAAATCAATGCAATGGAGATGAAATGTTACATCTTTTACTGATTCTTTTCCCACTGACATATTTTTTACACTACATCTATTAAGCCTGTAATATTATCCCACTGTCTTCAGGGGCTATGACAACTAGTCAGACCCCAAGGATTTAGTCCAACCCTGTAGTAGCTCTTACAGCTAGAACCTATTTTAAAAAATAGTTTATAATTTTCTTCTTTTAATTTTCACATCCTCCCAATGTCCAGTTCATGAAAATGAATCCCTTAACAAAAAGGAGAAGAGTTAACTATGCTGTATAATGTCAGCGGAATACATCAGCTGTGACCACATTATATAGTCACAAAATGGGTGACGGACTACTGGCCAGTAGAAATTAGAGTTTAGTAGCCTTAATAAAGTTCTTACAACTAAATATGATGAGTATTAGACAAGTGTGGCCAAAACACAGGTTTCAATTTAAGCTAAAGCACTAGAGAGTTAAACTTAATAGACTGAAATAGCTGGACTTGGACACTTCCATTAGTGCATGTGTGCTGAATCCAAATTAGTTCTTCTAAGCCTGAACATCTCATATGATGGGTTTCCCTGAAAAGAAATTATGTGATTGTAAACATGATCTGTCAATTTAACTCTTACACAGGGCCTTCCTGTATAATCAATCTTTGCTAAAAATTAGTAACAAAGTGAAAGAGAAAATTCACTGTGTTTATAGAATCCTTGGGAAATACAGATCTAAAGAGGAAAATTTCCTGTGTTGAGAGTCCAAGCATTTCAGGATTCAGTAACTTGAAAGCCCAATCATTAACATACCTGAATCTCTGTGAAATACAAATATTGTTCCAACATGCTCATCTGCCTTTAATTTCACATTGCTTCTCTCTAATTAGCTACATGCCATTTCTCACCTAACCTCCTTTTCTAATATTTAGTCTTCAAATGATAGCATTTATCAGCTGGATGATGTACAAAAGCAAAGCAGGTCACTATTCTTGCACATAAAAATGAATGTCTCTGTCCAAGCTCCCTCTTGCTGTGCCAGTTACCTTGAGTAAGAGTGGGGTCATTTGACCACTTTCTGAGACCATCGGGCACAGGGTGCCAGGGTTGGGGCAGCTGAGTTGGGGAGGCCTGGTTGATGTTGTGTCAGGCTTGGCCCATTGAGGACTGAGAAATGTGTGTTCAAAGACAACTTAAGCAACCACACAGAAAACTTTGTTTCCCTATTCCATTTGTGTTATTTCTCAAGTTTCCAAGCTGCCTGGGAATGGTGGCAAATTTCCTGCTGGGACTTCCTCTACAAATCATCATTTCTTTCACTCCCACTCAGTCTCTACCACAATTACACTTTGGACTAAACCCTTCACTTCAGAGAGTTCTCTGCTCCAGTATCGTAGTAGGATCATGAAAAACACTCAAATAATGGGTTAGGATGCTGTAGTTAAGAACATATTTAAGCAACTTGCCTGAAAAACAGATTTAGACCCCCAAAGGAATATGAGCAAATCAAAGATATTTAATGTGGAAATAGGATATATACAACCCACCTGAACATTTATTTGGTATTGTCTATCCATTCCATGACTTTTTAATCCACCAGCAAGTTTCAGCCTTAAGTAACACAGGAGTAAATTCTCACATTATGAGTTTTGATTAATTTCATGGAAATTGTTGGCTTGTTAGAGGAGAATTAAATTTTATTAAGTCTTCATGAGAGACTAATTGTAGTAAGAATCCCTACTAGGAAATAAAGAATCTACTCGGGAGAGTTTTCAAGGAATTGACATTATATTAAATTGGTGTATGTTTGGGTTTCTTCCCCCTTCAATTTGAAATGGTGAGAGACTCAAGAATTAATCTTCTCCGCACCTTTTTTTTTCCACTCGGACTACCTCTGTCGCAAAATTACTTTATAAGCAAACTTGAAATGTACACTTGTGGATATGAGATTTGCCTTCTGCTCCATGACATATGAGACTTCACTGTCACTAGAAAATTAAATAAAAATTAGGAATTGAGCTCTGGGAGGCACTAAAATCTGCTGCCTGTTATGTGCATGGATTTCAAATTGCCTTATTCATTTACTAAAAATTCTTTGAACATGTATTTCTTTCACTCCTTATAAAGGTATACCCATCTTAAGACAGTCTTAACACCATGATGAGAAAAGGTAAGCAAAACAAGAAAGGCATCCCCTTTCTGCAGGAGCGGAATTTGAACACAAGTGTCTGGAAATGAGTGTGGAGTGAACTCTTGCTCCCAATATGAACCAGCAGGTCCAATATTAGCAATACTGCACCATACCACAAATACAGATACGTGAAGTTCATCAGCAAGGTAAAGTAGAAGTGTTGAGATCGTTACTAAAGGAGGGCATGAAAGGAGTTTGACCCATGAGAAGAATAGTGGTGTGTCCAGGTTTCTCTGGAAGTGCCCTTTCACTTTCAAATGAGATGTGTGATTTTTAATGTCCTAGAAATAGACAAGGTGTCTGTCCCATATGATCCTCTTAGGAGTTCATTTATGCAGAGGTGACACCAAAATACTGATCATGCATGGATGGAATATTTTCCTGAACAGAGACATCAAGGAACAAGTGGGATTCCACTGCCCGTGTAAAGCCAGAGAAGAGCCAGACACTGGATTTTGGCTTGCATCCCAGGGGAAATCTTACCTAGACTGAACCATGTTCATCCATTGGCTAGCAGCACTGATATGGCTAGATACCAGAAGTGTGTGGATACCCAAGGAAGAGCACTTGTCCCTAAAGAGCTGATCTCACTTCCAGGGACTGCAGAATAAGATGCTGAGAGAGTCAATATTTGTTAAGGTGAAGTGTGGTGAGGCAGCAGTGGGAATAATTTGCAGATCAGAACTACTTCCTTCTCAGATAGCTTCATCCTTAGAAAAGCTTAGACTTTTTCTAGTCAAAAGAATAAAAGTAATTATTCTCTGTGCTACAAATATCTTATAAAGTGAGTCCTCTGACTCTCAGATCCTGGCATTATCCTGCATTCTTGGAGGTAAATAAGGTTGAGGCTCTGAAAAAAAGGTACTGACTTCTATGGTGAAGTGCTGGTTTTGAGGTCATTCTAGAAAGATTTTTAACAGAAATAGAACAATTTGTTTGAAAGATGAACTATTAAAAAAGTGTACACTTGTGTATGCACCCAAGAAACTGCAGGGGAAGTTTTACATGAACAGACTCTATTGGTAACCAAGGTCATGAGAGATAACAATCAAACTGCTAAACACTGACAAACTGGTGGTTTTTGAATTGAACCCAGAAAATGAGTGCTCTTGTAAGGTCACAGCCCATGCATGACCTGTCACTGACACCTTTCTTAACAGGAAGATGGCAACGCACTTACAGCACATCCTTTGCTGATTCTTTTCCTCCTATGTCCACAAGAAAACAGACTGCACTCTTAAAATCATCTAAAAATCAGGAAATGAGGACAATGGACTTATCTTCTTTAGTATTCATAGAGGTTCGAGTAAGTGTCAATGTAAAATAGCTGAGGATTCCTGAAGTGTATGAAAACCAGTTAATCCAAGAACCTACCACGACAAACCCAAGAGATGCAATGGAGACTCAGGAGTGAGTATCCATTGTCCTCTGTGCCATACATCACTGATCTTAGCCGGAGCAGCTGGGCATACTCATCTTGGTGCTGGTGACTGGATGTGAAAGTGTAAGTGTCAAGCTTTAACCTACTTAGAGACAGTTTAAAAATAGTCCCTCACCCTCCCATAAGGTCTTGCACTGAGTTTCATTACATTTGTCTCCTACAGCATATATTAGTGGAAAAATACAGAATAATATGGTGTAGGCTGCCTAAAGACCCAAGGAGAAGATTAGTGGGACATGTCAGGTCTCTTTGGGACAGAGAAACAGCAGAAATGTCATGGTTAATGGGTGACCAGTTCCCACTTAGACTCCCAGCATAGAATAAAACTGTGTGATTAGCAAACAAACAAGTTTGGGAAATCTCATTACAGTCCTGGGACTGAATTATTGTCCGGCTAGGATGAAATGGGTATTCAGCAGGTAAAGGTCAAGCTTTCTCAATTGTACATCAGTCCAGAGGGAATGGAGAACCCTATCTATTCAATTCACAAATCCCAGAAGAAAATTCAAGTCATGGTGATATATTTAGCTGTCTAAAAAGGACACTCCCTGTGATGCAGCTGAGATGAGAGTTCTTCTGACTTCATGAAGGCTGCAGCTTAAAATATCACAGAAGGCAGAAACTGAAATAAATGAAGCAGCATCTACCAAGCAAACACTAATGAGAACTTAACTCCCAAGGAAATAAATGCAACTTGTGAGAATGGTGTTAAATCCTGGCCCTAAAAAAGAGAATTGAAATAAAACCCACATGATGATAGTATCTTTCATGACAGTTTCTATAAAAGGACTCCCTTACTTCAGTTTAGTTGTGCTTTTTTTTTTTCCTTTTTTTTTCTTCAAATTATTTTTTATTAAGTTTTCACAGGGTTCAAGAAATGTTAAACTAAAAACTTTAAACTTTACACATTTCTATCTATCTATTACACCTGAAAATCAAAAACTTCCCCAGGAAATGCAACAGATAAAACCTAGTTATTTAAAAAGTTATTGCTCATTTCTGCTTCCAGTTCTAGAAGAAAAATATTTTCAACCACAAAAGAAATTTTGCTTCAAAAAACCTTTTCTTTTAATTTTACAAGGAGTTACTTTGATCATAAAGAAGACTAAAACAGCTTTGTTTGTGGAAAGAGATTCCATAGAGCAAAAGGTAAGGGTTTGATATATTTTTCCTAGGAAAGATCGCAAAATACCATGGTGGGATCCCTTTGCCAGCTTCTGAGACTAGATGAGCTTTTGGAGAGGAATAAAAAGGATACGAACACAGTGTTCCTCCTTTTAAAATAAAGGCCTTCAGAGCAAAGACACAGACACTCTTAGTAAGCCAATTCTCCTGGGGCTTCAGGGAAGATTAAAGTGTCTTCTACAGTTCAACAGTGAGGGAAACTACTAACTGGAAAGTAGTTCTTTTTTCTGACAGGGCATTTAAATATTGCCCGGGTCTCACCAGAAATTTCAAAATTGAGGGGCTTAATAATTGAACAACCTTTTCCACATGATTACCTCACTGGATACAGAGCTGTGATTGAGTTATTGCTTGATGACACTACAATTTCATGTGGGTCCCATTTTAGGTTGATTACTTGCATTGCTTAATTATAAGGTACATCGCTGCTTGAACTGATTTACTGTTTTGCTTATTGCATCATGTGATTGCCTGATTCACAAAAGCAATTATGCTCAAACAAAATCACTACCAGAAGCTTGGAGAATCGAACTCCTGCAGTGAGCAGACTGTGTCTTCCCTTGTGGGTTTTCATTATTGTGGATTTTTTCACTTCACCCTTTTCATTTTTAAGCTTTGTGCTTCTTCATAAGTATGAAATTGCATATTGATTATTTGCTCTGGATAGATTGTGTGAGCTCATCTTTTATGGTGCCTAAAGCAACATAGAGGAATAACGTCCCTCAGCTGTCAGCTGAAATCAAACAGGCCTGACATTGCTGTGTGTTTGTCAGGAATGGGTGGAGGATGGCAGCACTCCCAGATTGTCACATTACCAGCCCTCCTCAAAGGAATTTACAATGATAGTTTCACCTGTACCTTCCTGCAACCAGATAAGAAGATAAGAAGAGGTAATGTATAAAAGAGGAATTACCATAAAAGTTCTAAACAGAGGGCTCTCTTTGGGGGCTTTAAAGGGAGGCTGGAGCATAGTTTGGAGAGAAATTGGCCCAAGAATGCTGAAGATCATGTTACAACTAAGGCCGTATGTGATGTAGCACTCTTGGGCTGTGGTGGAAAGGCTTCTGGTTCAAAGGTTAAATCCAATCTTAGGCTCAGATCCTGACCCTTGTTGGGGAAGGAAGTAACAGCAGGAGGTGTAGGGAAAGAATAGCTGAATTCTTTGATATCACTGAAATGGAAATACCTGTAGTAGTAATTCTCAGGAAACATCCTCTCTCCCACATCCAGATCTGCTTCATCTGACTTGCCAGAAGCATTTTAATCAGATTCAAAACTGCAGCAGGCAGGAAGGAACAGCACAAAAAAAAATATTATATGATCATCATATAATCATAGAATGGTTTGGGTTGGAGGGGACCTTAAAGATCATCTAGTTTCAACCCTCCTGCCATGGGTGGGGACACCTTCCACTAGACCAGGTTGCTCAGAGCCACAACCAACCTGGCCTTGAGCCTCTCCAGGGATGGGGCATCCGCAGCTTCTCTGGGCAACCTGCTGGAGTGCCTCACCATCCTCATAGTAAAGAATTTCTTCCTGACCTCTAATCTAAAATTACTCTCCTTTAGCTAGAAGCTGTTACCTCTAGTCCTGTCACTTCATGCCCTTGTCTCCCTGACAAGGGCATGAAGAACCTGTATCTGTCCATTCCAACTCTCCCTGTCCTCCCTGAAGAAACTGTACTTTCCATTCCAACTCTCCATTCAAGGAGGCATCCCTTCATGTCTCAGTAATGCCAATAAGATTATGGCTCAGCAAGTGGGTATGCATCCCTAACTCCTCTTGTTCTTTCCCCATGTTCTGTATGTTTGCACAAAGTCATTTAAATTTGGTCCCCAATGAAGCCAACTTACTGGCTGGAGTGTCAGGAATTCCTCTGTGGATTTTCAAGTGCTCTCCTCCTGACCTGTGATCCCACTCCAGGCTCTGGGATCTCCTGCT
Organism: Aphelocoma coerulescens; assembly: GCF_041296385.1. Classification (NCBI taxonomy): domain Eukaryota; kingdom Metazoa; phylum Chordata; class Aves; order Passeriformes; family Corvidae; genus Aphelocoma; species Aphelocoma coerulescens. The sequence goes on from NW_027184085.1 coordinate 46,531,126, forward strand.
GACACTGACATCAAACTGGTTGGAGTGGAATGGATGAAGGTTCCCATCTCCCAACACCATGAATTTAAAGCCCTCCTCACCTGCCTGGCAAGCCTATGGCCAAAGATGCTCTTCCCCTTCTCAGACAGATGGAGCCCATCAGCCCCCAGTAGACCCCATCTCCCAAAACAAGAAGTAATGTCAGCAGAGAAGGGAATAGAGAATCAAACAACACTTACTACAAGCAGAGCCTTGTGTAATGAATCCTCCTTTAAATCTGCCATCCATTCAAAAAGGAGTGGGTGGCATGTTGTCAGGGTGGATTATTTCTGACAGAGGCACAACTCTGATGTTTGTCAGATAAAGCTATCTACTAGTGGGTTGACCAGCTAGACTCCTAGTCCTGACTCTGCGGTGAGAGCACATCAGACATCCATAGTGAAGAAACAGCAGTGCAGTTATGTGTCACAGGGGAAACTGTTCCTGTTGAACTAGGTAGACCTCGCTGCAAGGCACACATTAAAGCTTGTGCAGAAAACTGCTGAAATTTTCAGTTACAGTAAATAAAGGAACACGTGTGTGATGTTAAAGGGAAGGAGACCTGTTCATACTTCAAGAAAACTCTGTTCTTGGATTCTGAATAACTAGGCTGAATTCCAGGCTACCACTACTGGTGTACTGGTTTTGGGTAGGATGGAGTTAATTTTCCTTATAGCAGTTAGTATGGCATAGTATTTTGGATTTGTGACCAAAAGATTGTTGGTAACATAGTGGTGCTTTAGTTATTTCTGAGCAATGTTTGCACAGGGTCAGAATGTCTCTGTTTGTCACTCTACATCACAGCAAGCAGGCTGGGAGTGCACAAGAAGTTGAGGTGACACAGCCAGGAGAGCAGACTCCAACTGACCAAAGGAGTATTCCATACACCATGCTGAGCAATAAAAACTACGGGAGAGAAAGAGGAAGGTGGGGATGTCCAGGGTTATAGTGTTGGTCTTTTGAACAACTGTTCCATGTAATGCACAGAGAACATCGCTGATCTCCTGGGGAAGGCTGACCGCCTGCTGGCCTTTGGAAAGCAGTGAAATAATTCCTTGTTTTGCTTTGCTTGGTTTTGTTTATCTGTTAATGTGCCTTCATCTCAACCCCCAACTTTTCACATGTTTACCCTTTTGACGCCCTTTCACAATCCATTTGGTGGGGAGTGAGTGAGTATGTGGCTGTGTCGGACTGGGGCTAGCCCACTACAACTGGTCGTGCAAATGTGGATAAATCATCTAACCCTGATGTTGTGAGGTCTGTGACCAACATTCTGCTTTTACTGTGCACAGTGCCATTTGTACGGGCTATGTATCATCTGCATGCATGAAGGTAGTCTCATGTTGGAAGTTCACTGCAGTTTCAGAACCACTGCCTCTCCACAGCTGCAAAATAATGTGCTGCTGCACACATCTCCCTTGTCTGTCTTCTCTGTTTCTTTAGAAAAGTTTTTTTGTGTAGCCAAAGGAAAGTTCTTATGTGCCATGGGACCCAAGGTCACACATCTCCCGACAGAGTTGATTGAGAGAAGCTGTAGAGGGATTCCTTGTGGAACAGGGGCATATGATACCCCTGGAAAGATTGGACAACCCAGGGTTGCTGAGGAAAAGCCCCTGAACTGGCCCCTGGCTGCAGGCAGGCCTGGAAAGCACCTGGCTGCAGGCAGCTCTGAAAGTCCTTGGCAAAGTTATACACTGGCCATCTCCCCCACGGATTAGAGGCTGTCTAGAGGGACTGGGCATGAATCTTTGCAAAAGTAGATATAAGCTTGTGTAGGTAAACAATAAAGGGAGAACAATGCTCAAATCGTATCGGTGCATGTGTCGTTACTCTGGCCAGCTCTCCAGCACTCGGGCCCGGCCCGAAAAGAAGCTTCTGCCCGGAACTAAGAGCTGCACTCACAAGAAAAGAATTCTGCCCTAGCACTCTTCCTGAGTTGATCTCCATTGACTTCTGAGTTTTTCAGTGCTGGTAAGAATAAGCGATGGCAGCATGAGGTTTGCCCCAGTGCCTTGATATAAAAATTGCCAGTTTGCTACTTAGATGAGTTGGTATTGCTTGCACAGGGCCTGCACAAGCCATACTTGTTACAGTAGCCATGGAAGTCAAGCTCCCTCTGAATGGCTGCACAGCCATCTGGCATCCAGTCACTCCTCCCTGATTTTGTTTCATCTGAAAACTGCTGAGGATTCACTTAGCCCATGAGGCTCAGTCAGTGAGTCTCAGTAAGACATGAGAATACTTAAAGTGAAGCAGTTTCACAGTCACCAGGACAAATGAGCTATTCTAAGCCAGTCATTCCCATCCTTTGGCCCAGGTGCCTGGGACTTTTTTGAGACACAGAAATATACAGATATTCAGACTGATGACATTTTCTAGGTACACAATTCTCAGGGATGTCACTAACCTTTGGTGTTTTCTCTTTCCTGCTGAATCCTGGTGTTCAAGACACTGGCTTTGCAGCTTCAGTGCTCAAGTGAGCCTGTTTAATGATCATACTGAAAACTGCTCGTCCCCATGCACCAGGATAACACAGATCTGCTGCTGCATGCAACAGTCAGGTCAAACATTGCCAGGTACTTTGACACAAGAGTGGAGTAACCAGAAACAATGACTCATTTCAGAAGATTGCTAGTAGCCCCTCCTAAGGATACAGAAAACTTTTCAAGCACTTGTATTGAGACAAAATTACTGAAAAGTTTTTTTGGGAGGAAAGAAATGGTTATGTCAACATATTGTTTCTTTCACAAAGGCTTTTTCTTTCCAGCAAAACAGGACTGAGAAGAGAGGTGTTTCTGTACACTTCTGCTCTTTACATGGCAGTGGGAAGCATCAGACACTTGTTTGATTCACCAAGGCTGAAGAGAAATGAGGCTATATGCTTACAAAATGTTTGTGACAGGCAAAAACTTGTGATAGAAGAGGTGGAATTCCCCTTGTTTCTAAACCTTTCAAAACTTAAATTGGTTCCATTTTAATTGCCCTTCCTTGCAACACTGTTTCCTCTGCATAGGTCCCACTCCCATTAACTCCGTTCTGACAAACTGCTTGAAGTGGGTAGATTACTAAAATACACACTTGCATCAAGGATTGTGCAAGCAAAGCATTTTCTTCCATCTGATGGCAGATTAAAAAAAAAAAAAATCAAAGATCATAATACAGCTGACTAGATGGGTCAGCTAAGACCATGTCAAGGAAAGAATATTCTGGTCAGTTCTTTTGTTTCATTGGTTTGGGCGTTTTGGGGTTTTGGTTTTAATTTTGATTGTTTGTTGGTTGGTTGATTTGAGGAGTTTTTTATTTGTGGGTTTTTTATCTGAGGATAGGCAAAACAAAAGTCCAATTCCTGTTTATTTTTTAATACTATGCTTTTTAAAAACTGTATGAACTATTCCACTGCAAAGATTTAATATCCAATTAACTAGGGCTAAAAAGGAGTTTTTATATGTAAAATATCACCATTTACAAAACCAGCAAAAAAGCTTTATAAGAGAGGACAATCTAAAAAGAACCATTTATTGTAAAAATGAAGCAAGTAGAGAATAAATATATGAAACTTTGATCACTACCGAATTACTCAGGGTTTTATAAAGCTGACCTTTCACCTCAATTTTAGTTTCTCAAAGTCTGTATTAAAGCAAGGGTTTGGTAGGTGTGAACTTAAAAGCTAATTAAAATGAAATTACTTGTACAAGTGAAGACATCTGGTTTTGCCATACAAAATGTCAAGTTTTTAACACAGCAGAAAAGACTTGTCCCATGACTCACCTCCAATTACTTTACAAACTTTTTACCTTTCCCTTTTTCTTTTTCTCCTAGTAGTTAACACTATGCTCTGTAGGTTTATCTCAGTAGACTTTCTTGGGGTAATTCCCATGATATTCAGCTAAATCCTGTAAGGATATGCAGAAGGAGAGTCTCTGCTCCTTTAGGGTATCTGGTCAAAGGAGCTATAAATAAGGATATACAGAGACAGAAACCAGACTGACAAGTTATAAGGGAGGTCTGTGTACAAACAAACCTGATCAGCCACACCAGCTGCTAGGTTATCAAGAGTCCACTGGAAAACTTGGAAGTTTGCAAAGCATAAGGATGTAAAGCTGAGGATCCAGGGTGTTGGGGTGGGTCAGTGGGACTATGCCAGCCAAGGAGGAGATGTGCAGGGAAGGGGGAGCAGGGAGGAACAAAGAGGTGGGGTGGGCAGACAAGGGTACAGAAGGCGCCTGTTGCCTGTGAGCTGGGGCTGCTCAGTGGCTTGTCCGGCAGAGCCCTGCACCTGAGCACCACAGTGTGTCCTACCTGTTCTCAGCCACCTCTCTGCATGACCTCCCGTCCTATCCCAGGCACGTGGCTGCTGCAGGACTCAGTGCCAGGGGCTGGGGAGCAGCGTGAGGAGCGGGGAGCAGCTGCTGGAGCCGGACCAGGCTGTGGGTGCCTCCAGCCAGAGGTGCTGGCTTCAGAGTGAGTGAGGGGGTGCTCTCAGTGCCAGCAACTGGAGTGAGGGGGGTCTTTAACCTCCAGCCACTGGGGGAGGAACAGTTTGTATCCTGAAAAGCAGCTTCTGGGGTCACCAGTGTGAGTGCATGGCTCAGCACTATCAGCTGGAGTTGGAGCACAGGTCACACAGAGCCCTTGGGCTGGTACCAGCTGCCGGAAGAGGTGAATGTTTGTACCTTCCCCAAAACCTGCTGTGCATGGGGAGAGAGTGTGTGTGTGTGTGTGTGGCAATCTGGCTATCTTCAAGCTGATACCAGCTGATGAGCAGGGCAGACTCAGTTCTGAGCTGAGCTATCAGATGTGTGGACAGCCCACGCTGGGTTTTGGAGGACCTGAGAGTGTGGCCTGCTTGTGGGACGAGTACATGAGTGCTGTGTAGTCACCAATATCCCACTTAACATCCCTTAATGCATAGTAGAAAAGAAAACATATGATCTATTTTATCCTTACACTTACTATTAATTGGCAACTTTGTGTAAGAAAGCAACAAAAAAGCTGCTCTTCAAGGGAAAAGTGAGCTGAGACCAGAGCACAATAACAAGGCAGACATGACATGAGCAGGTACCTCACCTACAGGAAGCCAGGATGCAGAGCAGAAGGTCCAGGTTAGGATCAGGTCCAGAGACATTGCTGAAGATCAGATACAGTCCGCTGATCAACCAGCACTTCTGTAATGATGAGACAGGTCTGACCCCCAGCCAGGAAGCCAAGCTGTTGGATCTGTGTCAGGGTCAGGACAGATAAAGTATAAGATCTGGCACAGATGTGGCTGTTGCACAGCTGTGGTATGCGTGGCCAGCAGGGCACTGCAGTAAAGCTTCAGGTGAAAGTAGGTCTCAAGGCAAAAGAGGGGCATGCTCTTGTTTCTACCTCTCCTCAACAGAGCTCTGAACAGCAAAGGACCTGATCTTGGTCTCAGTCAGACCTTTTTAACTAGCCCAGCTAAACTAGAAGGGGAATGTTCTCACGTTGTGTTGGGCAACTCAGCCAGATTTTCCAGACTTAAATGTGCTGATGTACCGAACATTGTCAGACAAAGCTTGGTGTCACATGGGGAGAAGACTCTTCACACCTTGGAGACAAAGCTGGCAAAGGCTCTGAATACCTCCTGCATTGCATTTTCAAAGCTGTCTCCATCACAATCATTTGGGAACTGAAATATTAGAGCTGCTTTTGATGCAAAAAAGACATGAACAGCTGGGTGCAATGTACACTGAAAACCGGGCATTGTGGTGCTCATTTCCCAGCAGCAGTTTTCTGACCCATCAGCATGCTGTTAACCTACCTTCTTCCAGCAGCACTTCCAGGAGGTAGGAAGGATTCAATAAGTGTTTGAGGATGATAGTATTGGACAGCTCCATTGCAGAAGTTGTCTCTTATCTCCGGACCAAAAGGTATGAATGACCAAAAGGTAAGCATGGGAGAAAGACATGTATATAACATATATATATATATATATATATAAAACATATATGTTATATATAGCAGGGGCAAAGAGCTGAACAAGGACTGGCATAGGCTCTTTGGGCACATCACTTCAAGGAGGCAAAAAACCACAGAAGCAGCTTTTTAAGGTCACTCATAGTGATAGAAGCACGAGTTAATCTACTTGTTTTATGAGCTGACCACCTGATTTTGAAACATTTATGGGCCCCACCTTGCCTATAGAACGTATAATTTATGACATATATTCCCATGCTTACATATCTATTTGTATATATTCCACAAATATTTCCTACTTCCTGAAAAGGAAATTACAAACTCGGAAATAATCCTCAAAGGAGACCAAATATATCAGCCAACCTTCAGGTGAACCCAGATGAAAAAAGAGAATTAATTAATATAATTTGACACTGGCAACAAATGTATTTTTAACTCAAAGTACTTGAAATGCCTATTGCTGTATTAACTGTGGTGAGTACTGCAGTAGCATAAATGCTGTGTTCTACTCACACAGAATCCCCTTCTTAAAGTGTGTTCAATGTAAATCTTATCATGAGCACACTTGCTTTTAACTTGTGCATTTTACATTCCTCTTCATCATGTCAGGAGTCCCTCTTCACCTACATTTTTATCTGAAGTTCATAGAAATGCAAAGGATTATCATACCGTATCTATGATCTATCTATAATCATTATGATTATTTGTTTAAACTTGATTTCTGGCGCCAGCAAGACTGAGATTTGCAAACAGGAGGATGAGAGTTTTCAGTTACACTTGAGCAGCCAGGGAAATCCCATCTCACACACCTTTTCCTTACAAGAGAGAATGAGGAACCAAAACTTGTAGGTTAGAATGCTATCCTCTGCCAACAACAGGATTCAGTCTTACTGAAAGCTTTTACATTGATTTCACTGGATGTCAGAGCAAAACATTGAATTGTTATTATATCCAGTATTTCATCATGTCAATAAGAACCCGTCCCATTTACAGAGAGAAAATTCACTCATGGATTTTAGGAAAGCAAAATGTCAGCCTATCCACTCTGTCTCTTTCCTACTTCATGTTCTACTTTCCTAAATATGGTTGTTGTTTCACCAAGGTGGGTGTAAAAAGTCCTCTGAGGATACTATATCTTCTTCATACATCTGCAAACGTGGGCTCCATGCCCTGCTTAGCCATAATTTGTGTGAGCTTGGGAAAAACACTTTGCTTATTCACTAACAAGATAATAACATGAAAGAAAGTTTCCAGCTGTATCAGGAGAATAAATATGAAGCAATGCAGAGAAGATTCACTTGAATGAAGTAACAGGAGTCATTAGGAAGTGAAGACAGACAGTAAGTTCTACAGAAAGGACTTTTTTCTTGGTTCCCTGTTGTTTAACTCTGACACTTGTTCCATCAGTATAGGAAGTTATTTTCCCCTCTAAGCCTTGTTAAATTTCTTGTGGTCCATCAGTAGTGAGATACCAGTTCATTTACTAGTGAAAACTGAATCTGCAGAAGCTACACAAGTTTTAATTTGACTGGTGCACATCAGAAATGCACTTACATTTTCCTGATAGTCTCAATTCACTGCTGCATGGGGAATGTGAAGTAGTTAACGCAGGTCTGTGGATTCAATCAAGACCCAGAGAAATAATGATAATAATACACCAAGGGAGAATACCAGCATAAAAACTGTGCTTGCTTGCAAGTGATTTACAGTACAAAAGAAAACACTTAGTAATTCCTTCATCTTGAAGGTTGTAGCCAGTTCTAGCAAGAACTATTTTGTTAAAACACCATAGTCTCATTTCCAATCTAAATTACCAGAAAAACCCAAACTCTAAATAGAGATGACAAATATTTCAAAACGCTTAGAGAAATTAAGCGATTATCTCTGTTTGGGACAGCATGGTCTCACTCTTCAGCTTAAATGAATCCCGCCTTGGTTTGAGAATAGCACATCAGCGCCCTCACTGGACAATTGCCGCATCCTCGATGTCATTAATGGTAGATGTTTACTTGAACAGCTCCCATGTTCTCTGCAGTCTTTCCTTGCATTGACTTCCTGTATGTTTTCAGGCGAGCAGGTACTACCTCCAGCAATTTTGACACTGCTTCAGGGCTCCATCTGGCCTTGCTGGATCAATCTAGACAGGTAAAGCACAGACATGTTTTGCAATCTTTCTTTCTGAAGAAGTGCCCAACTGAGCCCTGTGTCATATCCCTGTCATATAGCACTAACAGCCAAAAAAAAGGCAGGCTTATCTTTACAGAAAGATGCATCACTAGCTTAGAAAAATCCAAGAGCCTGGAACGCACAAACCTAGTAACAGCTACAAGAGAAGAAATAATTTCTGTATGTGTAAGAATAGTTCCAACTGCAGCTCAGCACTTTGGTTAACCAGTCTTCCAAATGTCACCATGCAGTAAACTTCTGCATTTTACCAACAGAAAATAAATACTTCCCACCAATCTGGGATCTGACATATGCAGTGTTTCTTTGCAGCAGCAGGACTTCATTCAGCTACACATCTGAGTGCTCAGCTCCAGGAAAGCACTGTCAGAGAAGGTCAGCATACCACACATCAGAAAGGACAAGAAAGACATGAGCCACATCATGTCTAAGATACTGCAGCTTCAAGAGTCTGAACCTTCAGCTGTAGCAGGAACAGACTGTGCCTATGAAGTAAAAGTGAAAACTTTGATCATGGTGGAGGCTGGAAGTTGGTGATGACTCACTTTAAGAGGAAGGTCCTGCCCCACCTGAAGACTTGCAGCTGAAGAATGCATTCACTGTCCTCATTGCTGATGAGGAAGTGATGCCAAATTATCTTTACTTGCATCTGAGTCTGAGCCTCTTGGGACCTCTAGAAGGAAGCAGTGAGTGGTAGTGGGAGTGGTAGGTGACTCTGCTACAGGTGATAAAGGCCCCCAAGCTGATTTTCCATTGAGGAAGGTTTGCTGCTTGGTGGAAGCTCAGATTCAGGATACCCGGGAGAAAACTAGAGCCTATTGATTACTACTTCTTGATACAGGTATTTGAGGAACCAGCAAAGAAAGGTGTTCTGCTGAACCTGATTCTTATAAACAAGGAAGAATTGGTTGGGAATTTGTGAAAGCTGTAGACAATCCTGGCTGGAGAGACAATGAGGTCATGGATTTCAGGATTCTAGGGGGAGGGAGCAAAGTAAAAAGTAGGGCCAGCAACATGGACTTCAGGAGGGAAAACTTTAATCTCTTCAGGTATCTGTTTGGAAAAATCCCTAAAGATACAATTCTGCTGAGAAGAGGGATCCATAACACCTGGTTTATATTCAAGGATCCACCCTAAAATTTTATAAAGAGCCATCCTGTAAAGTAGGAAATCAAGGAAAGGCAGCAGGAGGCATGCATAGATAAGTAAGGAGCACATGACTGAACTCAAAAAGGAGATATACAGGAGGTAGAAGTGGGTGCAGGTGAGGAGGAGCACAGAGATGCTCTCAGGTTGTGTGGGGGTTGGGTTAGGAAAGTTAAAACCGTTGAGAACTGAATCAAGTGAGGTACAACACAAAGACCTGTTACAAGTATACCAACATCAAAAAGTAACACTACAGAAAATATGTCTCCTTCACTAACTGGAGAGGACCATGGTGATCGAGTTCATAGAAAAAGCTGAGGTATTCACTGCCATCCTTGCCTCAATCGTTAATTGTAAAACCAATATTCAGGAGCTTCAGGACTTTGAGAATGAAACTCTTGAGCAAGGAAGACACAATCAGCAGAGGAGAAGCAGGTTAGGGAGCAGTTAAACTGGATCTGCAGTCCTGTAGGCCTGGGAGGATGCACACACAAGTGTTGAGGAGCTGAACTGGGGCCACTCTTGATTATCTTGGAAAGGTCACAGAGAAACGGGAAGGTTCCTGAAGACTGGAAGAAAGCAAATGCTACTCCCGTTTGAAGAAGCAAAAGAAGGAGAAACCAGGTAATCTCAAGAGGCTGCTCCCAACCTTAGTGCCTCAGTGATTGTCTGATGAGAGATGGCTGAAAACAGAGAACATGCAAATACTAGAAGGACTTAATACTTTCTGTGGACTGCCAGGTGTAATTGCTCAGAAACCCTCCTTCATCAGCTCTCAAATTTAATGTTTTCTTTTTCCATCTTCACCCTATGCCATTATTGCATAACAGAAACCTGATGAGAATGATCTCTGAAATTTCATTCTTAAAAGTTCTTACTGGTGAAAATAAACATTTTCATGAGATAAAATATTTTTAAATATACATTTGCATCTGAGAAATATCACTAGAAAAGATATCCTATAAGGGATAAATTAGTGTTGCAGCTCTTATACATGTACATGCTAACTATATTTTCCATGCTTGAGCAAGGCTCGCTCAGCACAGCCAGGTCACTCTAAAAGCTTTTATGAATTCTTTGTATTTAAAGCTTTCCATTTTCACACGTAAATTAGCTGATAGAATTTTGTGAAAAAAATTTATATACGTGTCCTTGCCCAACAAATAAGGACATAAAATAATGAAAATGCTTAAAATATTTAGACGAAAAATGTGCCACGACTGTCTTTAAATTGGTAGTGGTGTCGGCCTAAACTAATTTAAATAGAACAAAAAGAAAAAGACAGTCTTCAATATTGACTATAACAAAATCAAGCCTGAGCAGTTTCAAATCCTCGCCACAGACATTAATCATATTTCTCTTTCCTCCATCATGCATGAACGCTAAAAAAAGCGAGAAATAGCACACATAAATAATGTTATCTCTCCAAAGACGTCTGTATGCTATAGAAGATCACATAGTCTAAAACTTATGCAAACCCAATGAAGTATAATTTTAACTATTTCAAAGACAGCTGGTTTCCATGCAACACATTTTTCCCACGCAGATCAGGGTCAAACAAAATAATCAGATATAAAGGAGAAACAAAATCCTAATCTATCTTTCTCTTTAAAAACCCAGTCAAGATGTTTTGACTAATTTTATGACAAATTCCACACCAGGTATCAGCTGCCTTGTAATTAGGCATTGAAGTGAGCCAGAAATGTTATTTGTGGCAAACCAAAATTGAGGTATTTGTTACACCCTACCTAACTGTCCACAGTTGTTGACCACGTTAAAATATTAGCTACTGCACTTGCAAAGCAGTAGAAAAATCATAACATTTTTGTACTTGTTTTCAAAGATCTTTTCACAAAGATGTCTTAGAAATAATGTCTCCTGAATGGCTGTAAATGTGGAGATTCTAAGCATCCAAATGCCTTTTTCTTTAATCTTATATAAAAAGGTTTTAATTCCTAAGAATATAATGTATGTGAAGGAGAAATAGGGAGAAAGCAAACTTCTCAGCAAGTGCTTAAAAGCTTGTCAACTTTGCCTGGGGCAGACAAGAACATCTCCTCTAAGCCAGCCTTGTCTCCACACCAAGCAGGGATGTGAGGATTCCAGGTGTGCAGGCATCATAAAACCTCTGGAAGGGTTGTGTGCACTAAAGGAAGCTCATTGTGCCTGGGATGTACAACCTGAGATTTGAGACAGAAGCCACATTCAATGGATCAAGTATTTACTGGGTTCATTCATTCAATTGTGGCTAAATTAAAAAAAAAAAAAAAATAGCTTTATAATAGGAAAGCTGACAAGATCTTAATTAGAACAGCAGGTATAGGTACTACAGCAATAAATTACATCCCTGCTCTATTTCAAAGACAGGAGGAGATTCGGCTTTACCTACATTTTCTATTAGTGCCTGAGTGTTTCTTGATAATAACAATGGCAAAACAGCATACACATCACCTGAAATAGCAACCAGTGACTGTCTCTACATTAGCTGGAGTCCTGCAAAGACCCTAGTTTATTGCATTTATTTTCTGTAAATGAAGGCTGTATTTTCTGTGGCCTTTATAGGCTTATTTTCCTTTTTTGTCCCTAAAAGCGGAGAGACGCCATTGTTCCTCTGGCATGGAAGGGAATTTAAATGAAAAATACAATAAAATATCGGCCATTTCTGGGGTCTGGGGGCCAAGGGCTTTGCATTGTCACAGGACGCTAGTCCTCCTTCAAAAGCTTACTATCTAAATGGATAGAGCTGGCAACCAGAGCTGAAGTCCAGGCTACAAAAGGGTTGCTCAGAAGAGTTCCCTAAAATAGCTTCCTCTACTTGATTCTTCTTCCAAGAAGGCTTCTTTGCATTGCTCTGATGGCATTACAAATTTTACACAGAGATGTTTTTTCATACCAGGCATGTGTCACAGCCCTGTTAAGAGATTCCTAAAACTGAGCAGGATACTTGACCTGGTGAAAAAAACAGCAGAGAGGCTCTATCATCACACCATAGAGACCAATTAACGCCAGGACAAGATCTACAGAGCACAGAAATCCACACCTGCATTTCAGCAAAAAGGAGTCAGTGCTGCTTCCAGGGAGAAAGGGAAAGTTTTGCTCTGACAATCAGACCCATATGCCCATACTTTTAATTTTATGACTATTTAACTTCCAAAATTCTTCCACAAGGAAAAGCCAGGTAAAAGGTTGACACAAAGTTGGGACCCCAGATACCACTTCTGAGCTGCTCTTGTCCTTTCTCAGAAACAGCTCACAGCTTCAATATATCTAAAATCTGTCATGAATTCAAATAATTCACAAATTGTATGAGTTGAAACACTAAGGATAAGTTGTTTGTAGAGTTTCTTTCCCGAAACTGGTAACCCACTTAAAATATCAAGAGTTTATTGTATCCAGAAATATTTATTTATTAAATTTTAGGTGGTGACTACATCCCATATGAAATATGAAAAAAGATGAGAGCTTTCCTGCATCTTGAATTTAATTTAAAATACTGGCCAAAACATACTGAGTCATTTTAACTTATTAATATTTTCTCCTCTTGCTTAAAATTGGAGACTATTTTGCTTACAGCTACAAAAGTGAAAATTAACAATAATCTATCTGTATTCTGTAAATTACAGAATGCACCAAGTCCTAGCTGTATCACAGGTTGCTAGACACCAAACAAGTGTTTCCCAAGCCTCCTTGTAGGCCAAGCTTACTATCTCTCATGTACAGCGGGGAGGTCTCCTCACAGAGAGACCAAGTTTGAAACAGGTGTTTTCTGTGTGAGAAAAATCCCTCCTGCCCTGTCCCTTGTTCAGTTGCCTACTCACCCTTTCTTTTGTGGCAGATCACAATTGTCAGCTGTGACTCTATGCAGATCACTTCCTCAACTGCATGCAGCCACTGCACAACCCTGTGTTTTGGAGTTTCTTTGAGTTGCTTACACTCACAAACCTTTTCCTTAGCCAGTTTCTTCACAATTCTCTCTACCTTCCTATTATTCCTGTTGAAAGGGTCATCAGGAAGACCAAACAGATGACTTTATGGCCTCTTCTTCTTCCACAAGGCAGAGAACTGAAGAACAAGTTGGGAGGTCGAAGCTGGCAGAAAATTGTCTAGAAAGCTGAGTGACATGCAGCAGAATGACAAAGATATCTCATTGTACCCAGCTAAGAACTGTGGTTCTTCAGAAAATCACACTATCTCTTCTGCTTTCCATCTGGAACCTTCAGGCTTTTCTAAGTATGACTGGAAGCACAAGTTTATGAACATGTGCTCGTAATAATTAGGAAGTACTAGCACTCTGAAAATCTCTGGAAGAGGATTTTATCAAGCAGATAAAATCCAGATCAATACTGGAAATCTTCTAACCAAGTACTTGTATCTCTTTTTGTGGCAGGTTAGCCTTGGCTGAGTGCCAGACTCCCATTCAGCCAGGCTCTCACACTTCTTCCTTAACAGGACAGGGGGAAAAATTAGATTAAAAAGCTCCTGAGTTAAAATAAAGACAGGGAAATCACTTACCAATTACCACCATGGGCAACAGACTCAGCTTGGAGAAAACAATAAAATTTATTGCTGGTTAAAAAGAGAGCATGATGGTGAGAAACAAAGACAAAACTAAAACACCCTCCCCTATCCTACCTCTTCTTCCCATGATCAAGTTCTCTCCTTCACTCTCAATTCCCCCCCTTGAAAATGGCACAGAGGGGGGTTACAACCAGTCCATGACGGATCCTCTCTGCAGCTTTCCCCTACTCACACTTTTCCCCTGCTTCAGTGTGGAGTTCCTCCCCACAAGATACAGTCCTTCATGAACTGCTCCTGTGTGGGTTCCCCACAGGCTCCAGAAAACCTGTTCCCAACAGAAAACCTGTTCCTGCATGGGCTCCTCCCCATGGGCTGCAGCTCCTGCCAAGATTCTGCTGTGATGTGAGCTCTTCACAGCTGAAGGTTCTTTCAGGATACTTTCACCTGCTGCAGTGTGAGGTTCTCAATGGGCTGCACTGTGGATACCTGCTCCACTGTGGTCCTCCACAGATACTCTTCTCTCATCTAGTGCCCTTTCTTCTTCTCTCCCTTCAGTGTTTACAGGGCTGTTTCTCACATGTTTTTCCAACTCTTCTCTCTCAAAACTGCTGTGCACCATTTTCTGCCCTTTCTTAACTGCCTTCCCAAAATGTTCTTGTTCAGGTGTGGGGTTCAGCTGCGGGACTTGGCTCTGCTCTGCAGTGAGTCTAGCACACAGCAGCCTCAAGCCTCCTCACAGATGCCACCCCTGCAGCCTCTCCCATCCACTCACTACCAAAATGTGGACATGTGAACCCAACACACATTTCTAACACTTTCTTCCTATCACACCAAGCTAGCACGGGAAGAGTGAGAACTCTTCTCTTTTCCCTAGCCTTAAATTCATTGTGATAAGTGAGTTAACAGAATAAACCGGGACAATATCCATTCATAGTCACATGTATTTCATTAAAAAAAGCAAATAACTATAATGAAAACTTTTCTAGATAACCCTATTTCTAGAAAGAAAAGTTCTCTTTGATTTTTTTCCCCTGCTGTACTTCAAAGTAAGCAGCAAACTCAGGATTCCTTTACTTCTTGGAGCTGGGAAGTTAGGACTAGGACTTTATACATCTGGTGGCTTCTACAAGGATATTGACATCACCTTGTACAATTTCTGTTTCAGTCAAATGGCAACATGGGTAGAGTAACCTTTGAGGCTATGGGAGTGTGGCCCGGATAAAGCAGGTGATATTCCATTAATGGTTTTTGTCAGTATGAAACAGCTTTTAATATGTGCTCATGTAACTTCTAGTGGGAGAAACTTGTTCCTTTGGTTTGATGAGACTGAGTTCCACTCTCCATGTTCAGTAAGGGAGTTTGTTTTCTTTTTTCAAGGCTGCAATATATAAACAGCTTGCTTCTGGGAAAGGGTTCCTTACCGAGAAGCTAGGGAGCCACTGGAGTATGCTCCCCATGAGAGTGTTCAGAGTTCAAGGAGCATCCAGACAATCCTCTTAGTCATGACATGGTTCGGTTTTAGGACTTGTGAGGAGCGAGAAGTTGGACTCAGTGTTTCTTATGGGTCTCTTCCAAATTGAGATTTTCTATGACTCTACAAGTGAGGCCAGAAGTTCCACCTGTGTTGTTTCTTTTATTTGTAAAAGCCCCAGCTATTCATTAAGACAAAATCTCTCTACATGAGCATGTACTTTGTCTGAGTTTGTCTCAGGCTTCATCTCTGCACAGGCAGGGAATTTTCTAATTTTAATATTGGAGGTAGGTGGCATCTGCATGGGTGGATCTACCAGTGTCTGCAGAGGTTGCACTGTAAAGTGCTGGAAGTAATAAGTACATGTTTAAAGGCTTCATACCAGCTGGGAATCAATCAGGTACTCTGAAAACAATCCCAAGATAGGCAGGAAATGTCACCTGGAGAATTACACCAGAGAGATGTTACTTCAGGACAGGACTGACAAGACAAAGAAATCGAGCAGTTTGCAGAGATCACTGAGGGCCAAGGAAATGATCTTATGCACACAGATGTACAAACACTAACAAATATAACTGGTTTTCAAGTTAAATTTCATTATTTTTAATACCTACCATCATAGATAGCAGTATAAAAAGTCCCACAAGCCACTGTACAAGAAAGAAGGCAGAATATATTTTTACATCCCTGTCTGAAAGCATAAAAGCCAACTAAAAGTTAGCACTGGAAAAGAAAGTATTATCGAGGGCACTTTCCAACTGAAACCAGACCATGCAGACTCTGTTAGAATTACTATTGGTGCCGATTAGGAAAACACAAGAGTCAAACATCCTTTCCAAGAAACCCAGCCAATGGATCCCTTCATTTTTCAAAGCCATTCTCACTATGGTGAGCTGTGGTATTACCCATCTGTAGCCCCAGCAGGGATGGGCAAGAAAGCAAGTAGGGAATACTGGATTTGGCTGTGATGGAGTTAATTTTCTTTATAGGAGCTCATGTGGTGCTATGTTTTAGAATTGTGATCAAAAAAAGTGTTGGTAAGATAAGAGTGTTTTACTTATTGCTGAGCAGCGCTTGCAAAGTGTTGTGATCATTCCCCCACATCTCCTCAGGCTGCTCTGTGATCTCAGGAATTCTTGTGAAGGCTTGGTCCTAATTAATGGCTGCCCAATAGTTAAGCTCCCCTTGAATATATCAATAACACTGCCTGTTCCCCAGGACTTCTGTTGCCTAACAAACTTCTGTTTTCTAATGAATAGCCTTGGAAACTTATTTTTGTCTGAATCACAGCTGGAGTGAAATAATATTACTGTTACCAGATTTCTGAGGAAAATTACTGACCTGGATTGAGTCCAGGATGGAAACTGATGGAAGACTAAAGCCAAGCATCTCAACCCTGTGAACAGAGTTCCCCACAGGAGGCCCTTTGAGGTCCCTTGGCCCCAGTGGCTGTGTCAGCACCTCCCTTGGAGCAGGATGTGCCTCGGTGCTTGTCAGCACCCACATGTCTGAGAACTCAAAGGAGCTCCATCAGAAACTGACAGTGGGCCCGGCCTGGTACCCCCTCCCCGAGGCTCAGGCCTTTGCCCACGGAGAGATGCAGGGGACATCCAGTGTGTGTCTTTCACTGAACTCCGGGGGAGTTTGGAACAGGTGCTTTGTACACGCGCACACACACACAGATAGTTTAATATAAAGTCTGTGTCTGTCTGTGTCTGAAAACTGTACAAACTATACTTTAGAGCAAGTGTAGCACCAATGTTGCCATTTTAGATTCAAAATTAAGTTACTGTTGTAACAAAATTAAGTGTACTGTTATTATTTATTCCATAATAAATCTTATGGAATCATTCTGTAAGAGTTAAATCAGTTAATGATTAAGTGCTGCCAAATCCTTTAGACATAAAGCTCTGAGGAATTACATGGGTAGGTTTGGCAAGAGGTCCACTGTGAACCTTGTGACTCAGTGGGAGGGTCTCCCTTCCCCCCCTGCACCCTTACATTCTCAGTCCTCACCCTTTGCATCCTGTCTCTGCTGTGTATCGTTCCAGGCTAACACCTATTGAATGAGGGCTTCGGTGGATCGATGCCGTGTTTATTCCTACAGGGTGCCTCGTGGACACGCTCAGGCAGCACTCTCGTAGCACCTACGCGTGCACACAGTCTCACCTTCGCAGGTGGTCACGAACAGCCGCTCACACACACAGTCTGTGCACGAACCAGAGACAAAGAGGTGAGAGGGGATCTCTGCATGCAATTCCGAGGTGTTTAATGGCAACACACCCCAAGGGAACAGAGGCAAGAAGAACAACCAAACCAAAAGCCCGTGCCAGTTTTATCCCGAGAGCTCCCAGAGGCGGGCAGAGCATCCAAAACCAATAGTCTGAGGGCTAGGGGGCAGAGGCAAGGCTGAGTGACATAACAGAGGCCAATGGGAAAAGGCATGGGAGGGGGGAGAGGGCCAGTGGCCAGCAGAATCTAGGCAAAGGGAGAACTTTCTGGCACAGTGTTGTAGGGAGAGATCTCTTTTAGGGTAACTTGGGGGTGTGTAAAGTGGCCTTAGCCACCTCAACAGACTCCAATCCAGTCCTCCTTTGCATGCTTTATCTGTGTGGTACCAGAGTGAACTTTGCTATTGAACTTCATCGTGCTTTCACAGATTTGTAAGAAAATTGCTTTTACTGATGCCTTTGACAGAGTTTCTTTAAGCAATCTTAACCACCCACTCACAACAACCTTCAAGGCATTTTCTGTTAGGCATGCCACCCCACAAGTGGGAGTGCACAAGAAGTTGGAAGGAGATACACCTGGGACAGCTGATCCCAGTGACCAAAGGGATATGCCATACCCTATGGCACTACATACAGAAAAAAAATCTAGGGGAAAGAAGGAGGAAGGGGGTAATTTCAGAGTTATGGCATTTGTTATCCCAATTAGCTGTTACAAATGCTAAAGACCTGCTTTTCTAGAAATGGCTGAGTAATTGCTGATGGGAAGTAGTGAAAGAATTTCTTATTTTGCTTTGCTTGATCATGCAACTTGTGCTTTTCCTATTAAACTGTCTTTAACTCAACCCATGAGTTTTATCACTTTTATTCCTTGGATTCTGTTTCCCATCCTACTGGGGACAGAGCGAGAAAGCAAGAAGTTATGGGGTTTAATCCACAATACAGGGTTTTGTCAAGAAATTGAACAGCTTGCTTCTGGGACAGAAATAGACTTTCTCAGTTACCACTGCTTTTTGGCATGCCATAGTGAACATCCAGAAAGACAGCTGGACTGCACTGGAGCAGCTGTCCGTGGGCAGTAGAATACTGTAGGCAACTGGGGAGGAATATCTGCATTCCTAAGAGGTGTGACAGAAGTCAAAGGCCTCACCTGCCCACTTCTCCATTCCCAGTATCCACACTAGTCCCTCAGTTCCCATCCTTATACTCTCCAATACCTTGCATTACACAGGTAGGTGCAAGGAGAGAGACTTCAGTCCTTGTCCCCTTCTCCTGACAATGACAAACTATTCTGCTTCCCTACTCACCTCCAACTCACCAAGCAGAGTAAGAGGCTCAAATCATCTTCAAGTGAAGTTTTTAAGTTTAGCACTTACCAAATAGGTGTTTTCTAGTCACAACAAACCAATTTACAATGGCATAAACACCACTGCAATAAGGACCTGACACAGACAATCCCTTCTGTATGCAACACCCTGCAGAAATACTACATTCCTAAATGCAATGTTTTGTCCCTGACAGGATTATCAATGTGTATGCTTCTATTGAGTTATTGGAGAGACAGGGCAGGATACAGCAGTGTTTCTTACTCCATTCTGTCATGTAACACAAAGACAAAAAATAATATACAAAATATTGCCTTATAAATAAGGACTATTCTCTTCTTCCCCTTCATAAACAGTGGCGGTGCATTTTGCCAGCATCCTGCTTAGAATGAACAGATCAAGTTTCAAGTAGCATCACTCATCAGACATTTTTTTCCATAGACAGAGATGTTCAATAGCTCCCCAAAGCAGTTCATTGATGTGGAAGAAAGACTGTGAGGAGACAGTCTCATGTTTCAAAGCATGTTTCTGATTAGAGTCTGGCTTCATAGAATCATAGAATGGTTTGGGTTTGAAGGGGACCTTGAAAATCATCTAGTTACAAACCCCTGCTGGAACACCTTAAACTAGACCAGGTTGATCAGAGCCCCATCCAACCAGCCCTGAACACCTCCAGGGGTGGGGCATCCACAACTTCCCTGGACAATGTATTCCAGTGCCTCAGCACCCTCACGGTAAAGAATTTCTTCCTAATACGTAATCTAAACTTACTCTCTTACCGTTTGAAGCCATTCCCCCTTGTCCTGTCACTACATGACTTTGTAAATAGTCCCTCTTCATCTTTTTCTTAAGTTCTCTTCAGGTACTGAAAGTCCACAATAAGGTCACCCCAAAGCTTTCTCTTTTCCAGACTGAACAGTCCCAGTTCTTTCAGCTTTTGTTTGTGTAAGAGGTTTTCCATCCCTCTGATCGCCTCGGTGGCCTCCTCTGGACTCACTCCAACAGGTCCCTGTCCTCCCTGTGCTGGGACCCCAGAGCTGGATGCAGTGTTCCAGGTGGGGTCTCAGCAGAGCAGAGCAGAGGGGCAGAATCCCCTCCCTCCCCTGCTGCCCACGCTGCTTTGGATGCAGCCCAGGGCACGTTTGGCTCTCTGGGCTGTGAGTGCCCATGGCTGGGTCATGTCCAGCCTCTCATCACCCAGCACCCCCAAGGCCTTCTCACAGGGCTGCTCTCCATCTGTTCATCCCCAGCCTGTGCTGGTACCCGTGTTGGTACCTGTCTTGGTTTGAAAGACAGGTGTCTGCTAAGGAAGGCAGGAGCCTCCCTTGGAATGGCAGATGCAACCCCCTTTCCCTCCAACTTATTATAATTTTGAAATCAAGGGGCTTTCAGGCAAAGATATGGGAAATAGGAATAACAGTTCTTTACTATTATATATCTCTATGTGTATAACCAGTCAAACAAACAGCAATAACTGTGGCAGTAACAGCAAACAATCCCAAACCCAGTCCCAGCCTTCTCGGCTGTCGGGCCCTTTCCCCTCGGGTGCAGTTCCGCTCGCAGCTGGCAGGGGCGCTGGCGGCTCCCGGTGAGCAGGGCAGGTGCGATGGTTCCCCCGCGGCTGCAGGGGGCGCTCCGGAGCGAGCTCGGGGAGCACGCGGCACCGGTGCCCTGGGATCCCGGGGAGGGGTGGAACAAAGGCTTCACAAACCCCCGGGCAGCTGATCCTGGTGTCCGGCCGGACCCTCGGGAACAGCAGGCTGGAACAGCAGGCTGGAATGGTAGGGATGACCACAAATCCGGGGTGGCAGACGAGATGTATCCAAAGGGGGAACCCCTCTGAGGTCTGGGCAAGCAGGGTGAGCAGGGCTACAACATAGCAAAGGCTCAAAGCAATGGCAGGGGCAGGGCAGCCATGGCCTGGCTCCTAGCAGGGCAGGGAAGGTGGGCTTGGGGTCCCAGGATTTCTCTGGCAGAAGGAAAAGCAGCCGAAGGAAGCAGCCTCCCTCTCCATCCAAATACCGGGGATCAACTGTCCACACACCCAGGTGAAACAAGAGTAGCCAGATGCACCCCACTTCAATGGCTAGGTCTTCTGTTTTTCTTAAATACCCAGCAATTTGTCCTCCTAGCAACATGTATGGGGAAAATTCCTTTAACCAAAAAAAAACTAGGAGAACTCCTAAAACCCCAACAGTACCCTGACCCAAAGGCAGCACCCTGCAGTTGTTCTTGTTAAACCTCATGAGATTCCCACATGCTCACTTTGTGAGCTTCTCTAGGTCCCTCTGGATGGCATCCCATCCTTCAGGAGTGTCAACAGCTTGCAGAAGACTAAGATAGTAAGCTCAGGAAACCAAAAAACAAGTTCCATTTTACAAGAATTCACCTGATTCGTGGGCACGACTCTGTCTGGACTTGGTTCAAATATGAAAAACAAAGCTATACTCAAAAGGTACTCACATGCTGTGACTAAGAAAGTGGTTTTAAGAGTGACTTGAAGTGTATAGTTCGGTCCTTTGAACAATTTCTATGGAAAGTCAAAGACAATATCAACATTCTACAGGGTTGTGAATAGAGGAAGTGTTGAGAATTACTGCTCTTCCAGGCTACTCAGAACCCATGACAAAAAAATGTACCCTGGTCTCCTAATCAGCTCCATAGAGACCCGCACTCAACAAGTCTTGGCAGGAGCAACTGGACCTGGTACAGGCGCATTGTCTCACACTAGTAGCATTCCCATTTCCATTTAAAGAGAAGGCCAGCAGCCTGTTCAAAACCAGCCCTACGCTGCAAAGACCACTGCTTTATTGCCCTGTTGGGGAAGCTGGTTGCCAATTGCAGCAAGGAGTCTCAGTCTTTCCTGAACAGGGCAGTTTTCCTGCTTAGATTGCTAATTCCCAGGATGCTCACAAGTCCAGTTCTAGTATAAGAAGGAGCTCGCTCCAGCTTGGTACTCCTCCCACCCAGCGCACCAGGAGCATGCCAAGACTGTGCCAAGGGAAAGGTGTCCTTCTCCACCCTTCTCAGTGCCAAATCTCCTACACCACTGGACTACAGCTTGCAGCAGCTGACCTTCATTCAGACTGAAGCTCTGGCAAATCAGCATGGTAATTTAATAATTTTCATATTGGAGATTCTCGGAGAGACAGAATGCAAAACAGATAATGGTTTTGCTAGACAAAAACAGAGTAGAAAGCCCAGGCTTCTAGCAACACCAGATCTATTGTAAAATTTGTATTTGAAAGGGGCTTTGAAGATGAGCCAGCACTTTGCATCAGATGACAGGATGTGATTACAAAGGAGTCAAACTCCAATTATGGTGTCTTTACACTAAATATGCTTTTTTGGGTAATGCACAACTAATTAATCCAAACTAGATTAGTAATTACATTTTCAAGATTAGTGTCCCTTATCTTTCATACTCAATACATGTGGCTGGGACTCTCATTGGAGGTTAAATATTTTCATTTAAGAGCTGGAGGGACTATGCAAATCTTAGCCTACATTTTTGTGACTTAAGAACATTGACCATTCTTAATTGATACAGAAATAGATCACCATACTGTGGTTAATCTTGTGTTTATGTGAAGCCACTAGTAAGTGTGACTATTAAAAAAAAAGTTACAGCATAATTAGACACTGTCTTGTAGAGTAAAAGAAAAAATTTATATGAACTATGTCTTTTTTCTGCTACTTTCTCAGTGTGACAACAAGTTCCCTCAACAGTGGAAAACAACAAAACCCAGTAACTCTTAAATAGCACAGTTCAGATGAGAAGCTGATTTAGTTTTGAACTGGAAAAGCAGCCTATTCAGAATAAGATCACAACCTCCTAAAAGGCCTGCAATATGAGAGCTCTGGATTTTCTGAGCATTGCTCAGTCACTGCTGAGGAAAGGCAAGACAAAGAAGTTCTGATGTGAACAAGGTTATCTTCAGTTTTCCTATTTTGCTCATGGTCTGTGAAAGACTGAGAAGAGAATCCCATAGAGCATGCTGGCTCAGGACCTCTGGCAGCTCTTTGGGAATGACAGATATATGTGACAGTTTGTAGTGGAAAGCCAGCTTTCCATAGATCTGGTTGTGTCTACTGAACAGCAAGACAACTCTGACAGCCAGCCTATCCAGGGGGCCTGGCTCGTTCTTCTGCAATGCTCTTTTCATCTACAGAATGTTTGGGGTTTTTTTCAATCCTGCTTATTAAAAGAAAACAACGAAAACTTCCTTGAACTTCAGACTTTTAATACTCACTGCTCAAAGAAGCCATTCCTTCTTGCGCTTATTTCTCACAACCCTTTCATTCTTGAAGTGGTAGGTTAGTCTTAGCTTGACTTGCATCTAGCTGCTTATATCTGGTATCAGTTCAAGGAGGACCAGAAACTGACTGCTGTCTTTCTCTGTACTGTAGGAAAAAAGATTTTTCCAGCTTTTGTGACAGCACAGAGGGAAAATGACAGCACTCCTTAAAATGGTGTCTGTTCAGGGTGAGTGATGGAGGTGGTCTCTCAGGATCCCTTTTAGGTCCATTTTGAAGCACCTGGGAATCTCACCAAGATGAAGCCAAATAAGAATCTCACTTGAAATGGCTTTCCAGTGAAGTTGTGGATTGGCTGAAGCTCGAATTTTTTGGTAGCAAGGCAGCATGGACTGTCAGTGTTTAGATTTTTCCCCACCATACAGTATTCTCTTGATGTGAAGACACCCACAAGAATAAATGTTTTCTCCTTTGGTTTGATAAGAGGGATAGGAGAAATACCAGGAAAAAGGAATTTTTTATACAAGAAAGTGTTCGTAAAAATTTTTTATACAAAAAATCACTTGTTCCAGCTGTCACAGATCCAAAGTTCTTTTCATACCTCAGCTGCAGCATTTTTGATATCTCACAGGCTAATTCTAACTCAGCTTAAGTATTCAACTCCCCAAGAAGTTTAATTATGTTTATCATGGTATGTCATAAAATTCCCTGAAAGGATAGTCTTTAATTACAATCCTGTTTGCTTTGACAGCACATTTGTGAATTGTATGTAACATGATTATTATTTTGACTACCAGTAAGCAGGATTAAAACATTTTTCTACAAGAATGAATTAAACCTGCCCCAAGGCTATTAGGTTCTGGTTATTTATTTTCTAAGTAAGTAGATCACCCGGCAAAACTAAGTTGCTAACATTATTCAAATTGTCCTCTTGCTTTATCATAATTAACATGAAATATATAGACTTAATATTCTCCTGATTAGTACCCGAAGCTGCTGCACAGCATGGAGTGAGTAAATGCAGCATAGTTTACTATGCTCTTTCACAGCTTTGTTAATCCTAACACACTATTTGGTTTATGCAATCGCCTGAGTGATCCTCTGGAAAATCAGGGTAGACCTCTGAACAGGACAAAACAAGCTGCTGTTGCACTCATTCCAGATCCAGAAAGTGAGGGTTTTGCTCAAGTTTGGTTTGAGGGCTGGAGGACCATCTGGAGAATTCTAAACACAATAGTTTAGTTCTGGCATAAGCAGAACTTTATTTACCACTAGAAGGTTTCTCTTAACGTCTTCATGAATTAAATTCCCCTTGTGTCTTTTAAAACGCATTTCTAGTTCTCTGTTCTTGCTGAGAATAGAGAACAGCTTATCCCTTTACTCAATGTACCAGTCTTCTTACCTAAAGAATTGATAATGGCCATACCTTGTCACTGTAACCTGGATATGAGCAATCTCTCTTTTAGGTGACATCATGTCCACAGCTTGAAGAACTACCTGAGACACAGCTTATCCCTACTTTCTGGATCCCTCCAGAAGTACTAATGTAAAGGAAAATCATGAGAGAGACTATAAGCAAGAAAACTATAGAACATGTACCACTGCAAACATTATTTTAGAACAAGATACCCACAAAATGTTTTGAAAATGGTGAGGGGGTTATGTGTGCCAATCTGCTGTTAGCTGAGTTTGCAAGTCTGCATTCAGTTTGAGTCAACACTATTGAAAATGCAATATTCTATGATTACTTGTGGCTCAAGAAAGGAAAAGAAATTCCTCCTAGACATAATAAGGTCTCCCAGTGAATTAGGGGGCAAATGTGAAAAGTACTAAGAAAGAAGATAGACTAATCAGCTGAAATGACAGTGAAAGTAAAAGATCCATAGTATCTACCATTAGCTGGTCATGTCTCATTGGATGCACATGAGAGAAACCTCAGGGAAAGGGGACTCTTTTATAGTGTAAAACCTGCCTTTCAGTCCCTAGGTCAGTCCTGCCTACACAAGGTTCCACAGATGCAGCAGGAAGGTCATACAGACGTCCCACCCCAGACATGCTGTGAAGCACCTCTCCATAACCAGGACTCTTCCCCAGCTCTCATGGCCCTTCTACTCTTTGTGACAGCAGTCTTTATTTCGGGATAAATTGCCAGCCTTCAAAATCAGTCTCAATTATTTTCTCCTTTTCCCTCAGCCAAATTCATTACTGGAGAGGGCAATGTGATTATCTCAGTGGTATAAGCGAGCCTTGGTGGGAAGAGTTCTGTGACTGGAATACTGTGATGGACAGTAACCGGCTCTTCAATAGAGATAAGCAGGGCAGTTGAGGTGGTGGGATAGCACTCTGTGTAAACCAGGGGTTGTACTTTACAGCACTCGCAATTGGGGATGACATGTTGAGACTTTCTGGGTAAAGAATAGCAGAAAAACTAACAAAATAACAAAGTAGAAGCAATTCCAGGAGTCTACAACAGGTCATCCAGCCGGGATGGTGACAGTAATGTATGATTATTCTGTCAAGAGTTAAGGGAAATCTCTAGATCAGTTGTTCTTATGGGCAAATTCAACTTCCCAGATGTGCTGTTTGTAAATAAAAATGGTCTTGTGGGTGCTGTGATGATCCATGGCTGACTTGGCCATTATCATTAAATGTTTAAGTTTAAAGGCTGTGGTGGTATGCAGAAAACTGTCAGCAGAGCTACTACCATGGCTTTTGGAAGAGCAGACTTTAGACTCCTCAAGAAACTAGTTAGTAAAGTCCCCTGGGAATTGGTTTTCAAGGGCATTGGGGTTCATAAAGGCTGATCAATTTTAAGAGCTATCTTTTGAGAATGCAGTAGCAGAAGCATGTATAAAAAATCAAACAAGTGAGGCAACAGTTCAGCTTCACTGAACAGGAGTTTCCTTCTGGAACTTGGAGGAAAAAGATTTGTATGATGTTTGGAAGAAACTTTAGGCTACACAGGAGGACTACTGAGATGCTGTGCAGAGAAAATTCACATGGCTAAAGCTCAGCTGGAGCTGAAGACAGACATACTATGGTAGATGGCAGAAAGGCTCTTAAAAATATTTGTATTTTAACTGTAAAAATGTTGCCCATTGCATGAGGAGGTTAGTCACCTCAGAAACAGAAATGAAGCTAAAGCAGAGACATTTCATTCCTTCTTCAAATCTGTCTCTAACGTCAATGGAGGGCCTTGTGACATTTGGAGCTTCGGGTGGAGGACCACAGCTGTGGGAATTATAAAGATCCCAGCCAGCTTTGAACTTGTACTCTATTTTCTGCTGCAGATGAATGCACAGAAGTCTATGGGGCTCAATTGGATTCATCCCAGGATGCTGAAAGAGATAGCTGATGGTAGTGTAGGACCTCATTATTTATCAACAGTCCTGTGAATCTGAAGAGGTCTCAGTCAACAGGAAGCTAGCAAATATTATTCCTATTTTCAAGAAGGGCAAGAAAGAAGACCCTGATAGTTATAGGCCTGTCAGTCTCCATTCAGTGTCTGGTAAAATTATGGGGAAATTTATTCTGGGAGTTATTTAAAGGCGCTTCAGAGGAAATGCAGTTGTTGGTCAAAGAAAACATGGGTTTGTGAAGGGACTGTTATGCCTTACTAACTTAAGATATATATCCTTTTATGAAAAGGTTACAAAAAGGTTACACATCTACCAGATGAATGAAAGGCAGTGGATGTGAGGGGTTTTTGTTTCAGGAAAGTTTTAACTCTGAGTCTCGCTGTATCCTTCTGGACAAAGTGCCCAGCATCCACGTACACAGTACACTGCATGAACACTTGCCTTGAAGCCTCTAGCTCAAAGATTTGTAGCAAACAGGGTAACATCTGGTGACCAGTCACTACTAGTGCTCCCCAGGGCTCAATTTCAGGCCCTTTTCTTTTCAGTGTTTTTGTCAGTGACCTGGACACCGGAGCTCAGTGCGCATTAAGAAGGTTTGCTGCAGTATTAAGCTAGGATGAGCTGTGAATTCCCTTGAGCATAGAGTCTCTCTTACAGAGAGATCTTGATAGATTAGAGTGCCAGGATTCACCAACCATATGGATTTAACAAAGATAAATGCCTGGAATCAGCTCTTGCAATGGTGTAATCCCGGATGTCTGTACAGTTGTGGGGACTAGAGGCTGGAGTGCAGCACAGCAGAAAGGGAATTGGTGGTTTTCCTTGATGATTAGTTCATTGTGAGTCAACAACGTGCCCTGGACCCCAAAAGGGCTTTAAGTATTGCATTAAGCACACTGTATGTAACCAGTCCAAAGCAGTGATTATCCCACAATATTCAGATTGGCACAGCTTCACATCAGGTGCTGTGTGCAGTTTTTGGCTTCACAGTATAGGAAGGATATAAAAAATATTAAAATGTGTCCAGAGGACGTCAACAAACATGAGAATACATGGGAGCTGAGCAAAAAAAGGAGGAAAGGAGCCCGTCTAATCATGTTTTGTTCAGCTGGCACAAAACGTATTTGTCCCATGGCAGAGATCATGGAGTCACACAATAATAGGACCATCAAATGCTTGGGTTTGAAGTGCTCTTGTTATTATAAACAATTTTAAAAAAAATTATTTTACTTTCCTCATAGACTTTAAAAACATATAAACATGTGTATTACTATGTACGTATGAGCATAAGTCAAGCTCATTAGAAGTTCATCCCAATAGAGAGAGAACTCACAAGCAGATCTCTTGGTAGAGAGGGATTAATACAGGAACATAATGCTTGCTGCTATCTGCAGCTGCCACTGCAGCATTAGATATTCTCTTGTCCTTGAGATTTTCTTGTCAGAATATCCTGAGACTGCTTTCATTACTGGAACAACTTGTGTCTCCATGACATAGGTCAAGTTCTACCCTAAAAAGACCTTGCAGTATATTTAGATTGTGGATGAGAAAACAGATGTTATTGTGGTCCCACATTTAACATTGTACCAGGACAGTTTGAAAGCTGTCACCAACTTTTCCACAATGTTGGTAAACTGACCGGAAGCAGTCAAATGGCTTGCACAGATCTAAAGGAAGGCAGTGCTTGGGAAAGGGCTGCTCTAGAAACTAAGACCGAATTAATTCCCCTTGCAAGCGAACTTAGAGGGAAGTCTGCTCTGGGAGAAGTTGTTGAGTAACTTAATTGCTGATTTATAAAGCAGCAGCAGGAAAAAAAAAACCTTAATTTTAAGTCATCAGGTGGTTTGTGGTGTTAAAGTACACTTTGAATTCCCACATGAGTGACATTTAAAAGGAGTTAAAGGGCAGAGTACATATTAGTGAATTAAACTGCACAGATGGTGTAATTATGCAGAAATAAGCATCAGAAACACAGGGAAGTTAGTGTTACACTTAAAATGAAATCTTAATATATGAAAATCCAGTTAAAGAAGTCAAAGAGCCTTATCTTTGCCTTATAGTGACACTATGAGGGAGAAAAGGGAAAGGGAAAAAAAGCACTAAATTAAATGTGCCTTCAATTTCACTGACAAAATCTAAAATATTTAAAGTGTTTATCATAAATACACAGGCTTCCCTCTCCACTACAGCAAGAGGGCGGATCAACAATTTCCATCTTTTAATTGCTGCTAGGTTACAGACATGAGTCTTTCCTTGCTTTGAGGGATTCTATGTGAAGACAACCACATTTCTAGACTTAGTGACAATACCTTTAAGTCATGTGATTTTCAACAAGCACAGGAAATTACAAGCAAGCAGCTGATTATGAGCCAAAAGAAACTGAAAAGTTTAGTACTGAAGGCAAAGAAACAGCCTGGGAATGAGAGTATGCCATCATGAAAGCAGGATTACAATCTGCTTTATGCAGATTTGTAGCACAGACCACTGCTTGAAGTTTCCTGGAATCAAACAGTGGAAGTCTGAAGTGAAAGACCAGCATCTGCCCGGTAGGCTATTAATGGTCAAGTTGTTCTTTTGAAGGACAGTGACTTGTGATGCTTATCTGAATCAGTGAAGAAAAAGAGGCCCAAATACTTTACTAAACTGATCAGAATTATAAGTGGCCAGCACAAGAATCCAGATGAAAAAAATATTTTTGATGCTGACAAGAAGGAGAAGAATATAGAACTCCTTTCTCAGAGTGCTTGGGTATCTTAGTTGTTGGTTTAGAGATTAAAAGCAATTTGTTGAGTACCTGCCAGGTAACCAGGCTTCCTCACACACCTGTTTATGAAGAAGCATCAGTCTTCTAGTACAGACCATCTTCTAGAACGACAATTCAGATTACCTCATCTTGTCAGACATTTCACATACAAAGAGCAGATGCAATGACAGAATGAAGTCCAGAAGTGAACTGTCCACCAATCAGACCGCCAGTGACATTATATACGGAAAATAGGAAGTTCTTTGACTTTTTGGAAGTCATAGAAATATGACTTCGTTTTCAGCACACTACCTCCTACAGCTCCACTGTCCCTTCATGGAAGAAGTCTCGTCAGGTTAGCACTGTCCATTGTATACCAAGACTTCCTTTCCCTAAGGTAAACAGAGATCCACAGAAAATCCAGGGAGAGGCCAATCAGTCATTCATCATCTTGTGCAGCTCCTGCCCAGTTGACTCAGCACTCCAACATTTGGAAAAGATTATAAGAATGAAAGCACAAACCACTGGACCCTTAAAGCTACAGATGCATTTTTCTCACCACCCAGCGAATTCAGCGTGTATCTGAGGTTAATCATGGTTACCACATTCCATTTGCACTTGTCCCAAAGCTAGTTCTTTCTTCCCAATCAAAACAGTTCAAGCATACAGACTCACGTCCCTCCATGGTCTCAGGTGTTTCAGACACACATCACTTAGTAAAGCACCCACATGTGCCAGGGTTTTTTAGTGAGGAGCAAGGAAGAGCACTTAGAGGTCACAGATTCTGACTTGAGGCTCAGGATCCAGCCACTGTTCTGGTGCCTCATCCAACAGCAGGCCTTGGAGATACCTTCAAGTGAAGCTGATTGGTTGTGCCTTTAGAAAGGTGGGAGCATCTGTGTGTCCCACAGAGATAACATCTCAAGACACAAATGCTTGCAACTTCTTCCTATGTGGATATCTTTCAGTTTAGGAGAGTGGCTGTCAAGTGTTCCCTGTTCTCTGAAATACACCAAGTACCAGCACATCCTTTTTGAAAAAATCAGTTTTCAAGAAGTTCTGGGTGTCAGGACCTGACCACTGGGATACATTGCCTTGCAGAAGTTGGTTTTCAAATCTCTGGAGGATGGTTCTTACCTGCAAGTGTTTTTAGGCAAGGCCTAAATTCACCAGTGCAAAGAAGAAAATGGGGTCAGATCAGATAAAAACCTCACTAAATCAAACACTAAGCAAGTGCAAGAAATATGGTCTTGATAAACAGATCATTTTAGGTCATGATTTGAACAGCAGTTTCACATGAAAATGCAATAAATACAGCTGAAAAAGAGGTGGGCATCTTCATTAAAGAATGCCACTACCTTATTTTATTAATCTCAGCAATGAAAAGTGCTAATCACAATGCTGAGTTTCACAGGAAAATAAAGAGAACTCCAATTGAGAGCTGCCTCCTTTTCCAAGACTATGCCTTTCTTTGAATGCTAAATATGGGGACTTTTCTTGTGCATTCATTGACCTCATCAAACTGTCTGGATGAAAGGAAGAGAATATGATGATTAGCTATTGAATATGCTGAAATAGGAGCAAGAGTAAATTGTGTGTGAACTGAAATGGGTTTTTGAATTTTTGAGTTTCTAATTTAATTTTCATTAACACATCAGAAATACAATTTGTCCTGCTAGCTGTGGTTTCGGTAATACCAATTAGCCAGTCTCAGGGCGTGTGTGATTATCAAGACATGGGCATAACCTTTGAAAGATGGAAAGGTTTTTGTCTGTTTCTTAATTCTCTTCTGTGACAATTATCTCTGTACAAGAGTATCTTTCACTATTACTGGCGTTTATTAGGCAAAAATCAATTTTAGCAAAAACAGAAAATTAATTTTATTCTTAGAGTCTCAACAAAATTAAATCAATGGCATATTAAAGGTCACACATAAAACCAAGAGGGAGAAGGAATTTGGCTATTACTAGTGCAAGCTCAAAGATGACAATTTCATCAGCAATTGGAATTTCCACCTGAGCCCTCGCAGAAAAAACCTTCCTAATTCTCCAGTTGTGGAGGACTTCCCTAAACCTTGGATCTTTGCTGAAAAAAGGGAGGAGGAGAATTATCTTCAATTTGTGTTATATAGTTTGGATTTTGGGTGTACACACCCTTTCTCAGGTGTGAAGAAGAATCAGTAAAGTTCGAAGAAGCGCCACAAGCTGAACTCCTAAATGTGAAGCAGAAACATTTTGCAAATATGTCCCTGGAACTCATCTCACACAAGTCCAACAAAATACAAACTTGGTAGCAAAAAGCCCAAAGTTAAAACAAAGTATTCAGTCTCCATAGTAGTATATGTGTCATGTCACTGCTTCGTTGTTCGTTACCTATTTTTACTGTTCAACAAATAACTTATAAATCAAGAAGACTCCTAAAGCTGTAGACAATAATGAAGGGGGTCAAAGAATTCAAAGTGATGAAGAAACTGTCATACTCATGGAATTGGAATTCTTTTTTCCCTGACTGCATGGAAAACCACAAGGACATTTTTGCTGCAGTATGTACATGGCCATCAGGCTGAGTCTGCCTTCCTGCACCAATATGGCCAGGTTCTTCAACACAGCCTTTCACAGGTCATGTTTAATCAGTGTTCTGTTCCTGAAAATGCATAGTAGAGGTCAATCATTTGACCAAATATTATCAAATGTAGTTACCATGAGTATTTACTATATTATGAAATTTATGTCTCTTGAATGAATTTTCTATATTTATATTCATTATTTGCCTTTAAATTGCATTCCTTTGGAGCTATAAAGAAATACAGCAGCCTGAGAATGACAACAGGGCTTTCTTCAGGCAGGGATATCCATGTTTCTCTGCAGAAACAGAAATTAGGCAAAGCAGCAGACCTTTATAAGTCACAGCCAGTAGGTGAGGTATGAAAAAAAAATCCTGTACAGAGGTAGACCATTTTTTTGGTACCTTTGTTTTCCTCAGTAGTTGTCATATAGGAATATGCAATTTTGGAAAACATTTAACTACCAGAATCAGAATCTATGGAATTGTTTGGAAATTCCTCTCTGGATTCATGCTTTTTCTTGTGGTCATTTCCCATGGAGTCTTTCCTCATTCCACTAATCCCACCTACTTGTCTCTTTCAGGATGTCTCAGTGCTTAGGCAAGAGAAGCACAGCTGCTTCCCACTTCCAAGTGACCTTGTAAGAACCATTAGCTAGTCACGCAAGAGAGAAAATAAAAGAGCATCTGAATAGCCTTAAGGTTTCTTGACACAAAAGGCCAAAAATAGATGCACTTCTTTTTCTAAATATCTGCATTTCCAGGCTTGTTGACATGACTATGGATTTCAGGAAAAAAATCACCTTCAACTACAGGACCCCTCTATATCCTGCATTTCTTTAGCACCTCAGAAAATGAGCTAGTTCCAGAAAGGTACAAGATCTGGGTGCATAACACTTACTGGATGTTCTGTAAAAAAATCTAAGTTCATGCCTACCATTCCAAGCCTGGGTATGAGCCATGTGTTTCCCCATGCAGAAATGGAACTGTTACCCAGCCGTACAAAGTTTGCCAGCTTTGTCTCTTTGCAAGATTGCCACATCACAGTCAAAGCAGAATGTACTACCTTTCAGTTCTGCTTGTACTTCTTAAGAGGCAAGACCAAGTTCACTCGGTTCTCTAGGCCTGTGCCACACCTCTACATTTCTTCTTGTAAATGTCCTCAGAGGTGATAGACTACTAAAAATGAACTTTCTCCAAAGGTCTTTAACCTCAGAATGCCCAGAAAGTGTGATGTATATTCAGCGTGCAAAGGCCGGACTAGTACTGCTGTCTGCACTACATAAAGCACATCCTAAGGCCCTTGATAATGAGCAGTGTAGAACAAAGCCGTCTTCTCCCACAAGGCAGCCAGTGTGCAACGTTCAGCTCACACTTCATCAGTGTCTTGGGTACATCCAGCGTAAAACACTGATCTGAAAAAAAGACTAGTCTCAAACACAAAAGACAGTGTGGCCTAGAATAACCTACAAGCATGTTGCTGCAAAAGACAATACTTTAGTCAGGTCTGCCTAACATTTAGGACATGCAATGTCTGTGCTAAATAATGTACAAAGCTTCACAAGTACAAAACATGTACTTAGGACCTAAGAAAGCAGGAAATCAGAGCACACCCTGGCAACAGAAATTGGTCTTCAGGACCAGGTTTGGTCTTGCACTTCCCTTCAAAAGCAAAATGTGAACACATACACATAAAAACACACACACGTGTATAAATACAGGTTCAGAAAGACATACAGGCTTATCGGACAGGAAAGACAAAGGAAGTGTAAGGAAAGTATAAGGAAGAAGAGGGAGGGAGGAAGGAAGAAGAGGGAGGGAGAAGGAGAATGGTAGACACACATGAAGTTACACAAGGACAACACACCACACATAGATTGCTTTCTCTTTGTAGAAGACTTCGACTGACAAGGTCTTACTGTTTGAGAGGATTGCCTTGAGTCTTCCTTTGCAATTGTCCCAAACTCCAAGTTTACAGGAATTTCTCTTCTCAAGGAAGTTAGGAAGGGAGACAAAGCGCTATATTATCCTTAGAGAACCAACACACCTCTCCCATAATGTAGATGAGACAGTTCAGCAGACATTCAGAAAAGTACCGTTTTTCTTGCTGCAATGCTGGAGACTGATACATTAAATTATATGGAAATCCTTTCTGGGCAACTCTGAATTCTCCTAGATTGCATCCTAAGAGAAAGAAAGCAAAACATCAATATGTTGAGCTAAAAATTCTGGTTTGTTTTGGTGTGAGTCAGAGGTTTTCTGCAACAGTGACTTTCCCCATAAATAGAAAATTCTGGTTCAGTTCCATTACTGAGAAGATATCTAGCAAATTCAAAGCATCACAGAAATCCGTGCATAGCAAGTGTGTTGAATTCCTGTGAAACAAACATCAACTCCTTATGGTGTGGTTAGTACTCATTGCACCAGAGACTGACTTCATGGTTTAGAAGACAGAATGAAGAATCATAAGGCCATTTTTACCGCAAGCAAAATCCTCAATACAAAGATGATGAATAAATGAGTGTTTTTTCCAAAACAAAAACAAAAACAAAAAAACAAAAACAAAAGCAAAACAAACAGACAAACAAACACCCACACAAAAACAAACTAACAGAAAAAAAACCCCCAACAACACAAAAAAACCCCACCCCATAATCACTTGGCAGCAGGAATTGATTTTTGCGAGATATTTTTGGAGATTTCAAAAGAGGAAGTGATGCTTTATTCTTTAATTTCAGACAAGGACACGTCAAATTTTTACTTTCAGCTCCTGAAGAACATTTTACAAGGGATTTAGGAAGATTAAATTCCTTGCAGATTACATTTAACATATATGCCAGCTCTGACAGCAACTTTGCTCTCTGCACTGGCTCACATTTATGTCAAGAAGCAATTTCCCAGGTCTTCCAGTACTGTGAGAAATTCAGTGCTAATTAATGCTTTTTAAAAGCTTAGTAGGTTTTCTATTTTTCAATTTCAGCTTTAAAAATACAGGAAAATTTTCTGTATTGACAGATCTATCCTGACACCAGGTCACAGCTCTTCTGGAGGCATTAATAATGATCTGGAAGCCTGGCACATTTTATGTATTATGCAGTC
This sequence comes from Aphelocoma coerulescens, assembly GCF_041296385.1. Classification (NCBI taxonomy): domain Eukaryota; kingdom Metazoa; phylum Chordata; class Aves; order Passeriformes; family Corvidae; genus Aphelocoma; species Aphelocoma coerulescens. Next base: position 46,565,973 of record NW_027184085.1, read on the forward strand.
TGATGGAGATATTTTAAAGTTTCTTATTAGACACTTAGAATGCATTTGAGCTCTTAAAATTATGACACATTAATAAACACTGTAAAAGGGTGACATATATACTGCAGGATATACTCAGGACGTTTTCCATCAAGGAAGGTGAAAAAAAACAGTGCAATTATTTAGAAAACACTATTTTCCTATCAACTGACTCTCAAAAAGAAAAAAAAAATAGTTGTCTCTTACATAGGGTTCCAAGCAACATGAAGGTGCTCTGGCTTGCTTCAGCAAGCCAGTGTTTTTCTATCTGAGCCAGTTCTGCTTGCTCTGTTTGTTTTTGTATGAGTATGGCAATCCTCCAGACCTTTAGTTTGATTGTTACTCTGCTCTGTTTCTCTTACACAGTCTTATTTAGGTTCCTCACCTGGATTATGGACACCTTACTCTGAGAAAAGGGCATTACTTATCTTGGGAACCTTTATTTGCAGAATTGCAGAATGTGGTGGCTTTTTGCCAGCATTGCAAAGAGAGGAGTCTGACAGTATGAGTTTTCTGTTCAAATCAAATCCAAATATTTCATCAATTCTAAAATGAAATGCTGAGAATCTTCTTTTTAAGCAGAATCAGAATATTTTGACCCATCACTATCATTTGCTGTAGGATAATATTTCACAACATTGACATTTTCCACAGGTTTGCTCTTTACACAAAAACGTAGCCGGGTAGAGATTTCTAGCACTTTCCAGTACTCTCCCTTTGCTTAAAGCAGGGTCAGTGAGATGAGCTTGCTAAGGGACTTCTCCAGTAAAAGGCTGGATATCTTCAAGGATCTCCCCAACTGTCTTGTGGGCTGCAGAGCTGTAAAGGGAAAGAAGTTTTTCCTCATGTCAGATGAGGATTTGCTGCATTTTTATGACCATCATTTTTTATTTTCTCACCATCCAGAAGTCTGTCCCCATCTTCTCTCTATTTTTCCTGTGAGAATGAATCATACTCCACCACACACTGCCCTGGCACAACTGGTAACATGCAAGTGTGAGTGCAAAATATGTGTGCACATGATACACTCAAAATTGCCTGAAATAGCATGTGCCCCAGCTGATAGTGTTGAAGAGGAGGATGACCATCCAACAGATCAAACCATAACCAGGAGATTACCAAGCAACTTTTGAAGACAGGGAGAGTCAAATAGAAAAGCAGAAAAGGAGCATTAAATTGTGGAGATGGGAAGTGAGGTTGGAGCAGCAAGCAGGCCAAGTTTGGCATTGCAAGAAACAGCACTGCTGGTGTCACACCCTCCATCACAGATGAAGGTATCTCCACAGCCTGGAAGATCTCCCTCCCCATTGCCAGCAGCAGCACTCCAGCTGGCTGGGGCTCGATGGCATGCAACCCCCACCCTGGGTATGCACAGGGACCGCACAGCACTTTTCCCACTAGACCAGGATATATGGACCTTATGGAGCAGCCTAAGCACTCCTGAAGATTAAGTGTCCGTATCTCCTGCAGCACGGAGGAGAACTGTGGTAGGAGAATCACATTGCCAGGAAAGAGAAAGGCATGAAGCTCACATGTTCAAAGTGCAGGAGGGAACTGCACGTAACTGTGTGAATGTGGAGGAGGTGAGGGCTTTTGGAGGTTCTTATTTTGGAGGCTGGAAAGTGTTTATTCACATTTTAGTAGTTTATCTGTTGTAATGCTGATAACAGTGTCATATACTCACAGGATGGCTGAGGTTGGAATGGACTTCTGGAAGTCATCTGATCCAACTCCCTCTCCTCAAGCAGGGCCAGGTAGAGTCAATTGCCCAGGACCATGTGAAGTGGCTTTTGAAGATTTCCAAGGAGGCAGAATGCACAGTCTTTCTGTGTGACCTGTGCCAAAGTTTTATCACCCCTACAGTGAAAAATTATTTCCTGGTATTCAGGAGGAACCTCCTGTGTTTCATTTAGTACCCACTACCTCTCACTGGGCAACTGAAAAGAGCTTGGCTTCACTCCTTTTCAGCTTCCCTTCAGGTCTCTGCAGGCATTGGTAAGATTCTCTCCTGAACCATCTCTTGGCCAAGCTGAACTGTCCCGGCTTTTTAAATCTTTCCTCACATGAGAAATGCCCTGGACCCTTAACGCCGTAGTGGCGCTTTGCTGGACACCCCTCCCCCAATATGTCCATGTCTCTCTTGTACTGGTGACTCCACAACTGGAGCCCAGTTCCAGCACTGGTGTTGTCTCAACAGTGCTGAGCCAGCTTCTTCAGTACTTGCAAGTGTATCACATTAGGACTCATGGATTTCTCAATGTCCAGTTTGCATAAGTATTCCCCGACCTGATCATCTTTTCACATGTGTTCCTTCTTCCAGACTTTGCCTGATCTCCAGGCCCTGGGATTCCTGAAGTCCAGTCTTGCCAGTAAAGTCTGAGGAAAAGAGGGCATTAAGTACTCAAGTTTTGCAATGTCCAATCTCAGCAGGACTCCCACTTCATTCAGCACGGGGCCCACATTTTAACTGGCCTTCCTTTGGTCACCATGTACTTATAAAAGCCTTTACAGAAGCTCCAGTCTGGATTCTGAATGTATCATCATGTGTACAAAATTATGTGTACTTAATAAATCAATAAACCACTTGGATTTTCTGTGGGGTGAGAAAACGAAGGAGGCTTAGTAAAAGAAGAACAAAGACCACTTGGTTAAATAAAAGAAGCTCTTTCCGCTGAGCCAGGGAGAAGATGTAACAAAGGTTCTAAAATATAATATATACAACCACAGTAGTTTGCAATAAGCTGTAACAAAACACTTGGTCTGAAAGAAATGGTCTGACGCTCGAATCATTTATTCTGTTGGCTGTCTAGAGGCATGTTATTTTAATCTGATAGTAAAAATATTATAAAACCTGTGTGCTTTTCTAATAAATGTTTCCAGCCTTATCACTGTCTGGGGACCATGCTTTTTGTGCCAATATGCTGTAAATGGTCTCCAATTAACAGGGACATGAAGCCTCTGAGATGATTCTGGACTGGTGGCATATTTCCAACTGAACCAAAGGGTGGGTTTCAAGAATTGTCAAGGATATCCTTCTCGTTGTGGGCTAAGGAGCGATTACAGGTCAGCCTTGCAAGCAGTTGGGGAAAAAATTAAATTTTCTAGATAAACAAAAAAAAAAAAAAAAAAAAAAAAAAAAAAAAAAAGAAAACAACCTCACAAAAACAAAACAAAACAAAACAAAATATATATATAGGATGGGGAATAATATAAGTAAATTAGAAACTTTTCAGAAAAATTGTTTATTACGTATCACAAGGGAGCAAGGTTATAGAATTCAAGAAAGCAAGCTTATACAACTCCATATGTCCATATGTGGGTGAAGGCTAACTGTCCATGGTATGAAGTAAAGGAATTGTATAACCTTGTAAAATGGAAGCGACTGAGTGATTCTTTAAAGACTTATCAATCAGAGAATCAAGAGGTTAATGCTGATGAATTTATTACATGCCAAATTGTTTATTCTGCACTATGAACTTTTCATGATTTGGACAAAATTAATCAGCCCGCAGTAGATCTGTTGGCAAATACTTCTTCAGAATCAACACCACCACTTTCACATCATGACCTGGTAGTTTTGCAAAAGGAGGAGAGAATTAGTGAGGACGAACCAGAGGGTGATCCCATACCTTTAAAAGACTGTAATTTACATCCTTCTGTGAAATGACAGCCAATGAAAGCTATGGCTGCAGCACCTTCTAGTGAAGCAAAGCTGTTTAAACAACAATTAAATCCTATGTGACTGATAATGAAGCTTTGCTGCCCTCTGAGCCAAAACGTCTTTTAGACACTTGCCAAAAACAAGCAATAGATCAAGGGGATGTTGAACTGCTTAAAGCTATGCCCATAATTTATCATAACAGGCATCCTTGTCATGAGCAAATTTTTTATGATATGGCTAAGGAGTTAATCTTGACTATGAGTGAAAAAGATCTGCAATCTTCTTACACGATGGGACTTACAGAGTCTATGGCAGAAAGCTATATAATGTTACCTGCTTATTGCAAAACTTTATTTAAATTGGTTATGACACCAGGACAGTATTCAGTTTGGTGATCTGAATGCCAAGATTTATGTCAAGAGCAGGCACTGGCAAATATGAATACTGGTAATGCTGAAATAACAAGGGATCATCTGGCAGGGATGGGAGCTCAGACATCTATAAGGGATCAATTAAGAATGCCCCCAGAAACATTTAACCAAGTGAGAGTGCTGGTTATAAAAGCTCTGAGAAGAGTATCGAATGTTAATAAGACGGAGCCTGGCTTTTCCAACATAGGGCAAGGACCCTGAGAGCCTTACATCACCTTTATTGATCATTTGCAGGCAGCTGTGAATAGGCAAGTTGAATTACCAGCTGCAGCAGAAGATTTGTTGAAATCCTTAGCCTATGAAAATGCTAATCCTGACTGTCAAAAAGCAATTAATCCAACCAGAAACAAACCTGATATTCCTGGAATTGACATTATCAAAACCTGTACACATACAGGTACAGAAAAACACAGAGCAGATTTGTTAGCAACTGCTTGGCTCAACAGCTGCAAGTGGCTCAGGCAACAATTAAACGCTTTGACTGTGGGGAGGAAGGTCATGTGAGAAAGCAGTGCCTAAAGAATGAGCAAAGGAATAAAAAACCTTGCAGGCTGTGCCCCAGATACAAAAAAGACTAACACTGGAGTAGCCAATACCATTCTAAATTCAGCCAAGATGGAAGACCCCTGCCAAAGCAGGGAAACTCGAAGGGGGCACGGGATCCAGTGCACCTCAACAAAACAGGATCCAGCTGCAGCTAAACCCCACAGCTCCAGCTATATCAGGAGAACCCCAGGCAGTGCTGGCTTGGACTTGGCAGTTTCCACCACAACCACAATAAATGACACATTGGTTCAGCTAATACCTACAGGTTTAACTGGACCCCTTCCTCTTAAATGCCATGCATTGCTACTTGGGAGATCATCAGCCTCTATAAGTGGACTTTTTTATTTTACCAGGAATCATCGGCTCTGATTCTAGGGGTGAAATAAAAATCATGGCTTGGGGTGACTTTATGATGTGTATCCCATATCACTGCCCTATGCCCAGGAATTAGTGTTTGTACCTTTCTACGCCTTTAAACTGAGCCTGAGAGGGGGAAGGAAGAACTGAGCAAAACTTTTTCAAAGCAGTTTGCAGCTTGTTCAAGGTCACACAGAGACAGAGGCTTTTATTTTCAGCTGCAGCAGGAGAGCGGGAGGGAAGGGAAGGACTCGGCTTGCTTTTCTTTCCAGCCAGTTTTCAGCAGGTTTTTTTCCTCCGCTCTTTTTCCTTTGGAGAGTTGAACTTCTGTTTTCCTGGGACTTCGTTTTTTTTTTCCTTTTCTCTCTACTGGACTGTTTCAACATCAGAATACATTGGGAGGACTTTCCACCGAGGCCTTGGCCCTGGAGGTGGGTCCACCACCCCATCCCAGCCCCAAGGAGGGGGAGAGAGAGATCTACAGAAGTACTGAAATTTTCCCAGGTCTCTCTCAGCAGGGCAAGGCATTTAGCATTATTTAGCATTATTATCCTTTTCTTCTGTGTTTGTTAAATAAATAGTTTTTATCTCTTCCACTTTCCTTCAAGGAAAATTTATTTTTCCTGAAGCTGGTGGGGGAGGGGTGGTTGTGCTTCTCTCAGAGGATATATTTCTAAATTTGACCAAACCGGCACAGACTCCTAACCCACCTTGTATTATTCCAGCAGGATGGTGCATTGCTCAATGGATCCCACTTCCTATATTGCTAGATACAAAATCAATACCATCTATCAATGCTAACAGGGGCACTGGAAGTTTTGGGAGGACAGGTACTCCTAACATTTATTGGTCTAAACTTATTTCAGTACAACAACCTTTTCTAACCTGTGTTGTAGACGACAAGTTTTTACAGGACTAATAGATACCTGTGCAGACATAACCATCATCAGCAAATGTGAATGGCTACCCACATGGCCCTTGACAACTCCAACAGCAATCATCGCAGGCATTGGAGGTCACCAAATGCCACAGCAGTCAGCAAAAGAACTCACAGTATATGGGCCAGAAGGGAAACAAGCACAGCTTAAACCGTATGTACTTTCTACTCCATATATGTGGGGAAGAGATCTGTTGTCACAGTGGGGACTGATTTTGACAACAAATTTTTAAAGGGGGCCACTGATGTGCAGCTGAGACTTAAACTCACAGGGAACACAAATACTCCTGTGTGGGCTCCTCAGTGGCCCCTCAAAAAAGACAGGCTGCAACAAGCACAAAAATTGGTCAAAGAACAATTGGATCTGGGAAATGTAGTTTCTTCTACAAGCCCATGGAACACCCCAGTATCTGTAACTCCAAGAAAGACTGGCAAATGGAGACTTTTACAAGATCTGAGAGCTATCAATGCAGTAATGGCCCCGACGGGTGCACAACAACCCAGAATTCCTAATCCAGCAATGATCCCTGAAAATTGGGAATTGTTAATTATTGACTTAAAAGATTTTTTTTCACAATTGCATTACACCCTGGTGATGCACCTCGTTTTGATTTTTCATCACTATCCTTGAACAACAGTGAACCTATGCAAAGGATTGTATTGCCACAAGGAATGAAAAACAGTCCTACAATATGCCAATTCATGGTAGCAAGTGCTTTACAATCGGTGTGCAACAGTTTTCAAAGGTTTTGTTGTATCATTATATGTATTATATACTGATAGCAGCACATGACCCTGTAGTATTGCAGAATTATTTTGCCTTTTTGTGCCTCTCTACAAATTTCGTCTTTGTATTTCAGCAGACAAGATTCAAATTGTACTACCTTGGTAATACCTAGGGTTTCTATTATTTGAACAAAAAATTGTTCCTCAGTCTGTTGTGCTAAAGACCTCTATTAAAATGCTAAATTATTTGCAAACATTATTAGGAACTATTAATTAGCTCAGACCTACCCTTGGTACATTACGGAATTGTCACCTTGTTTAATTTCCTTAAGGGAGGCATAGATCTAACATCTCCTCGTAAGCTTGATGCAAAAGCCCGTGAAGCATTGCAACTTGTAACAGATAAAATTCAGACTTCTTTTGTATCCAGATGTCAAACAGAATTACCACTGAGGCTTTGTCTTATCCTGGCTGAATTCCAACCATATGCACTAATAGGACAGTGGTCTGATGATAAGCAACAGTTGTGAATGCAAGAGTGGGTATTTTTACCTCACACATTTTCAAAAACAGTAACCACATTACTTGACATGATTGTTAGACTTGTTTCCACTGGACGAAAAAGATGCCAAATCCTAAGTGGGGAAGATCCTTCTCACATTCACATTCCTTTGTCTGCAGACTCTTTTCAGAACATGTTCCAAGAATCATTGTCTTTACAGGCTGCCCTGGCAGACTTCTTGGGAAACATGTTAATTCTTTGACTAAAAATAAACTCTACCAGTGTTTAAAAGATCTTTCTTTACAGCTGCATTTTCTAACATTGTCACAGCCCCTACCTGGAGCAAAGACAGTTTTCATTGATGGCTCTGGGGAAACCCAGAAAGCAGTTGTTGCCTGGAAAAATTCAGCAGGGGATTGGGAAAACTCAGTGACTTTTCAACCAGGATCAACACAATTCAAATTAGGTGGTCAAATTAGCAGCCGCTGTAGAGGCCTTTCAATTATTCAAAAATGAGCCCTTCAACTTCATATCAGATTCCATGTATGTAGTTGGTATTTTAAAGCAAATTGAACATTCCTTTCTAAAAGAAATACACAACAAAAATTTATTTATATTGTTATCTACTTTGTATGACTATGATCAATGCAGATCTCATTGTTTTTATGTTATGCATCTTAGGTCTCATACATCTGTGCCTGGACCTCTGGTGGAAGGCAATGCAGTTGTGGATGCCTTAACTATGATAGCAACAGTTCCAAATCAGATTACACAGGCAAAGCTGTCACATGAATTTTATCATCAGAATGCAAAAGCTTTGAGTAAACAATTTAATCTTACTCCTTCTCAAGCTAGACAAATTGTTCATTCTTGCCCTAATTGTGCACGCTTAACACCTTTACTTACTACAGTAGGTACAAATCCAAAAGGATTAGGTGTCAATGAAATTTGGCAGATGGATGTTACACAAATTTCTGCTTTTAGCACCTTAAAATATGTGCATGTATCAGTTGACACTTATTCCAAATTTTTTGTTGCCTCTGCTCATAAAGGGGAAAAGGCAAGAAATGTCATTAAACACATGTTGCGAGCTATTGCTACTTTAGGAGCTCCTAAAGCAGTGAAAACTGATAACAGTTCAGCATATGTCTCACTATCAATGAAAACCTTTTTTCACCCGTGGCGTGTACGTCACTTAACTGGCACACCTCATTCCTCAACAGGTCAAGCTATCATAGAACACACACATGCCCTTTTAAAGAATATGCTTTTTAAACAAAAAAGGGGGAATTTCCTTGGTACATCACCTCAGGAACAATTGGACAAAGCAACATTTGTTTTAAATTTCTTAAATATTTCCAGATTTGATAACAAATCAGCAAGTGAAAGAAGGTTTTCCCATGATGCTTTAACAGATTCTCAATCACTTGTTTATTATAAAGATTTGCAGAATGGACAATGACTGGGCCCTGCGCCTTGGGGACATGGCCCAGGACATGAGGGCCTGGTTATGGTTGTGTTTCTCTATTCACAGGAGCTCACTGGCTGCCTACAAAGAACATCAAACCTGCTGCAGAGGGAATGAGGTCTTGAAGGCATCACAATTTTGGTTTGGCAATCAGTTACAATGAGTTAGGCAAAACATACATGACCTTTTTTGTCATCCTCAGAGGATTCTCGAGGATGGTGAATGAGGCATGGATCCCACAACCAAAGACCAATGTTTGGCTCACAATTAGCTAAAGCAATTAACCAATCTACCCTTTATATATCCATGACCAGTCCTAGTGATCCATTTCGAACATGTCTGGATGGCATTCCTTTGATGAAGGATGGCCAGAACAAGTTATACAATCAAAGATTTACACGTGGTTGTACAACTCCAGGTAAGCATAGATTGTCGTGGTATTTGGGATCACGGCAATCTAATGCTGACCAATCTGTGGCATGGTACTTAGGCAGTGCTAATGGGGGCATGAGAAAAGTAAGTGACTTCCCTGCTCTCTCACTGCAGCCTCAAGAGCTAGTTGTGCTAGGTCCTATGACAGCTCCTGTGTGTTTTTAGTATAATGATCCAAAAGCAGATAACACAGGAGTTGATATATGGCACTGGCATTTACTGTAGTGATTCTGCCTGGTGCAATTTTACTACTCTCTCACAAGTCACAACAGGGACCAATGCAATAAGTTTGCCTGATAACATATTTTTAATATGTGGAAACAGAGCATGGAAAGGCATTCCAGGAAAAGCAGTGGGAGATCCATGCACTTTTGGTCATTTAACCATGTTTCATCCCAGACTCAAAACTCTAATTGGACACTACAACACAAGCAAAACAAACGTAATGCTGAGTCACTTGGCCCCAGCTGTGACTCTGAGGCTAAATTCTGGAATACAAAAAGATTTTTTAGTTCTTTAGTTGCTTCTATTGGTACTGCGCATGCCTTGAACACAATTAATAAACTAGGCTGTTGGCTTACAAAGGAGAGTAACGCTACCAATAATGCTTTAACAGGATTGTTAACAGCTGTCAATTCTGTATGTCATGCAACACTGCAAAACAGAATAGCAATAGACTTCTTATTGTTAGCCCAGGGACACAGATGTGAAGGCTCCAAGGGAATGTGCTGTATGAACCTGAGTGACCCCTCCGAATCCATTCACAAAAGCACCCAGGAAATTAAGGAGCTCTCTGGAGAACTGAAGCAAAACCAGGGATGGGATCGTTTTGGCTTCTTTTCTTGGCTGGGAAGTTTCAGTTTTGGACATTTGGTCAAAGCTGTAGTTGCCATAGCAGTAATGGCACTTGTAGCCCTTTTGATGATAATGCTGTGTTTGCTTTGTACCTTTTCTTGTATTCAGCAGCTTATCAATCAAAATGCAAGGCAAGTAATGCTAATGCATACACACACTGTAATGGCTTTGCAATGCTTAACAAATAAAAAGGGGGGAGACATGGGGCGAGAAAATGAAGGAGGCTTAGTAAAAGAAGAACAAAGACCACTTGGTTAAATAAAAGAAGCTCTTTCCACTGAGCCAGGGAGAAAATGTAACAAAGGTTCTAAAATATAGTATATAGAACCACAGTAGTTTGCAATAAGCTGTAACAAAATGCTTCATCTGAAAGAAATGGTCTGACGCTCGAATCATTTATTCTGTTGGCTGTCTAGAGGCATGTTATTTTAATCTGATAGTAAAAATATTATAAAACCTGTGTGCTTTTCTAATAAATTTTTCCAGCCTTATCACTGTCTGGGGACCATGCTTTTTGTGCCAATACGCTGCAATTTTCTTGGATTAAAACTAAGAGAATTGACCAGTTTTCCAGTGAGATATCTGTCCAGGTTGATGTACAGGCAATACGAGCTCCCCTTCACATCCTCATTTACAGGCTGATCAAGCGCTTTTCTTTTTCTTCAGACATCTCTCTAAAAGATGTCTGTCTAAAAGACTGTCCTCCTCTCAGTCCCCTCCACTGACTTGCAATGGAAATTATGAGACATCTTCCTATTTTTCTACTGTTTGCCAGATAGTATTTACTAATGGATCTCTGCCCCTACACCTGGAAATCCATGTTAACAATCCTCCATATGATGTGCATGCAGTTATAACTCCTGGAAAACGCAACTGCTGGCAGAGTGTATAGCAATCCTGAGTACTTCAGTATCTGCTCATTATTTTTGCCACTCTGTAGGAAGTGGTGCACTTAGCGTGTCTCATGTCAAAGAGGCAATTTTATTCTTCATAAGCCTTGAAGGTTTAAAGTGCATTTTACTCTGTCAGTATGAGGGTTATGACAGACATTTGCACCAAATGGGAACAAGCACAAGAGAAGCACACAAAGGACATACAGATTATAAAGAAGATATTTTAACTTTTCTAAATCCTAAGTTTATTCCTGTGTCATCATTAGACAGGCTTCGATTCTTCTTCCAGGAAGCAGGATTATTAGGAATCACAAAGCTTTATCTGTCAGCTTTCTTCCAGTCCATGATAACTAACCCTTATTTTCAACTCCTTGTAATTTTTTAACTTTGTGGTGACAGATATGGGATGGCACTCGGCAATCCATACAGTTCAACTTTTCCATCTTTTTGTTGTTAAAGTTTCTTAATTAGCGAGCTCACAGCAGCCTCACAGCCACTATTCTTCCCCAGTTGGATTTGTTTGCTGGGTAATCTTGAAAGAACCTCCGAGGACACGTGATTTAAGACAAAGAAACAAAACAATCTCTCTCTAAGTCAGCTGACTTAACTCACAGACATTTTGTGAGCATTCTTTAGAGAGCTGTCTGAAAGGAAACCATGGTGACCTTAGGAAAGGAGTAGTTTCAAAGTGTCATACCTTCTTCTGCTTTATATGCTTTATATTTTCTATCTGACTTTGTAGTGTTCTTGTGAAGGTGGAGAGCTAGAAGTTGAATCACAGAAATTCCTATAAAAAGAGTGTTTACAAGCGCTAACTGTTTCTCCCTGAATATGAGTTAGATAGTTTGGAATGCAAGGAGCTGTCAGCCAAGTCAGATGAGGCTACTGAAGTAGTTGTACAAGCAGTCCTGTAAACCACTGAGTACAGGTGTAAGCTCAACACTAAAAGGACCGGTTCTGACACAAAGACAATGGTAAGATCTTTGAAATCGTGGTCTTTATTTTAGACTCAGTACATCTGATAAGTCAACCTATGCTGCTTTATTTCAGCTTCATTCTGGCTAACAGAACATTAAAAAGGAAATGCTTCTCAGAGTTATCCAAAGAGTCAAAAACAGGCACAATTTTCCTGTTTCTGATTTGAAGGTTTTTTTCCAAAACATCAGTGACACTTGTCATTGGGCAGTATTTAATCAGTTTATGCCAGAAGAAAGGAATTTTTTATTGGTAAGGGGAAATTAGACTGGAAGCCATTTTTTGTGGAAAATACTCTTTGAAGGCTTCAACAAAAATGTGGGAAACTGCACAAAAAATTAGAAAGCGAAGGAGAACAGAAACTACAGAAGCAGCACTTACTGTCATAATGAAACTAAAAATATTCATTGTTCTTAATCCAGTGGCCATTATTCTTAATCTCAAAGCAATGAGACTTTCCTATGAGCAATCTGGTATAGAGTGATGTCATTGACATCACAGCTATCAGGTGGAATCTGATCCAGTACTACAAGGACAGAAGTAAGCAGGAAATAACATTTTTGAAAAATATAGTACAGTCTTTACCCTGGCACAAGACAGACTGGGATACTGATCTAGGTGAAACAAGCCCATGCAGTCGTTCCATATCAACCACAAGAAATCTAGGTAAAAGAAAAATCTTAAAAAGAAACTGTAGGAAAATGTCAAAGATCCTTTCAGACCAGGCATCACCAGGCATCACTAGGAACATGTTGAGCCTTTCACTGTGAATGATAAGCTCTCATAAACTACTCTCAGAAAGATAGAATGGGAAACTTCAGTGAAATGAGCAAAGTTCAAAGGAGGATGAAATGTGTCTCTCACATTGCCTAAAGCCACTGTCCAGTGTCTCATGGGAAATATCCTTGAGATTATTTTTATTCCTATAAGAAATCTTGGTCTATTAAAATCATAAAGGAAAATGTTCCTCAATTTTAATTAAGCCAATTTTCTTTCACACTTCCTCACAAATGACTTAACACAGTTTGGCATCTAAGCAGGCTGCTCTGATGCTGTCCCTCAGATCAGCTAAGCCACTAGCTGGACAAGGCATAAAGGGCAAAAGCACCATGTGTGGAGGCTAGTGTGTTCTGTTTGCCTTTGTAACAGCTGCACTGACAGGTACCATTAGAACAAGCTTGCCTAATACATATGTTCTGTCTTCTAAGGACAAAGCAGAGGCCACAGGCAGATGCAGCAAAAAGGCATGGAAAGTTTACAGCTGGACTGCTCAGAGTGACCAGCAATCTGGGTCCTCTGGTACAGAGCTAGAGGTGTCTGCCTTCTTAAAGCCAAGGAGAACATATTCTTATCATGTGGTTCATGCAGGGATCTGAATCAGAAGCAGAAAGGATATGAAATCCTATGTAAAATATAGAGTTTCCTCATGAAAAAAAAAAAAACCAGCAACTGCTTAAAAAAGGCTAATAACAGGCTAGAGGAAAAATACCACCTCTTCCTGGCAGCAGCACAGACATAGGCGTGAGGGAAGTTAAAAAGGGTTCCCAAAGACATATTGCTGTTTAGCAGAGCTCGTGTTTTTTGTGCTTGTGACAAGTCGTAATGCAGATCCTTCCCTGAGCAAGCATCCTGGGATCCCAGCTTACATCTTGGCAGAGAGAAAATAGGAAGAGCTCTGAAGGATGTTAGTGGTGACAGATCTGATCAGTCAACCAGCTTGGCAAGTGGAAACACAGCTTCACCATCCACCAGCTATTTCCCATGTACAGAGCCTTCTGTGGATGACTGGATTTATACTGTTTCTTTTGCCTTCTGATTCCGAACCCAGAGACTCCTTCTCTAATTCAGTTGAAACTTTCTTATTGTTCTCTGGTCATTCTGCACTGGAATTACCACTGGCCAGTCCTTTTCATCAACTCTTGTAAGCTAGCACTTCCAGTTTTGCAGACCTTATGCACTCCTGTAAAACTGAACCAAGCCCATAAAGAGAGATCTTTGCAGATGTAGCTGAAAAGTTAATAGGTTATGTTTGCAGCAGGCTGCCTAAAATTCCATTTTGTTTGGGGTCCTGGTGGCCTGCTTTCTACTCCAAGTTTTCTCTTGCATAGCTGACTATACTTTCTCCTCCCACCCCCATGCTTTTCTAGCTCACTGTGAACCCCAAGCTCTCCTGCTTGCCTTTTTTTTCCCCCACCATCATACCCAAATGATACGTGTTTTAAATACCACTGATTCGTGAAAATTTTTGTAGGTGCTGGAGCTATCACTGTCTGAAAGGACACAGACAAAGCACATTAGAAAGACCAAAAGAGAGGCTTAGCACCTCAAATCTAGGTTTTCCTGTGCAGAATGCACACTTTCCCTAACCCAGTTCAGTCATATGCTTCTAGCAAATCACCTCTTCTGTACAGCATAAGGATAGGAAAGCAGTGACAGTCAGCAGAGCGTCCTCTCAGCAGCAGAGCTGGGGTTACATCCTGTGAAGGACAAGCAAAGAAACACAGAAAAGAAGTGGGCTGAAGTTTGGCAGGAAAATCTCCTCCAAGCAAATGGTTTTGAATGACCAAAGCACTAGAAGCAAAAAACATGACATACAGACATGTGATTTCAGGGAGAAGAATAAATAATCTTGATGAAAATATGAAAAAAAAAGGCTTTGTATGAGTTCAATATGTGTGTTTTGAGCACTTTGAAACTAAGAATCTTACATTTCCAACTGGGACCTTTTTTTACTGCAGAATCTTCTGCAACATTTCTCAAAGGTAAAAACTGAAGCTTAACTCACTTTTTTGCACTGGGGTCTGTATTTTAGAGAGGAGAGAAAGAGTCTCTGTCATGAAAAGCATTAATTGATTATGGACAATTGAACAGTAAGAACAATTCATAGTACCATAATGAAGCACAAAGAGAGGAACATCCCTCTAATTCTCAGGTTTTAATATTTCTTACCTGTTTTTCTACAGAAATCAAAAGAAATATATTCTTTTTCCCCTCTCAAAAAGGCCTCAGAATTAGTTCATTTCAAGCACCCATAGCAAAGACAAACCATACCGAGTAAGAAAAATTACAATGAATATGTGTTTTCTAAAGCACTGAAGATAGCACAATAGGAGGAAGACTATGAAATAATTGGGGATTTCCTGTGGGTCTACAGAAGGGTTATCCTACCACATGGAAAAAAACCAGAAAATTCTTTTATGACACCTGGTCTTTCTACATGACAGGACAAATATTAGGAACACCACAGAGAGAGATTATATATTAAAGAAAAAAAAAAAAGATAAAATTGTTTGACCCCTCCTCATCAATTTTATGAATATCACCATTATATTTATTGTTTTTATCTGAAACCAAAATCCTTTGGGGCTTTTTTTAGTCCTATACCCTTAAATTTCATCTGTTCCTTTCTGGTGTTAAAAAAATGAAATATGAGACCAAAATCAGTTACATAATTCTGAGAAGCAGCTTCCACATACCTATACAGTTTTCAGCCTACTGTCAGTTCCACTTGATCTAAAGGTCTGAGTAATGATGGAAATGCTGAAAGATCTCACTGTTTCCACTGCATTCTTTCTTTGCACTACACCCAAACCAAACCTGAAGGAAAGTTCCCTTTTTTCAGCTGATTGTTTCAGAGGAAAGAGCAGCAGATCACTTTTTTGTACTTTGAATATGGAAATATCATAATACCACTGTTTCTGACCAGATGAAGACTGTTCCCTGTATTATTGTAACAGCAAATATCCATGAGCTGTGAAAATCCATGCACTATCCAGGTTGTGAAAGAGCCACAGTACTGAGAGAAATGGATATAAAAATTTAAATGCCAAGTCTGCATCCAGAAGAATTCTGTAACATCCAAAGCTGGCAGAACACAGAGACAATCCTTTCTAATATCAGCTCAAACTACGTAGCCATAATATAACAAACTCAGGAAAGGAATATATTGCAGTAAAAAATTAATGGGCTGGCACCATCCAGCTGAGAACACAAAACCAGCTCTCTTGAATCAAATTAAAACTGCTACTCAGGCATCATGTGCCCGCTTGCAGCCTACAATAGATGTGTAAGTGAAGGGCAAAGTGACTTTTTATTTTATTATGCATACTAAACCTCTGCCAAGAGGAGCCTTAAAAATATTCCTGCACTGAAATACCTGGACTATCGTAGTATAGTTGTTAAAGTACCCAGGAATAAGCATATTCCTAGGCACCCAAGAACAAAGAGCTCTCAATCACATTCTGAGATGTCTTACAAGTCTGTCAAAATCCTGTGATAGTGAGTACCACAACATAAGTATGAATTTTAATCCTTCCTTAGACACAGGTGGTTTTCACCTAATCACCACAGAAAAAGAATAAGTAGATGAAATACAAGAAGGATAGAATTTGACGACATAGCACTAACCTTAATAATGCTAAGAAAAAGTTTAAAAAAAAGTACTTGTAGTTGTTATAAATTAACTGCGTATTTCCACATACGATTCAGTAGAATTTCACTTTTCTCAAAGTCAGGCTGTTGTCCTGAAAATGTTCACTGTGTTCACCAATAAATCTGTGTGAACGAGCTCCAAGGAGCATCACAGTGTCTTCCTTGACAGGAAGTTCTCCCAACACAGAACAACCACAGCATCTACATGGTCTCAACAGTTCTGACACAAAGCGGAACAATCAACAGTGTTGTGGCACTAATGCTAGAGAACTCTCTTACAGTGGTGCCTTATTCAACATCAGGAGTACATTTGCATGTCATTGTCCTTCCTGTTGTTTAGACAAAGACCAAAATACTTGAGTAAATGCAGCAAAGATGTGGAGAAGGGGAGGAGGAGTCTTCAGTAGAGCTGTTTATAGCACATACTTACTTTCCATGAGAACAGGAAAAGCAGTTCTGCTGGATGTCTGCTCTGCAAGCCAACAGCTCACAGCTCCAATGTTGGGGTCCCTCCCCCGCGCCCTGTAGCCCTGGGAGAGGGGCCCTGGGCGGGAGGCACGGGGTTTCCCTGCCCCTGCTCAGCCTCGTTCCCCATGGGTTGGTTTGTGTTCCCCTGCGCGGGCAAAGCAGCTCGGGTCCTGTGACTGTGGCAGAGTCCCTCAGCAGAGCCCCGGCCATGCGGCTGGGGAAATAAACATCTCTGAAACATCTAGCAAGAATCTGTATATATTTGTTTCTTTTCCACGGGACTCCTGGTTTGATATAGGCGTGTTGCAGTATCCCCACTGTAACATATGGTGGAGATTTGAGGGCAGAACGATCCCCGCGACTGATTTGTGTGAGTAAACCCTGGAAACTTTGGATTCCTCTTCTTGGTTTTGTTTTGCTATTGCATATCTGGACTATGGAAGAATCGTGGGAAATGGGGCTCTCTGAGCCACAGAAAAAAATGTATCTAGAAGTAAAAGGAATCCTTGAACAACAAAACAAAAAAGTATTTGAACCGGGAGATCTTGAACACTTCTTTATGTGGCTTTTCAAAGAGTTCCCCTATATTTCCCGAGACTTACTTTTTGATATCAAACCTTCTGGATATCATCAGGAGTGTTTCTGGAACGAGATCTGCGATAAGCTAAGGGATGGACGAGCGATAGAAGCTGTCCGTGGATCCTTTATAATCACTGACGCTCTTGAGGAGCATTTGTATGGTCCCATTACCCCTAAAGCAGAAGATCATACTTCTCCCGTGGCCGAGACCGCGCGGCTGCCATCCCGGGAGCGCATGACTGCAGCTGTGCCGATGGAGGTGCCTGCGCTGGATGCGCCCGGCCCCCTCGGGAGCGCGCGCCTTACTGCGGACCCCATCCCTGTCTCGGGGTCCCCGGCCACCCGGCCGCGAGTGAGGGAGCGACGCCGCAGGCGCCATGGGTGCCGTGGGCCACGAGCAGCCAGGAAGCGGAGGTCAGCGTGGAAGCCCGCTCTGTGCATACGGCTCGGAGAGCCCTATGCAGGGAGAAGCGGCGGTTTCCACAGCGACACGAGAAGCTGTGCAGTGCAGCGCCGAGCCGGAACGAGGCCGCTCTCGAAGCAGCGTGGAGTTTGCAGAGCGGAACCGCTCACAGGCCACGGAGCCAGCGGCGATGGCAGCGCGGGGCCGTGCAGAGCCCAGACACACACCGGAGCAGCGTTGTGCAGAGAGCGCAGAGCGGCCGCAACGCGGGGGCCTGACCGAGACGCCGGAGTCAGCGAGGCGGCGGCCACGCGAGACCGGCACCCACGACGAACACGCAAGCACGTGATAGGAGACGTTCTAGCAACGAAAGTCACAGGAACTGTGAAATGGTACAATGTAAAAAACAACTCTGGATTTATAACACGAGATGATACAGGGGAAGATTTATTCATCCATAGAACTGCCATTAAAAGGAATAACCCTAAAAATTACCTGCAAAGTGTAGGAGATGGGGAAGTTGTTCAATTTGATATAGTGCAAGGAAAGAAGGGTTTACAAGCAGCGAATGTTACTGGGCCTGGAGGTATTCCAGTCAAAGGCAGCCGTTATGCACAAAATTATAAACAATATCCATTCCAGCAATTTCCCTACCCACAGCCTAATTTCCCCTTTTACCCTATACCCAATATGAACCCTTTCCTAAGTTTACCCTATCCCCAGTTTATTCCCAATCCGTTTTTTCATCCATGGTTTCCCTCACAAAACCCTGCCTTTGCCAATTGTTTCCCCTACAATTCCTCTCCGATGCCGATGGGGGGATGAAAAGGGGGAGGGAAGAGATTGAACCCTCTCCTGCCTCAGTTTCCCCACAGGCATGTCCAGAGAGTTCTGTCTCCCTTCTGTCAGCCCTAAGATGTTCCGCAGAATCTGTTTGGACATTTAAAGACTCAGGAGGGTGGCTTGTTTTGTTTTGAAACTGTTCTTGTTATGTTTATCCAGTTGTCTTCATTCTCCTTTTATTAAAATAAAACGGGTGAGATGTTGGGGTCCCTCCCCCGCGCCCTGTAGCCCTGGGAGAGGGGCCCTGAGGGAGGCACGGGGTTTCCCTGCCCCTGCTCAGCCTCGTTCCCCATGGGTTGGTTTGTGTTCCCCTGCGCGGGCAAAGCAGCTCGGGTGCTGACTGTAAGAGTCTCTCGGCAGAGCCCGGCCATGCGGCTGGGGAAATAAACATCTCTGAAACATCTAGCAAGAATCCGTATATATTTGTTTCTTTTCCACGGGACTCCTGGTTTGATATAGGCGTGTTGCAGTATCCCCACTGTAACACTCCAAGATCCTGAAGACAGCAGACCCCAGAGCCCTCTGCCTCCTGGGCGCATGCTCAGGCCAGGCTTGGCATGCTCCTGTCACCTCCATGGGCATTCAGCAGCATGGTACGCCAAGACCCTTGTCTGGAGTCACCCAACTGGGCTTAGCATCAGTAGCCAGGCTCAGAGACAGGTTTCAAAGGCCAGAAACAGGAACATCACAAGAAGGTGCCAGCAAAATTACATGACAGGAGCTGCACAGGGCCTGCCAGTATTCTGCTCAGGGTACAGGATGTTCTGTGGCAGTCAGTGGTAGGGCAGATGGTATGTACATAACAGAGTCTGAAGGACTGTGAGAAATGCACCATTAACAAGGACTGAATCCTCACAGTTTTGGCATGAGAGGACACTACCTGTGTGTACATGAACTAGGCTGCCAGGCCTTAGAGAGAAGTATCTTTTATTTAGAAACTTAGTCCGAAACTCCTCCAGAAAAGAGGATCTGTCTTTTTACAGAAAATACAGGCAAAGCAATTGGACATCCCTGTACAATATTGTCTCCAAGACACTGAAAGCTTCTTGGAATAAATCATTTTCCATTACAAATGTGTGTCCTATTGAAGGAGAGTTTGGGAATAACAATGGCTAAGGTAATTCATCTCATGTATTAGGGGTTTGCCTGTGATAAATAAAAGGGAACAGATAAGAATCTTTTCATTTTTCAAACATTTCACTTGTTCAAACATATTGATAAATAAGGGAAAACATGCATTTGAGAGTTTTTAAAACTGCCTAAGGGCGAGTAATAACTTTATCACTGCAGTATTTCAAGTAACTCCAGCTTTAGAAACAGTGGTTTGGGGTGGGTTTGTTTTAACATTGAACAGAACCAGCAGAAAAGAACATTGCCAGATTTACGATCTCAGATTTTCAGATGCAGATGCGAAATTTGGGAACTCAAATGATATATCAGTGAAAGGTATAGAAAATTTTTTTGGTTCAACACTAAGGACTCCTGAGTCCTTGTACAGCTGAATGATATAATTTTCACATACTACTGTGATGTAGCCACATGATAGGAAGTCATTGTATATTGGATAAATGACCTCTCTACACTACATGGCATATTTATTTCCAGTAGGGTGTCCAAGCCAGTTTTGGAGTTTCAGCTCTGGCTCAGATCTTGGCCAACAACTTACACCACCTGAAGCATCCCTGAAAACTGCTAGTGCAAGTGCACTTGGAGTACCAAAGAGCATAGAAGACTCTTCCTTTGACAAAGGCTCAAAGCAGACCCTCCATGAAACATCAAATAATCATGTCTGTCCTGACCAGGTACCTGAACAGACACCTCTAGAACACTTAAGTATGCAGAGAAAGAGAATGTAATTCCCAGCAAAGCCTAGATACATGCATTGAGGAGTCTGCTTTGTTAGGTTTGCAGGAAGAAGTAAAATCCAAGGTATTTCTGGTTCCATGTGCTGACAGCAGCACCCCAAGTCAGGTAACATTGTTCATCTTCCCAACTTGATATTGTAATACTCAGCTGCCACAGTAAAAGATGTCCTCCACAACACTCTCCCTTGCTTTTTATCCTGCTGCCTGTCCCTCTTTCCTGTTTACTTCTTTTTCCTCCTCCTCATTGCCTTTGAATATCAGTTTTATGTTTTGCTCCAGTTTGTACCCAAACTCCATGCCACTCCCCTACCACATAATTTTTAGCCTCAACCTTCCAGCACCAGTCAATGAATAAGCTGAAGAGGCTTAATTTTAGTTGATATGGGATGGAAAACAACAGCTCTTCAAAGCTGTTCTACATTCTTCCTTATACTAAATTAGAACAAGGAAAACCTGAGTCAATTATTTTCCTGGACCACTTAATAATACCTCTGTTTGTTTCTCAAGAATCTCCAATCTTCTTCTATTACTCTCTCCCTTGAAACTCAATCTTGCCAAAGATCTAATTAAGTTATAAGTTGCGCAGTAGACTTCCTATTCCTGTTCATCTCTGCTCAATCTAATTAGTTTCTGCATACACTTCTTTCCAGTATTTCTGATTGTACATGGAAGTTTGTTTTGAAAAGATATTAAAGAACAAAAGGGAATTTTGAGTTGTCTGCCTTAAGGCTATGAGTTTAATTAAACTTGTCAGGCAATGAAGTTGCTATTTAAACTATATTTTCCTCTTTCATTTACACATTTATTAGCAACTACCAGTTTTTTAAATACTTGGACCTTTTAACAATTTTTATAACAAACAGATCCATGTATCTCTTCATAGACTCTCCATAATCTTTGAAGAACTAAATCCTTTTGCTGGAGTTTTATGGGGGGAAATGGTGTCTTTCTGTACATTGCCAAGTATATTGGATGCAGGTGTCCAAGTTCTGGCAGCAGGGTGCTTCAACATGGTCAGTGAGAGGAGAAGCCAGGGCTATCCTGTCCCAGACTTGGGCACTTTTCAGCTCCAGCAGACCCACACAGGGTCAAGGAATGAAGGTGAGCCAGGGAAAGGAAGGAAGACTAGAGTTTACCCCAACTTGGTATATGTTTGCTTTCCAGTGGCCAAATCAATAATTCCATAATTGTATGTTTATACATTATATATATATATAATTGTATTCTAATAGCAATGTTATGTAATCATATATACTACAGAATTGCATAAGGTATGTATTTTTATATTTTATAAAAAGATATATCTATATGAATTATTTCTAGTTCATATGTCAATATAAATATTGCAAGTACGTGCATATAACAAACAAATCTATTTAGACTGGCAATCAATTAAGCTCATTTTCCTAGATCTTGTTGGTTTTTTCCATAATGGTAATTGGTAAGCACTACCCCTGTTTTCACCTCACTCATGAGCTTCACTTCCATTCTTCCTACTCTCTCCGTTCTTTTGCAGTTGGATGGTGGGAATGAGCAAATGGTTCAGTGGGTGTTTGGCTCCCACACCAATCCACTACACAGCTAATGAAAACTAATAATAGTCATGCCTTTGCTGCCTCAAGAAAAACCTGTATCTTAAAGGACTGAAACATAACTAGCTTCTGCTGTATTTTCATTTAAAAAATTGACTTTTCATGTGGAATTTTGAGCCATATTAATTTTCTTCCACCTAGCTTCCTACCTTCAGCTCTTATAACATCAGGGGGGAAATAATAAATTCATTTTCTCTAAATCCAGAGGGTGCATTTTCTCTCACTGGTTAGGTGAATCAAAGGGAAAAAACCTAATATTTTGCCTGCTTTGCAGAGAGCATAAAATCCAATGGGTTTTACCCATAGCTATTCTTGGGATGTCAACAGCAGAAAATCGTTCTTTCTGTAAGCAGAAGATTGGGAAAAATACTTTCTACACAGAGGACAATCAAGCATTCCCAAGAAGTTCCTTTCAGCTTAAACTTACTCAGATATAGTCTTACTATTTCTCTAATAATAAAATAAACAGACGTTATTTCTGTGCCCATCTGTCTGTCAGATCTTCCTCCTGCCTGTTCATTTTGGAGACAGGCAGTTCACTTCAGATTTATCTCTGAGTGACACAACAGCCAAGAAGGCAAACACTACCCAAAGTTTTCATGAAAATACATATGTTTAATAGAGAAGAACATCAACATTTAGTAGACAAATGCTGATCCCATAATAAGGAGATCCAGAAGACAGCACAATTAAACAGAGCTGGGCAAAAAAAAGTGGCATCTACACTTCAGTGTAGACGAACATAATTTAACACTTCATCTCTAGCCAAAGGTCATCCAGACCCAGACTTATGGCTCTCCATGGTTGTAAAAGAGCACTTGTGGGTTCCCATGTACAAGAGCCCTGATGACATCTACCTGTCCTTTGGGGACAGTGGTAACAGGAGTTGCAGGCAGCCAGGTCCCTTGCTAGCCAGGTCTCACAGGCATACCACTGCTAAGTGCCCTGATGTGGGACTGCCTCTGCCTGGAGGTGGCAGGTCACCATGAAAGCATCAGGAAGAGAGATCCAACAAAAAAAAACTGTGTGTTCTACTTACCAACCCAACCACTGTTGCAGTGGGGATACTATAACACGCCTATATCAAACCAGGAGTCCCATGGAAAAGAAATATCTATGGACAGATTCTTGGTAGATGTTTCAGAGATGTTTATTTCTCCAGCCGCATGGCCAGGGCGCTGCCGAGGAACTGTTACAGTCACGGGACCCGAGGGTCCTTGCCCACGCAGGGGAACACAAAACAACCAATGGGGAACGAGGCTGAGCAGGGCCAGGGAAACTCCGTGTCTCCCCTCAGGGCTACATGGAGGGGGGAGGAGACCCCGACAAACCATGATTCCCTTTCCACACAGCTCTTAACTGAATATTTCTGCAGTGTTTTGTGAATTAGGAACATGCCAACTACTGCTTGCTTTCTCTTTGTTTCTTTTCCTTCCTTCCTTCCTTCCTGCCTTCCTGCCTTCCTGCCTTCCTGCCTTCCTGCCTGCCTTCCTGCCTGCCTTCCTGCCTTCCTGCCTGCCTTCCTTCCTGCCTTCCCTCCTTCCTGCCTTCCCTTTCACCCTACCCTGTTACCCAAAACCCACTGCCATGTGCTTCTATAGGACATCAGGGTCTAACATATACAGATTTCTATTCAAAGTGTGTCATTACTAGTAAAACTTATTGAGTTTTTGCAGACCCTCTGACTTCTGTTGTTCCTTTCGATCACAAGCATCTGCAAGTCTTGAGTTCTCCCTTCCCCTTTAGCGTGGGACACCAGATTCCCGAAGACAGTGCAGCCTTGGACATCTATAGATTGATTACTCAAACTCTGCACTCTGATGATTGAATTACTCCATCATAATCCAGGTGTTACCTACCACCTGAAAGAGATGGCAAGGCCCTGAGCAACATATCTCTGGAGCTGCTTTCTGGTTTAATGCATAGGAGGAAGCTGAAGACTGTGTTGTCCCATTCCTAGTGCATTATTCAGGTGCTAAATACCTGGCCTCTCGCACTGGGACTGGGTAGACCATGTGCTTCCTCTAGAAAAAGCAGTCAGGCACACACAGCCTTTGCATGCCAATTTCAGCAACTGGGAATTGGAATGGTTTTGCTCTTTAAGTGTCGTAATGCCAGTGGGTAAAAAAAAATACTTCACCTTCTGTACTCTCCAAAGCCCCTTAACAACCAAGGGAAGGATTGCTCTAGCAGCCTTTTCTGCAAATGCCTTCCCCTTCCTAGGTATGATATGAGGCAGCTGCCTTCAGAATTTGGAAATCTCATCTTAGTGCAGTATGAACTGATTCTGCTCCCATAGTAAGAGACCCAAGAAACCAGGCATCAGCACAATTATTACTTCCTAAACTACCAAAAGAAGATTAGCATATACCTAGCAAAAGTGAAAGAATTTCTTCTCCTTAGCCTTTATTCTGTAAGAACAAGGTGAGCAAAAATCTGCCTAATTATTAGCTGACAAAAAGGAAAGGCCAATTCAGACACTGAGGAAAATTAGTTGTTTCCAAAGGACAGAGTTTGCCATGGCATTCTAGCACATGGTTCATACATCAATATAAAACATGGCCATCTTAGCTCACAGCTACTGATTTTTATCACCTTGTCAAGGCTTGCTGTGAAAAGGCAGCCTTTCAGCTACATCCCAGATTGAAGAGGGTAAGAAATAGGATGCAAAGATGAGGTCTTCTTACCTCACAGGAAACAAGATCCGCACATTCAAGTGGATGGTTGAAGGAGACCACAAACACCTTCCCACTTCACTTGAGAGATCACAATGACACTCAGTGTTCAAGTAGATATACTTAAGGCAAGAACGAAAAAAAGGCAATGTTTTAATCTGTTCATGAAGCCCTGAGCACAGTCTCTGTTTCCCTATTCCCACAGGGTAGAAACACACAGACATCTGGACGTATTGGAGCTGGTTTTCATTTTAAAAGCAGCTGCAATATTAGGGCAGAGATAGAGGTATCTAGTGTCAGATTTGTAACATGGGCTGCAAAAAGACCTTCATAATAGAGATTTCAAATATAAATAGAGCATCATGAAAGGACTTGAATAAGTTTCTCATTGATTAGTTGGATCACAGTTAGAACTATAGTGAGCACAGCTGGTTTGACCATACTGTGCTTTGCAGCCAGCCAGAGCAGGCCAATCTGCCACGTACGAAAGCTGTTTGCTGTGCATGGCATGCTTCTGTCTGCAGCAGCCTGAGAGCAGCAGTGAGCCACAACAAGAAGTCGGCCCACCCCAGCAGGTGGAGGGTGGCACCATTTGACTATGTCCAAACAGATTTATTGACTTCTGTTTACACGTTCCAAAAATGATAAATTTCATTCAGCACCTCATGCATGGACACAGGGACCAGAAGTGTACAACAAAATGAGATGGTTTTTAGGAAGATATTTGTGTGTTCTCAGCTTGTCAAACTTTTGTGGTTGGGTTTTGGTTTTATGGGTTTTTTTGTTGAAGGGAGGTAGCAGAAAAATCTAAGACTAAATTATTTTGTTTGGCATCAGACTGGCATTTTCTACATACATTTTAACCAGAAAACAAACAAACAAGAAACTCCAATATGACTAATAAGAAAGGGGGAGAAGAAGATTTTGCATGTTAAAGTGGATGAGCTGGGGGACACCACACCTTCCTTCCTCACTGGAGAGACCACAACATTTATTGCTTACCTATAACATTTGCTGTTACCTGTTAAATGTTGATCTGTAACTTTTATTGCTTATTTATGAAATACAGATATTTCTGAATAAGATGGCAAAAAGAGGAGCAGAAAAATTATCTCCACTGAAAATATTCACAAAAATGTTTATTGGCTGGTCCTCTTGGAAGTCATGACAAAATGAACTATGTGTTTTTAGTTTCAGATACTAATTTGTCCTTAAAAACATCACCTAGATAAAGGAGAAGAGTGACTAGAATTCAACAGCCCGGATCATAGTCCACACATCTGTACAGGAGTAGGAACTAGTTCTAACAGGAACTGTGAGGTGGTGATAGCTGGTCCCAGTACTTGGGACCAGGGCACTGCCTAGCCACAGCAATTCTCTTGCCGTCAGTAGCAAAACATTTTGATGGGAGGAATTTGCAGCTTTACCTCAAGCAGGCTGACTTTGAGAGTCATTTAAGCAGTGAGTCTTCCCTTATCTCAGATTCTTATTCTACTTATTACGACCTCCAGTGCAGGAAAATCATGGGCAGCATTATTGAGGACACAGCTCAAAAAGCAAGTCTGTTCTGAGAGAATTCTACATTCTACACTTAATAAAAACTGAATAAAAACTTTTCCACACCTCTCCTGGGAATGTATTGTGGCCAGCACTGGGTGGTGGAGAGCATCATCCTTTCTCTTTGCTGTATAGAGTCTAATACCTGAGCTATCATAAAAGTCTTGGTATTTCCTGCCCCTGGATATTGCCACATGATCTTATTTCATGCTGAACTTTACAGGCAATGGGGGTTCAGGGCAATACAAGCATTGTTCTTCACAAGAATATTTCTGACAAAATATATCCATAATTCCTACTTGATTTTGACATTCCAGATTGCACTAACATCTGGAGAAGAGGTGTTTACAGAAAGTAGCAACCTGAAATTCTGTGTAGGTGGAGGCCTCACATTAAGTGACAGGGAGTATTGGAATAATTTTAGTATTACTGCTCCTGGTAAGAATTTTTCTTCTGCCAGGATATATGACACATCATCAACTTTACAATGTTTGCTGTTCCTTTCTCTGACCCAGATTCTAGATTCCTGAAGCCATATGAGACTATATACTTCCATTTGACAGAGGTTATTTCTAGCCCAGAGAGTCCTGGGGTAGTTAACAGAACAGCACATGAATGCATGCTTTGAAGAGAGTAACTTTGCCAGTAATTTTTTAAATTAACTAATACATCATTTTCTTGGTTTTGAACAGTGACCTGCTATTTTCTGGTGACCTTGCCTATGATTTGGAAGCAAATGGGGTCAGTCCCATTGTGCCATCCATCCTACCAAGGTTGCCCCCTGCTCATCAACCTGGTCTGTGCATGAAATCGTATCAGCCCACAGGTGACTAATTAAAGAGGTCAATGCAGTATGTCATCTTGACCATATGAAATCCCTGTCAAAATATCTTAGTAACTGTTAAAAGCTGCATTCTCCCCACCCCCTTAGTCCCTGCATACTCATTTGCACAAGATTTTCATACTCAATATTTCTTTTATTTCAAATCCTCCTGCAAGTAGAACATCTCAAAGATCTTTCTCCCCATCTTGCTTGCCATTATCCACACAGACAGCCAAACCCTTCTTTCTTTTCCCAGCAGTTTTATGATGCAACATTTTTCTTTCACTACCAAATTCCACTAGAAAGCATCTGCTGACTTTCAGGAAGGTGTGTTTCATTGGTCATGCTGTAGTGGGCTCCACATAAGAAGATTTTCATTGCCAGTTCTTCTACTAAAAAAGTCCTCTTTCTTAGAGATGTGAAGTACAGGGACACTTCTCAAATCAGAACGTAATTTCTGGTAAGGAATCATGTGTCCTGAATTTCTCTCAGGCAATGCAGGAGAGCAGGTTGTTTAATATCAGCATGTCTGTGTAACAGATGGACTGTTGCAGAGCTGTGACCATACGAATAAATGAGCATAATTAGCTCCAAGGGGATAATGAGGAGAGAAGAGGCATCATTCACCTGCAGTGAGGGCCAATACAATATGAGGTACAGACATCTTTTGTGTCTGGACACTGATGGCTCAGATTATGCCAGGATTCACAGATGCAGAACAATTTTGTTCACTCTAGATCAGAGCCAAGGATCAAAAACATAGTATGGATAATGCAAGGCATTGATCACTAAGAGAAATAAAACGTAATGTGAATCAGGATTTATCCACTGTTGTTCACTGACTAAGTCAGAATGCCAAACAGTCATCCTGATTTCCATTTCTTTTTGATCTCCCACTAGGTTTGACAACTGAATTGAGGGACATTCAGTCATTTTTAAGCTATGAACTGAAGCTAAAAATGTTCCTGTGTTTCCTGAGCCTGAGACTGGTGTGATACAGGTTGTCCTAAAAATTCAGCAGCTATAAAAAGTCACCCTACTTTGTCTTCCCCTTTGAGCCTCACTACCTAATAACTAAGCAGAGCATTGCAAAAATTGAAAAAAAGGGGGTAAAAAAGATCTCCCCACTCCAGGGAGTCTTACAGGGAATAATGGAAGTCAAAATAATACGTGAGAACCTATGGCAGTGTAAACTAGCATAGCCATGTTGTACCGAAGAGGACCTATCTGTGGGCATAAATATATGAGAAAAGTGGGGACCTGATTTGGGCACAACATAGATTTGTAAGGATTATAATGATTCATCAAGTCATATTGTCTCCCCTCAAGTCAATGCTCAGTCACCCAAATAAGCAAGTTGGGATTTGCACCAGGCAGTGGTGGTTTGAGCACTGGGATTCAGCAATTGTTACTGCAAGCCACCAACACTATCATACCACAGAAGTATCAGGAAAACCGCATCCTTCTGCTATTTTGTTGTCTCTCTTCAACACAGTCATGCACTAAAAAGCATTTTCCTGGCTTGTTGGGATTCCTTTTCTTCTTTTACTTCCACAGAAGGATACATCTGAAGCCATGTGGACAGCACAACAAACATGGTTCTTGTAACAGTGAACTCTAAGTCTTCTACCAAAGTGACTTTGAGCTGGTTGCACAGCAATTAGCCCTGCTCTGCATACTGTGAATGTTCCAGATGAGACCACATAATTTAATTTTTAAATTAATACATATATGATTTCAATAAAATATATCATTTTAATTTATATTAGACTTGTTAAAGAAAAGGTAAATTGGTGTGAGGTTTGTCTGGAAGCTTCATACTCAAGAATATGGGTTCATATATTTGTTCAGCCATGTGCTTTGGTGATTATCTTTCTGGTCCAGGTTTCTACTGGGAAGAAATCCCCTGGGCAAGCTGAAAACCTGTCCTTTCCTTGCAAGGAGGTAGTTCAATCTTGGAAGGACACAGCAAGAGAATTTGGCAGCCAGCATTCATCCAGCTCTTTGGGGAAGTCATGACAGATCATTCACTGTATTCATAACGCTCCTAGATTCCTGATGGACCACTTTGCCCAGTAATAACCATGGAGGGAAATCAGATAAGCACCCACTAAGTTCCTTTTCCTAGTGTCCCAGGAACAACCTGAATTCAAGACTGCTGGCATGCTGGCTCACACAGTTGTTTCTCTCATAGGGCATAAGTTCTGCTTGTGAGGAACATCGATTGTATCTGCTGTGGTGGTGGACAACACCCCAGACCTTCTAGAAAGAGCACAGTGCTACTGTCAAAGGAGAACATTGATCACCTCTGATGTTGCTTATCAGCAGCTGAAGGACAAAGAGGAAAGCTGGGGACTGACAGTAGCTAGGACTTTGTGATATTGTTGTGAATGGCCTTTGTGCAGGCAAGATGCCCAAGGTTCAAGTGCCCTGTGGTTTCCCCTGATAACACCAGCAACCGTAACACCGGAAACCCCAGTTCTATAGCTGTCCAGAGAGTGACGAGGGAGCCATTTTGACTCCAGAGTGCCTGGAGGGAATATTCTATATTGCAATAGAGCCTTCCAGAGCTAGGAGACATGGTGGAAGCAACATAAAAGGGGAGAGACAGAAAATACCCCAAGGTGAAGCACCTTAGTGGCTTTATCCAGGTGTGCCTCTCTTTCCATATGCACCTGATAGGTTGAGGCACTGTGGTTAAACCCATATGAACTTGCCAGTACCACCAGGGATTCTGAGTCACAGCCTGCCCACAGAACCCTGAGTGATTCTTCCCTTTAATAAATTACATGCTGTTTACCATTGTGTCTGATGTTTCCTTAGCTTACATAAAGCAATTACTTTCTTCAAATCCCATTGTAAAATACAGTTCACAACCTGTGGGTTTTTACAGCAGTCATATTATACTCTTTGTTATATATTAAGTTAGCTTTCACTGTCTGACATAACATATGGTTTCTCTCTTGAGAAAGAAAGCAAAATAGACAAGGACTGTAACTTCAGCCATTTCCACATTTCTCATTTTGCATGATTTAATGTTTTTCCTTTGAATCAATTTGAAGAGAAGATTCTTCATGCAGGCATATATACAAATCTCCTATGAATTCCGGTTTGACTAATATGACTAAAATCACTCCACCCCAATTTTCCTTCTCTTACTTCATTTTTGTTTCTTTCTCTCTCTATAAAAGGTAAAAGCACAACCTACCAAAACAAATAAGCCAGTTTTGTTCAAAACTTTCCTGAATAAAACCACATACAGTATGCAAAACACTTCTCATTTCAGATTTCTTCTTTAGAAGAGAATAGACACTATCCACACTCCTTCTGGCATCATTTAGAAACTTCTGGGAATAGATAAGCACTGGAAAGAGATAACATTTTTGCAGAATATTCCAGTTCTGTCTGGGGAAAGGCCTTAAGTGAATGCCTGGTATACTCCAAATTGGTCCTTGCAGCCCACTGTTGCAGCTGGGAATGTTGCAGCCCAAAAAGCTGCAGCTTTGTTGCTTTACAAAGCATTACTTTACATCTGTGTCTGCTGATGAGTTTGTCTCCAAATTTGAACACCTAAATAGTCAAATAATTAAATGTAATCACCCAGGGATTTTCATAGTTGAGACCCCAGCTCTATGGAATAGACATATCATCAACTCTTCCAGGCACTGACTCATTCCTCTTACACTGTGTGTAAACACTTGATTTGTATTATCTCATGTAATAGGTCATTATTTCTGTTGGTGCAGAAGTGCTTTATTTTCTTTATGGCTTTGTAGGAGACATCACTGCCAAAAAACAATTTTTTTGTGTGTTGAGGAATGGGTACTGGTTTATTTGAGACAGAAAGCATTCAGAGTCTTGAATTACAGGCTCCTCACAAAAGCAGTCTCTGCCCCATGCCTGTCTGAGTTCAAGGAACATTTGGACAATGCCCTCAGGCACAGAGTGGGCTTGCTGGGGTGTCCTGTGCAGGAAATCAGGACATCAATGATCATTGTGCGTCCCTTGCAACTCAAGATATTTTGTGATTCTATGATCTAAGGGACACATCTGACATACTCCATTTCCTGAATGGAGCCAAGGTGGGAAGAATATGGAAAGGACACAAACTGCAGTTCTGATGTCAAGGTGAGCCCAGATGAACAGGCCAACCCAAAACTCCTCCAAAGGAAACACATTTCCCACCCTTTCCAACACTTTGGAGTGCCAGAGACATGACTCATCCCAAAGCCATGTTTGCATCACAATTCCCTGAAGGAAAACGAGGGAGAAGTTCTATTGTTCTCATTGACGTGATGGATTTTCCATGACAGCATTTGTAAGTTATCAAGCAACATGTGGTGCTGCAGCTTTATAGGTGACTCATGGGATTACAACCCCCCTCCCTACCTCATTAGCTGGATGTCCTTGTGTCCTTCAATGCTATGCTGAGGCCCTGTTCCTGCACTGTAAACCACAGTGAAATCACACTTTACAGCAATGTTGATGATTCCAGGTTCCCCTCTAAGGCGAGAGAGCACAGAGTACAGCTCAGCAAGAATTTGATGAGAGAACTTACTGCAAAGTATGGTCTTAGGGATACAGAGCTTTTCTGAGTATTTTTGTAAAGTACAGCTTGAAATTACATCACAGTTTCAGTTGAAATTATAATTGTATTAACATACTCTTTTTGTAATGGAAACGTTCCAGATATCGATTTTGAGAGAACAATTTTGCTTTTAAAATAAATTTGAATGAAGAAAGAGATACAGGAAAGTACTGCAGAATACTCTGAAAAAAGGAACAGAATAGTAGAGTTTATGATGAAGAAAATGTATATGGCACCCAGAAAATAATTATTTTTCAATACTTCTGTGTCTGCCACCAGAACAAAATAATCCATTACTCCCAGAGGTGTCAAATTCAGCAATTTAGAGAAGTTAAATTCTGGGTATCATAATAAAAGTTAAGATATTATCTGGGAATAAAAAAGAAATCTAATTAATTTTAAAAAGAGAATGTGTGTGTTTTAGTGAGAATTTTGCCCTAAGAAAATTGACCTACACAATAGATTTTTCGGTAGACCTGTTAGCTGGAAAACATTCCTGTTGCTTTTGGTGAGCAGTACATTGGCTTTTAATTTCTCAACTCTTCATTACCTCTCTCTTTTTTTTTGGTTGCTTTTCTTTAAAGTCCCAGCTGCTATATCAGTGGGATTAAGTAAGAATCTAATCCTGTCATGTTTTAAAATATAAATTTTCCTTTTTGCCCTGTTGGAGAAAATTGGAAATATGGCTCAAGAAAATAGAGGAAGTAAGGATACCTGCTCATCAAAAGTTTCACCCATGATTTCAAGGATACAGCCAGACGATCACTTTTAATCCAGTTATGAGTAAAAACTTTCACTGAAGAAGCTTCTAGAGAACAGAAACCTTCAGCATCACACACAGGGCTGTTCCTGTAGTGCTGCCCAGCAGTGTCCAAGCACGTGGAACATCACCACAAGTGTCGACTTCCCCTGTGATGTCAGCGTAGCCTGGGCTGGAGGGGACAGCACCTACATGGTTGTGTGTGTGTCTATGACAGAATAGCAGTCCCAGAAGAGAAATTGCTAACAACCTGCTTTTTGTAACCCATTAAAAAATCTGAAGTTTGTGTCACTGATGGTGTGGTTTTGTTCTTGTGGTCACCTCCCACTTAAATGTCCAGAGACAGACAAGTCATTGCCTTCTAGACAGAGGGACAGACACAGGACAGACGCGTGGTACTGTTATTCACTGCCCCATCTCTGATGGAAGGCAGGGACTATGAAAGTAAACAAATTGCCCCTTCATGCGGCCTCCACGTAAAGGACAATTTGCCTTTCCTTCAGTAAAAAGTCCCACATTCTTCTGTTCTCAGTTAGTAATTAGCTTTTTTATTGGTAAAAGTTTTTTAACAGTAGATATTTAAGTGGAACACTCTTGCAGAAGAATAACCTACACCTTCATACCCAAGTGTTACATACCTTATATATCTTTTCAATCTGATAGTTAATTAAACATTGTAAATACCCAAGAACAATTTATAGTGGTAAGTGGCAAACCTAAAGTAAGCCATTTGATGCTAGAGCAAAGACACTACAAAGAGTCTTAATACAAACATACTCCTAGGAAAAAGTTGCTCAACATTTCACGAGGATCTGCCAAGCTCCTCAGTTAATAGCTCCTCACTTGTTATATCTTGCCCATTGTACAGCTTCCTTCCTTCACATTTTCAGCAAAGTCTGTGAAAGTGAAGGTAGGATTTTAAAGTGAAATACCAAAACCCCACCTTGGGGTTTCAGATGGGAACCGTTTCTCTGTTGATAGGGATGTTTCTACTTCTCTTTTGTCTGCCCCTTTTTGCTCAGACTGACATGAGAATAAGTAGCAGTCAAACTCTCTGAAATGGTTAGTAGGACCAGAACAGCTGCTCAGTGCTCTCAAAGAAGGGACTGTGTTTGACCTGCCTTGCACAAGGCAGCTTCTCCTGCCAAGCAGAGACTCAAATGGAAGTTGCCTGGGGAAGAAAGTACATCATCAAGAAAATACTCACTTGTCAAGGCATTGATTCCCCTATTTAACTCCCACACGCATTCCCTGACTTGTAAAATGTGTTATAGAACTACAGGCTCCCAGACTGGAAGTGCCTGAATGTCTGCTGGTGAGATTCTTTGCTTGAAAGGCACAGACAACAGTCATTATTGAGCTATTACTATCCACAGACCCTTCCTTCACCAAGAAGTTAAGAGTAAAGCAAGTGGGAGGATGAGCTGTCAGGTGTGCTTGCTGGCTACCAGCAGCTACCAAGAACAGGTAACAAAAGCATTAGCTTTGCTCTTCAGGGTAAAAAACTTCAGGAGATGCCTCGCGGACCAGCCGGTTGCCTGGCAAGAGCTGGTAGATTTTCACCCCTTGACATCTTGCCAGGCCCACAGTTTATGTGTGGTATTGATGAAGGAGGCTGCATGGGAGCAGTGTCCTTGCCTTGACTTCAGCCAACAAGCTGCTCAATAATTTTGCCAGGGGCACTGCAATTCAGTCTGTTGAACTGGCTACAATCCCTGGCTTTAAAACCAAATTCCAAGATGACCTTGATAAGTCACTTAATTTCTGTGTGCCTTGTGGTTCACATATTGCTTACTTGAGCTTGAATTGTGAAGTCTTTGCTATACCATTTGTAGGCCTGGAGCAGTCTGTGCTGGGCCAGTAATAATATAATGCATATTTCAGCCTGGACAAGATGTCTAAGCTTGAATGCAGTCTGCTAGGGTATGTCTACACTGCTTGCACTTTGCAGCATGTCTCAGAGGCCTGACTTCCTCATTCTCCAAAGCATGGGCACTGTTGCTTCTCTCTATGGCATACACCTCTTTGGACTGCTTGAGTCCCCAGTTTCAACATTATATAAAGTAATATATTAAATTACATAAAGCTACTTTTTGGGGAGTAACTGGTAAAGCTTCAATAATCCACCAAAAGGCAGATTTGCTGCATTTTAAACAAGAAAGCCCAACTCCTATTTTCAGCTAAAATTGTCATATTTCACCATTTGCTTAAGCATAAGCATCTAAGGCAATATCAATTCTGACAGTGGGACCTAAAATTATTGAAGGCGCCAGTCAAAAAAAGAGCAAAACAACAAGAAGAATGCTATATATCTATTTTTAACTATTCCTTTCCCTTCTAAGGTGGGTTTAGGCATAATTGCTAAGTGATCCCTCCTTGTCATTATCTCAACATACATGATTTTTTATTTTATTTTCCCCTTCTGTCCTCTTGAAATGGAAGAGTGAAATAATGTCTTGTTGGGCATCTGGCAGCCAGCCAAGTCTAACTCCCCACATCTTCAATTTCATTTCTTCACAAAACTATTAATGTTTGTTTGATTGATTTTTCAATCTATCCATAAATGATCAAGTTTATTCACAGTCTATCAGTTTCAGTGTTAAAACTTAACTAAAAAACAGCATTAGTACAGAACAATGATGTTTCTGCAGAACTTATTCCTTTAAAGGATCATCAGTTCTATGAATATATGAATATTAACTGTTGAAAAGGGGAAAGTAGTGAAGTTCACTTAAGAAAGTTAACAGTATACATTGTACAAGATTTAACTAGTTCCCTTCCACCCCAGTGACTTCAGGGATATGTGTTCTGTTAAATGCACATTTAAACTTACTGTGGGCTGTAAGTGTTCCTGTATCTGTACATAAGCCATTCCTACTGCATGTCCTACAGACGTGCAACAGAACACACAAATGGACATCAAAACCAAATTGAAATCAATGACATTATCAAGTATGCAACTTCTGTAAGTAAGCTGATGTGTTGGTATTCCTTGCAAGTTTTGCTGGACTAAATACATTTGTATAGAGCTGGTGGGAGTCAATAGTTTCTGCATTTTACCCCTCATAAATCCCATATTGTCAAATTGACCTTTCCAACTTGGTAACAAGTGCAATGGTATGGACAGAATTAAGCAGAACTAAAGACACCTTGATATATTTTGCAGTGCACACACAGGACAGAGTTACTGCCAGAAGGTTTGGCCTGGAGAGCAGTCAGTCTACAGCTCAAGAAGGAAATTAAGGAAGTTGGTTGAACAGAAAAGATTATCTCAGTGTACAACATCATAAATATACAGCAGAGCAGCAAAAATATAAGTGAGACCCCCATCTGAGGAATAGCCCAGTGGTCCAAAATTTCTTTCTGATGATCTGTACTCCCATGAAAAAAGGCAGTTCCTGAACAGCAAGACTTAGAGAACTGTCCAGGTGCATGCCCAGATGTGGACAGGTACAATTCTACTTAGCCCTCCCTAATTTCCAAAGGCCCACAGCATTCTCCAGCAAGATTCTTGATATAGACAATGCCAGGCAAGACCACAACGGCTGCCAGCCTCTGCATTTGAGATTTAATCCAAGGACTTTCTAACAGTGAAAGTCGAGAATCCAGTACTCATGGTACAATCCAGTTATCACTGTCATGAAGGGAGACAGGGATCTCAGTGTTGGGTGATAACCCAAAGACACAGCTGCCTGGAGTTTATAAGAGCAGGCCCGACTTATTTTCACTCCCTTGTCCCATGAGACAGAGGATCCTGACACATGGATACAGAGAGTCCCCATACATACTCCAAAAGCTCTTTAAAAACCAGGACTCTTTTTATAGCCACTTTCCATTGTCCAACTGAAGGATTGACTGCCCTGATCAGAACCCTCTGAACATGTGTCTAACATCTCATCCTCTCCTGCAAAAAGAGGAGAAAACTCCCTGCTTGCTACACTTTTGAAATTGGTACTGTACCTCTCAGAAGTTTTAGTTTTGATTAATTCAAATGCATTTCAAGAACCCATTTAAAGAACATTATTTCAGAATTACACCAGTGAGATTACAGTAAAGCTGAAGGCTCATAGAAAATGTTTGTGGAGATCCAAATATTTCTTCCAGGGCTCAGAGAAGCAGATAAGATGGCTTTGAGCCAGATGA
Source organism: Aphelocoma coerulescens (assembly GCF_041296385.1). Lineage (NCBI taxonomy): Eukaryota > Metazoa > Chordata > Aves > Passeriformes > Corvidae > Aphelocoma > Aphelocoma coerulescens. Next base: position 46,602,501 of record NW_027184085.1, read on the forward strand.
GTTCTAAATAAGCCTTGAGTAAAAATTCATTCTGATCATAATTTAAGATCACTATAGCAACACAATCACACTTGCCAAGTATGCAACATTATAAAATTACAACAGACTTTGAAAAAAAAAATAAAATCTGTTTTCTAGCCATTTTTTAAAATAGATTTAAAACTGTATTATGAAAGTGGCAACAGTTGTTCAGGATCAAGATCTTATTTTATTCTGTGGATGGTTGAAGAAAAGCTACATCATATGCTAATTAAATTTACACCAGGTATCTCCTGGAATATGGAACCAGGGTCTTCTAAGGGATTCATGAAATTTTACATCTCAGAAACAGACAGTACAGTAAGACCAGGATTAAAGGAATGATGTAAGGAATCTCCGTAAAGTCCATTGTGCAGTGGGAGAGAAGACTGAGAAGTAAGGTGTGCTAAGGCACATACTTCCCCACAAACTTCCAGCCGTTTGTGTTCAAGGGGATGGTATACATTTTGCACAAGAGCAGAAGTGACACCTTTGTTCTGAATTCAGCAAGTTCCTCTCAATGCAGAGCTGAGAAGCCAGATAGAGCAGCAACCTTGAACTATGCTCCGTGATGTACACCACCCAATATCTGAGCTACAAATTAAGCTTCTCAGCTCATTTCTTCCCCATAATTGAAGCACAAATGAGTTCCTGGAGAAAGAATCACAAACAGTTCAGCCATGTTCTTGCATCTTTTGACAGCAGCAAAGATCCATGTTCCTCAGTGGGTGCACTGCTAGGAGGATCTCATGCACAGAAGGCAGTGCACACTTCATTTTTAATGCAGCACCCTAACTGAGGCTGGTACACTCAGCTTCCTTGCACGGGAGTTCTACTGGTCTTATGTAACAACTCTGCTGCAGCCTTGCAGGCATCTATATCCACTAAACACATCTAGCTGGCCTGCTGCCAAACCCAAGGATAATCTGGAACCAATGAAAGATTTGAGAAAATCCTGCAGACTCAACCACGCCTGCAATCAGGATTTAAGGGTGTACAGGTACACACTTGTATTTACAGAAGTTTGGGAGAGTTCTTAATCTGGGATGCTCAAATGAAGAGGATGGGGTCCCAACTTTCTTCTCTAAGGAAAGTTCACTCCCTGACAGCCACAGAACAGCATAAAACAGACAGACCATTGTGTACACTGAACCTTCCATCACAATTTCTCTGCCACGTGAATGACATGGTGCATAAAACAATCTTCAGCAGCTCTTAGATCAGCCTTCCTCTCTTGTAGAATGAAAAGGGGCTGGGATGGAAAGTGCAGAAGGCTGGATGAGGCACAGATAACTGTTTGCAACTGTTAACTCTTGCAGGGGAGCAAGAGGCCCTAGAGGAAAGTGATGTGGGGAAGCTGCAGACAAGATGCAGAAAGCCTTCACGGAATGTTTTCAGCATCACATCTAAGAAAGGGAAAAATCAAAATGCCTCCTCCTCCCATCTCACTGATGGCTTGCAGCAACAGACATACCTGGATTTAAGAGAAGACATGAAAATCTTCCAGACCCATAGAGTCCCAGAAGAGGGTTTACAAGAAGGCTCGAGAGCAGCTTTTACAGGGGCTCAAGAGGACACATAGTGACAGGACAAGAGGGAAGGGCTTTAAAGCAAGAGATATTAGGTTTAGATTAGAGGTTAGGAAGAAATTCTTTACTCTAAGGGTGGTGTGACACTGAACAGATTGCCCAGAGAGGCTGGGGACTCCCTATTCTTGTAAGTGTTCAAGGCTGGGTTGGATGGGGGCTCTGAGTAACTTGGATTAGTAGAAGGTGTCTCTGCATATGGCGGGGGCGGGGGGGAGGGTTGGAACTAGATGATCCTTAAGGTCCCTTACAACTCTTATCATTCTATGATTCTAGGATTCTATGATCTACTTTACTCTCTACAGGATTTCTTAATCCTGCAATCTGGAGGGAATTGCCCTGTAGTCAGCCTGAACACCACTGTCTGGATCCAACCACCCTGCAAGTTCTTTGAGTTATACTGACTGGTTGCATTTTTAACTCAAAGACCTTTGATTAAGCAGTGATCTTAATTACTCTGAATATCAAGACAGTTCAAGGTGTACCTAGTCAACCTTCCCCACACTCCTAAGTATGCTTATTGAAATTTGCCTCTTAACATCAGCACTAAAAGTATGAGCTTCCTGTGGCCCTGCTACACAGCTCTACAGTGCAGAGTGCACCTGAACCTCTGCAGTTATAGGAGACACTGATTCAGCATCTATCGTTGCCCTGATTTTTGTCTTCCATGACGAAAGGGCTCTTTCAATTCCCTCAACACTCACATCTTAGGGGAACTGCTGAGATCCCTTGGCATCAGGTGGAATCATTCCCTAAGAACCTCTATTTTGCTACTATTCTCTCCCATGTTTTTGTAAGGTGCAATGGGTAGAAACAAGAAGGAAGGTAGAGATTTCTTATTAAGAGTTCCCCAGGACTGATAATTACGTGAATAACTTCCCCTGTTATTCACGAGTCTCATCTTTCCATAGGCTGATTCCTTTACACTACAGAGCTCTATCCTTTACCAGGAGCATCTTTCTCTCAGCCTCACTACAAGACAGCTGGTCTGCATCATTCAGCGGCCAGAAGGCAGAGAGCAGCGTTTACCTTGTCTTGCTGCAAGTGGAATCCTGGAGAGAAGCAGGGACTAGGTGTTCTCCACATGAAGAACAGTCAAGCTTGTGTGCAGCTTTGGGTGCCACAGTATAAGAAAAACATTAAGCCATTAGAGAGCATCCAAAGGAGGATGACAAGGATGGTAAAGGACCTTGAGGTGAAGCTGTATGAGGAGCAACTGAGGTCACTTGGTCTGTTCAGCCTGGAGAAGAGGAGACTGAGGGGAGACCTCATTGCGGTCTACAACTTCCTCACAAGGGGAAGAGCAGGGGCAAGCACTGATCTCTTCTCTGTGGTGACCAGTGACAGGACTGGAGGGAATTGCCTGAAGCTGTTCAGGGGAGGTTTAGGTTGAATATCAGGGAAACGTTTTTAACCCAGAGGGTGGCTGAGCACTAGAACAGGCTCCCCAGGGAAGTGGTCACAGCCCCAGCCTGACAGAGCTCAGGAAGCATTTGAGAAATACTCTCAGGCACATGGTGTGATCCTTAGGGATGGTGTTATGCAGGACCAGAAGTTGGAGTCATGATCTTTGTGGGTCCCTTCCAACCCAGCTTACTCTGTGATTCCATTTTGATCAAAATATATGCTCTATGAGAAGCAGTTGTTCTGATCTAGCAATTTTTCTCCTTGAGACCTACTAGGACCCTGAGATCTTCCAGTATGTAGTTGCACACAAAACGCTAAAAATAAAATAATTTTACTCTTAAACCCAAAGACCTGGCTAATATAAGCTGCATTAAGTAGCTCAGGTCTGCCACTTGATGTGGTACACATTTAAACCTTCTTTGTGGGGGACCTGAGAACTTTTAGCAGGATATTGAATAAGGCTCTCAACTGCTATTAACTGTACAATTTCATGGACATCAACAGGCTAGATGACCCAAATAATCCTCTTCACAGTGAAGTGTCTACCTCCTCTACTTCTTGATTGTATTCTTAGGCTGATGAGCATTTCTTTGCTGTCTTACCAAAGAAAACAATAAATGCTTTATTTAGTAGAAAATACCTCAAAAATGTTCCTCTTCTTGCCTAGGTATTTTCTCTCATTCTTAGAAGGCTGTACTTGAGCAAGCCAGATTGCATTGTCCTCTTAAGTCTGACTAATTTCAAAATCACTTAAGTGCTGACAGCTGCTTTGTACAGTCAGATATTTAGAAATTACCATCATGAAATTTCGTCCAACATGTACAATTTCTGTATGCATCCATAGTCAAAAGATATATTATCTCCTGTGAAAACTCCCTCCTGTCTCTGCACATGGGCTGAAATATTTATGTTGTATTAGGAAGCATATTGAAAATGTTCTCCCCAATGTATCACGGTGTGGAGGACAGGTTATCAGGGAAAACATGAAAAATTCAGTAGACTGCTGCTTCTGCTGATGCACGTTTTTGTTCACCATTCAGAAATACAGAAAGCACAGAAGCTGTGTTATATTTGGGCAACTATTTTTGGCATCCTCACTAGCCTCAACAGCAACAGCACAGAGTCCTGGAGACGATAAAAAAACTGAGGCAGCAACAGGACTTTCAGGCAGTACTTCGGAGTGGTTATGTCATGTGTGGGACCACAACGCATCCTGTATGGCAAATCCAACACCAAGCATGCCCACCAAGATCCAGGTTTTCATGAAAGACAGAGAGAAGGGAGTGGAAGACTGAGATGGCTCCTGTTAGCATTTCTGAACAACATTATCTTAGTACACTTGGACAAGATTGGCACAAACAATATTCTTAAATGCCTGTTCCACATTGACTTGTGCGTAGTGGATGATTGCTGCACATGTATTTTATATAATTCAGGATATTACTTCTGAATACCAAACATTTCACTATCAGGAAACCTCTGATCTTTAATAAGAATGCTATTGTTTGCCTGCATGTCTGTCTCCATTGAAATGTATCTCTCTTTTCTCCTCTCAATGAAAAGACTATCAAACAATCAAAGGACAAAGGAGGAACTTCACAACAGGGAAGGAAAAATGTTTCAAACATGGAGCTTGTTTCATTTCATCTCATTGTTTACAAAATCTGTCTGACTAAGCATTGGTCTTAGCCACACCCCAGATGGACCTCAGTGAAGAATAGATGTTAAAAGAACATGGCCAAATGGACTGCATGCTGATGTGAAAGGATGAGGGTATGCAAGTGGTTTGCATACATGGATTTCAAAGTGCCAGCAGACTGAAATGAGAGCAGGGAGGCAAGAGAAGACTTTTTCCCAGTTCTAAAATGAAGACAGTTCTCTCCCAGCTCAGAAGGCGGAGGGAGGAGGCTGGTAATGGGTTTGTAGATCCAATGTCTCCTCTGCAGCAGAGTTTACCCCTTCTGTGAATATCCCAAAAGCTAGAGACATTCAGGCGCTACAATGACCCTGAGCAGATATTTTAGCTGGGTCATCTGTGATACCACAGATAATTGTAAGGGATACCAGCAAGCCTCCTCCCACACAATGAGAGTCAAAGGTTCTGTTAACTATGCCTCTAGCAAAAATCAGTGTCATCTCCTCTGTTAATGGCCCTATCGCATTTGTGACATCAAGACTATGCTTTCTCAGGAACTGATTCTGGCAGACATAAATCTGGACCAGGACAAAACTGTGGATTGTGCTGGTGCCTCCTCCTCTGATTGATGTTATCACATCCTTTAAGTCTGCAAATTCTCTGGAGAGCCCAGTGATATGGACATGACAAATGGATAACAGTAGTAATCCACCATCTCCTTCCCGGCATTATAGCTGTGTGTGCTTGCATGTACAACCCATATTTGAAATCAGCTCACTGTTACTCTGCAGTGACCAGAGACCTATTTTGGGCCTAATACTCTTCTCCAGCCTCAGACCTAGTACCTTTATATGTCCATCTTTCCTTTTTCCATAGCTCATCGATCTCAGCATGTCAGCGCCTCCCTGTCGTGTTTTACAGAGCACAGGCACATTGAGTGTCACTCACAGGCGGCAGGGTGAGGGCCTGCCTGCCAGGTGGCACTGACAGCAGGCCCCACACAGGGGCAGGAGCAGAGACAATGGTTCTTTGCCTGTGGACAAAGCCCTTTTCTCCCACCTGTGAATGCCTGGACTCTCTGGTCTGTTTCTTGCAGCAAGGACTGGGCCCTTTTTTCAGCCTTTCTAGCAGAGGAACCACAAAAGAGTGTCCTGTAATTCCTCTGGTGATGGCTTATGTGAGGAGTCTAGTAACTGTCCTCTGATGAGCTCTGGATTGTTGTGGGAAAGATAGAGTTCAGCAGCACATGTAAATCCATGCATAGTGCTATTCAAAGTTGGGCTACAGACAACTTGAAAATGAATGTCACTGCAAAGAGAGGAGTGGCAGGTTACACTCTGTGTAATTACATGGCAGAAGAGCCATAGGGGACACTGCATTTTATTGGTTGAGGTTGTGTCAGTAGAGGTTGATGGAAGTTGTTGACTCTTTTGGTCACTGAGGCTGTCACAAATGCAAAGTTTGAGAAAAGCTTTTCACTTTGTTGTTCAGCACTGACATCAACTAAAGCCTTGGTTTTGTCAAGGAATTATGTACCAATATATATGTCTTTTTCATCACCACTACTTTGCTAAGTGCTGAAAGAAGTAGGCTTTTTCTGTTGCTATTAAATGTGTTATTTTCCTGTCAAATTACTTTCTAGATTCATGACTCAGGTGTAATTTTGATGACACAAAGATGGTCCATTTTGAACTTCATGTACCATTCTTCTCACCACAGCTATAATTCTATTAAATCAAGTACAGACTGATTATTCTACAAATAACAAGAGATATTCTAGATGAAAATTGCTCTTCAATACAAAATATATTCTTTTTATTTGCGCCAAGGAGGAACTGTCAAAGATATTATTTCAATTTTTTTCATATTGGTTTACTTTCAGTGCAATGTCAAGAATACCAATGACCCTTCAGTGCATGATTAACTCTATTAAAGCATATTAATGTCATTGAAGAAATCTTGGTTAAACAGTTCCCAGAAAAAAATTACCTTAGTGAAAATATTTTAACAAACACAAATTTTAACACACACAGATGACTCTTGCTAGTCTCAGTAATGGTTTATGTCTAAAGGCTGCATGTGGACAGTTAAATCTCCTTGAGTGGTTTGTGAGCTTGGCCTGAGATGTTCAGAAGGGAACTGGTTTCTACATTGAGGGAGGATAGCCAAGAAGAGTTGAAAGGAACAGCTTGCCTACAAATGTGTTTATCAAGCCAGATCTATGCCTCCGACCACTCCACTAGCCCAAAGGTTTGGCTCATAAACTTCTCTTTTCTTATAAGGCAAGGATCAGATCTCACTCACCATGTAGGATAGGCTGGCATTCAGAGGCACGTGCTACACAAAGTCCTGGTAATGTGCCTTCACAGCAGTCTCACACTTTCCTGGAAGGATCTGCAGTGCAGAGAGGACACATGGCTGGTCAGCTTTCAGTCAGCATCCAACTGGGTGAGGGCTTCAGTTGCTAAATGACCCTCAGCTTTTCTCTGCCTGCCCAAATAGGAGTCTATCGACCATAAGGTCACAACTCAGGCAAATGCCTGTGCAGGAGGGCATGTGGCACAAGCCTGCTGCAGCCAAGAACAAAACTTCAACCACGAGGACAACCCCTGCCTTCCCTTCCCTACTGAGTGATGCACTGCTAGGGCCAGCCACAACATTGCCTCTGTCCTAGTTCCTCACAGCAAACAGAGCAAGTCAGAAAATCCTATCTGGCACATCACAGTGGCCACAGTTGAGGAAAGAATCTAGGATGCCAATCTGCACATGCTTCTAGTGTACCTTCAGGGTAAAAACCCAGAAATTAGTTGTGGATATCCCACTGAGATTTCTGAGTCAAATCTCCAGTAATAGAGAGTGTACAAAGGTTTGTTTTCTGGTGTTTAGGAAAAGAGCACAAAACTGATTCTCTTGTGCTCTGGGAAGTAGTGACATGGTATGAACAGTATGAACAGTTCTACTTCATTGGCCTCAGACACACAAAAGTAGAGAGGCATAATAATCAGTAGCAATGCTGGCAAGACTGGAAAACAGAGCTGTGATGAGGCCTGATGAAATGTTGTGTTCTTCTGGACATGTGTTAGCATGCAAATCTCTCGATAGCTAAGGCTGATAGCTGTTGGGAACTGTTCCTTACCCAACAGACAGGACTTTCCTAAGAAACCAGACAGTTTATGTTTCATGAGCCACTGGAAGACACCGAGATGAAAAAAAAAGAAAAAAGAAAGTGTGCTGGGGACCTTGAGCATTGCATGCTGAATGTCTGGCACTCTAGAGCACTCATGAATACTCCTAAGGACCAGTGAGAATAAATAATTTTGCATTGACCTTAGTGAAGTAAGACCATCTTTGAGTTTCTGTAATGAAATAATTCTTGCAGCACTAGTGTTGAAACATGAAGAAAGGCTAAGGGGATAAAATTAGTTCTCCTGATGGAGGACTTCAGGTGTATATTACAGAGAGCAATGGTTAGAATTCTGGACTAATTCACAGATGTGAAGACTACAGTTGACAGCTACAGAGGTCAGCATATTAGTTCTTAAGTACAAAATTTTGTCCAAATTGTGAACAACTGTTGGCGATCCTGGAGTCTTTGTGACCAAGGAGACAGACAGTCATATATTCACCAGACATGATCAGACTCAAAGAACACACAAACAGGAGATCTCACCCTTGCACTTCATATTTTCTGTTTCTCTGTCTTTAATGGCAAGAGAAATTTTCACTTTATGTGTAAATAATATCCATGCAACATGCTGAATGTGAGAAATGAGACAACTCTTAGTAAAAATTAAAATAATTTATTAAAAATAGAAAAATTGAAAAATTACAGAAATTAGAAAAATATAAAAATTTGGGATCCTAGTGGCTCAGGAGGTATGCCCCAGGAGCGCAGGGATTAAGAGATCTTCAGGCTTTAACAGCACTGAACCTCTAGTGGAAAGAAAACTTGCAGTGCTGGGCTGACTTCTAGCTAGTCTAAAAGTCAAAAGGAAAAATTATTAAAGGCTCCTAGATAGGAGTCAGGCTTAAGTACCCAGCACTGGCACTCACCACAGCTGATCTGCAGTGATCTGCATCTGCTCTGATGGCTGCCTCGTTGTTTTATAGTGCCTTTGCTCCGCCCCGATCCGCCCACAGCCCGCCCACAGCCCGCCCATAGCACACCCCTTTGGTTTCAAGTGATTGGTGCTTTCTTTTTGACAGATCATCTCTGTCTACCAATGGCTTGTCGTCGTTAGGGGGGTAGCAGCAGTTGAAGTAAGGGTGGTAACATGCCCTCATTAAGATTCAGGTTGCTATGGAGCTTACTTGCAGAATAACGGCTATGGGGCTAAAAATAGCAATTGGCTGTTAGGAACTGGGGTTTTGGAGTTAGTCCCAAGACTAAAGTGCAAAGCAAAACTTTAAAAAAACCATTAAAATACATTCAATACTTCTTAAAACACTTATAAAAATACACAATGAACATAGGAAAAACAACTCTTACTATGTACAAGTAGTTTGGAGTTTGAAAAAGGGATTTTTAACTAGTAAACTTTTAACTGGGAATTTTAACTGGGACTGGTACAGACAAACTGCTTTGAACAAGTAAAAACACTACTAATAAAGCTTGATTTTTGTACCTGGGCTGATGGGTTAACTTTATCATTTAATTTAAAGAACTGTTTAATTCAAAATTAACTAATTAAGGCACTTAACATGCAAAGACCAAACTTAATTAGGGACTTCATGTATGACAAGTCCCCCCTTTTTCTCTTATGCTTGCATCTTTGGTCTTTGCATTTAAGTGAAACTGGGTAGCTCTTCAGGGATAGTTTCAAGTTCTTTAAAACTGTTCCATATTTGCTGGGCAATTTTTCTCTCCTTTCTGGCTTTCTTATTGTTACTGTTATTGATATGCATAATCTTTTGAGCGAATGGTGGACGCTGCTGTTGTCCTTGAAGATCCTGGATCAGTGGCATACCTTGGACGACAGTGGTGATTAGACGGATAAAACAGGGGATTAAGCATGGGAGGAAAATAAGTCCTGTAAGAGAGAGTCCAACAATGATTAAAACTTTCTTCCACCATTGTCCTTGGAAAATATTTCCCCACCATTCGGAAGTGGTTAGGGACTGCCACTTCTGCACTGGAACCTGGGCTAGTTTCCTGATGTTTTGGGTAATCTTGGTGATGGCTTCACCGTGATCATCAATATGGATGCAGCAGTCTGATGTATTAAATTTGCCACATACTCCACCTTCCTCTGCTAATAAATAGTCCAATGCTAGCCGATTTTGGTACACGGCTGCTCGAGTTTGCCCTTGCTGTGTGTTAAGCAGTTTAAGAGCAAGAGAGGTCTCATTAGTGATTACCTCAATTAGTGCTTGCAGTCTGATGATCCGGTTTAGCATGTAGATGGGAGTTCGGTACCCCCAGCTCCCATCCTGTGCCCATGTTGCAGGTCCATAAGTCTCTAGGATCCTCTCAGGTGGCCACTCTTCTTCTCCCCATCTTTGGGTCCCTCCTATTACATGTCTCTTTGTACGGGAAAGTTCATCATAAAGGGAGATTCCAAGGTGGGCTCCCGCGTTTTCACCAAGTAGGAAGAAGTTTGGTTGAATGGCTCCGAGAGTGCAGCTCCCTTTCCAGCGAGGTGGCAAGCTGGAGTATGCTCGGTTACCACAGATCCAGTAAAGATCTTGTGGTGCTTCCCAGAAGTGGGGTTGTATACTTGCTGGTGTGTTCCAGTACTTGGAGATTTGTGGCAGGACAGAGTATGGATTTCCCTGATCCCAGCACTGCCAGAGTTTTTTAACAGAATGCAAAACACAGTTTTTGTTTTTGATCTTTTCTGCAGACCAGAATACATCTGGTTCTTGAGGTATCCACCAGTGTTTTTGCCCATCAGTTACCAGGTACCTTTTGCATATTGTCTCACCAACTTCTTTTAAAAATTTTCTTCCTTTCCTCCAGATACATTCTTCTCCAATAACAGAATTACTTAACAGCCAGGTTTCATTGTCATGTCGGGTTGTGGGGGAAAGATTACTCAGTCGGAGTAAATCGGGGGGTCCAAGACTGACTCCCCGCCAAGGCCAACTTTCCGATTCTAAAGTTCCTCCACACACCCAACAATTTGTTAAATTTAGCTGTTGTCCAATCCTTTCTGCCAGGTCAATAAATAAGTTTTTCCTTGACATCAAAGGATTGTTTTCTTTTTGTTTTTCCTTTTCCTCTATGACCACCTCTTGGATCAGGTCGGTGTCATAGGTCTTTCTTTTTACCAAATCTTCTGTCCTAGTTATATATTTAAAATTAAAACAGAGCCAATCATCTTGGGAGGGGCACTCTCCCTTCTGTTTATGTATTTGGGTGCCAATGTTTCTGCCAATCCAATACTTGTGTCCTTTTTCCGAGCAGGTACTTAATTCTGTTATGTTGTAACAAGATGGATTAACATAAGTATGTGCTCGGAAAAAGTGTCGGATTTGGAATGAGTTTCCTTCTGCCTGGTACACAGTCTTGTAACATTGGTGACAGCGGCTGTCAGCTGCTTGTGTGAAGGGAAGCCAGAGGATCCAGAGATAGATGACACTTAGCAGGATGTTGCTTTCTTTCCCCTTTAGGCATACCCGAGAGGAGCTGTTTGCATTAGGGTTGCCTCTGCTAGTGGGACTTGTCATCTTTGCTTCTTTGGTCCTTTCTTTAGGCTTCTCACCTTCAGATAGTCTTTTAGTGCTCTCAGACTTCAGGAAACTCATGGTTGTTTTGGGGTTGGCCTTGTCAAAGATTAAAGGTACTATGCCCATAAATTTGGAGTCTGATCAAACTGTTATTGAAAGAGAATGCTGGCTTCAAATGGAGCCTTACTATACAGTTAATGGGACAATATGGTTATGCGAATGCAGAGTCTGTAAAAGAGAATAACAAGGAACAAAATTAATAGCTAAATATTTTCAACTTAATTTAACAACTTGTAGCTAACACTTATTAACAAGGTGTAACTGGGAAAAACTGTGCTTATTAACGGGGTATAACTGGGGAAGAACTGGGAGTACAGGGTTTTATTAACTTGGACTGAAGGTTGCTGAGTGGAGTTTTCAAACAGGATGCTTAATTTGCTGGTTTGTCCGGAGGTTTCTTCTCTTTAGTTGGTGGTGCTACCGGACCCTTCACTCTCTTGACGTGCGTCCAGCCCTTTTCAAATGTTCGGACGGCTGTTTCGGTGGTTAGCTGGACCTGAAATGGACCTTCCCAAGATGGAGTTAATGATTTTTCTTTCCATGATTTTATCAACACCCAGTCACCAGGACTGATGTGATGTAAGCTGAAATCAAGTGGGGGTGTTTGTGGAAGAAGACCTCTTTCCCTCAGTAACTCTAGATTTTTGGCAATTAACTGTACATACTGTTGTACACTGGTGTTTCCACACTCTTTTGCATTCAGCTCTTGTGATGTAACAAGGTAGGGCAACCCATACAACATCTCGTATGGTGAGCAGCCTAAATCAGATCTTGGCTGTGTTCTGATTCTAAGAAGAGCGAGTGGAAGGCATTTTACCCAGGTCCATTTTGTTTCTAGCATTAATTTTGTGAGGGTGTTCTTAATTGTCTGGTTCATCCGTTCCACTCTCCCAGAGCTTTGTGGATGCCACGGGGTGTGTAATCTCCAATTCGTTCCTAGTTGGTGAGCTAATTGTTGTATAATTTGGGAGGTAAAATGAGTACCTCGATCTGAATCTATTCGGTGGACTATCCCGTAACGAGGGATAATTTGCTCGAGGATCACCTTACTCACTGTCTGGGCTGTTGCATTGACAGTTGGAATAGCTTCCACCCAGTGAGTAAGGTGGTCAACGATTACCAATAGGTATTTCCACCTCTGGACAGGAGGCATTTCTGTAAAATCAATTTGAATGTTTTGGAAAGGTCTGATTGCCAATTCAATTCCCCCGCCAGTGTTCTTTTTCATTACCTTTTTATTAACTTTTTGACAGATTACACAGTCCCGTGTTATTTGGTTAGCGATTTCATAAACACCAATGCATCCAAAAGTTCTGAGGTAGTGATCCGCCAGAGCCTTTGAACCCCAATGATTAGTTTGGTGGATATTTTGTAAAATTTCTCGGGTTAGATTTTTATTTAGAATTTGACGTTTATCTGGCAAATACCAGCGACCTTGAGAATCTTCATTAGCTCTAATTAAAACTAATTTTTGTTTCTCTTGATCTGTGAAAATGGGCGTGGGTAAAACATTAGTTTGTGATGTAATGTCAGTTGTGGTGATGTTAGTTGGAAGTTGGTCTACTTCCATCACTTTTACCTCCTCTTCCACTGCTGCTTCCTTTGCTGCCAAGTCTGCTAAGCTGTTCCCTTGAGCTTCTTTGGTGGTCCCCGATTGATGGCCTGGAATATGCACTACTGAGATCACCCGAGGTAGTTGTAGTGCTTTTAGAATCTTTAGAATCAATTCTTTGTGGAGTATATCTTTGCCTTTGGTGTTCAGGAATCCCCTTTCGGACCAGATTTTTCCAAAGGTGTGGACTACGCCATAAGCGTATCTCGAGTCGGTGTAAATGGTCCCAATGCTTCCAGCTAGTCGGTGGAGTGCTTTTTCTAGGGCATAGAGCTCACAGACTTGAGCTGACCAGGTTGGTGGTAATTTGCCCTTCTCTAGCACGCGCATCTGGTTTCCATCGACTACCGAATAGCCAGAGCATCGTTTTCCATTCACCACTCGAGACGACCCGTCAATGAAGAGGATTTCCCCTTCATTGAGGGGACAGTCCACTAGGTCCTCCCTGACTTTTGTTTGAATGTCAATTATATCAATGCAGTTGTGTTCTATTTGATTTTCTGAAGGGGTTCCATAAAGAAATTGGGCCGGATTTTGGTTTGCACATACAACTAACCTCAGGTGGTCTGAGTGCATAAGAATGGTTTCGTATTTGACCATCCTCGGGTCAGTTAACCACTCTGCAGCCCTGTGTGCTAATATAGTTTTTATTGAGTGTGGAGTATGTACTGTTAAGTTTCCACCAAAAATGAGTTTTTGGCTCTCTGAAACCAGAACGGCTGCTGCGGCGATGGACTGGATGCAGACCGGCCATCCTCTGGACACTGGATCTAGTAACTTGGAAAGGAAAGCAACTGGCTTCCTGACTCCACCCCACTCCTGGGTCAAGACACCATAGGCGATTCCCTTCTCCACGTTAACAAATAGATCGAAGGGCTTTTCTAGTGAAGGAAGGCTTAAAACAGGTGCTTTTATTAATTTTTCTTTCAAATTTTGTAATTTTTGTGTGTCCGAATTATCCCAATTAAAAGGTTCTTCTTCAATCAATTTTTCATATAAAAATTTAGCAGATTGTGAATACTGATCGATCCACAGTCTGCAGTATCCAAATAGGCCTAATAATTGCCGAATCTCTCGTTTTGAAGTTGGAGGTGGTAAATTTAGGATCCCTTCTACTCTTTCGGCACTGAGTTTTTTTGTGCCATGGCCAATTAGATGTCCCAAATACTTTACCTCCTGTAGTACGAATTGTAATTTAGGTTTTGACACCCTCAGGCCATTCCTTCCTAGAAAATTTAGTAACTGTATTGTTGCAGCTCTTACCGTAGACTCCTGTTCCCCAGAGAGGAGCAGGTCATCTACGTACTGAGTTACCTGAATCCCTTCGGGTGGAGAAAAGGAACTTAGCAAATCTTCTAGCGCTTGGCCAAAGAGTGTGGGTGCCTCGGTGTAACCTTGAGGCAGGCGAGTCCAGCGCAGCTGCTGCTTCCGTCCAGTGTCTGGATCCTCCCAGGTGAATGCAAAGATGTCTCTGCAATGAGAATCTAGAGGACATGACCAGAAAGCATCTTTAAGGTCAATAACAGAGAACCAGGCATGCGTTGGGGGTACCCGACTCAGGAGTGTATAGGGGTCCTGCACCAACGGATATCTGGTTTGGACTCTCTTATTGACCTCACGCAGATCTTGTACAAGCCGGAATGACTTATCTGGTTTCTGGACAGCCAAAATTGGGGTGTTGTAGGATGATTTGCAGGTTTCGAGGATTCCATCTCGTAGTAAGTCCATGATGACAGGCTTCAGGCCTTTTCTTTTGTCCTTGGAGAGGGGATATTGTGGTACACGTACTGGCTGGCTATTTGGGAGCAACTCAATAGTTAAAGGTGTGATGTCCATTTTTCCCCGGTTGCCAGGTTTGGCCCACACCACCGGGTCAATGTGTTGCTCATCTGCTAGAGATAACACAAACAATTTAGTAGTCATTTTTCCACCTTGCGGTACCACCCCAACTCTCAGAGGTATTTGGAAGTCACGTCCCAGGAGATTAGTTCCAGCTTGAGGTAGATATAGGACGTCCCCTGTATGGGTGCGTCCTTGTATAAAAAGAGTCACATTTTTAATTATAGGAACAGCAAAACTCTTGCCATTAGCACCATATATGTCCAATGTATCATGTGATATAGAGCATCCTGGAGGTGTTTCAGTGACACAGGTTTTCTCAGCACCTGTGTCTACTAGAAACTCCACTTGCTGTCTCTGGGGTCCAACTTCTAACTTTATCAAGGGCTCTTTAAGATGTTTTTGCCCCAGAGAATAGAGCCCCTGACCCCTTCAATTATTCAAAATTTGTCCCTCCACTTGGAGGGCTCCTTGATCCCGCTGCTTTTTGAAACATTGCCAGTGCCCGTGGCCTTCTTTATTACAATATGTACAAATTAATCTTCTGAGTCTCTGGACATTTGAGGTAGATTGTAAGTTCGGTTGTATATGGCAAGTACAAGTTTGTGGCTGTTGCTGAGGACAGTGCTTTTGTGGGATACCCCCTTGGAAATTACTCTGTGTAGGAGGGTTGTGGATTGGAGCACTAGTACTGTTGTTCATTATTCGGCTTTTAGCTTTCATCCTCTCTTCATCCCTCCTAACAAAGACTTTTTGGGCTTCCTCCAGTAATTCGTCCAGCTCCCTCTCTGGCCATTTTTCCAATTTTTCTAATTTTCTCCTGATGTCAGGCCAGGAGTGAAGCACAAAATGTACTTTCAGCATAGTTTTGCCTCCTTCGCTATCTAAATCAATAACAGAATAGAGTTGGATGTTATTCCTCAACCGGGCCATCCAAGCTGTTGGGGACTCATCCTTTTCCTGTTCCCCACAAAATGCCTTTTTCATGTTATTAACTCGAGGAACAGCTTCTCTAATTCCTTTTATAATTAAATTCCTGTAGTCTTTCATGTTCCTCCTGCCCTCTTCTGAATTTGGGTTCCATTCAGGGTCTGTCAGGGGTAATTTTTGTTCTCCAATTGGACCCTGATTGGAATTATTTTCTCTGTCCCAGACTGTGACTGCTGCGGCTCTAATTAGTTTTCGTTCTTCGATGGTAAAGAGAGAATGTAAGATAGATTGCATTTCTCCCCAATTATAAATATTAGGGCCGAGGAATTGGTCAAATTGGTCAGCTAACCCAATGGGATCAGCCATTAGATTCTTCATTTCCTTTTTAAATTCCCGTACCTCAGATGAAGCTAGAGGTACAACAACATAACCAATTCCTCCTTGTGCATTCCCCATGGGTACCTCCCTAAGAGGTAAAATTTTGGACTCATGGGAAGTGCCAAGGCAGGTGGGACAGTCGGGCGTTTTAAACGATTTCTTTCTAGTACAAGATGCTGGGCCATCCTGACTAGAAGAAATCCTTTGTTCAATTGTTTTTTTATGGGAGCAGGAAGGAACAGAAATTTCTTTTTCACTTTCGTTTTCACTTTCTGAGTCCCTTTCGGTTGGATGACTCGATGAAGGAAGGACCCTTTCTCTTTCAATTTGGACCCTCCTTTCTGGAGGAGTTACTGGAGGAATGTAGTCTAGGGGGTCCCACTTTGGTTTATTTAATTTAGGCTTTTGTTTTTCTTTTTGTTTTGGTTCTTCTGCAAGAGAGAAAATTTGGTTTGAATTTTTTTCTATTGAAATAGGTTTTGCTTCTTCTTCCAATTCTCCCTTTTTTTCTTGTTCATCATTTTGTTTTTGCCAGTAATTTAACCAAATTTTAGCATAATCCAATTCGTCAGAATGCTTTGGAGCTCTGCAGTGTACATAAGAATACAGAGCTTCGCAAAGCCATTTTTCAGAAGACCCAAATTTGGGCCACTTAAGCCCATCTTTGTGAATTTTTTGTTTTGGCCACTTAAAAAGACAATATCTAATCATTTGGCACTGATCTTTTTCTTTTGTTAAAAGATTTTCTTCCCACTTTGAGAGCATTTGTCCTAATGGACTCTCTGGGAAGATTTTGTATTTCCTCACTGGGTCTTTTCTTTTGCTATTTGCTTGTCCCATCCTGTTACAGGGAAGCAAGCAAATAACTTGTGCAGAAGAAGGGTTTTTTTTTTTGTTTGTTTGTTTTTTTTTTTTTGTGTTTTTTTTTTTTTTTTTTTTTTTTACTAAATTAAATTAACCAAAGTTTTATATTGTATAAAGCAACCACAATAGTGTATAATAAGACAATATTATAAAATAACTTAAAATCAATGCACTATCACAATATAAAAGCACAATAGTAATAAATTTATAACCATAAAATACAGTACAACTAATGTTGAGAAGAGTGAATAGGGATAGTAGATGTATAAGGTAATCAATAATAGTGAATCTGTGGGAAAAACAAATATGGTGGAACCGTGGGAAAAACAAATATGGTGGAACCGTGGGAAAAACAAATATGGTGGACTAAAAGAAATTAATTTTAATTAAATATAAGCAATGTGTATTTGAATTATTTAAAATATGATTGAGATTTAGCTATCTATATATATTACTTAAAACTTAAGAGGATCTGTGGGAAAAACAAATATGGTGGAACCGTGGGAAAAACAAATATGGTGGACTAAAAGAAATTAATTTTAGTTAAATATAATTAATGTGTATTTGAATTATTTAAAATATGATTGAGTTTTAGGTATCTATATATATATATATGTATTACTTAAAACTTAAGAGGCAACAGGTAGCTTTACTAGCAAAAGAGAGATAAATTTAAAATATCTATAATTAAAGAAGAAAGATTATAATGAATAACACAAACAATAATCCAAAATACCAAAAGGGTATTTTATGATTAAAACAGATAAAACAAATCACGATTATAATCCAATAAATCAAACAATTTGAACTAACTGAAAGTATAAAGGTACTAGATAGCACTGACCACAAAAGTCCAGCTAAAACAAGTTCACACATGCACTTAACACAAAAGGTAGAATTCAAATTAAGGACACAAAATGGCGGCCGTTCCCGCCGAAATTTGAAATTTCAAAATGGTGGCCGTTCCCGCCAAAAGGAAAAAAAACAGGAGGGGTTTAAAATGAGGTTTCTCCTTGGTTCTAGACCCAAGGAGACTGAGACACTAATAAAATATAACTGGGGCCGCGCGCACCCCTAAACTGTAGAAACCTCCCCAAGAAAGGCTGGCCACCACCCTCGATCCCCTTCTGTGTCTCTAAAAGGGTGATCCCTCGTGGTGCCCCTTAGAACGAATCCCTTCAGTCACACTCACACACACACTGGGGACGGCCAACCCCCACACTCACTCTCACAAAGGGAATTTCACCCGGAGGTCCCCAAAACTAGTAGCCCTTAAAAAGGGTAAGCCCTAACTGAATTCCCCTTTAAGAAGGGTTCAAGCCTTACCGCAAGTCTTTTCCACTGGAGGTGTCCCTTCTCCACTGCAGTATCCTTGTGGCAGCCCAGTAAATCCAAAGGGAAAAAAAAACCAAAAAAATTGCAAAAATTCAAAAATAATAAAATTAACCAAAATCCCTGGATTTTAGGGCAAAAAATAGGCTCCCGGACGAGCCCCCAAAAGAGTTGTGAGGAATGAGACAACTCTTAGTAAAAATTAAAATAATTTATTAAAAATAGAAAAATTGAAAAATTACAGAAATTAGAAAAATATAAAAATTTGGGATCCTAGTGGCTCAGGAGGTATGCCCCAGGAGCGCAGGGATTAAGAGATCTTCAGGCTTTAACAGCACTGAACCTCTAGTGGAAAGAAAACTTGCAGTGCTGGGCTGACTTCTAGCTAGTCTAAAAGTCAAAAGGAAAAATTATTAAAGGCTCCTAGATAGGAGTCAGGCTTAAGTACCCAGCACTGGCACTCACCACAGCTGATCTGCAGTGATCTGCATCTGCTCTGATGGCTGCCTCGTTGTTTTATAGTGCCTTTGCTCCGCCCCGATCCGCCCACAGCCCGCCCACAGCCCGCCCATAGCACACCCCTTTGGTTTCAAGTGATTGGTGCTTTCTTTTTGACAGATCATCTCTGTCTACCAATGGCTTGTCGTCGTTAGGGGGGTAGCAGCAGTTGAAGTAAGGGTGGTAACATGCCCTCATTAAGATTCAGGTTGCTATGGAGCTTACTTGCAGAATAACGGCTATGGGGCTAAAAATAGCAATTGGCTGTTAGGAACTGGGGTTTTGGAGTTAGTCCCAAGACTAAAGTGCAAAGCAAAACTTTAAAAAAACCATTAAAATACATTCAATACTTCTTAAAACACTTATAAAAATACACAATGAACATAGGAAAAACAACTCTTACTATGTACAAGTAGTTTGGAGTTTGAAAAAGGGATTTTTAACTAGTAAACTTTTAACTGGGAATTTTAACTGGGACTGGTACAGACAAACTGCTTTGAACAAGTAAAAACACTACTAATAAAGCTTGATTTTTGTACCTGGGCTGATGGGTTAACTTTATCATTTAATTTAAAGAACTGTTTAATTCAAAATTAACTAATTAAGGCACTTAACATGCAAAGACCAAACTTAATTAGGGACTTCATGTATGACACTGAAGAGTAAAATCTCCAGTATGAAATTGGGTGGTCTTCTCCAGAGGGTTAATCAGTATGCTTTATTTCCTATTCTCATTGGCTTGCTGAATCCATTGAAGAAGATGTATCAGAAGAATTATTTTTTAAAGGCAGAAGACTGATCTTTAAAATACATTTTTCCAAAAGCTGTGTAACTTCTTTGCATAAGAGGAGCACAAACTGTCCTCCCCTGCAGTCTGTTGCAGACCAGGTACAGTTTTATACAAGAAAATTTTTCCACAGATTTGAACAACATACCCACTTTAGCTTGTTGCATGCTTTAAATACAGATAACACTATAAACACAGTGAAAACCAGGCTTTATTTTCTAAGTCAGAGTTTCTTTAACAGAGATTGTCATGGACAATGAAATCCCAGAAAGTTCAAGCTGACCGTCGTAATTCTGTACTGCTTTAAATCTTACACATATTACCCAGAAGGAAAAAAAAAAAAAGATATCTGGAGATATTAGTTACTCAGTTATTGTTCAATTTATATTAATTGTCAATTAACATTTGTTTTTCTTGTATTCACAATACAAATGGAAGAAGAAATGCAGAACCTATCTAAAGTAGAAGTTTTCAACTCCTTGACTACAGTCCTACAAAAAGCAAGTTGTAAATTATAAAAAGTTTTAAATTTAAAAAAAAAAGTTTTACATCCAACCAGATGAAAATGCAGGCAGGTGTATTACAGTGTTTATAAGCTTGAGGTTCTCCTTGTAGAAAGTGTATGTTACTTAAACGAATTCATAATCATTTGCTCCAATATCTTAACAAAACCAAATTCTTAATTGAGACAACCGCTCATAGGACTGCATTGTTTGCCCCTCACAGATATGGGGCACAGAAAGGATTCCTATTATTTCCAGGAGAATGTTAAAGAATTCCTTTTAAAAGTAATTGTAAAGTGAGCAGAAGTAAAGTGGGTTGGGGACCTGGGAATGAACTGACAGGGTCCACAGGTACAAAGGAGAGTGACTTCAACCTCAGTTATGAACAAAAATAGCAGACCAGTCAAGAGGAGAATTTCGAAGACACAATCAATAGTGAGTCTGGAGCTTTAGACTGTATTGATTTTTTGCTACATTCAACGTTTGCCCTTGCAAAGCAGGCTGGCTAGGCTATGAGAACACTAAGGAACAGGTGGGTCTTCACCCTGTCTCTCTCCTCTCGTTGTGGTGACCCAGCAATAAACTCCAAAGCTGTCTACTCACGTCAAGGTTTCAGAAGAAGCTGTAGTTGCTGACCCAGGAATCAACACTTTCAAACTTACTTCTTCATTACTCTGCAAGTGCCTATTGACCACATTTTGGGAACTCAGTACTCAAAGTTCTTGGAGCGATTGAATCGGAAACCTGACTCTGTTTTCCTGACCTCTCTACTACAGTTACCTGCTCTCACAGATATACCAACCAAACAGAGGATGTGACTTTGGTGTCCTTCCCAAGGCCAGTCAAGGCAGCTGGATTTTGTAATTACAGATAGTAAGGTTTCTTAGAGGTTACTCAATTCTTCTTGTTTTGATGGAAAACTCCAATCAGGATTTGCAGGCACCCCTTCAAAAATTCTTTCTTGAAATCTAGTACATTTCTTAGGAGAAAATGGCATTTTCACACACACATCACCTCTGAAATGTCCTCTTTGAACTTGTCCATCTACATGAGTAAACTAATTAGCAGTAAACAGAATACATCTTAAGGAAACTTCAGGTTCTTATTCACCAGCAGTTTGTGGGTTACTTTTTGAATTGCTGCTTCAGCTGGGCTGGAGACCAGCTGTAATCTAAATAGAGCACTAGCCTGAGTTCCAGAAGGAAAAAATGCCATGGACCTCAGTTTCAGGCATATAGAGGCATTTTCAGCCTGCAAAAATATGCAGTCCTCAGCTGCACTAACCTAGGAACAGAGCAAGGACATACATAAGGTCCCATCTGCCCATTATGCTCTACTCTGCTGCCTGCCACATCGAGCAAAAGTAACCTGGGATGCTCTACCATCTCCCAACAGTTAATCTAGATTCTAAACCCTTGTGTTTGTATTTGTTGCTGAATATGCCTCATCTGTATTCTCTAGCTTTGATCTTCTCTTAGGTTGAGATGGAGGACAAGAACCAAACTTCAGCAGAAGTCAAGACTGACATTGTGAATAAGACATTGACAAGTAAGAAAAGATAGATTTTTTTCCCTCATTCCCTGCTCTCCCTTTCATCTACTCCCTTGACTCTTCACCTATTACTAGCAGCATGTCATATTTACGTTTTCTCTCTTGGAGGGAAGTAAAAAATACATAAGTTGAAACTTTCTTACAGATTTGGCTGCTCATCACACAAATACTGCACATTTGCTTTCATTGCTGTCCAATAAAAATTTTATGCTTTTCTGACCTAGCAAGCAGTTTTCTGGAGCACACTGTAGGCAATGCTAGTCAATTTTGCAAAGCTGTGAAACATCTGGTATGGCTGTAATATGTTGGCAGTGCTATCCATGCTACTGAGCTCCCAGTGAGAATTTTTTTTCCCTGTGTGCCAAATTGGAGCTGCTGGGAGCTTTGGGAAGACTGAAGCTTTCCCTAACAGGTCATGGAATGAGTCATCAGTCCTGAATGAATCTTTGTGTTACATGGATCACATGTTTAGTAGTCTCACTGAATACATTTTCACATCTGGGGAAAAAAAAAAAAAAAAAGCAAGGATAACATCTTGGTGATTCTGTTAGCCATAGATGAGATTTTGCTTGGATTGATCCTCACCTGTAGTCCTCCCTTCTTCTTGGATAGATACCCTTCCTCCCTGGAAAAAAGAACAAATATAAGTTACTGTCTGTGATACATCTAGAGTCATACCTCTTCTGTCACATCTGAAGCACCTAGCCTCTTATGATCTTATGATCCCTGTGCTTCACACAGCCAGACCCCACACACAAGCAGCACTCTGGTTTCTCACTTGCATTCCAAGTTTCTGCATCAAGTGAGAGCTAAGGATGTGGGCAGCAGCATCCAGTCACAGAATAGACTGCAAAGCATTAGGTACAGTGTCTGCTTGGTTTCCTGTGACAGTGTCACTGTTGGGTGTCAGAAAAAAAAGCCTTTCTTCAGGCCTCTTGAGAGCCTGCCTAATCTTTCCAACAGCTCGAAGCCTGCAAACATAAAAGCAGCCCGGGTTTTCAGCAACGTGAGGAGCCAGAAGATAGCAACCTTGATACATTCAACAGGATGCCGCACCTGAGAACTTACAAAGCTAGCAAAAGCTTTGAGTAAGGCCAGCTCAATGAGAACATGGCATAGAATTAAGCTTCAGAACATATCCAGAACTGTGCAAAGCTTCCTTCTACATATGGCAAGGAGCATAGCACTTCCCAGAGTCCATTGACTTTCCTAGAAAACTGGTTAAAGTCAGAATGCTCTGCCTGTATTGACGTCCCATGCACATCACAGTAATGCTGCTGCAGCCAGGGCAGGCACTCCTTTCTCATTTAGTAGGTGGAAGTCTTTCTCTGCTTCCGCTTTTGCTGCTCTGCAAAGAGCAGCAGTAGATTCATGAAGTCTTCTGCTGTTTCCAGTTCACCACCAAGCAGACCTTGGGCAGACAGTACATATGAGGAAGAGAGCTTATTTAAGTACCACCTCTGCTAATACTTGATGCTGTCAACCTCAGTAGTGTCTGTAGCTACACAACTCAGTGCTGAATAGCAAAGGCTTTAAGAGGAGGGAAAAGCATAGGGATGAAGATCATTGCTGTCTTGTCCATCGCAACCTGGTAGGGAAAAACTTACCTTTTGAATCCAGTGAGTAGTTTCTCCCTCATATTACCCTGTCTCTGTCACTATTAACATGCATGTGTTTTCAGTGCTGCTGGAGAAGCCAAGACTGACAGGACATGAAAGGAGGACCATAGGTCTCTTACTCTCTAACCAGTAAGAGGAAAGTTAGGAACAGCACATGTCACCTGATCCCAACTGCCCTTACATCCTTGATTTGCTGTGACCTGTGACTTTGACTTTGGTCCTGTGGTTTTGTCAGACAAATGATTTAATTTCTCCTGCTCTAGAAGTGGGGCTGGGACATGGGAATATGACTTCCTTGAGGAAAGGTGGTAGTTCAGACCTAGATTTAAAGTCAACTCCGCATCCTCCTACTTCTTGTGCTTCAGTAAGGTCGCTGCCCCAAAGCTGCACAGCAGCCAGGCTCTGAGCCAGGCTCCAGACAAAGGAGAAAACATCCTAAATAGGAAGCATCAGGCATTTTATCCTACTCTTCCAGAGCCTTAGCTATATTGTTGGCCACAAAAATTAATCTGCAGTAAAGATCATGTCCCAGCATTCTGCTCTGCTTTATTGCCAATTTCCACCCAGGCAGTTTCCATTAGCACTGATCTGCTGCCTACACAGGTGCTCAATGCCCATCCAACAAGCTCAGACACAAGCAGGCCAGCCTCCACTGTCAAACACATAGCCAGGTTCTCCTCTGCTCAGTCTGAGTCTGTTTACACCAGTATCTGGCCAGTTGCACTCTTAACCTGTGTGCCCCAAGTCACCAAACAGCTACCGCACAGAAAATTGCAGACTAAAAGCACAGTCTTTAGGCATAAATCCTTGGGCTTTTCCCAAATGCTTCTCACCTGCTTCTTCTCAGGCCCAAGCCTAAATCAACAAACAGGCACTAAGACTACCCCAGTCCTGCTCTCTCCATGCCACAGACCTGCTTTTGGTGTTTCTAACATTAGCTATCACCAGAGCACATTGTTTATGTGTAGCACCCCAGCCGAAGCTATGGTTACAGCCATCTCTGAAAGGATTCTGCAGGCTTACTTTAGTTCTCTCCCCCAGCTTTAGACCTACTAACATGCAGTTTCAGCCTTCACACACCTTTGTGTTAGTATGTTCCTGTGGAATCAAAGCAAAAGAGGAAAATAGATGTTAAACCATCAATACCCAGAACTTAGCTTAACTTGAATTCAGATGCAAGCAACGACATTTTAGGCTGAAACATTTGATCCATAGGCTTTTCCTAAATACAACACATCATTTTCTAGTTTAAGAAAATTGCGTTAGCTCCTATTAGCAAGGTGTAGAAGACCGCTAACAGGTGCGTGTTGTGAATTCAGTTGCCAAGACCAAGGAACAAATATAAGAGGATAGGTCTGCAAGTATATAGTTTACTACAAGTCAGTGAGGCATTAATGGCCAAATCTCCTGCAATGCAAAAGGCTTTTTAAATTGGAGCCGGAGTCACACTGTTCTTTGCATTTTAAAACAGGCTTTTCCAAAGCATTTTCTTAAACTATAGTTTGTATTTAATCCTGAAAGGTACCTCTTTATTCCTAAAAGAACCTTTCTTAAATAGATGCCATAGGCAATTCAATCTGCATTTTCAACTCCCATTTTACTTATCAAAAACTAAAATGTTTTGGAAATGTGAAACCCTTACCTGGAATTGTCCCGCCCAGCAATTCTGTTTCCATTTCCTCATCATTTTACTCAGCTGGAGCTTTCAACTTTCCTCTGGGGAGATAAAAGATCACCTTGCTTCCTGCAGCTACTTGTATTGACTGTTGTTTGCTAGCAGGCAGAAAAACAGAAGGGCAGTCAGAAAAATAGGTTTCCCCTCATCAATCTAACCCCACAAGGCTTAGCTCTGCTGGCAACTCACTCACTTCCAGAAAGGAATTAAGTGTTTCTAACAATTGCATAAATAACAGAAAGCTGCAAGATAAGAGCCACATCCTCTGCACTAGTCTTGCAGGGGTAATTCAGCAGGAAGTGGATATTCCCTCTATCATTTCTAGCAAGAAAAGGGGGCTCATTGGAGGAGGTCATTGCAGATGTGAAGTAAATCCCAGCTCACCCCTCAAACCACAAGGCTTTACTCCAGATGGGGGCTGTCCTTATGCTTTCAGAAACATCAAGGGATAATGGCTTTTTGGAGTGAGTAGGAGAAGGATCTGCCTCTGGGCATTGGGTAGTGGGTGTAAAAAATGAGTTAAATGTATAATTAAGGGATTTTATAGAAGATTAGCTGTAAAAACAAAGTCACGCGTTTGTCTCAAGGAAAGAAGTACCTGAAGAAAGAGAAAATATTTGTCTTTTTGTATCTCTCTTCCTCTGTAGGCTTTTATCTTACATAAATGAGCACTGTGTACACAAAATACCTTGTGAACAATGTTTATAAACCTCAGCTGTGTAGGGATAGGGCAGATAGAAATGCCAAGATCAGTCTTTATGTCAATCAGCACCACAGGTGCAGGCCTCTGCTTCTGATGGCACACAGCATGACCAGCATCTGCTTCTGAAAGCTGCAGCTCTTCACCGGGTCACCTCAGAATGACTTGTGGCATCAGCTAGTGGCATCAGAGAATTAAAACAGGACTTGAAACAACTGGATTTTCTCCATTTTCCCATCCTTAGTCTGTGTTTCAGTGGAGGAGTTTGACATAAAGGCATACAAAATAAATTAATAATAGGGTGTGAAGCAGTAGAACTACCCAATAAGATAGGCTTTCTTCTGTGGTAAACTTCCTTACCTACCTTTAAAAATGGTGATTGACTACCCTCAGTGAAAATACAGGAGAATTAAATACCATTAATCTTTCCACAACTGATTTTCTTTATTGTCACAGCTGTTTTGCCATTATGGAACAAATAATGAGATTCCTCAAGAAGGACTTTTGGAACACATAGCATTAAAAAGGGTAAGAATTTGTTCTGGTGTCAATGGAAAACAGGGTAAAAGAACATTTCAGGTAGTATATTACTTTGCATGTGTTGAGTTGGGTTTATCCAACATGAATCCCTCTTGAAATGTTACTTTGTTGTCTTGAAATTACATTATTTTCCAAGTGGCTCTAAAGAGAAACATGGCATTATATAAACCTGTATGAAATGCAGAGATTCAAAAATCCCTCCCACCAGAAAGTCGATTATTCTAAACTGTTCTCATCTTCTACAAATAACTAATTCTTTTGCAGTGTTTTCTGTCTATAAATCTCAAAGAACATCTATAAGCATGAGACCCTATTCTCAGCCAGGTGACATTTGTCAACTCATTGAATGTAGTACAATAACCTCTGAATGACAGCTGAAGGAGTTTACTAAATTGCCCATGTAAAGAGTGGTAAGCACCTTATCACCTGCTCTCCTCATTGAGGCATCATCAAGACCTCCCCCTGGTAAGAAGTAATTCATCAATTCATCTAAGCCATCAACAGAAAAAACACAGTACAAACATCTGGGTGCTGAGAAGCACCCAGCCCAGTGCCTCCAAGAGTTTTAACTGGATGTTTTATACAGCAGAGATCTCTCCCCACAAAATATGCCACAAGAGTTTACAAATTCTCTGCACAAATATCTTCTTCTTTAGGCAATTCTTCCTGCTAATTACTTCCAGCAATTATGTAAATACATAGGGACACAGATATAAAAAGAAGAACATGTGATGTCAGCTTCCCATATATTTAGAGTTTCACTTTTCAGCTAAAGGAAGGAGAGGTAAACAAGTAGTCCAGCAAAAACAACCAAGGGACCACCAAGTATGATATACCAAATATAATGAACACAGCACAACACAGTTGAGGCAGCTATATGTTTGAAAATACATACCATCCAAATGGAAAACATCAGCTATTTAAATTCTCTTTAACTACCGTTACTTCTGTTTCTCTCTGTTAAATCAACATGGTTTGGAGCTTTAACAAAAAAGGGTTTAATCAGCCTGTTTCTGATGTAGGGAGTAGGTTGAAGTAATGATAGCAGACTGGAAAGATGTCTTCTGTTGCCTAGCATTGTTGTGCCAAATATAGACACCATGTGTTACATCCCAGCCCAAGTGATCCCAAAGCATCTTCTTCCGTAAAGTCCCTTTTGCTTTGGGAAGGCAACACCTAAACACACAGCCAACTGAGAGAGAATAGAATTTCAATTCCATTAAATATAGTGAATAACTGCCTACCAAAATCATTCCTCTCCAAAAGCAGTCTATCTGTTGTTGGAAAGTTAAAAAAAAAATTGTAAAAAAAAAAAAAGCTTTTGTTTTTCAAAAGAAAAAACCCTACATTTCTTTTTAAAAGCCAGAAACAAAATGTCACTTCATTTTTCTCTCAAGCATAAAATAAATAACAGCTTGGTAATCAGCTCTCAGAGGATGAAAACATTTGCACTGAAATGTTTACTAGCATAGAGAGTGAAATTTTTGTTTCACTGATAATGTAGGAACAATCTGCTTCTGGAAAGTTCAAAGAACATAACAGTCAAGCAAGAGGTGGTAGTTTGTTTCTGAACCCATAACAAAGCATTCACCACACATATAAGCAAGGTTGGAAAAATGCTGGAGGCTCTCTGTCCCTCAGTAACTGCCCCCTGATTTTGAAAAACTCTGGGTCCATACGCATGCTACCATCAAAGGGTAAAAGGGTCTGTACGCAACCTTCAAAGGGTAAAATGCTTTTGTGATTCAAAACAGAGTGCAATAGAACACAAAACTGCTTTATTTTTTCTTTACTAGTTCACAAGACAAATTGCCAGTTATTGACCCACAGCAGGGTTTTACAGATGTCTTTGATGCTTTTCAGTGTAAAAGATACTTTAAGGTACACTTAAAAAACTGACATCTCTGTTTTTCCTTGGATTGTATCTAATTGACAAAGCCTAGATACTGAGCATGATGGTGACCAGAAATAACCTAATTTAATAGGAGAAGGCTGGGATAGACTTAATACCATACTTGTAGACATTTACAAAATTTACAGAGATTCTCATTTTTGATGGAACAAAGTTCAGATCAACTCCCTGGTAACTTCTGGGGTAGAAGAGAAGAGGGAGAGAAGGCAAAACCAAAACTGAGATCCCCTCATAACTGAAAACATTAAAACAAACAAAAAGCTTGTTTGTTTTAAAAATGCTTACAAAATCCTCATTTGATGCACAAATCCAAATTCAGAATCCTCCCAAGCTATTCCAAAATGGAGTTGATTCTTCCACCCCCATCTGATCTACAGTGAGTCAATCACAGCACCAGGAAACTTCATAGGTTTTACAGCTACCTTGTAATGCAGACATCTCTCTGGCTTGTTATATTTTAAATTTAGGGGGAATTTTTAGTCTCTTAAAAAACCCTTAAGTTTTAGTTCCCAGGCAGCCTAAACTGATAAAAGCTTTCATGTAGGTCCACTGATTTTTCCCCACAGAGTAGCTGATCCTGACCTTCTACCTCTGTCATATGCAACAGAGCAGAGAAGTCAAAATACCCCAAACATTCTCACATCCTTTCCATGATCGGCTTTTGATGCAACAATATAGACAAGTACAGCACAAATGCAGCCCTGCTACTCCAGAATTTTTCAAATGCAACCACAGAGATTGGAGGATAAATATTGCTTTATTAAGCAATATTTATAGTAAGACCTAATCACATCCTCTTACTATTGAAGGAGGCAATAGCTGATAACATTCCCGCATCACAGGAAGCATCTTCTTGAGTCAGGTACAGGGCATCCTTTGGTTGCCACAAGACTCCAGCATTGTTTCTGTGCTTCTGTCTGACTGTACAGGGCATTAGCCTGGGCTCCAGGAGACTGCAGGGTAGATCTGCCCTGCTGGTGGCCTCACAGGAGTCTGTGCTGCCATTTTGCCACAGTGACATGACAATAAAGGAGTCACATTTTTTGTAAATTGTGTTTAGATTTAGAGGCATGGACTTCTATTCAGGGCATAGGGATTATTCTCTTTCATATACCAGGCTTGGATTATGAAGTGGTAAACAAGCTTCACAGCCAAGGTAAAGACATTTCCTGCTCTCTTTTGGTTCTCCTTCTAGTGTGTTTTATCTTGTAATTGTAAAAAACAGGGAATAAGCCTACGAGGTACCATTTTTAATGTTTAATCATATTTTGTACAAGAAAAGTTAGATTATACCTGGACAAAGGACACAAAATATTTGTTCTTGCTAGCAGGATGAAACCTGAAAATTCTGGTTCTGTATTTAAAACATGGAACTTAATTCAGGATGAGATAAGAATTAGTATGATCTAGAGCATTAATAGGACACACACTTCAGATTTCTTATTCCTGCGGATACCTTCAGGGCAGCTGGGAGCTGATATTTCCTGAGATATTTTGAGAGACCATGAAAGCATATTGTTTTTCTTGCTGGGACAACAAAGCACTTTTCACAGGCTTTATTTGATCTGGAAGCAGGGGAAAAAATCCACAATCCAATAGCTAAGCCTGGAATTGCTTCTTTTAAAGGTGTAGAACCCAACAAGTCCCCAGTGATAGCAGCTCAATGCAAGTGGCATGCTCCTCTGGTCAGGCTGCTGGTCTGGCAGTTTGGGTACCTAGTTTGGTTGACATCAGTTTTTGGTGTTTGCTATTCTCAGATCAGTGGCCTAACCAAGCATCACCCTATGCAGCAATCAATCCATTAGAGGGCAATAAGAATAAAAAAAAAGTTGTACTACAGAACCAGATTTATTAAAAACTCTATCATTTATACCACCAGGAAAAGCAATACTGCCAGTTTGCAGCTGTCTTTTTAAAAATAAGCTGTGCTGACCATTTTATTAAAAATAACAGAAAACAAGGTCATCAATGAGACAGAAAAAGAGTGGAAAACCCTGTTCTGAGAAGCTGAAAAACAACAGTTAGTCCTATGGGAGAATATATCAGTAGAAAATCAGTTTGTTTACTCAGGAGAACCTACTGAGATTAATTACAAGTGAAAGTCTGATATAACCTGTTGTATTTCAGATCATGTTCCCAAAAAAGATACGTGCCTTCCCTATACAGTAATTCTGTACGTGGTATGTGGTAGAGGCAGCAATCACATTAATACAGTTTATTCATGTGATTTCCTAGCATGGGAAATAGGCTGGGATCACAAAATGAGATCCAATTTCTTGGCTAGAGAAGTGAGCTCTTTCACAGAGGAGCACAGCAGCAGTATGAAAATGCGTAGTTGCTTAATCTCCACTCAAATCATCACCAGTATCTCAGCATGCTCTTGATCTTCCTTGCTAGAATGCTGGGATGAATGCCAGGGACTTTGGCAAAAGCAATGTGAATATGACCAACAGACCAAAGCACCAAGGCTAAACCCTGAACATGTTGCTTGCAAAGTAATCCCACTGATAGAGGGAGTGTGCTTACCCAGAAGAAGCACTTCTTTCTCTTTTTATGGAAACCTCTGCAATTTTGACTTGACAGCCAAAAAAGCAGAGGAAAGTCTTTCATCTTCATTCAAAGACTGAAATCTTTTCAGACTTGCCATTGCTGAGCTACCATTGGCATACCAACAGTGGCATGATATAAAAATATATGTGCTTTATATCCAGTGGAGAATATCTCAGGAACACTTCAGGATATTAAATAGCATTCCAAATCTTGCTGAACCAAACATTGTTCTGACTTCTTTGGGAAGAACAGTTTTCCTCAGAAATCTCATGCCTTCATTTCAACCATGGACTCAACCCCATAGGTATTTCAAACATCTCCCGTGACATCATAGATGTACTTTTTCCTACAGCTATCAACAAAAGGAACAGAAACAGCAAACACAAAGAGTTTTCTCCCCAAATTTCAATTCTGTCTCAGCTCGAGTCCTCTGCCTCACATCACAGTCTATCTGCAGGTGGTTATTTCCAGTTCTCAGACACATAATGCGAATAATTTCGTAAGGACAACAATCTACTTGCTCTTTGGGTTTGGGGTCTTTTTGTTCCCTTAGGAGATATCCATGCTATGCTATGGCTCCCTTCCTTCCATCTAAGCAGCAAATCTATGTTCTATGGCAAGAGGTGGCTTGAGATGAGCTGACACCCCTGAAGACTGAAAGCTTTCATATCTCCCCAGGCTATACTGCACCTTACTGCCTGGAGCTTCTGGCAGTGAATCTGACATAGAGTGTAACCACCATTTGGGGGAGAGGGGAGAGGAAATCACACTGTCAATAAGAGAAAAGCCTGCTGGCTGGCTGGCTGCCTTTGGAGCCATGGACACTGGACCTCAGCAGGCAAGCTGTCCTGCTGTTAGAACATTGAATTTTAAGGGAAAACATTCCTTCTGCTTCATGCAAAATTTAACTCTTAAATTAGTTGATAGCTCTTGAGAGTCATCTGTCTTGAAGGCATTCTAGAAAGTTGCTGAATAGAAGAAAGACAGAAGACATGGTACTGATCTGTTCACATTTCACTTTTAACTGTTAGATTTGCTCCTTTAGGATCCACTTCTGCTGTTTGTATTATTCAAATAGATATGACTGGTTACTTTGACAGACCTTTCATGGGAGCATATTATTGCAGATTTCCTTCCCTGTATTATGTTAGAACCCTCCATGTTCTACAATGAAAGGTTTGAGGGCTACAACTCTACAGCAACAGCTTCCTCAGACAAAACAGAAAAACAAGTGAAGTAGGAGAGAATTTCCCACAGTTGTGCTCTAGGTATGGAGTGCAGCTCAGACCCTTCCAGCCTCATACGACCTTGCCAGACTGCTTGCATTCTCCACTGGATAACAGACAGAGCAGAAAGCTAAGGATCTAATGCTTTCCAGGAATATAACTGAGAAAGAAAACAAACAACACCTGCTGCAATCAAGGGGAGCTTCTCCAACTACTTCAGTGAGCTTTTGGAAGGGTTAGGCCAAGAGGACAAGGAGTAGAAACTGAGGCACAGGAAGTTCCACACAAATATGAGGAAGAAGGAGTAAGGAAGAACTTCTTTACTGTGCAGGTGACCATGCACTGGTTTCCCAGAGAGGTTGTGCAGTCTCCCTCACTGGAGATATTCAAGGACTGTCTGGATGAAATCCTGTGCCATGTGCTCTAGGGTGACCCTGCTTATGCAGGGAGATTGGACCAGATGACCCCCTGTGGTCCCTTCCAACCTGACCCATTCTATAGTTCTGCTAACTCAAAGTGAAAGATCTGCTGTATTCCCTCTGGCACCAGGAAAGAAACACACAGTCTGCTGCTTCCTAAACCCTCATTTTCTGCACTACATAGGCTTACTATGTTTACACATTTGCTGTCTCAGAAATGTCAAGCTCATCAAGAATTTGTAAAGCCTCATCACCTGGATGTGTGTGATCACATGGGTAACTCAGCTCACCCAGCTCAACAGCAGGCACAAAATACAACTTAGAAGCCAGCCAGCTTCACACTACTGATATTGACGTCTACATTGGTTGGACTTGATGATCTCAAAGGTCTTTTCCAACCTAGTAGATACTGTGATTCTGCAACTGAGTCTTAAAGCCTCTACACTGACATTTGAATCCTATAATTAAACATGTGTCAGTGTCTATATGACGGTCTGAAGGGCACCCCTGGGCCTGCCTGATGTTGCCTGGCCCCCCAGGGCTCCTCCTGCCTGCCCATGGGTACGGATGGTGTTGTTCCTCTCAGGACCCAGCCCTAGAGCCCCTGACGACCCGCAGCTCCCACCATGCCCAGACAGTCTGCATAGCTAGGCAGGATGACTGTCCCCTTGCTCTGCTGGTCTGGCACTTGTGACACCTGAATTATGTGCTGACCCAGCTCCTGGACAGCCCGTGACATGCCCCTGCATCTACATGGAGGAAAACAGCCTGGCCACCTAGTCTCTCCTCCAAAATATTCCAAGTTTTCTGTTTGGAAAACACAGGCATTAATTATTACCACCTCTCTCCTCTGGAGCAGACAGAACAAACTGGTCTTATTTTTCAGCTGTGAGTCACCAGTTTGGGTGGTGGAGAAGGTAAGACAGGGGTGATGATGTAATCCCTAACTCTTTCGGGGTACCCATCTGCCAAGGAGGAAAAAGCAGACTGTACTGCCAGGCAAAGCTTACAGACCATTTGTTCCGGAAGGTATCACGAGAGCAATGAGCACAGATCCGTGGCTGAGCAGCCAAGAAGGTAGAAGGCAGATGAGCATTGGGAGAGCACACAGACCTAGAGCTCTCCCGTGCAGTACTGGAGATACAGGAGCAGTCTCTGCCTGCTTAGGGTAAGGCACTCAAGTGTCGTCCCAACTCTCCCACCAGTTTCTTTGGCTGTAGAAAGGACATAAATAAACATGGGACGCATTCTTTCCTAAAAATCCTCTCAAGGGGCATCTTGTCTTCCAGCCACAGAGAAGAAAAAAGGTAATTGTGAAAAGATGTGCCTTTACTATTTTCATAAGCTGTGTTTAAAGGCCCAAGTCCCTTGAATATCCCGCAACTAAAGGCCAGCATCTGTCACCTATATCATGCTATTCCCAGCATGATTTTCTAGATATAGTCTTTTGTACACCGATGGGATGAGAAGGCAGTCTGCCCAAGGAACTCAGGGATTTCTTTGAAGTTCTTGCCATTCCTGGTCCAGTGCCCTAACTTAACTAACATCTTTGGCTAGGAACATGATTGTGAAATCAGAAGAACAAAAGAAATCACTCTTCCGATCAACTTCGATTTTTGTTCCAAAATAATAAATCTGTACTTGCAACAGAACCCTAAGAGTTTACACATTTAATAGATAACTGAAGTAAATAATTATTTGAACTTTCAAAAGTAATTTATTTAAATAGCCCATCTATTTAAAGAGCCCATCTGTTATTTAAACTATCCACAACCATTTGTTATTAAAAAAAAATTGAACATATGTAGCTTTAATCTTTGTTTGGGATTTAATCAACCCTCCCAACCTTGCCAGGAGTATTTTAAATAAAACTTCTTTTTGTAAATCAGAGATTTTAATGAAGCATTACTAGCTGCCAGTATATTCTTTTAATAATCAGAGACAGGGTTCTGTCTCATGACTTCAGAAAAGCTAGACAAAAATTGGTCTAAATTACTCTTCAAAGCAGTCCTGAAATATCTTCAGAATCCGCTAAGCATGTCTGAGTTCATTTCAGGAAGTTGCCAAGGTAATCTATGTAGTGAAAAGAGTAATGAAGATCAAAATAAAAGTTGGAGAAAAAGTCATCCCTTAATACTGTCTTTGTCCCAGGCCATGACCCTCAACAACACTTATCAGGATAATAGGCCATTCACTGGAAACCCTTTCCCCTCACCCACTTTTCAGTGCCAGGCATGGGAAGCAGACAGTGCTCCTCTGGGAGACAGCATAGGGCTGCCAGTGACACAACAGTACCTAATTTTATCCTTCTGCCTTGTTTCCCAGGCAAAACGTCCCATAACAGAGCTTCACTGGCCAGGTGGTCAGCTCTTTCTACATCATGTCACCAGGCAACATTCTGAAATGCTTTTTGCTGCTGTCTTTCATGGAGGGATCTCCACTCCATGCACTTCTGTCCAGACCTCAGAATCCGTTATCCTGTATATCTTGCTGTGTCCTGCCAGCCTATTCTCCGGTGCTGGCACTTCCACTTACATTTCTTTCTACCTACCTGACTCTGCTCACACTTTAAGAGACTCTCAGATCCAAATGCTGTCATGCATCCATGAGTCCAAGTGGTGGGTCTGCATTCAAAACTTGGAAGACATTTTACCATGGTACATTCACAGTGCTCCTAACCCTTTCCAAACTTTGTAAATGCCGTTATCAGCATAGTTTTATTCTTGCTCTTATCCCCTTGTATTGCTCTAGCTCTTATTACAAAAGGCTTGAGGAATCCAAGTGACTCCATTCTCCCTTTGTATATTGGGAAAAATCCTGGCTATATATTTTATGAGATCAGTGAGCCATAGAAAGTTGTGTGAACCTCTCAGTACATGGGTTCCCTACAGGGCTTGAGTTTTCTGCATACTTCTAGAGGGTTTAACACTGCTATTTCTTCTTGTTGCTGCCCTTCTGCTACTATTGCGCTTCCCCAGCCATACAGAACCACAGAGTTCTCTTTTGCACAGCAAGTCAGCCTCTCAGTAGAGTTCCAAACCTGGGAGGTCTGGGTACATTTTAGAATGTTGGGTAGTGTGTACACAGGTCTACCAAAAACCTATGTTTCAGTATGCTACCTGCTGGGACACTGTTACCTAAATATGTTGTACAGTGTACAGTGCTTAGTGTCAATACTATACCACAAAATGCCAATCTTCAGACATTTTGGGTGTCTTCAAGTCATCCTTAAGGGCCCAGGAGACATGACAAAGGGCTAAGGGCAACAGCCATCTTTTTAGATCTTCGAGGACAAGTTGGATACACATGTCCCTCTAAAGCACCCCTAGATGCCTGTTTTGAAGGGACAGAACCCTATTCACAGTTTCAAAGCCCTGCTTGTTCAATGAGATGTGATTCAAGTCCCAGTCCTGAGCGATAGAATCAAAATTAGCGGAGAATGCTCTACTGTGGCCTTTCCTCATCCGCCTCATCTAGACAAGATGAAATCCTGTATTGTCTCCTTTCTATTATTAAATCATGAGAACCTCCATGTGAGTCACTCCTGAACAAACCTTCCTCGTATCCCTGCTGTCTGTACCCACTTTGGTGTGAGAGTGGCTGCAGTAGCTTCCAATTCCTGAATATTCTCTGCTAATCCACCAAGCCTTCTTGGTGCTTGGTTATTCAAGGCCTATTCAAATACCATCATACTTTATGCCACTTGACTTACCTAGGTTTTTTTCTGACATACTTTCAGTGTGTTTTTCATTCCCTTCATTTTCTTCATTGTCAAGTTAAGTGTGCCTTTTGACCACACTGATTACAGGCATCTCAAATAATCTCTTCTTTTCTGCTATTCTGCATCTCTCGTGCACCTTTGTTCAGAAAGGCTGTGCCAGAACACACTGACAATTCCACTATTTCTGTGTCCTGTTCTGCACAGTAGCTAAAAGCAGGTGACTCTGTAAGAACAGAAGAATAGATCAGTCCTTATAGGTTGCTGCCCTTCAGTACTTCCACAGCTTCCAACAGTCTATAGGCCAGACAAATCATAAACTGCAGACGATGACTATTCAATAACCCTCTAAAGATTTGTCTTCCTTGACCTGCCCAATACGCTTCTTGAAACCCCACACATTTCCAGCATCCTTGAAATCCTACAGAATGGATTTCCACACCCAACTGCAAAGTAAATGGACAACCATCTGCTTCATTTGTATTAGAGCTGCTAGCAAATACTTTCATATCATTACCCTGGATTCTGCGCTAGAAAAGAGCTAGTACTCTGCTTGTGAGCAGTCAACTCCTATTCATCTTCTGTAGGAACCATTTATTGCTTCCCCATAATTTCATCTAGTATTTCAAGAAAATCTTAGTACAATTTTCATTTAGCTTGGGTCATTGAAGTTTCTGTGGTTTTACTACTTTTCCCCACTTCTTATCAGTATCTTTGAAGTACACATGAAGCAGAATGCATAGATTCAAAGCAAAAATGTAAAATTAATACCATGGAACTGTTGTCAATAACCTAAACCATGCTAATACACAAACATGATCTTCAGCATGAGATGCTGCGTATGCAAAGAGGAGCAGAAAATATTAGGACTTTTCTTTCCGTACCGCTGTTTCAGGCTGTGGGTGGACAGTCTGAATTCTGATGTCTGATCCTCTGAAATCTCAATCCCCTGTGATCAATGCCACATGTCATCTATAGATAGTATCAAAACTGGGGCCAGCCCTTATCTACTGCTGGAAATGGGCATGCCTGAAGCATGGTGTGCCTGCATCCCTAAGTGTCTTGTGAAGCTCTACCAAAGATGAATGAGTTTCTGCCTGCCACATCACAGACAATATTAGTGAAACAAAGAAAATGAAAGTTGGTGAGAAATTTTCTGAAGTAGGTAGAAGGCAATAGACATAGAAAGCAAAGCACCTTCAGTTCCCTGACAATTTGCCTCAAAAGGATTTGTTTAGCATGGGGGCAGCCAGAATACTCGTACTATTTTCCTATGGTCTTTTCCCTACGTATGCACTGGGTTTCATGAGAAAAGTGAAAGGCAGCAGTGGTCACTCTCTAAACTATTTTTGAACTCATGTATAGGATTGAAGTTCTAACTCCCACCAAGATACCCCACTAGCAATTTTAATATACTGTTTAGGAGATTGCTTCAATGATATTCCCAATGAAAAGACATCCTCATTACAACCATGCTCTTCAAGTTATTAATAGTTACCAAAGACACAGAGCATGTAGTTATAGAAAACCTTTCAAATCTGAGGAAATAATGTCACTTTTATTCAGTAATAAAATTAATGGAATTATAAAATTAGATTTGTGCATAATTCAGGTTATTCCTAATATAACTTGGTCATTTTTAGCCACCTGTAAAAAGAGAGGGCTGCAGCTCAATTGGAAAATTTTCTCCTTTTATTTTTCTCTTTGTGTATTTGCAGTGTATGCAAATGTGCTCTACCAACCAGAGATTAAACCTAGTTTTAGTCACGGCAGAATACAAAAGTATGAAATTACTACTTGTTTCAGGATTGATGTCACACTAGAAAATTCCCTTCTCATGGCCATAAGGAAGAGAGTGGGAAGCGAACAATTCTTCAATGAGCAAGTTGAGATCCTCAACTGGAGAAAAATCTGCCCAGACCTTCCAAGAACAGAGATGTTTATTATTAAGTGGGAAAGGGAGCACAAGAAAGGGTACCCAGAGAAAGGAGCTGGGAGAGGGGGAAAGAGAGAATGGTATTTGTATTCCCAAACAACGACTGACTCTTCAAAGTAATGCTCAGCAGCTCAAGAGGTGTTTCCCAGTTACTTTCTGGAGTGGTGAGGGATGAAGACCTGTACAAGCCAAATGTTTTCATCACTGTAGCACTCATGTGTCTGTGAGTCAGCATAGAGGGTCTTCTACTGACCTGGAGGCACCAACGTAATACAGAAATTTAACTGACTCCTTTTGTCTCTCAGATCTGGAGAAACATGTTCAGATATACAGAAAGAAAAATGCTCACCTGATGCAGTCTCGCAAAGCCAGAGTAGTGATTTGAGCTAGCACGTATACTGAGGAAGCTGCATGAGCCTAGTAGCTGCTAATATGCTGAGATTTCGTGTGAAGCTGTCAAAGTGCTCACAAAACCTGGCATCTTTACAGACTGCATAACTGGCCAAGGGTCAGCACCCCTTTATTTACTGTTCCTCACAGAACCAAGCAATTACTCCTCCTTTAAAGCAGGGAATTTTCTAAACTGCACAGGTCCCAAGTAGTTTCCACACTGACAGAAGCTTGTGTTAAGAGGTAGAAATTGAGCCATCCTTTCTTCCCTATTGCAATTTCCTAATCTTTTCAGCAAAATTCAACTCAATGAAAGAGACACCTAAGGTACCCTTATGAGGCAGATATCCTGATTCCTTAAGCAGACAAGAATTCACCTAGATATCTATCTCAACTTATTTCAGCCATGGGCAAATCCAGTATATAAAATTTCTACAGGTTTCTTGAAAATAAGTAGCTTGTAAGGGAGTTGAAAATTAGAGCTCCCATTGCTTAAAAACCAGAGGCATAATTCTAGCAATTTGTTGTTCTGTGAGTCAGCCCATCAGCCTGTGTGAGTTTGCCAGCCAGCCAGGACAACAGGAGCTTCCACTATCCCTGCTGGGCAGAGAAGATCATTCTTGCTCTCAGTAAAACAATAAATCACACTGGCACAGAAAGTTAGATGTGTCTCATGTCAAAGGCCTAGAAGGGAAGAAAGATGTGCAGCTAATTGGAAAATGACCACCAGGAACCTGAGTGCACTGACAGATTCTGCAATCTCTGGCTATCCAGTGGTTTGGCTGCCTGTGTGAAAATCCAGCTCTGCCATGATACAGGCTTTTTACTTGGGACTGCTGGGTGGAAGCTGGATGACAAGGGCTGTGAAAAGCCTCATGTGGTATTTCCAGCTACACAGCCTTCACCCCTCGGCTTGGGAGCTACCCTGATCCTTGCCTAAGCCACTCAGTAGGTATGCTTGTGCCCTGACCATTTATATTGCTGGCCCTGACCATGTATCTGGCTAGACTTGAGACCTACCTAGTCACTGTGAATTCATCTGGCCACCAATGGATTCTTGTTTGACTACTGCTCTCCTTCTTCAGGTGCTCCCTGCCAGCGAGATCCTTGCCTGTGCTGTGCTCACCCTTAGCTCCTGAATTTCCTGTCCTTGTGAAACCGTCCTCCTCTTGCTGCTCTTTGGACAACAAGAGACCAAGAGGCATAATGAAAACTTCCCCTTTTCTCCTAATTTATATTTTGCCAATTAATATTAAGGACTTATGGAAGGTGGAAATTGTGTCTCATACTCTCCTCACTTCAGTCTCGATGGTTTTCTCACCATTTCCCTGAATTTCTATGTTTACACAGTAGAAATTTTATTCACTTTAGAAAACCTTAATGTACATAGAAATACAGAATAAAACAGTGAAAACAACATTGCTTTCATGATGTTTACAGCTGAAATCACAAGTTAGGTATTAGTGGGGTTCATTGCTAAAGGATCCAGTGAGTCCAAAAAGTTGGCATATATTTAAAGTAAGAGTAGTGAGGTATTTGCATGAGACTAAATGGAAAAACTCCCTGATGTTCATGGATTTTCCTGAGCAAAAAATAGCAGGATGATGTGAAATTCTCAAGGGAAAAATCAGATATTTGCTCAGCTTTGCTCAGCTTTGTATGTGTTTAGAGACAGGCTGCTGAGCTGGGAGGGAGGGACCTTCATCTGAGGTAGCAGTGATACACTTATGTTCCTATATTATTATACTTAGACTTGCAACTGAGAAATTGAATTGGTCTGCAGAAAGTCAACACCTCTAGTAAAACTAAATCAATTACAATCAAAAAAAGAATGAAACAAAACAATTTTTTGTGCTAAACTGGTATTGTGGTGGAAAAATTCTGATTGTTTTTAGCAGCTTGAAGACACATCAGCAGACAGAAACCACAGCTTAGCAACTGTGACCAGAATGCTTGTCTTTCAGCTTCCCCCTGAGGATGAAAAAGTATGTAAATAGGACCAAGTTGTTAGTCATGGCTAAATTACATAAACTGTTTTAAGATTACCCCATTGTCCCTTCTAGGAAGAGAGTAATTCCTTTCAAACTGAAAAACCTGTAAAAGTAGCAGGAACACAGTGGAAGGCAGAATATCACTCTGCCACCAGTTCTCCTTGTCACTGGCAAACTGAATTGTCCATTGCTCTCCTGATATAAGCCTGAGGCTCCTAAATCACTGCTCCCTGCTGTCTGTGCATCTAATAAACACCTGCAATTAAAAGTAATATGAAGTTTCAAAAGAATAATAATTCAGCCTTCAACTGTCATGTAATGTCCCTTTTTCATGACTGAGTTTCATTTCTAATGTATCCCACTCACAAAAGCTAAAAAAAACCACAGTGGAAAAACATAGTGGTCGCATAATTATTTGTGATATTCCCATGGGGGTTCATCATAACTCTCCTTAGCAGCAGTTGAAGCATTATGGCAGGTAACTCACTAGGAATTCCTGAGTGGGTGCTGATCCTGGACAGGGTACCAGCTCCCAGCTGTGTGACTGAAATTAGCAGACAGCTTGCAGAGCATTCACTGAAGTCTCCCGGTGGCACAGCTCTGAAGATGATCAGCATATGGAAGACCAGTGTCTTCCTCTGCCTCCTTTTTGTCAGTGGCACAATTGCTTTCTTCATTCACTTGAAATGCCAGAAGAATGGGGCCTGAATATTCTGTCTTGGTCGGCAATGACCACATGCAGGGAGGAAGTACAGACCAGAGACGATCAGAAATCCAGCCTCCCCAGGAATGATAGGCGATTACAGTGCAGGTACATCAATCACCAGCAGCTCAGCTCATTCCTCGTCCCTTGCCACTAGCCCCAGAAATACACAGAGTGTGCCTCAGAGCACCACTTCCTCTGAATAACTGTCATCTCTGAAGATCTTCTATACCCATAACTGTCCAAGGGGGAAGACAGAGGTTTAGCAGGTCACTTTCTGTTTGAGCTCAGTTTGATGGAGGAGAACAGGAGTTGCTCCTCAATACTGAGTCCAGCTCTATTCTGTTTAGCAACATTTCTGTTTCTGGCCCTGCTTCAAGGTCACTTGAAAGTCAAGCTGGGAAAGAGATCCCATGGTGGCACCTCTTCTGCCTACCTGCTTTGCCTTATCCCCATCCCCAAGATCTACTGAGTCCAAACAGTATTAGAAAATACAGCACCCAGCCTTGATTCAGCTTGCTGTGGAATTTCAGTTGCCATGAAACACCACGAGGATTAGTTCCCTGGAGAAAGCAGACACAGAACAAGATTAAATGTTTTGAGACAGGTAGCAAGACTACAAAGCACAGTTTAAAGGTCTAAGAGTTTAATACTTCTTATCCTGTAGGATTCCCAGTAGAGGCACTGTCTGCTGTGATAACACAAAAACACCCTCAAAAAACAAGTATGGGAGTAAACAAAATCACAGTAGCAACTTCTGTGTCAATGAAGGAAAAAGAGAAAAATTGTCCACAGTGCTCCCAAGCTGAATTAGTTATCAGTTAATAACTAACACTTGCTGCTTATTGCATGAAACTGTATAGAGATCCTCTCTGCTCTAGGCTCAGGAACGACACTGTGTCATGGAGAACAGCTTTGTAATGGATGGCTCTAGTTTAGTTATCATGCAGATACGTTTGCATATGGAGGACACAGGAGCAGAGAAGCAATTTCCATACTAAAACCAACTGCTCTCATTTGCACTCACTAGCTGAACGACTTCCCTTTCCAAATTTATCTTTTTATAGAAAGCAGCACGTGTATATGTATGAGTGTGCTTGTGTGTGTTTTTGTGTGTGGATTTACACACCTAACTGAAAAGATGCAAGAGCGCAAGATTTGGCAGGTGGCTGGTCAGATGCTCAGCTAACTTACCAGCACTCATTCCTGACATAAATTTTCAGAGGAAAGTGCTTTCTTTTACATACCCCACTGTGCCAACCGCTTTTGGAAAGAACTTCACCTCTTTGGTCATTTGAGTTTAGCTCAGTTGGTCAGAGCACAGTGCTCACAATGCCAAGGCTGTGGCTTAGAGCCCCATATGGGCCATTCATTTAAGAGCTGGACTCAATGATCCTTGTGGGTCCCTTCCAACTCAAAATATTCGTGAGATATAACATTATTTTCTTACAAGAAAACAATTTTATTGGCAAAAGCTATTCTCATGAGACCCTGTTGCTGGTCTGCTAAAGGCTAGGCCATGCAGGTGTAGCAATGACTGCTGCCTGCAGTTGCAATGAGCTGGCTGAGCTTACCCTGCAGCCAAGGGACAGTGCAGCACAACACATGTGCTTAGGTTAGCTGTATCACTACCTCCAACATACAGTTGTCCTCTGGATCAGTATTTCCTGTCCCTTGCTTCAATATAGTTCACCTTTCTCATAGGTTTGATGATTTATGGATTATGTTAGCAACCCGTTCAGTGATAGCTTCCTGACAGGCTCGGACGTCTGTCATAGCACCTCCCACACACACAGCCCAGTGCAGCACTGGGCCTTGCTGCAGGTTCCTGTGCAGCAGCTACTCAACCTGGCATACCGTCCCTCATGCCTTAAGGACAGGGCCAAACAGGCAGACGTGGCCTGTTCCAGATCACTAATTCATTAAACACAATGCCTTCTGCAGGGTTCCCAACACATTACCCTATGGTCAGCTCTCCATGACCACCTGCCTTCCTACTCCTACACACTTTCCTACTCCCAGTCCATGACTGATGGTGCACAATTAAATTGCAACATTGTATTTCTTGCTCTAATCAAGCCTACCTGCCCAACGTCAAATAAAGTCACATCACTGTATCTTTTGCCTATTAGACATATCCTCATTTTTAAACTCCATAGAGACACAAAGGTCATTCCATTGTTCTGTATTAAAACTCCTGAAAACATCTTGATTTCTAATCTCAGAGGAAGGCAAACCAATTTTCTGGGGTTCTTATCTCTTGATAGAATATTAGTCTAAGATATTCTTGGTGACCTTTTCCCTTCTTTCTTTTCTTCCTTCTTTCTTTTATTCCTTTATTCCTTTCTTCCTTTCTTCCTTTCTTCCTTCCTTTCAAGGGCTGGAGCTGTCGGGATGTATCGATGTCCTTCTGACACTGAGGTCAAGAAGACTGACCCATATTGATCCAATTTGCCACTGACCTAACCCACCCCCACACTGTTTCCTCCCTAGCCCATCACTACAGGTCCCAACACATCACTGCCATGTGGCAATGGCCCCTGCAGCATTGTCAAGCAATGATACTTGGAAGCATCTTCCTGCCTAGTATATTCTCCAAGTTTTTTTCTAGTGTGAGCTGGGAATCTAAATAAACTCCTTCATATATACCTATTTATATTGTTTATATGACTATTTCTCACTGGCCTTGTGCTCTCTTCAAACAGCAGCCTGGAGAAACATGTGCTTTGCTAAACAAAAGCAGCAGCAATACAACTAAAGAATCTGACTCCAGACACTAAGGGATTGTCTTTGCCAAATCAGAATTCTGAAGCATCTGCAAGTGGCCTTGACTACAGCATTGCACAGAAGTTTTTCTATAAGATCTTACCTCCTGATATTATGTAATACACTCTTTTTATTTTTAAGATGAAACTGTTTTCTTGTGATCATGATTGAGATCGAAAGCCAGCAGAAACTCAAGTCCTAAATGATTCAGAGTGGGAAAAAAACACAAACAAACAAAAAAACAACAAACAAACAAACAAACAAACAAAACCACCAAAAAAAACCATCACATAAACAGCAACAACAAACACACATGCACACACAC
This sequence comes from Aphelocoma coerulescens, assembly GCF_041296385.1. NCBI lineage: Eukaryota > Metazoa > Chordata > Aves > Passeriformes > Corvidae > Aphelocoma > Aphelocoma coerulescens. The sequence continues at coordinate 46,646,641 of NW_027184085.1, forward strand.
TAACACAGAAAGGATTAATCCTGTGTGCTGCAACTGCACCATGGTAGAGCTTTACTAGACTTGAGGAAATATTTTCTAATGGCAATAACAATGAGAGTCAAACACTGTCTGCCTGGTAAAGGATGATCCCCACTAGAAAAGGTAGAAAGAGAACATTAGACAAACAACTGTCAGCACTGCTTTAGAAAGAATCAATTCTGCTTTGAAAAGCTACAGGCTAAATCAGCTCTTGTCTGAACTTATAGACCAAATATCAGTCATCCCATCCACATGCCCTGAGTCGTGATTTTGACACCATAAGGTAGACCATGAGCTGCATTTCACACTGGGATGGCTGTCTGATGAGATCTTAGTGTTAATCAGCATGTCCCATGTACGCACACGCAGGAGCTAAGTGCTTTCACAGCAGATCAGCCCAGACAACAAAGCCCTGATGCAGCCTCATCTTGTGGCACTGCAGGACTACAGCTTGATTTGCATGGCCAGCATCAAGCCAAACACTCTCAGGCTTGGCTTCCCTCCACAGTGCTTCCTTTACCTCTGGAGCCTCCTGTGTGGAATTCAGGGGGCAGAGCACACAGTTGTGGTATCTCCACAACATTAGCCCTGTACCTTGTCTCTTATCATACCATGCCTGTAGTCCTCCTCTTCACTACATCCTCTGCCTCCATTTATCAAGGGTTCTGCTGTCATACCAAATCTGGTTTTCTCTACACTACATCATTATGTTAGTGATTAAATCACATGAAGCTAAGGAAAAAAAAAAGCATCTAGTAAATCAGAAAAATTTGTGTTACAACTGACTTTGTTGTGCTGCAGGCACACCTCCTTAGGTTGAGGTGAAGTAAGCCTGACAGTAACTTACTACCAAAGGCTAGTAGCAATGAAAGTGCCAGATTATAGGACTACACAGTAACAGAGTATAAAATAACACCTCAATATCCCTCTTTGATCAGAAGGTCATCTGTCCCAGCAGCTCATCTTGTATGACAGCCAGAAGTGGCTATCTGTAGAACAGCTCAAAACTAAAGGAAATAAGAAGCCATCCTTTCCAAGAATATTTTTTCGGTCTCCTAAAATGTGTGTGTCTGTGCTTCCAGCAACAAAATCTACGTTTTATTTCCAGCATTAATATCTACATGTACTAAGGCTGCTGGCATGAACATTATGCTTCTTCTTTAAGTGAAGATGATAGCCAGGGAGCAATCTCGGATTTGGTACTTATATTTCTTTCAGGAGTGGAAAATAATAACAGCTGTGTCACTTTCCTGTGTCAGGGAGGTTGTCTAAATAGGACCTATTCAGAGTTCTTCTACCACCTTTTCCTTTGTTGTTTTATGTACATATACCTAGTCAGTGCCAGGAGCTACACACAGGCTTTTTGCTGGGTTTAACCCATGTGCAGTTTAAGGACAGAATGCTCCCAAAGGCAGCAACACCTCAGCAGAGAAAACAAGCAGCAATAGCCAGGGCCTATATTTCGCTGTTAATCTGCAGGTGTTTGCAGGCAGGATAACCAAAGTCTTTGAAGATCCCAAGCTGCTGAAGACCCAATCTCCTCCTCTTTTTTCAGACAAAGCACATTCAATGTTTCAAAATTTGCTTTCAGAAGGAATTTCTATGTGTGACTGAAATCACAAATTACCTGAGTGTCTTTCATTTTGTATCTCTGTTCTCAGGCAACAAATGATGTTCTGGGAGGAACACAACTTTTAGTTCTTATAAAAGCAGCTTGATACAGTCCATGAATGAGGTGGTTTATATCCAAAGGAATTTCACGTATCAGTCCAACTATCAAAATCACAACCATAGCAGGATGTTAAAGCCCTCAATATAAAAATACAATAAGGTGTTGTGGTTGCCATGGTGACTTTCCATTACACTGGGCACTTGCAGCAGCAACTTGAGAATAATGATTCAGAAGTTGAAAAGCAAGGTGCTGTTTCAGAGGGAGATATTCTTAAAAACCACTTTTTCTTTGTGTTAAATAAATTCCTTTTTTTCAGATTGTCTGGTCTGATTTACTATTGCGGCTTAAAAATAATAGAATGAATGTACCTGAATCCCAATCCCTCTTTTTGTAAAGAAGAAAATGCCCTCTTTATGCTTCCTGCCAACAGATCTCATCTTCCTGAGTCTATCAGTTTTCACTAAGTTTTCCTTCTCAAAAGACTTCAGGGTCCTCTTGTATTTCTTGTGCACAACATAAAGATGTATTGCATAGTTCAGTTGAAGAATACTAAAGCATAACAAATACTGGTTCCTTTTGAAAGAATTGTCAAGATTTTTTAAGTTGGAAAAGTAAGAGACAAACTATTCTTTCCCTTCAGAGAAAAGATGGGGATGCATGTACAGCAGTGTTAGAATCATTTGTAACAGCTTCAACTGTGTTATACGGGTGACCCTGCAACTCGTCCAGATTTGTGTGATGATGCATCTCCTTGAAAAAATCACAAAGTTGTTAGATGTTCTCTAAACAATTTCACTGAAGATATGTGTCTCTCTGTGTTACCAGAACCCTCCAAGATGTGACTTTGTTTCCTGGCTGGCCACTGCAGGATGACCAAAGCTAATGCTGCACAGATGGAGCGGCTCCTGCCAAACACAAGTTTGCATAGCCATGGCCGTAACAGCTGCATGTTTGTATGGCATTCGCCAGCATGGGTGAGGCTGCTACCGGGAACACAAATACAGCATAGAAATCTTTCACTGAATATAGGATTTAGGATCATGACTTGCAAGCTGTTGAGGAACGTATTTAGTGCAGGTAGCTCGGGGTGCAGCTGCAGTGGAAGCTGAAGGTTGAGCGCTGGGTGGGAGCCCAAGGCAAGAGGCCATGAACCACCAACCCCTGGCACAACAAAGAGCACAGGGACCTGTGGAACCAGCCAAGAAACCAGACACTGAGGCACTGCAGGAGCTGAGGACTCAGTAGGAAGACAGCAGACTTTCACATACACAGACTGTGAGGTATAAAAATCTGAGTAATCCTTTGTTCGGCGTCCCTCCTCAGAGGCACCAACTCGAGCTGTGATTCTTTTGCTTCACGAGAATTAAATTCAGGATCCAGAGATCTGAGAGTCTGTTGTGGGAAACATGGGGTCAAGCCAGTAAGGAAACCATGTCCAGCTGTATGAGTGTGGGGTGTGTAAGGAGTCAGGTATGGCACCCATCAGGTCACTGGAGCCACCCATTGCGAAAGGGCCTTGGTTCCAGCTCAGGTGGTGCAAGCATGACTGCCAGAGTGGTCCCTGGATGGTCAGACAGGGAAGTTTCCTTAGAAAAGTCAGGGGTAATCTGATGACCTATGTCCCAAGAGTTCTGTATAAAAAGGTAACCTCTCCTATGATGTGGCGCAAAGAGTAGGAAAAGGAGAGCCTTGCCTTGTGCTGTTTCACCCCAAGCTGGGTTACCAGTGCAGAGATGAAAGGAAAGATGAGGCTGAGTTCTTCACAGAGCTGTTATTCTATTCCTGAAGACATCTTTAATACCCATGTCCTTTCCTGGCAGGGATGAACTCAGGGACATGCAACAGGTTGTCAGCGTGTGTGGGAGCAGCTGTTTCCCAAAATATCCCCAAACTGAAACTTCACGCTTAAGTCGCCTTGGCACTTGACTTGTCAAGATGCAATCATCCAGGGAGATTTTTCAGGCTCCTCACAGGAAGGGGGTAATAAGCCTATCCCGTTGCAAAGGGGAAGTTAAGAGAATCACCCTCCCACAAACAAATATCTCTCAGCGGCAACAGAGTCAGATGGAAGGAAACAAGGCCACCCCACAGTTTCCATACTGGAATACTGTTTTAAGCCCTGGCTCAGAGCACTGATTGCTTCACCAATAGCAAAGTCACAAACTGGTGTCAGGATTACACTTACTTGGGGAGTGATTTTCCAGGTCCAGCACTTTGCTCTGGCTAGTGCCTGGAGAAGTAAGAAGCAGTGGAGACACAAGCCTCCCAGGAGCCAGCCTCAGTCAGAGATCACAAAACCACCACTGCAGAAAAAAGCTTCCAATTCAGTAGGAATTACACAATGACCAATATTACAGAATCACAGAATCACCAAGGTTAGAAGAGATCTTCAAGATTATCTGTCCAACCATCAATGTAACACTACCATAATCACCCCAGACTATATTCAGATTCCAGAAGTGCCACATCCAGATGCCACTTGAACACATACAGAGACAGTGGCACCACCACCTCCCTGGGCAATCTATTCCAATGCCTAACCACCGTTTCCATGACAAAACTTTCTAGTATCTAATCTGAACCTCCCCTGGTGCAACTTAAGACCATTTCCTCTTGCCCTTTCACCTGAGATGTGGCAGAACATACTGCCTGCTTGCTGCAACCTCTTTTCAGATAGTTGTAGAGAGCAGTAAAGTCCCTCCTCAGATTCCCTCAGGCTAAACACTCTCAGGTCCCTCAGCTGCTCCACATGAAACAAGTTTCCTAGACTCTTTACCAGCCTTGTTGCCCGCCTCTGGAGATGCTCCAGCACCTCAATGTTCTTCTCGTAGTTAAGGGCCCAGAACTGGGCACAGACTCGAGGTGTGGTCTCACCAGTGCTGAGTACAGGGGAACAATCACTTCCCTGGTCCTGGTGGCCACTCTATTGCTGATACAGGCCAGGATGGCCTTCTTGGCCACCTGGGCACATTGCTGGCTCATGTTCAGGATCCAGCACTTGGCCCTGTTGAACCTCATACCACTGGCCTTGGCCAAAAGATGCAGCATGTCTAGATCCCTCTGCAGAGCCTTCCTACGCTACAGCAGATCAACACTCCCACCCATCTTGGTGACACCTGCAAACTGAATGAGCGGGCACTTGACCCCATCATCCAGATCACCAATAAAGATATTTAACAGGGCTGCCCCCAATACTGAGCCCTGGGGAACACCAGTAGAGACCAGCCCCCAGCTGAATTTAGTTCCATTCACCACCACTCTCTGAGCCTGGACTTCCAGCCAGGCTTTTTCACTCCAAGAAGAGTGCACCCATCCAAGCCATGAACAGCCAATTTCTCCAGGAGAATGTTGGAGGAGACAGTGTCAAATGCGCTACTGAACTCCACACAGACAGCACCAACAGCCTTTCCGTCATCCACTAAGTGGGTCACTTTATCATAGAAGGAGACCAGCTTGGTCCAGCAGGACCTGCCTTTCCTAAACCCGTGCTGACAGGGCCTGATTCCCTGGTTGTCCTGCATGTGCTAGTCTGGACTTGCTCCAACAGGTCCATGTCCTTCCTGTGCTGGGACCCCAGAGCTGGATGCAGTGTTCCAGGTGGGATCTCACCAGAGCAGAGCAGAGGGGCAGAATCCCCTCCCTCCCCTGCTGCCCACGCTGCTTTGGATGCAGCCCAGGGCACGTTTGGCTCTCTGGGCTGTGAGTGCACATGGCTGGGTCATGTCCAGCCTCTCACCCACCAGCACCCCCAAGGCCTTCTCACAGGGCTGCTCTCCATCTGTTCAACCCAGCCTGTGCTGATTCTTGGGGTTTCCCTGATCCAAGTTCAGGACCTGGCACTTGGTCTTGTTAAACTGCATGAGAATCCCATGGGCCCCTTCTCAAGCTTGTCTGGGTGCCTCTAGATGGCATCCTGTCTTTTAGGATTCTCAACCACATCACTCAGCTTGGCGTCATCTGCAAATTTGCTGAGGATGCACTTGATCCTTTTGTCTATGCCATTAATGATGATAGTAAATAATGCTCGTACCAGGATGCACCCCTGAGGGACCACTTGTCACTGATGTCTTTTGGAACTCTGACCACTACACTCCGGCTGTGACTGTCCAACCACTTTCCTATCCAATGGTCCACTCATCAAAACCACCTCTCTCAAATGTAGAGACAAGGATGTTGTGGGAGGCCATGTCAAAGCCTTTACAGAAATCCTGATAAATGACATTGATAGCCCTTCCCTTGTCCACCAGTGGAGTCATGCCATCACAGAAGATCAGGCAGGACTTGCCCTTGGTAAAGCCATGCTGGCTGTCCCAAATCACATCCCTGTCCTCCATGCACCTTAGCACAGCTTCCAGCAGGATCTGTTCCATGATCTTCCCAGGCACAGAGGAGAGGCTGACAGGTCAGTTGTTCCCAGGGTCCTCCTTGCTACCTTTTTTAAAGATGAGTACAGTGTTCCCCTTTTCCAGACACCTGGGACTTCACCTGACCAGTGCTGAGCTCTGGTCTGGTTCCCTGGATCATCATTCTGACCGTTTGTCTTGGGGTGACTCTCATCACACAGCGTGCCCATGTTGGAAAACTGAATCGCCCTGGGATTTTAGAAATAATCACAAATTGGCCTGAAGGTGAGAACTTAGGTCTCAGTGGCGAAGAAGCACAAGAACAAATGACATGTGATGAAGAAGCTCCACTGTACAACCAACTGCCCATCAGAAGACACACGCTACACTCTTTTCACCAACGGTTCTTGTCGCATCATAGGGATGAAATGAAAGTGGAAAGCAGCCGTATGAAGTCCCACACGACGGGTTGCAGAAGCTACTGAAGGAGAAGGTGGATCAAGCCAACTCGCTGAATTCAAAGCTGTTCAACTAGCCCTGGACATTGCTGAAAGAGAGAAGTGGCCAAAGCTCTAACTCTACACTGATTCATGGATGGTAGCCAGTGCTCTATGGGGATGGCTGGAAAAGTGGGAAAAAGCTAATTGGCAGCATAGGGGAAAACCAATCTGGGCTGCTGAAGAGTGGAAAAACATCGCTGCCCGAGTAGGAAAGCTGGTTGTGAAAGTCCGCCATGTAGATGCCCACGTCCCCAAGAGTAGGGCTAATGAGGAACACCAACGAGCAGGTAGATCAGGCTGCAAAGATAGAAGTGTCACAGGTAGACTTGGATTGGAAACACAAGGGAGAGTTGTTCCTAGCTCGATGGGCCCATGATGCCTCAGGTCATCAAGGCAGAGATGCCACCGACAGGTGGGCACGAGACCGAGGGGTGGATCTAACCATGGACAGTATCTCCCAGGTGATCCATGACTGTGAGACATGTGCTGCGATCAAGCAGGCCAAGCGGGTGAAGCCCCTGTGGTATGGTGGGCGATGGTCCAAATACAAGTATGGGGAGGCCTGGCAGATTGATTACATCACACTGCCTCAAACCCGCCAAGGCAAGCGCCATGTGCTCACAATGGTAGAAGCCACCACGGGATGGCTGGAGACCTACCCTGTGCCTCACGCTACTGCCCGGAACACCATCTTGGGTTTGGAAAAGCAAGTCCTTTGGAGGCATGGCACCCCTGAGAGAATTGAATCTGACAATGGGACTCATTTTAAGAATAGCCTTATTAACACCTGGGCTAGAGAACATGGCATTGAGTGGGTGTACCACATCCCTTACCATGCACCAGCTGCAGGCAAAGTGGAACGGTGCAATGGATTGTTGAAAACCACTTTGAAGGCACTAGGTGAGGGAACTTTCAAAAATTGGGAGCAGCATCTAGCAAAGGCCACCTGGTTAGTTAACACCCGAGGTTCCACCAAGAGAGCTGGTCCAGCCCAATCTGAATCCCTGCATGCAACAGATGGAGATAAGGTCCCAGTAGTGCATGTCAGAGGTCTGTTAGGAAAGACTGTGTGGATAAATTCTGCCTCGAGTACAGACAAACCCGTCCGTGGGGTTGTCTTTGCTCAGGGACCTGGTTGCACTTGGTGGGTAATGCAGAAAGATGGAACAACGTGTTATGTATCACAGGGAGATCTGATTGTTGGGTGAAAACCATCTGTAATGTGGAATGCCTGTATACCACTGCTTGCTGAGGGTCACTGTCACTGTTTGTACATAGCTGTGTATATATATATATGAGTATGTAGTAATGTGTGTGTGTAGAATTAGAATATATTAGTTTGGGCATTGAGCCAACAATATGGGATAAGGGGTGGAATGTCTTGGGGTTACTTTATGATGTGTATCCCATATCACTGCCCTATGCCCAGAAATTAATTTTGTGCCTTTCTATGCCTTTAAACTGAGTCTGAGAGGGGGGAGGAAAACTTGAGCAAAACTTCTTCAAAGCAGTTTGCAGCTTGTTCAAGGTCACACAGAGATAGCAATTTATTTTTTCAACTGCGGCAGGAGAGCGAGGAGGCACCCAGCTGGCTGTTTTCCAGTCAGCTTTTGGCCAGTTTTTCAGCTTCTTTTTCTCCAGAGAGAGACTGAGAGTTGAACTTTTTTCCTTCCCTGGAATTTCGGATTTTCTCCCTTTTCTGCTGGACTGCTTCAATATCAGAACACATTGGGAGGGCTTTCCACTGAGCACAGAGGGTCTGGCCCTGGTCCAAGCCCCAGCTCCGAGGAGACCAAAGGGAGGACTCTGACACTTTCCCAGGTTTTTTCTCCACAGAGAGAGATTTTATTATTTAGCATTATTTTCCTTTTCCTGTGCGTTTGTTAAAGAAATAGTTTTTATGTCTTTCACTTTCCTCCAAGGAAAATTCTTTTTTTCTCAAACCTGGTGGGGGAGGGGTAGTTTGTAACCTGCCTTCTCTCAGAGGATATATTTCTAAATTTGGCCAAACCAGCACACTTTTCTTGTCAACAGACTAGTTCTACAAACCTGTAACCTCATATGAGGCCAGATATCTGCAGGTGTACCTTTCAAGGCTACAGAAACAAGACTCGTAAGGGGACTTCACAGATCATCCAAACCAATCCAGCTATCATGGGTAAACATAATACTGAATCCTTTTCTAATTCTACAGAAGGGAAATGAGCCCTATGTCGTCTTTCACCATGATCACAGCACCTAAGAACTGACAAACTAACTGTCACAAGACATTGCAGGGAGAGCATATAAGCTTGTTTCGACGTCTTCATCACAGTCAAAATATGGGTCTGGAATTAAATCTGATTATGAGGTCATGTGTCAAAATTTGAGCTTAAAAGAAACTGCCCATTTACTTCTTATTTTCCGCTATCATAATAAAAACTGACTCTTCTGTTGCATCAGCAAAAAGCATGCTTTCAAACATGTGGAGAATTTTCTCTTTAATGCAGATAGTTTGACTGAAATAGGTGTTTCTGATTTTCCTGTAGGTTTAAAATACCTATGACTAGTGGTTCCATTACACTGCACTTAGAAAGGCAGAATACATGAGGAGAAAAAAGTATCTTTAGACCACAATACTGCAGGAAAGGGAAGGTTTTGGGACAAGTCCTTCTTCACTTTAGGATAGTCATTTCAAGAGACAGAGAACACAACAGAGACAGGAAAGGGAGAGACAGAGAGGGGCAAGGGGAGATGATGAGAAGAGAAAGAGAATGGAAAGATGAGGGGCCAAAGAGTCTGTGATAGGCTGACAGAGGAATATAAAAGCACAGGTTAGAAAGAGTAAAAAAGTGAAGAGAGAAAGACAAGGCAAGACAGGCTGTGAAGGAAGAGAAAGGCAGACAGAGAGATCCAGAGTGGGAGTGAGACAGAAAATTAATACACCACAGCAAATTCTTTGGCAATCCTTTTTTATCAAGTAATACCATCTCTGGAATTTGCTCACATTCCTTCATAAATGCCTGTGAGAGTTTATTTGTTATTCTAATTATTTCTCTATATTTCAGTGTTCTTCCACAGCACATTTTGTGTAAACCTATTAAAGTTCAACCTCTTTTTCCATAAATACTCCTGATCAGACTTCAAACTCCATTTATGAAGATTAATTTTTACTTTTATATGTAATGATCTATTTTTAGATCTCTTTCTTTTCAGAGATCAAGCCAGCATATCATCTGAAATTCTCATAAACTCTGTTCACTACTTCAGACACCTGAGAAAAATCTCAAACATTCCTATAAGGGTCTTCAGGACTGATCAAAGAGGGCTGTGAATATCTACAGTGAATCAAGGTTAGGTACAGAAAATTCAGAAGCACGTGCCAAAATAATGAGGTTTTCATTATCACTTCACAGACAATTCATGAACTGAGGGGGGGAGGGGGAAGGGGAATGAGTTTATTATATAGATTTTACACTGTAAATCATTATTCACTCATATCTGGAAGATACAGCTCTGGCAGCAAGAAATAACAGGCAGATATTAAAGAACATTAGAAGGAATATCAGCTCCCTCTATGGAGCATAGCAAATAATTCAGAGTAAATATTACAGTTGATGAACTTTATTTTCTTATTCTGTTTGCAAATTGCTTTGGGCAGCTTATAGATAATTACAGTTAAAGTCATGGTCTGCCCATCTAGCCTAGTAACAGAGACGGCTTTTTAGACCCAAGATTTTTCTTCTTTTTCTTTTTTCTACAGTAAACAGAGATATTGAGGAATTTAGTTGTGGTCTGGTTTTTTTTCCTCAAAATATAATCTTGCGATATTTTGTGAACTATTTTAGGCTGCAAAAACCATGTACGTGAGAAATATTTTAATCTGCCAGGGCAACTAACCTGAAGCATGTCAGGAGTGACTACATACCTTTGAGGCAGGAGTCGTCTTTGTAAGCAGACTTGACAATCTAGTGAGGAGTGCTTTGAACTCCTCACTGTCTGGGAGGGTTCACCTGAAGGGAAGAGGGGGAACGAGGGGCTGACAAATGGGGGGGACAGCATGACAGGGGGAGATCTCTGGAATTTCCACTGTAAAAGCAGTATGACTTGCAGCCTATCACAAATGCTTGTACACTTCATGCATGAAGCATGAGGAACAAGCAAGGGGAATTATAATCTGTGAATTTAGCATGGTGCTAATGATGCCAAGGTTGTGGGTTTGATCCCTATATGGGCCTTTCAAATGACCCTGCTTAGGCAGAGGGGTTGGAGTTGATCATCGCAAGTGATGTGTGACAGCCTCAACACTTCTGTGAACAGCTGTAGGCTAGGGAAGCTGCACAGAATCTGCCAGCTTTGGCTGCAGTTTTGTAGAAAGATGTTCTCCTGCTCAGACATAACATTTAACTGAAATGGGAAAGGGATAAAACCTACTGATGATCAGACTATTTGTGGTTAAATACTTGCCTGCTAATGCAAGGATAAGTTGGCCTGTGTAGAGTACAGTGTAACTCCCATCTTCCTCAAGGTTTGCCAAAATGTCCTGGGCAGCTCTGTAGCACATTACTACCATTCGCCACCATTTCAATCTTTCGCTTCTTGCTGGGGGTTATGAACTGCGTACATAATTTAGGAGAGTCACTTCCTTTGCACACACCCTGTTGCTCAGATCTGACCTTTATCTCCCAGAGACGTTTTATTCTCATAAAGCCTACAGCTGGCACTTGATTCCACAGTTCCCAGGTGACCAAAGGAATTTGTTGCTCACAGTTTGTCTTCAATAGTTGAGAGAGGTAAGAAGGACCTGAAGGAGTTTGTCTGCGGAGCTTGTGAGTGTCATTTTACCGCACCCAGTATTTAATGTACCTGGAAATGCATCAAGGGCGGGAAGGCAGGCGGATGAAGGTGGAATTCACGCAGGAAGTATTTTCCGAATTTATTTAATGGCCACCGGGTGTCACTGCTACTCCGCCAGAGACGATTGTCTGCACAGTAACCAGGATCGGTAATTCCAGTCTGGAAATTCAGCTGTACTCATGTTGTACCATCAGAGAGAAAAAGGCAGTTCACGGACTTCTGCACCTGCCGAAAGCAGGTCCTTTTTTAAAAGGACTATGACAGCTTGATGAGAAGTAAAGATGAATTGGAAAGGAATAAGGCCTTCCAAAGAAAGAGAGCTCCTTATGAAGTAGGAGTGGGCTGGAGGGTTCCCAGAGTGCACTGGATTTCAAGGTGGGGTAAATGTTAACCTTAGTGTGGAGAATGGAGGTTTCAAGCAGGTCATCAGCAGATAAGCTGGAAAGACAGACACACAGTTTAGGAGACTGTAGCCTTGCTGTCAGCATTGTGCACTGTCCTGTGTGTGCTTGCACCTCCTATCACAGCACAGGCTGTGCCGTCTCTCACCCAGACAGACTGCAGCCATGCTGTTGCTTAGGCTGGCCTCTTCCCCACAGGGACACAGCCTGTGTCTCCTCAAGCCCGGATCTACTTGCTGTACCAGCCTGTCTAGGCCACAGAGCAAAAGGTCCAGCCTGCTGCCCAGAGTACTGCCATTTCAAGTGACTCTTGCTGAAGGCCTCACAACATGCATGTGGCACTGTGAATCCACCATTCCTTGCCTGTGACCTACCATCTTCTTCCTATATATCCTTCTTTGACTGTAAAACATCCCCTCCTTATGTCGATGTAGTGGTTTGGTCCAAAATACTCATTACTGTTTATCTTCTGTGAGATAAGAATTAGGAGAAACACAAAGCAGGCACCAAACTTGAAAGAATATAAAGAAGTTTATTAACAGACCTAAAAGAAGAAAAAAAATTATACCACACCTTCAGAACTCTCCTCCTCCCCTGCCTTCCTCCCTTCTCCCACTGACAGTGTAAAAAGACAACCCTTAAGATGTTCAGTCTGTTTACCACTTCCATAATAACCTTGTTCAGTCCATTTAGAAAGAGAAGTCTCTTCTCGCTCGTGCTATGAAAACAGTATCACAACAAGACAGCCACCCACTTCCAAATATTGTTCAGTCCATTTAGGAAGAGGAGTCTCTCTGCTCACATGAGTCCCTTCCCCCAACTTGCAGCTTTTCCTGCAACTGCTTTCAAGGATCCACTCTTGAAGGTTTTTGGGGTACAACTTTAAGGTTGAGCTGTTCAGAAACAAAAACAGAGGCCCTTCTCCTTCCCTGGGAGCAAAGGGTCTTCCTCATCTTCATCTTTAGGACTATCTTTGGGAGCATCTCTAGGAACTGAGGTTTCTCCTTTCTCATTTGGAGCCAAAGTCCTCATCGCTTCCATCTCTCCCTGTCCAAACTTCTCATGAAATTACAGCTGCGTCAGCATCTGCCTATCTCAGTGCAGGTGCTTTTGCTCACGAGTTGAACACTCCACCCCCCATATCTTCATGAAATTACAATGGGATACTTTGATATATCATAGCTTCACAACAGAATTTCAGCTTTAAGCATCTCCTCTTTCTCTTCCCTCAGGTTTTCAGCTCTTCACAGCACTAAAAGGGTTAATCTCCCCTCGGCCTTGCAGCTCTGTGGCTTATCGCTGTTGGTCACCTGACCTCTGCTGGACAGTGGTGCCGCTTTTGCTGAAATCTTGGCCGCAGTGGGGGGGGGGGGGGGGGGGGGGTCATCCTGGAGCCGTGGCCCAGCCCGGCCTGGCCCAAGCAGGGCCTGGCTGGGCCCACTGGCCCCCGCACGGGGCCCGCAGCCACCTGTCCCAGCGCCGGAAACGAGAGAGAGCTTGGGGGGGAGTTCGTCTATTCTTAAGTGTGTATCACAGAGGTGGTCACAGCTTTAAGTGGCTTAAAGAATTGTCCATATTCAAACTGGCCAGCTGATAGGTTCTATCAGGTCCCAGAGGAAGCTGTAAGCAGCCCTTAGCAAGGACATCCCTTCCGGGACTATGCTTGCCAACCTATGACAGTCAAGTATGATAACAAGGGTTCCCAGAACCCTGCCATATTCTTGGGAATGAACAGGTTGCAACAGTCTAGAGATGCTCATCCCTCCAAGTAACACTCTGACAAATGAAGTGTAATGGTATGCAGGACAGCATCCATGCAATCAAAATTTTTATTTGTACCAAGCAGATCTCAAAATGGCATTCAGTTAGAGTGAGAGGGTAGAATTTGCCTCTGTGGTGAATGAACACAAGCCTGAGTGCTGTTTCTGGATTCTGTTATGTGAGAAGCTAAAGGTGGCTGACACTGGCATGTAGAGTGGATTCTCTTTTCCTGATAACAGTTTCATCCCACATCTGTAAACCTTATTTTGGAGGCCAAAGTCCCAGGGAGATCAGAGGCGACTACTGTACTAAATAATAGAGCATAAGGAGGCAGAAGAACCCAAAATATAAGACTAAAATCCTTGATGGAACAGATAAACCCAAATTGTCACCTAACAGGAGCCAGCCTAGCTTCAGTTTCACAAGTTTAGATCAGCTCAGCCTTTCACTCCAGCATTTCCTGAGTTTCATTTACCTACAGCCTCTGGCAGTAGATGTTTATCTTTTATAACTGAAGTAACTTGCTAAAACCTAGAGCCTTGACAAGTACTTCCTGTTTCCTTAGAAACAGAAGGGACATTGGGAGGGAAAGTAACTCCATTTCCAAAGGAGACACAAAGAACACCTATCCTCAACCACAACACAAGATAAAGAATGGGAGTGCTAACTAAAAGCATTCACATCAGCCAGGTCTTAAACCATAATCTCTCTGGTTTTTCTTGCTTCACCACCCCCACCCCTACACACCTCCCAAGCCAGGACTCTGTGTACTGGCAAAGAGCTGCCTTTCCCAGAAACTGCCTGGGCTATGGGTCAGAAGGTGTCCCTGTCTAGGGTGGATGCCACTTTTGTTCCAGTTTTCTGACTCCATCAGGGAGTGTGGCTGTCAGAAAAGGGTGGTGACCAGAACTGCCTTGAAGCCCAGTCTAGCCATTACGTGGTTTGTTAAAGGCCATGGTCCAAGTAATGCTCAGGCCAGGAGATCTTCAGGATGATGGGTGGATGAAGGTCTGCTGTCCAGACTCTCTCTTTCCTCCACCTCTTCTACAACAGCAGGAAAACCAAGGAAGAGGAGGGTTCTGCAGTGGCCTGAGCTGTCTGGCTCCTGTACCAACTTTGTCTTGGCGCATTGTTTCATTGCACTTCCCCAGATTCAGTGAAAGCTGAACCTGCCTGCTCCTCTTGACTGCAGAAATGAGGATTACTTGCTTGTTCCTTCTGGCTGCAAGCTAAATGAGACATCCCCAGACTCAGTGTGCCAAGGGAGGATTCTAACTCACAGGAACTGAGTGAGTCTTACTTGTCCTTCTCTGTCTGAAGTGCCTTACACCTCTCCCAGTGTCCCATAAACTGCTCTGTCCCACCCAGAAGTCCCTTCTCTACAATTTAAAAGCTCATCTACAGACATTTCCTGTGGCTGCCCACCCCAGCTCCCTAATCCTGGTGTTGTTTAATGTTCTCAAAGAATAGCTAACTCTCAAAGGGAACAGAACCACCCTTCCCAAGTGCAGAACTAGGACACAACACAGTCCCCTAAAACAACAACACTCATCTGTCTGCAACTGGTTTCACAAATAATGTGAATTTTAAAGAAAAGCTCAGGTCCAGTTTGGAGAACAACTCTGCTTCCTTAAAAAAATAAAAATAAATAAACAAATAAAACAGGCGGGATTTGTCACAGCTGGCACTGTAGAGAAAATTTCTGAGACATAGGAATTAGGTGGGCTGAATGTCTTTTTTGAGTACTCCTCAAGATTTTTCGAAAGGCTGAGGTGGCAGGAAATATAAGTTGCCAGCTGGGAAGGAAGTCAGCTTTCCCAGACAAATAAAAATTTGTTTCCCAAAACAAATAAAAAGTTTCAACTTTATCAAAATCAAAAAATGTCTTGACTCATAGCAATAAACTGAAAAGGATAAAAGAAAATTTGCAATGAAACTGTCCCATTTTGCTAGAATTACCCCTTAAAATAATTTTTAGTTCAGTTTATGCACATTTAAACAACCTTATTAAAACAAGGAGCAAAGAAATCTCTGAAAATGCTCCCTCTTCCTCTAGTTTACAACACAGAGCTTTGATGACTGCAGCTCTCCAGAGGTCTAGCATTTCTCAGGTCAAAACCACAGCGAACTTATGAATCCCCTCAACTTTTGTGGTCTTTTGCACTGAACAAGCTCTTTCTATCCCCACCTGTCCCCTTGGCAGGGGTTTGTTTATGTCCCCATGATGATAATGTGGCCCAAATGAGCACCACTCCCTCTAAGCCACACCCAATCATCAGAAAACCAGAGCAGCGTTCAGGCACTTAGGCAATTTCCCCATGCTTGCTAAACTGAAGTAGGCTTAGATCCCGTCTCACCACCACACCCCCAAAGCCTTTCACCCATAGGGAAACATTTGCATGGCTGTGTGGGCAGTAACCACCATCCCTAGTGGTACCTGCAGGGTTAAAAAAGGCTGACACTGGATTCAGAGACTGGCACAGTAACAAACTCTGAGGCTGGAAGCATCACTGTTTTTTCATTTCTCCTTGTGTTGGAACATTGAGATAGCATGCAGGTTTCTACAGGGCTGCTTCCCTATGGTCACTCTCTTATTTTCATTAGATTAGGAAGCGTTGATGGTATCGATAATACCTAATATTTACACTGGGCTGTCGTAGACCTGTTGAGCCAGTTTAGTTACAATGACAGCTCAGTGCATGTGATACTGCCATACTCTCTGCACATACCTCATGCTTTTATCTCTGTTAAGGCATGCACAAATTACTTGAGGCATTTTCTGCAACATTGAGCACAATTGCATGGCATCCCTGGCCTGAAAAAAAAAAACACCCCCAAGTTTCAATCACATTTCTCAAGCAAATCTATGATAGCAAACAGAGTTGTCTGCTGACTGGGTACAAGAAATGAACTATGGGAAGCAAAGAAGAAGGAACAAAGTATCACTGAAAATAAGACAGAGAAAAATAAAATCATTGCCTAACTTATTTTCTATTTTCTCTTTTAAATGTCAGTATTTCATGGCAGAAACCGATTTATAAAAAAAGTTTAGCCTACAAAGGGGCGCAGGTGTTTTGAAAGAATCCCACTACTCCATGCAAAAAGAGGAATAGGATAAAATCCAATGAAAATTTAGGGATTTGGATCTCTCAGGACTCCTTGAAGACTTAAGGTGGTACCTATTAAGCAGGTTGATTTTGTCATGTAACAAGATAACTGTCCATCAAAAGGTGAAATGAGCCTTGTCTGGTTTTCTCACTGGTCCATCTGGATAAAAGCTGTGTCCTGACTACAAAGGCTAGCTTTTCTCTGGGCCTGTTCCAGATAACCAAACATTTTCCCTTGCAACTTCTGCCTTGATTAGACATATGAGAAATATGGTGCTTTTCTTGGAAAAAAAGAGAGGAAAATAAATACTTTTTGGCCCATAGACAACCAACTCAGCTTGTGTATCTGAAAACTATGTATGCATTAGAAGGTGTGGGCTAACTGCCACCATTTCCTGCTATTCACCAAAGAATACCAACAGCAGGCTCCCAGTCAATCCTCTTGTACAGCAGGAATTCTGCTGCCCATGCTGTGATATTATCTCTACTGAGTGTAATTTTATCTCCAACCTTTGGACTTTTGTAATCCCTTGAAGATGCCTGCAAGCTCTAGCTTCAACATACAGGTGTCAAGCATCAGAAAAAGCTCTGCTAGGATCAAGTGTGACCATCCAGGACCCAATGGCTGTCAGGATCACCCTCAAAAGTTTACTCCAGTGTCACTTGAGAAGTACTACCCAGGCTCCACCATCATGACGGACCCATTATGTTTGCATCATTGCCATCACTGTCTAGCCTGCTTGCTTTCAGCAGAATAAGATTACCAATGACAGCCTCATTTTCTACATGAGTAGCTAGTTGGAAATGTCATGCTGTTTGCTACTGCTCAATACTGTGAATGGATTTTGGCAAAAAAAGGAAATATTTGATGCTCTGGAAACAGCATAGAAAGCAGGGAAGAAAGGAAAATCAAGCCTTGTTTGAGTGCTTCTTTCCTTACTCAAAGGACAGCCTTTCAGGGCTTAAAAATTAATTCTGCATTAAGTCTTGCAACATGAGCCAGTTGTTGCAACCTTGCTGTTATTCTAAGTGCTGTATGATGAAGTGTTCCACTGGAGCTTCATTTCTAGGGAAGCAGATGGATTATCAAGGTACACTGCTATACTAACTCACAGCTACAACAGAAAGAAAACTATGGGAAATGCTTGACATTTCATATTTCATATTCATATATTCATCTCGAATTGAGGTAGAAAACATCTTTTAGGAACCCAATCTATGGTTTTAGTTTCTATAGATTCTAAGCACTTTTCTACAACACTTATCTACTTACTCTTATTTCTTCAACTGAATTTTGTTAAATAAAACTGAGTCGCATGGAAAGGCACAGCTTTTAGGGTCAATTTTTATTTATATTTGGATTTTTTCAACTAAACATTATTGAAACGATTGTAATTTAGTGGATCATTTTACTGCGTTTAAAATTTTATTTCCCAGAGGGTACTACTCCAGTGGAAATGTTCCATGAAGTTCTGCTCTATTGTCTATCAGTAGAAAAAAAGGCCACAGACAAAGGTATCTCATTTCCTCCCTAGTCAACACAGTGGCATTTTGCTGGAAACCTAGGCCACCAAACATACCAATTTGATTTAGCAACATAATATATTTCTTAAGGTGCATGTAATTATAGTGGCTTCAGACCCAATCTCAACACAGAACCATATGGAAGTGTCGTTCAACAGAGAGGGCAATAACTGAAGTCTAGGAATGCAGGACATGCTCCCGATATGATCACTGAATTTTGGGGTAAATGGCTTTATGTCCTTCCTGCTATTCCTCTCTTTTTTTTTTTTTTCCTCTTTTAAAGTGAAGCATTTACAGAAGGCTTGGTTATTCATAGTTATAGCATCCAGTAGAACAATTACATACTTCTGTTAAAAGCTTTCCAAAAACTATAGTGTGGCATTGGAGACATTAATATATCTCATATATGATTCACTGGACTTGTCTGTAAATTTCTCACACACACATTGCAGAACATTTTGGAGGGAATCCCACTTATCTTCCTGGGAAAGGCCCACTCCTAGACTGATACATGAATGAGGCTGTCACTGAAGAATGCAGTAGGAATGGAAGACTGAAGTAAAAGGTCAAAGAGCCTAATTCCTTCTTCTATAACACCACAAGTCTCTGCCTATCATCCTTGCTATGTCTGCAACAACATAGTAGCCGGGGGATGATAACAGAGGAATTATAGGAATGAGACTCAACTTAGAGGAGTGGATTCCTATCTCAGCTGGCAAGAAAATAAATGAGAGAAAGTTGACACTATTCTCCAATTCCCCTACAGACTAATAACAAGGTCAGTTCAGCTTTCTGTTCAGTGGATGCTGGGAATGTGTCTAGGTTTAGTTGGTTTTTACCACAATCAAGCAGGAATGTCTGCCTCATATATAAAAAGGAGTGCTTTGTGCAAAGTCACTTGATTTGTGATTGTACAACCAACCTCTGAGGCACATTGCCTACTGAGCAGATAACTCAGGCCATTCCAGGAGACTGATGTGGAGCCTCAAACACACAGTTGTTACAGTTTGAAGACAGAGGATTCAACTAACTATACTGGCAAGTACTGTGTTTTTGCCTTAAGTTCCAGCTAGTCCAGCCACATTATCTGACTTACTCCTTATTAATAAAAAAAATCAAATTCTGGTCTTCAGGGTTGCAGAGAAAATCTTGAAAAATAGAGGCACACAAAAGACTCAAAGACAAAAAAGACAGTAAGAAGGCAAAATACATTGTGATTCCAAGTAAATGTCAGTATCTTTTCAATGTTAAGGAACTGAAAATACTTTTCAAAGCAAAGAATTTAAAATTACTTTGCAAAATAAATGATGTTTTCTGACCTCTTGGAGATCAGAGACAGACAGTTTCGCCCAATTTCTTTAGTAGGAACTGAAGGTTAACTTCCACCAGGAAACTTTGTAAGCTGACTCTCAGTTTATAGAGAAAGGCTTCTAGGCCAAATTTTGTAATTCCCTTTGAACAGAACATGACAATAAAGCACAGTTTAAATGCTCTTTTCAGAGTGTTTGAAAAGTCTTCCCTCTTCTGAACAACAGACTACAACAGACCCATACACAAACTGAGCAATACACTGTTCTGTGGCACATGCCCTTGGGGTTAATACTGGTAGTGAATGTTCTTGGAGCATCTGACAGGCAAACCAATCTTAACACTGAAGGAACAAAAACAACACTGAAATTCCTGAGTTAAAATACCCCACGCCTATCAGAAGGTACAAAAACCTCTTAAGAGAGGCTTTGTATTAGACTTGAAGAAATGGGAACTTGGGAGAATATTGTTACTGACATAGTGCTTCAGGTTACAAAGGTGTGCTGCTTAGCCAGCACTTGCAGGACTGGCTTCTGAGACTATACCAAGGCTGTGCAACTGCAGAATTTCCACTGCAGGAGCATCGACCACTTCTCAAAGGAATACCAGGGTGCTTGCCTCACTTTTTCCCAGGTCCGGCAATAACAATCAAGTTTCTTTGTTTCCTTTGGCGCTACCTCCTTTGTCATGATACTCATTCCTTTAATCCACCGGACCATTTCCCCTCTGGAGCAATCACAAAGAGCCAAGTCAACCTGGTCCACCAGTAAAACAAACAAAAATAAAAGGCACAGTGTTTCACACATCTGTTTCCCCTCAACAATTCCTGGTTGCTAGATGTGAAATTGAAACAGTGTTTAGCCAGGATTTGACTACAAGAGGAGGAAAGAAAGTCCCATGGGGGTATCCTTGCCCTGTAATAATGTATCCAAGCAGTCCAACCAAACAGTCTCAACCGCTGGAATTTTCTCTGACCTCCCACTGTCACACTTGGTAGCTTAGTCTCCTAAGCAGCAAATCATATGAAATAATGCAAAGGTTTGGTTTAGTTAATTACACATGGGCCTTCTCATTGTTGAGAGAGAGCTTTTTATATCACATCACCATCCCTGAATTTACAGAGACTTAGAATATGGCTCAACAAGACAGATTTGCCATATCAGGCAGGATTTTAGCAGCTGTTCCCAGAAGGACCTTGTGAATGTTTTCTTTAAGCCCCAACAGAAAAGTGGAAAGAAACAAAAATATCCAGCTGACTTTTTTTTTCTTCCTGAGAAAGGAAAAACAATAGTTTGTTCAAATACAAATCTATATGGTCTGCAAGAAAGAAATTTTTGTTTTCTTCCCAAGATGTTCCAAAATAAAAAAAAAAAGTTAAAAAAAAAATTAAAAAATAAATCCATTTCCGGGATTCATTGCTTTAGTTCAGCTGAATATTTAACTAACAAAAAATGAGAGATGTGCTGTGCTTTTGATTGAAACTTTTTCCCTGAAGAAAATTCTTAAGGGCATTGGCTGGTCAGCAAGACAGAAATTATTTGGTCCATGAGATGTCAGTCAACATATAATGAAAACATTTTTAAGCTTGGCTGGTATATCAAAATAAAAATCTCTGTTGATTTTCAAGGATGAGTAGTCATTTCAGTATGTAATACTCCATTTCTAGTAAAGTTCACCCATTCCAGGTCAACTGTCGTGGGTTGTATACAAGTCTGCAAGCTAAAAATAAATTTCATGCTCTGGAATCAGGACTCCAACCTGCTAATTCCCAGAAATGCAAGGGGGACCTCAAAGGACCTGTAGCAACTACAGTGAGAGTACAAGTCTGAAAAGAAGACAGTTTGAATAAAAAAATCTCATGAAATGGCAAACAAACCATACAGGAATAGAAGAAATAGATGAAAAGAGAAAATGCATGCCCTGGAGCTTTAATGATGTAGCCTCAGCCAGGTCTGAATACCCCACCAAGATGTGATCCAGCCAACGTGGCAAACAAGAAACATTCAACATTTCTGAATGTAGTCAGGACACGCCAGCCTGGACGTTCCCCAGGCACAGACAGCCTGCTGATGCATATGACCCTTATCTCTACTCTGCTTGGCATGAGAGAGGAGCTCCTGTCCTCCTAAGCCCAGCACAGGTACAGGATGTGAGAGAGAATGCTGGCTGCAGGCTGGCACAGGCACGGTGGCAGCTGCAGTTCTGCTGTCTGTGTAACACAGGCCTGACACCTCATCTCTCTGTACAGCCAGGAAGGAGATGACAAAGAGCCAGGTTCAGATCCAGAAATTACAGTTAAAATTTTAAACAAACATTTGCACAGAAATAATGACCTGTAAAGATCAGATAAGGCTGTCTTGCGTAGAAAATTTTCATGCATGACTGCTATTGACTTGGGAAACACCTTTTAGTTGCCTTGTTTAAAACAGATGGTGTTCTCAGAACTACTGCACTGTGTTTATTTTTAACTCAAGGAGTTCAATAACTGACTGCTCTAAGATGGTGGATAGGAGAGTGGAAAGATTCCTGCAGTCACAGTAGCCCCAGTAGCTGAACACTGCTCAGAGGCAGGAACAAATGTGCAAAACATAGCATTTTGGAACTCTTTCACACTCTTTCTATACAACAGATTATTGTCCCCATGGCCTCCTGCCAATGTCCATATGTTATTTCATTCTCTTCTCCTCAGCGCACATCTGGTCTATGCCCATGACCGTAGCACTAATGCTGAGTATGCTTGCTGTCTGAGGTAGGAGCTGTGCCCTGAATTACCTGTCAGTACCCTGCACCACAGGACGCCATCATCATCATCTTCAGAAATACGAGACTAGTAAAACCCAGACTGGAAAGCAAGTGTAGGTCTACACTTACAGGAGGGATCACCTAATCAATACAAAAAATATAGAGATAAAGAAACATCTGAAAAACATCAAGAAAAGTAAATTTTTTGGAGGAGGAAACCATTTAGCGCCTTGATGTATTGCAGTTTTTAGCATATGCAAAGACAGCATATGTCACCACAGGCTCAGATGCAGATTTTTGTATGAAGCACTCTGCTTTGCTAGAAGGTAAAGTGGCAGTTCCCATTTGCAAATCTAAGTTACTCATGAGAGCTGAGTTTATCACCTATGTATACAGTTCCATCACTGCTTTGCTCACTAACTGTCCTGGAAACAGAAGAAAGGTGCTGAAGAAACAATACCTAGCCCATAAGTTCCAAGCACACATTGTTTCACACTGAAGTGCCCTCCAAGCCTTGAACCGGTGTCACTGAAGCTTTCCTGTTGTGCAGTGCTTGCAGCTGGAGTTGGCAGAAGAAAGGAGCAGTGGCAAAGTGTTTGAGTTAGTCCACTATCAGTATGCAAGCCCCATAACAAGCTGCTCCTCTCAGCGTACTGGGCTGTGAGTCTCACCATTCTGCCAATGAACAGAGCCACTGTGCACCTGGAGTGCATGATGTCTCTTCCGTCTCAGAAGGGTATATGCCAGAGATCCAAAGGTCCGGCACATGGATTCCAATTTTTTCTTGAAGGTTAGCATTTGCTTCAGTCAGGACTGGAACATATGGGCAGGAAATGAGGATTAGTCACCCAGGGATGCGAACAGAATAGGATCACAGAAATGCCAGCCCCTGTCAGATCGACTTTTGGTTTTTTTAATTATTTTGAGTCCTTTTAGGTCTTACCTTTCCCCTCACCTTCAAAGAAGATTCCCCAAGTCCCACTCCCAAGAGCTACAAATTTATTTTGACACTTTCTTAAAGTCCAAATTCAGATATCAAGTACCATGGGACTGGCATTTGGACTTCTAGCACTGACAATACCATGCTCCCTGGCAACTCTCCTTGGAAGCAAGCCCTCACCTAACCCAGCCCAAATTTCTCGAATGTGAAGGACTCAGCTTGATTCAGGTGAAGCTGCCTACAGCTTCCCTTGATACTTGGCTTTCTGTCCATAATCTGCCCTTTGATCTTCTGGGGGGGCCATTCGTACCTTGTTGATTTCAAATGCTGTCCCCATAACAGGGAGACCCTAAAGCTGTAGTGAACTCTTCCAGGAAGACCCCACTGGCCTGCACTGTGCTGTGTTCAGCCATGTCAAGAAAGAGGTACCAAATTTAAAGGGGTCTTGGCTTTCTCTACTTAATGTCATTTCTTTCTGTTTCTTTCCTTCACTGCTGCTGTAGATGAATTGAGGACACTTGTCTGTAGCACTCCTCAGTCCTTACACACTTAGCTTTACTTTAACTTCTTACATCCTAGCACAGTTTACTCGGCAAGACCTGAGTAAAACACACCATGAAGCTTTGCAGAGACACCCCAAATGACCCACATGAGTACCTCCCCTGCTGATTTGCACCAGCTGTAGTCTGCTAAATCAGTTCTTTTGATGAGTTACAGAATATTTCATACTGACAGGGAAATCCCCACCTTAAGCTATCACACAGCATTTCTCAGAGCAATCTTTTCTGCAAAAGGCCATGGTAAAGTGTTCGTGGCCTTCCCGACTGTGCCTAAGCTCAGCTGATTAAGAAAGCACTGAAGGACTCCCTTGCTCTTGCAAGTGTAGGCATGCAGACTCCCGAGATACAGCACAGGTTTTGTTTGATTGTCTTCTTAGGTCATAGGGCCCTCACAGTCTCAGGAAATTTATTTTCCAAAGAAGAACAAAGCACACATGAACTGAAGGAGAGCAGTGGAAAGTGGATAAAGAGGAGAGAGTCCCAGATACTTTATTTTTATTGTCTTCTTCACTAAAAAGACAATGGAAGACTTTGATGCCATGTATTTTAGATTTTCTTAATTTGATCTGCTCCCTCTGGAATGCTTGAAGCATGCTCTGTAAGCTATTTTTGACTTGTTCTCATCTGTATTTTCAAGGAGGGAAAGACTGGTATATGCTGCAGATTTTAGCTAAATACTGGTGATCTTGGGTTATTTAGGTTCAAGGTATGCCATTCTCACATATGTATTGCAGCTTTCCTTCCCTGACTGCAGACTTTTGCCACACTGCTTATTCTTTGCTGCTCCTTCACTGAGAGAACTGTGTGCTCCTGAGTTCTGTGGCTTAAACAGAGACCTAAGAAAAGCCAGTCATACACCAGAAGTAAAAGCACAAATACACATTTTTATTCCAAGCCATCAGACTGGCTGCAGAACACACTGCAGCAGTTTGCTAAGCAGACTACTCCCGTGGGACTACATGCTCCAGAGGGTGGAGTTGTGGTTTAGAGTGCAAACTGTACCTCTTTGTTGAAACAACTGTGTGACCTAAAAGGAACAAGGAACCAGAAGATGTGCTGTTCACCACACTCTGCCTCCTGCTGTGCCATCATGTGGCACCCCTGAAAGTCCTCTCGCACAAAAGAAGAGGCAACAGCCCACACAGGTGGTGCCAAGTCCCAAAGTCTGGCCAGGCATCCTGCAGGTTTGCTAATACTTTCCCTGCCTTCAGCCAGGGATGAAGTCGAGAATGACTGTACTCTTAGTTTCTTACCAGCATCAGAGATGTCTGTTTCAGGAAAAAACTGGACATCACACTGTCAGCTTCTCAAACACACTGTGGTCCCTATGCATGGAGAAAGGTCTTGGTTGAGTCAGATCCCAGTCAGCTAAATACTGGAGGGAAAGGGAGTTCTGAATCTTATCCCCTTACAATGCATATTCAAAATTCCCAGTGGTGTTTTCACACATTTTAAGTGCCAAAGCACCTTTAAAAAGTTAGCCTTCCTCAATCAAAATCCAGCAAGACCTGCCTGCCATAAGTGGCTTCCAAACTAGGCTGAGAAGAATCCAGCAAGGCCTTCTACAATTTTCAGCACCTCTGACTTACTTTATCATACTTGCTCAAACAAAATCTCTTTCCCTCTGTAATATTGCAGTCTATTCTCTCAGAGGTGATTTATTTTCCTTATTTATGAAGTATTTCAGTTTGACTGTTTGGGAGTAATTGATAAAGGACATTTAGAACAGAACATTTTAAAAAACCTTTCAGATACCAGCAAACCAATGTATGGATAATTGCAAAACATATGAAGCACTAAACTCTTCAATAGGTTTAACGCTAGAAATTTTTTTAACTTGTGCACTCTACACATGCTTTCTTGTGCTTTCTAGAAGCGTGCATGACATTTATGAAGATGGACAATCTGAAGCACTGGGAAAATATTCTGCTTAGAGAGGAATTTACTTTAGGACTCTATGCAGAGGGTCTGTACAGCAGCAAATGTCACTGTAGAATTTGTGAAAGAGATATCACTTGTACACTACATCTTTGCTTCCTAAACTCTCCCTCTATAGTAGGCTGCTGGCCTCAGCTAAATAAAGGAACCTGCTAGGGTCCTCACTTGGAGTAGAAACCCAATCTTTCTCAAAAACAGAATATAAGCCAGAATGTCCTCCAGGGCCTTCCTGTCTCTCTTTTGCTCTTCGAGTAAAAGGAAACAAGTGTATGGCACATTCAGCCGCAGAACTGCATTGAAGCCAAAGCACTTTGCTGGTAGAGCATCTTACAATTTGGATGAGCAAAGTGCTGAAGTAAGTAGGGATCGCACTTATTCATCAGGTGAACTAAAAAAAAACTAGCCTCAGTATGCAAGCAGGCTTCGTCTTTTCTTTACAGAGGACTGCCAGCCACACAGCTCATTACAAATACATTTGCCAAGAACAGAAAGTCCCACTCTGTCTCCAGTACATCTCATAGTATGAACTCACCTTCAGGGCTGCTCTCACACAGTACAGTCTGTGTTGCTCCCCTTGCATTTTGCAAGAATGAGACTTGCAAGAAGACAGGTCTGTCTTTTTGCCTTCCAAGGAAAACCTGCTTAATAAATACTTCTTTGAATTTGGCTCTATATGTTCCCTTCTGTGTGATGCCCACAAATATTTCTACTCTATCCTTTACAGATAGGAAATCTGCATAATTTACACCTTGTTTTCCTACCCCTGGGTTTTCAAAGACCTGTTGGAGTTGTAAATCCAGCGCATATTTCAGATCCTCACTTAAACTCTCATGTCAGAATTCGGCCTTCTGGTTTCCAGACAGTAAAAAATGGTCATGCAAGCAAGGCTGTCTTGTCAATCATAGTTTGCACCAAAAAAAAGGCAAATCAAGCAGAGATCTATATTTCACCACAGAGAAGAACCCAGTAAAATGGAATCTGCAGTAACTTTCTGTTATAATCAATCTTACAGTCAAAAACACGCACGATGAGATTGCAGGTGACCTGGGATGGAAAGCTAGCATGCCTGTAGGCAGCAGTAGTACAATCCTGAAAATTTTCTCTCATTAGTAAAGGTTTTTTTTCCTGTTACCCCAAATATCAAATGGACTCTAAGCTTAGATTCTCAGCTGAAAGACAGGAGTGGCCAACCCTGATTTCAACTCTTCTGTCAAAGTCTCCTGATGCAGACCTCCCTAAAAACATGAAGTCCCAAGCACTTGGCTCAGGGCCACCAAGACTGTAACCTCCACCTCTGAAGTATCAAGCAGCAAGGGTCAGATCTGTAAGGGTACTCGGGGTCCCAGACTGTTCCTACCTTGGTTCTTGAAGTCATATGTTTTAAAGTGTCCCTTGCCACCACAAATCTAAGCATATATCTGGTCTGACAAAGATACAAACTGCAAAACAATAGAAACAAAACCTGACCGAAAAACAAACAAACAAACCAACAACAACAACAAAACAAAACAAAACCCAACATGACTGTAAAAAGTTCATTCTTGAGAGAAAAAAAACACACGATTTTCTGTGATGCATCATTTCATGCACCAAACAAGCCAACACCTTTAAGACAAATACCCTCTTCCTCTTCAGCAGGACCCACATCCTGCTCCTGCCCTTCCACAGGTACAACAGTGAATGGAACATGTTTGCTCTGTGTAGAAGTTACTGCCAAGACACTAAGGAGTAACTCAGGTATTTAAACATAGGTATCTGATGTCATTTTAGAGACCTTCAAGTAACCCTCACAGCTTTCAGCTGTCAGTACATGATTTGTAGGAACCTTTACACCTTCAATATTTTACAATGTCTATCATAGAATATTAGAACGGCTGAGGTTGGAAGCAATCTCTGGAGGTCATATGGTCCAACCACCCTGCTGAAACAAGGCCATTCTGTGCTGGTTGCCAGGACTATGCCCAGATGACATCTGAAGATCTCCAAGGCAGGAGACTTCACCACCTTGATCACTCTCACAGTAAAAAAGTGTTACCTGATGTTCAGAGGAAGATTCAAGCATTT
This sequence comes from Aphelocoma coerulescens, assembly GCF_041296385.1. NCBI lineage: Eukaryota > Metazoa > Chordata > Aves > Passeriformes > Corvidae > Aphelocoma > Aphelocoma coerulescens. Next base: position 46,674,355 of record NW_027184085.1, read on the forward strand.
CAGTTTGTGCTCCTTGTCTGTCACTGGGCATCACCCAAAAGAGTCTGGCTCCATCTTCTTTTTGCCCTCCCTTCAGATTTCGGTACACATTGCTGAGATTTCCCCCTGAGCCTTCTCTGAGAAAATATACCAGCTCTCTTGGACTGTCTTCATATGAAAGAAGGCCCTTAATCATCTTTGGAGCCGTTCATTGGACTCTCCCAGCAGCTCTGTATCTCTGCTGTACTGGGGAGCCCAGAGCTTACCACAGCACTCCAGGTGTGACCTTAGCAGTACTGAATAGAGGAGAAATATCACTCTCTCAGCCTGCTGGCAACGCTCCTAATGTTGCTCAGGAAGCCATTCAACTACACTACCACAAGGGCATGTTGATGGTTCTTGTTCAACTTGCTGCCCACCAGGACTTTAGGTCCCTTCCCACAAAGCTGTTTTGTGCCAATTGACTTCCAACATATACCAGTGCATCTGGCTGTTCCTCCCCAGATGCAGGACTTTATACTTCCCTTGGCTGAACTGTGTGATGTCAAAGTCCCACTAAAAAGCAGAACGACCCTCTGGTGGCCATTCCTCCCAGTTTGGTGTCATCAGTGAACTTGCGGTAGGATCATTAATTAAGGTGTTTAAAGAGTGTTGGACCAAGTATTGACCCCCTGGGGTTCACTACTAGTTACTGGCCTCACACTTCATGCCACTGAGCACTACCCTCTGGGCCCAGCAATTCAGCCAGTTTTCAATCCACCACACTGTCTGCTTATCAAGCCCATATGTCAGCAGTTTATCTATTAATTTTATGGGAGTATCCAAAGCCTTACTGAAGTCAAGGTAGACAATATCTACTGCTATCCCCTCCTCTACCAAATGAGTAATTTCATCACTGAAGGTTATGGACTTCATTAAGCAAGACTTCCACTTTGTATATCCATGCTGACTTATCCAAATCACCTTCTTTCCAGGAATGAATAGTTTCCAGAAAGTTGTTTCACCATTATGTCAGGAGACAGAGAACCATGGAAAGGGTTAAAAGGGACACTAAGTATCATCTAGCTCCAACCTCCTTGCCACGGGCAGGGACACTTTCCGCTAGACCAGGTTGCTCAGAGCCCCATCCAGCATGGCCTGGAACATGGCCAGGGATTGGGCATCAGGACCTTCTTTGGGCAATCTGTTCCTGTGCCTCACCACTCTCACAGTAAAGCATTTGTTCCTAACATGTAATCTAAACCTACTCTCTTACAATTTGAAGCCATTCGCTCTTGTCCTGTCCACATGCCCTTATAAAAGGTTCCTTTCTGTCTTTCTTGTAGGTTCCTTTCAGGGACTGTAAGGTCACAATTAGGTCATCCTGAAGCCTTCTCTTTTCCAGACTGAACAGTCCCAGTTCTTTCAGCCTTTCCTCATAGGAGAGGTGCTCCCTCCCCCTAATCATACTGGCGGCCTCCTCTGGACTCACTCCAACAGGTCCCTGTCCTTCCTGTGCTGGGACCCCAGAGCTGGATGCAGTGTTCCAGGTGGGGTCTCACCAGAGCAGAGCAGAGGGGCAGAATCCCCTCCCTCCCCTGCTGCCCACGCTGCTTTGGATGCAGCCCAGGGCACGTTTGGCTCTCTGGGCTGTGAGTGCCCATGGCTGGGTCATGTCCAGCCTCTCATCCCCCAGCACCCCCAAGGCCTTCTCACAGGGCTGCTCTCCATCTGTTCATCCCCAGATGTGCTGATATTGGGGGTTGTCCTGACCCAAGTGCAGCACCTTGCACTTGGTCTTGTTAAACCTCATGAGATTCCTATGGGCCCACTTCTCGAGCTCGTCCAGGTTCCTCTGGAAGGCATCCCATCCTTCTAGGAGTGTCAACAAGACCACTCAGCAAGTTTGCTGAAGGTGCACTCCATCCCTCCTACTAATGAGTCAGGATGGGGGTGACTGACCTACAGATGCCTGGATACTCTTTCTTGCCTTTCCTGAAGACAAGCAAGACAGGAGTGTCATTCTTTTTTCTTTCAGGTCTCAGGAACCTCTCCCAGTCACTAAAATCAGTCAAAGATAATTGAGAGTGGCCTCACAATTATATCTGCCAGCTCCCTCAGCACTCATGGGTACATACCATCAGGGCCCATGGCCCTAGGTATTAATTTAGTTAAGTATTCCCTTATCTGAATCTCTTCCAACAAGAAGAGTACTAAATTCTCCTTCCTTCAGACTTCCCTCTAGTCTCATGGACATTTAAACAAATTAATTTCTTCTGTCCTTGACAAGCAAGCAGTCATATTGTGGCCAAACCACTCCTTGGAAGCCATGATGAAGCCATTGTTTACTGACACAGACCAAGACAGGCAAGGCACAGAGCTGTCTTCTAAGTGTTGGCAATGCATGAATGACATCTTCAGTCCCCTGTGTCAAATTCTGAGCTCCTTGGTTTGTTATTTGGCACCCAAGTGAGATAGTCTGATTGTTCAGTTGGGAACTGAACAAACCCACTAGCATCAATAACTCAATTAAACAGCAAGAATGAGAGAATAGGAAGGGTTGTCTCTTGTCTATGCCTGTGTTTACACAGTATGACACTTTCCAGATAGGGCTAGGACAAAGCTTATTGCTAACTGTGATAACCATTCTTTAGAGAAGACACCCATGTATAGACATGGATCACTGTTGTTTTCTGAAGGGAGCATGTTTTTTCTCTTGTCTACCTGCTATTAACCAAAACAACCTGCATATTTTGATCCATAGCTGTCCTCTCCTGCTCAGATAATTTAAGCTGTGGAGAAAATCTCACATTTCCCCTACTCTGATCAAAGACAGAGAGTGCGCAGTTGTCAGGATTATACCAGAACTGCTGGCTAAATCTTCCCAGGGCAACTTTCAAGCCTAGACGTAGGATGACACATCTCATCTGAGGCAGGGGACAGAAGCACTCAGTGCCTTTCACTGCTCTGTCAGGGAAGACATAACAGGCAGCTCTGAGAGCACCAGCCAGAGCTCTCTCATGCTCAGATACCTGAAAATGGTGCATCCTTCATAAACAGCTGGCTCTGTGAAGAACCAAGGTTTTTTGGAAAGTGCTGAATCTTGACTGGTCTCCCTTCTATACATCATCACAGCTTTGAGGTAGAAGGCAGTTAAAGGTATTTTCCCAAAATTTGGTTAAGGGCAGAGGCTGTCTAAGGACCATCCTCTAACAGGGATGTTCTGTCCAAAACAACCAAGTGCTCTTTTCTGTCAAAAGTCAGATCTGAGCAGGCCTAACAATCACATGTATCTGTTTCCTTAATTAGATCTCATGACTTCAGCATAATGGTTACAGGCCTCCTTAGAAAATTCTAAGATCCACATGGCTTTCCTGGAGCTAATCATTCACCTTCCTCAAAACATTTGTTGCTCTTATTTCCCTTCTGGAGCACCAAAACAAGTATCAATCTAAGTCACTGAGGGATCTGAAATCTTCACAGGTAAAAAACAGTAAGCAAAATGTGACCTTCTTCAATACGGGACACCAGATGGGCCTTTTTTGTTTTCTAGGTGAACATTCCATGCCATCTCCAATGAACCCTACCTTCAGCCTGCTTCCATACATACCTAGTTATATAAACCCAGTACTTCCAGACTTCTGCTTCTATAGAATGTAGCAGGGATTGCAGTTCATTTCTGCCTGAACAGTCAGAAGATGCACCATACAAATACTTTATTGCACTCCACCTGTGCAGGATCCTCCAGAGCTTGAATTTTTTGAAATTAGAAAAGCAGAGGTAAATGTTTTCCTCTAACACCACATAGCTCATGTACTAAACCTTTACTGTGAGAACCTTGTTGCATACATTATTGGGATACAGCAGAGGACTTAGCCAAAACCTATCTCAGGAGTAAGGTCTGAATTCACTGAGTGTTGGAACAGGCTGTGAACATGTAACAAAAGTGATGTTGCTCCTGCTAGCAGAAAGATGCTATTGTATTGCAAAGGCTACTGGTTTTATCTTTAATGAGTTGTGTTTACCTAAATATACTAACTATTCACCATACTGTACACTACTAGCTATAGAAAATCTAGGGCCTTTACCACATCAACACACTTGGACTTTTAGATGAAGTACTGGCGTTTTTTTAAATATCAGTAAGATGTTAGAATCATCATCTGTTTGAATCTGTGAAAAATACTGGGTCTTACTAAGTCTGCAGACCTGGAGATTTTCTACACAGAGCTTTCCCATTCACCTCCCTCTTGTCCCAGGGTCTCTGCTGTTGTGGATCCAGGACCCACTTTCCACTTCGGTCAGACAGCCTGGTCAGGCACTTACACAGTGGATGAAAAGGGCCAGGGGAAGGCCCCAGCTCATCTGAGTCATCCACAGTCCCTCGCGGCAGTGGCTGGTAGAAACCACCTCTACTTCTGTCATTCTGGAAGTTCAGACCTTCCTTTCTCCTTCAGCAACTTTACTGTGCTAATTGTTGTACTGAATTCTTCCAGTGTTAGTGGTGACATTTTTAGTTGAGCCTGCATGAACTACATAACAGTAGTCTACTATTTTCTTAGTGGACGTTCTTCACATGCTTTTTTGCAGGAACAGCCTGGAGGCAAATAAAGGAGGGTAAAGCAAGAAAATCCAGTAAAGCAAGGTTAATTGTTTAATCAGAGATTCCTTGAAAAGTTCCTTCTATTCCTCCTTGCCCCAAAGCAGAGAGAAGTAAGTACATCCTAGAAGGGATCAGAGGACTTAACATTTACTCTCAGCTTCCTGCAACACCAGCTCACTGCTCTGAATGCCCACAAAGGAGCAGAAAAAACCTTCTGTAAATCATCCATGCCCACACTTCAACTTCCTCCACGCCTAATACCTCATCACTTGGGCAGGGCAGAAGCCTCCAGACTGTATAAACTGCCAAAAGGAGACCAAGCGAACCTGTGAGAAGTTGTTGAAAGCCCAGACAACACTAGCAGGAAAAGGGCGATGCTACCTCCCTTTCAATAGGAAAGGTCAATGAAGATGTGTGGAGAACAGACACAGCTGTGTGAAGTCATCAGTGCATATCTTATATATCACTATACTCATTTTAGTATCACATGTAACCGTACAAAGGCAAAGTCTTTTTTATTCCCCTTTCATTATCAAGCAGCCAGGCTTCTGTCAGCTATGTGTCAGCTGCCCGAGCTGGCCAGCAGCAGGCAATGCAAGCAGCTCAATTTGAGTTCCCTGTGCAGTTGCCTCTTCCTCAGAACACCCTGTTCAATGGGGTTATTGCTATTTGCAAGTCACTGGTCTCATCAAAGAAGGGGAAGAGGGGAAGAAATTGAAACTTCTGCCAAATTGATAAAAATTGACCAGTATGTTATTTAAAATGCAATAATTTTTTAGACCATAGACTGAGTTGACATTGGGCAACAACACTTTACCAAGACTTGTTCCCTAAAGGAGACGCCAGAAGACAAGGGTAAATGTGGCACCTGAAGGTCTGGTTTTGTGTGAGAAGGCAGGCACTCAGTTAGGTCCAAGTAGCTTGTACAGCCTCAGGTGGCTCACAAGCCTACTGAAGATTAAAGGGAACACAACCCTCTCTGTTTGTCTTGTGTGCAGAGAAGGAGTGGTGGCCTGTCATGGTTTAACCCCAGCTGGCAATGAAGCACCACACAGCTGCTCGTCCAGTCCACCCTCTCATCAGGAAGGGGCAGAGAATCAGAAGACTCATACTTCTGGCTTTACATAAAGACAGTTTAATGGGGACAGAAAGAAAATATTGTGATGATTAATAATAACGACAACAACAATAGTAATAGAACATACAAAAAAGTAATGCAGAAAGCAATTGTTCACTGCCTGTTCACTGATCCTGCCACTTCCAAAGCAGTAGGCCCCAGACAGCTTTCCTTCCCAGTTCATATACTAAGCATGACATCATATGGTATGGAATATCCCTTTGGCCAGTTGGGGTCAGCTGTCCTGGCTGTGTCCTCTCCCAGCTTGTGTCCTTCCAGCTTTCTTGCTGGCAGGGCATGAGAAGCTGAAAATTCTTTGACTTAGTATAAACAATACTATAAACTTAATAACAACTGAAAATGTAAGTCTGTTATCAACATTATTCTCATACTGAGACTATCAGAAACCCAGAATACAACACTATACCACCTATGAAAAATAACTTATCCCACCTAAAACCAGGACAGGGACATACCACAGAAATTACCTGTTGCTGTTCTAAATCAAGGGATAGTGAAGGAAAACCTTGTTAAAGGTTCACTTTATGCATCCCCTGCCATCCCTCTTGCATAAAGTCTTACACTTAGGTATTACTGCACCCACACAGGTATGTCTGCAGAGCCTGCCTGAGAATAACAATGACCCTTCAGCTAGTGAGGCCAGGACAAAGGCACATAATACCGAGAGCTTCAAATGCCTTGGGGATACTTTGCTGCACGTCTGAAGCCTGTAGCCATGTTTTCCTGCACACTGGGTAAAACACCAGTACAACTCATATGGCACACAAGGGACCAGGACAAGAACACTTGACTGTCCCTACACGCACTCAGGTGTGCTCATTTGTCTGACGGAGTTGGGTAGTTTTCAGAGCAGACTCAATAATGTCTCAGACTCTTGGCTTCCTGCTTTTTCTAAGTTTTAGGAAAAGTAAAAGACAGAGGGCTGTAGCACAATGGACACAGCTCCTGGCAGATGCAAATTTTCCACAGTGCTACAAAATACAGTACTAAAGGAAAAAATTGAGTTAAATAAATGAACTTGCCTTAGTATCAATCCAAAACAAAGGCCCATCTGTAAGGGTATTAATCATCAGTAAAGTAGGAAGTAAAGGTCCCATGCCAAACAAATGACCAGTGACATTTGGAGAAGCAGGATGACAAATGTTTGCGAAAGTGGAAAAGTACAGTAAGAAAGGAATTGTGTTTCGAGAAGCCCAAGGGAATTTGGGCTTTTCTTTCTAGTAGTGTTGTCCCAGAGGAGAAAAAAGAGAGCCTCAGTTTCTAAATGTAAGGTCCTCTTTTTGTCAACAAAAGAGAAATTTTGGAAACCAAGTATCTCACAAAGGGAAATTTCAATACAGCTTGTTTTCTCCCGCAACTGGCAAACATGTTTAAAACCTATATACACACATATATATTTATGTGTGTGCCCACACATATACATGTGTAATGCAGCCCTGGGAGAAGAAAATCTGTAAATTGAATGTTTCAATGCTGGGAAGCAACAAGAGCTGAAAATACATGTGTGCAGGATGAGACTTCAGTAGAACAGAGTGTAACACTGCTGGGTTTCAGATAAGACTAGAGACGGAAAAGCTTACATATGCTTCTGAGACAAAGGAAGAAGAGAATAGCAAAGAACTCACAGTGAATATAAACTGAAAAGATAATCGCACAGACCTGCAAGCTATGTGTGCAAAATGGGGAAAAAATGCAATTCTTCTCCAATTGTACAAGTGCCCACCTTTTGGGAGTCTTTTGTTGCTGTCCTTCCTTTTGTTCTGATGTTTTATTTAGTAACTTGTCTTGTAGATACTTTAACTGGATAAGATGAGCAGCTAGAAAAACATTGTGGTAATAGAATGCAAAAAAAAATTATAAACTGCCAGGTATAAACTGCCATGGCTAAAAGGGAGGAATCAAAAAAGATACCAGTACAGCACACTGACCCGAATTAAATGAGTATCACAGCAATAGTCATAGCCACTACTGTTGAATTGTGTACAGGTGTAAATCTGGTCAGAGATCAGTCAGTAAAATTTACAGGTGCTGTGTGCTGACCTGCTTACTGGAGCAAAGTGCTATAAATTTATGCGTTACTTTGAACATCTGTGTTCTGGGAAAAACAAGCAGGAAAGGAGAGAATGGTTGGAGACAAGTATTTTCTCTGCAAACACTAAGGCCCACATGTCAAAAATCAAAAGACATTTACGAAAGAACTGCAAGTACCCCAGGATGACCCAGAAAGTTGCAGTCGCACAGGTGTCTAGAGCATCTTGGGGTTCTGCATGAGAAGGAAAATTTCAGGGCTCCCTTGGGACATGGCGCACACATGCAGGCCCCAGGACTTCCCAAGGGGTCAGAGGTACAGCTACAAACAAGACACAGCAAGTCACAGCCTTCAAACACTGCTTGAGACAAGAAGAAACTGGAATTAGACTTGTGGAGTTCTGGCTGCTGCTGTCTTTCAGACCTGTGTTTGGAAGACTCACTTGACAGGTTCTTTGCCTTGAGACAGAAAAAATGCAGATTCCTTTTGTTCTTGACCAGATCTGGGTAGTCTTGGTGATGTTAAACACACAAGGTGTCATAGATAGTAGCGGGTAATATCCACAAAGATGCTTGGCAGCAGTAAGGCTGGCTGCATTTCCTCACCACTGTGCGTGCTCTGACGGTATCCAGCGGGAGAATGCCTCCCCGAGGCACAGGGGAGCACTAGGAGGCGATACCGGGGGATACCCGGAGTAGGACCCCGCTTCCCACGCTGCCCTGTAGGGATAGCGGGACGGCCTTAGGGCACGACGTGCCAAAGCCTTGGGCCCCAGCATGCCTGGATCTCTCTGGAACACCGGGAAGTCTCACCAGAGCACGGCATCCCTCGACCCTTCGGCGGCGCGCGGACCCCTCCCGGCGGCGGGCGGAGGGCGGCGCTTGCGGGGCGGTCCCGGCGTGGCCCCGGCCCCGGGTGCCTCTCCCGCGGCGTGGCCCCGGCGCCGGGTGCGTCTCGGCTTGGCAGCGGCAGAGCCCGCCCGGGAAAGCGGCGGGGAGCGGCGGCCGCCATGGGGACGAACGCGCCGCCGCGCCGGGAGCCGCTGGCCCGCGGCCCCCACGTAAGTCAGGGCTGGGCGCGGGGGCCGCGGGCGGGCCGGGGGCGCTGCGGGGCCGAGCCGCGGCTGAGCCCCCGGGCGGGCGGCCGGGGAGGCAGCGCTCCGCCGAGCCCTGCGCCGAGCCGGCTCCCGGCGTGGGGGGATGCACCCGGGAGGGAGCTGCCCTGCCCGCTCGGCGAGGATGTCACGGCAGGCGCCGTCGCCAGGGCCATCGCGGGACCCGCCTCTTATCTCCGTGTCTCCATCGGGCACACGGGATTTGGGGCCGTGCCGGCTTGATATGCTGGGCGTTTGTAAGTTCTCGTGAGACCTGTGCTGAATGGTTGCCCATTTGTGCGCTCTCTGGATTCTCTTTTCATTACCCAGTCCATAGCAAGCTGGGGGAGCCGGTGACCTTCCCAAAGCTAGCACACTGTTCCTTGTAACTGTGGCTACCTTTCTATTATTTGGGAGACGAGAAATTAGATTCACACACATTAGGTTCACTCACCCTGGAGCGTGGTTTCGGCCGGGGTCTAGAATAATTTTCAGTTTTATTTTGTTGATGTACCTGTGGCAATGACGAATGGCCTCAACATGCCAGGTGCTATACAAGCCCATTAGGAAGAAAGGCGTGCTCGCTCCAAGGATTCACTTTCAAGCAGGATGTGGACAGGGTTTGGGAGAAGAAGCATGAATGCAGGCAGGATAACAAGGGGACTTGAGCTCTGTGAGGAAATTTTTTAGGTAGGTTTTCTCAGAAGGCATTCAGCTAACACGTGAAGTCAACACAATACTGAGGGGAAGGCAGAGGGGAGCCGTACAGCAGGGAGGCCAGCAAGTGCAGAAAGGTTGGGAAGATGGCACTGGCAAGGGGGCTAAGACCCATGGGAGGGGTCCAGATTCCTTGCCGTTTGGCCAGCAGTGCCACTGCAGGAAGTAGTCCTAATAATGCCATTGCCCCAGGCCATTCACTTTGCCACCTGTAGAGCAGGTTTTGTGGCTGACTGCCAGCTGGTTTCAACTACCAGGAGCTATAGCTCTCTGCATGCTTGACAGGTGTGGAAAAGGTATCAGAGGTGATGTCTGCCAAAACAAAAGGTGTGTGCAAAAAGGGTATGCAAAGAAATCCTATTCCGTTTCAATCTGAATGTTTTACCATGTCAGTTCTTTCTCTGAAGCTTTTCTTTACATATCCTCCCTTTCCTCTTGTGTTCCAGCCAGCTTTGACTTCAGATTTGGCACCAGGTCTCCCTGAGATCTGGAGGTGTTGAGAAATATCACCTTGGATATTCACCACTGAAGGCATCCATCTAGGACTCAGATTTAGGCTTTAAAGAAATGGATTTCCAAAAAGCACTGAAAATATATCAGTCGTACTTATTTTTAAGTAAGAAATTAATAGACTTTTTTTGCCCTCTTGGAGCAGTGTTTTCCTGTGGTGCTCTGAGTCCAAATCTGAAACCAACATGCCAGCACATCAGATACTGAAGAAAAAACCAACTCGGGGACAAAAGTGAAAATTAACAAAGCTCCCCATTTATATTAAGGGAATCAAGGGTGCTGATGGAAATTATACAATTTTTTCATATCCCCCAACACTTTAAATGTGAATATCAGTACACAGGAACTATGTGGACTGTCTGACTTGGGAGCACTCTCCTACCAGAAGATTTCTCACCTCTGCTGCATTGTTCTTTAAGCATATTACACTTAACAAGTCTACGTGCAGCCTGGAGAATTTCAACTGGTAAGGAAATTGGTGGCCCACACTCAGGGACATGATTCCTATCAATACTGTACTGCCTGGGGAAGGCAGATTTTTATGGGCTATGTAAAATTGACACTAGAGCAGAGTCAAGGACCATTGTAGTATTTTCTGTAAACAAGCATGATTTTATGTGGTAGAAGCCAATCATAGTGATTTTTCCACTAAGTACTTAGCTTTGAAAATACGGGAATGGCCTTTTCAAAATCCTGTTCAAATTGTATGCTTTTACTTACAATTTTAATCAAATTTTAATTCTAATCAAAAGATTGAGATGGGTCATTGGATCTTTGTATGAGAAAATACAGGCATGAGAGCATGCTACACAATGCATAACTCATAACTGCCTTTCAGAGACACACACAGGAGGGTTTCAAAAAGCACAGGAAAAGTAAGAGGGGAGAGCCTCTCACAACCTGGAGTCTCATTGTCAGGGACACTCAGGCTGAGTTTCTTATAAATACTGCTCAGCAGCCAGGCCAGTCAGAATGTGGTCTGTGTCCACATGAATCTGAGTAACCTCCTACACCCTGGCACACAGAAGGCCTTGGGAAAATAGGCTGCTATTCTCTTAATAGTGTATGGTCTTTCCCAGAGGGACTCGGCACAGCCTGTGGACATGGATGTTTTTTAGAATGTCTGCTGAAGAGTTGCTCTTCCTGCAAAAATCAGGGAATATTTTAGCAGTTCCTTATATGTTTCTGTAATTCTGAACTATTTTTTCATTAAAACATTTAAAACATCCAGTACTAAATCAAAGCTTTAATAAAAGAACATGGATAGCAAATACAGCTGAGAAAATTAGACTGTTCTAGAATAACAACTGACTCAGATGCTCTTAATGTGACTTTTTTTGCAGATAAGTATCAAAAAGCTGGAAGGAAAGAAGTAAATGGCAATTTAGCATGAGGGGTTTTTTGGGTTTTTTTCCTAAATATCATGATGAATTCCAAAGATTTGCTATTCATCATCAAGATCATGATTTACTGGCCAGGCAAAGCACATTTTCAGAAGGTTTGTTGGTTGAAGACCTTAGAGACAGTACTTTTAAAATTGTGTGCTTGCTTTTACTTTTCCTTGACTTTTATTTGTCGTTTGGAAAAACCAAAGTTTTTCTGGACATTTCTGGTAATGAAAATAAGGGCTATAGATGCTCTAAAAAATGAGATTTTATTCTTGACCCAGAATTAAAAACAAAGATGTACTTCTGTGGAATGCCTAATACCACTTTGATTTCGACTGGCACATAAGCCTTCTGTTGCATCTCTACAAGCTTCTTCAAATGGAAAATCTGAAATTGTTTCAAGGAATTATAGTAGCCATGTAATAGGTTAAGCTTTAAGATTCCTCTGAGAGTCGTATGATTAAAGGAAACATTTGAATAACTCACCTAATAATACCCATTGTGTTAAAAGCTTCCAGGACAGGAGGATTTAGACTTAGTGAAGGGTAGCTACCACTACACTTCTTTGTCCATTTTATATTCTCTGTCTCACAAAATTTCCTCATCTGTCTTGGTAAGTGTAAACTGACTATATGCTTTGTACTCTAACTGTAATTTTACAATCTCATTTTCTTCTTTCATCACATTTTTGTCATAGTGCAGTTAATAGCCAAAATCTGCAAACTACACGTGAAAGAAAATATTTTAAAACTGAATAAAGGGTGGAAATACATGTTTACTATTATAATTCTTTAGTTCTGATATTAGATCACTTCTTAATGGATTTTTTAAATTATGTAGTAGAATTAGTACTCCTTAAAATTAGAAACTAGCCATTATCAGAAAAGACACAATATTTTAAATATTTGTCATCTGATGGTCACACTTAAAACCACAATTGCATTCAAGTAGGATGCCATAGAGCCTCAGAAGGATTAGGAGAGATGAAAAAAAAACCAGTTGAACAAGAAGAGCAGAGAGGAACCTCTTGACCTGTTTGCAACACAGGAGGTATTTATAAATATGAGAAGTGCCCAGATTCCTCCTTCCTGCCAGACTTTTAACTTTCTTTTCAGCTTTCATGTCCATTTGAAGTGAAAAAATGAGGCAGTCTTAACATCAGAACTGGGAAAGCTTAACAGAACTTTCTTTCCAGACTTTCACAAATGAGAGACATTTGCATCTTTGGCTGTTGCTAACCTGGCTGTTTCTTCTGCATGGTTTCCTCAACCAGGTATTCATAGCAAATAATTCTCCCACCTGTACCTGAGGTGGAAACTGGGATCTGGTATTTGGGAAAGTTACCCACTGCCTTACCTAGTGATGACAGCTTCCAATCGAGTTGATTCTGTACTGGCTCATGTCCAAATACTCTTGAGTATATACAGCCACTCTACTCATTCCATTTTGAATATACTCCAAGTTGTTTTAAGCAAACCACATTGTCTACTGATCAAGGGGTGTAGATGCACATCACAGTAAGAGGAAGAATTAAACCGCAAGAATCACCCCAGCCTAGGCTGCCATCATTGTTCAAGACCAACTGGTTTGAAGCCAGCTTGGGTATGCTGAACTGTGTCAGATTTCCCAGTGGATGTCTGATGTGTGTCAACAATCAGCAGCAGCAATCATAGTTACTCCAGCAGGACTGAACAAGGAGTGGAGCTTCAGAAGAAACAGACAAACCATAATTTTAACAGCATTTAGTACAAGTGAAGAAAACAGACCCTCTTGAAGAATTAAACTGATCCCACAAGCAGAGTTAGTCACATGATGACAGCAAAAAGTGGGTCAGTTCCACTATTTTTAGAGAGGGAATGGGAAAGAAAAGTTTTGTGGCTTGGTGGTTTTTTTAGCTGAAATTAAGATAAAGGCTCAAGACATTGAATGACCTGGGGAAAAAAAACTAACTATTGAGGTTTCCAGCACTCTTTCCAGTGCTTTGCATGGGTTTCAGATGGATATTATCTTACCCCATACACATACTCCCGATCAAGGAATTTTCTAAAACAGAAGTAGCTTTTTATGTCATGCATCTATCACATTCTACAATTATAGCTAGTTGCAATAAACTTTACTCACATTTTATAGGATATGTGGAAATGCAATTATTTTGTAACACACCAGACACCAGAATATGCCATCTTTCCAATAAGGAAAAAAGGGACTGTCAATCTGTTATAGAACATTGGCAACTCTGAAAAAAAAATTGGGATATTTTTTACTAATTCCTAATTATGTCAATGAGATTCACAACTCTGCTTGTTTTTGGTTTTTGAAGCACCTAATTTTAACACCGACTCATGGAATTATTTAGATTGGAAAAGAACCTTAAGGTCATCGAGTCCAACCATTAATACCACACTGCCAAGTCCAACATTAAATCACGTCCTTAAGTGTCACATCTACATGCCTTTTAAATAATTCTAGGGATGGTGACTCCAGCACTTCCTTGGGCAGCTGCTTACAATGCTAGATAACCCTTTCAGTGAATAAATATTTCCAAATATCCAAGAATAAACCTCCACTGGCACACCTTGAGGCCATTTCCTCTTGTCCTATCACTCGTTACTTGGGAGAGGAGACTGATCCCCACCTTGCTACAACCTCCCTTCAGGTAGATGTACAGAGCGATAAGGTCCCTCAGCTGCTCCTCATAAGATACTTCCCTTCACCAGCTTCATTGATTTCTTTGGACAGTATCTCTCCAGAGACAAAGAACAAATTTTCATACAGTTGTTGATTTCTTCTCCCTTAGCTGGGAATCTTGTGCCTTACAGCTTTATCCACATGTAGATCCCCATTTTGTGTTAGCATAAGGCACTGAGCAAAGATGTAAGAGATCTGTGTTGTAATGAGAAGATTTCCCTCTTCATAGCATCTATGGCATTGTCTTATCCCTGATCTCTTCCCTTTCTCTGGAACATCAGATATGAGCTGTGATGTGGTTGCCTACAATTGCTATTAACTGCACAGCTCACCTGGCAGTTTCAGCTGGGAAGAACAAACGGGAAAATGCAGGAAGGTAAAACTTGTTATGCTTTCCCTACTGCGTGTAACTGTTTATATTGTCGTTATATCATGGTAGTACACTGTACTTAGTCTCTTCCTATAAGGGAAGTTTTCAATGGAGTGTACTCACAGTAGCTGAACACTACTGTGCCAGAATCTTCAGAGGTTATTAGTTTGGCTGCATCAGAAGGACCTGCTTTTCTGAAAGCACTATGGCCCTTATCTTTAAAATTCAAGTTTCTTTCTGGTGTTTCAGGCTGGACAGTACAGAATTGACATGGACAGCTGCTCTTGAAAATCTTAGTGGAAGTTTTCACCTTCTTACACTCAGCAGCTGTCTTTGACATAAATAAAACAGATACAAATGAAAAGTTAGTAGAAATAATAAAAGTTTCACGTAACGTAGATGTTGAAAAGTCATAATCCTCTGCTTTCAGAAGGGAAGAAGCAACACAGTGCTTAACACCAGTGCAGAAGATCAGAGTGCTACTGACTCTGTCCATCCACAATATCCCTCTCCTGGGCATAGTCATGCACAGACAATCCATGTTCAGCACCTTTCACCTCTTTCAGGATGGATTTCTAACTAATCCAAACCAGCTGCAAACCAAACCCATTGATCTTGATTCCTCTGTTCAGATCCTACGCAACATGATCTCTCCCAGAAGAAGAAAGCTCCTCATCTCCAACATTTCCCAACACTTGGGCACTAATGTCTATTTAGTCTCTGCAGGGCCTTTACCATTCCTGCAAAGCTTTTTGATGAGGGAAGGGCTAATGAATTATCTGGTTACTGAGACCCTACACCTCTAATGAACACCATTAGAGCCACAGACCTTGTCAAAGATAGGAAGCCCTCTTCACAGTGTCATTGGAGATTTTGAGCAGCAAAGCATAAAACTGACTGGAGGAGGCAGATTATGGGCTGAGGCTTCTCCTCCCGTCTCATCTCTGCATAGCATTTATCTCTCTGCTGGAAAGCCTTGAGGCAGGGGTCACTCAGTAACAAGAAAAATTTCATCTTGTTTATGTAATATGTGAGGTCTGTGAGGGAGAAATAACCAAAAGGAGAATAGAATAAACTTTCTTGTTTATTCTGCACCTTCTACTGCAACATGCTGAAACACCATTAGAACATTTCCAGAAAAATCACATGAAGAGATGCACTGATGCTGTTGTAAGAATAATTAACTCTCAGTGTAGTTGCTTCTATCTGTGTCAGTACCAGTATAAACCAGAATCTGTCCATATGTTCACACTTCCATACACTTATGCTCACATATGATTCAGACTCTTCTAAAGCATTTTGTTTCAGTGAAGCCAACTATAGATATGCTAGTAAGCTTATCATAACCTGAAAGCATTTACAGGAGACAATTCAGATTTATTTATAATGACATTTCCAGAATGTACATGGGTTTTTAAGCAATGGCCAATGTGCATAAAGGAAATCTAGTGATGCAGAAAACAATGAAAACAATTTAAATGGGACATGAATTGAATGTAAGGTGCCTTCCAGTTGCTATTAGTACATCTGGTCAGTATTGTAAGCAAAGATCCCTGGTAATTTCAGAAGTGGGTGTGCTGCAATATTCTTAAAACTCTGAGTCTTTGAGGAGCTGTGACTCATTGAACCACAGCTGTCTGAGGACTTTCTGAACATCACCATAGGATAAGATTCTTTCTAGCTGTCTTGGGAAACAGGCAGATCATCATTTTAAATCCCCAAGGGCAAGTCTTAAAGGGTTTTTAATAATCCCGTTGAAGACATTTTTTTTTAGTTGAAGACTTCAGTATTCAAAGCCTTTTTAAACAAATATTTGTAACTGCTAGAAAAGTCAACCTTTTTCTCCCTGGTAAAGACCAGAAATGCAACTGTCTCATTCCTTGCACCTACTTTTTTCTAGGTATGTCAGACACAGGAGTCACTCTTATGGCTAATTTTTCTAAGAATTAAAGGACAAAAGTAGAAGAGATTTGAGACCTCTCGGGTATTACATGGATGAACAAAGATACAATCTGGACTGAAAAACTGTGGTAAAGTTCAGGTACAAAATAGCTGAATTTTGGCACAGGCTTGTTAAGATGTATGGCCCTACCACGCTAGACTCAGGTTTCAGCCACACAAATGTGAGATCAGAAGGATAAAAATGGGTGAAGAATTGTCCTTTTACTAGGACTGTATGACACCACCTACTGAAAGGTTTCTGAAGGTTACTGAAAAGTTGTTTCTATAGCAGAATATAATGTGCACAGGTTGCTGTTGTTACAGATGGTGCCTCAGATATTGAACTAGGATCCAAGTCACAGTCACCTCACTAATGTGCGGCTTGACCTCGAAACACCTCCAGCCTGAGAAAACAGACCACATCCCTTTTACAGTCAACTGGAACACAGAGATGACAGCAACACCTGGTAGCCGGTTGAACAGCAGCTTTTTTCATTGTGCCGCATGCCAGTGAAGTTGTCATTTGGCAACACCCTGGGCTGAATTAACACCAAAATTATAGAATTCTGCATCATACCCAGGCACTCTTCATGATCTACTGGCAGGTGCCCCGACTGGTGGGCTGTAGTTTCTCACAGCCTGCACGACCGGGCAACTGCCTTTTTGTTCCATGACCCCTGTAGGCTGTCTGTCCTCACTGTGTATCTCCTACAGCAACCCCACAGCCCGTAGTTCTCTGACAGCTCTTACTTTAAAAGCTCTTAACGTGATGGCAGTCGCCACTGAAGCCGTGAGATCATCCAGCAGTTTTAACGAGATTGCTCAGATGTGTATATATGGAGTATTCCATATATAAACCGGCAGGAAGAGTCTGTTCCACCTCAACGATATGGTTCCTCTTTAGGATTAATTTCTTCACAGAAGGTGATTAGACATAGGAATGGGCTGCCCAGGGAGGTGGTGGAGCCACCGTCCCTGGAGGTGTTTAAGGAAAGACTGTATGTGGCACTCACTGTCATGGTCTGCTTGACAAGGTGGTGTTGGGTCATAGGTTGGACTCGATGACCTCAGAGGTCTTTTCCAACTTAATCGGTTCTGTGA
This sequence comes from Aphelocoma coerulescens, assembly GCF_041296385.1. Taxonomy (NCBI): domain Eukaryota; kingdom Metazoa; phylum Chordata; class Aves; order Passeriformes; family Corvidae; genus Aphelocoma; species Aphelocoma coerulescens. Next base: position 46,691,891 of record NW_027184085.1, read on the forward strand.
TTCTGTGAAGGCAGACCTGCATGCGGCCCTACAGACACCGGGCGGACTGCCCGGCGCCCACTCGGGGGCTGCTGGGGCCGCCTGCCCGGTCCCCGGCGGGGCGGCTGCGGGGCGCGGCTGGGGCAGCCCCTCCGCGGTGCTCACTTCCTGCGGGGCGGGGCTTGCTCCGACGGATGCGAGCGGTCCGGCGCCGCCGCCGCGGTCCTGGCGCAGGGCAAGGTGACTGCGAGGCGGCCGCGCAGAGCCTGGGCCCGGCCCGGGCCGGGCGCGCCGCAGATGTGCGGGAGGCGGCGGGGCGGGAGCGGCGGGAGCTCCGCGGGGGCGGGATCGCGGCGGGGGCGCGACTGCGCCTGAGGGCGGGGCAGCGCGCGGGCCGGGGCGCGCCCCCGCGAAACGCGGGGACCCACAGTCCCAGAGATGCGGGCGCGGGTCCCCGGGAAATGTCGGGATCCACAGCCTCCGGAGGGGAAAGGTGCATACGGACGCTGTCCGGAAGAACAGAGAGAGAGCGGCGGGGCGCAGGCGCGGCTTTTCCCGGGGTGTGGGGCTGCGGAAGGGGGGGAGAATACCAGGGCAGACCCTCCACTTGTGTAAGAAGTGAATGGCCTGAAGTGCCAGGGGAGGTTTATGCTGGATATTAGAAAAAGGCTCTTCTCGCGGAGGGTGGCTGGAAGGGGCTCCCCCAGGGAAGTGGTCACAGCACCAGCCTGACGGAGTTCAGGAAACGTTTGGAGCAATGCTCGCTGGCACATGGATGCTTGGGGTGTCCTGTACAAGGATAAGAGTTGAACTCAATGATCCTTGTGGGTCCCTTCCAGCTCAGCATATTCTGTGATTCTTGGTGTATCAATATTCTGGAGAAGCACAGGGGAGTGATCCCTCACACAAGGAAGGGACCTGGTGAAGACATCAGCTGCATTTTGTGGGGGGAATGGTGGGGGCGTTTTTTGCCCTAACACGTGTGCAGGGAGATGGATGCTTTTCCACTCTCACAGAGGCATTCGAGGGTGTCTAAAGGACTTGGTTTGGTGTTTGGTCATCTGCACTGGGCTGCAGGAAGAGGCCCTGGGTGTGTGTGCACGCAGGCGAACAGTGGCTCTGTTCCGTGGGTGGGGAAGGGTGGCTGGAATACATACACATGCACATGGTATGGGAAGAGTTCAGGACAGACTATCCTGTATGCCACACAGCCAGGCACGTGGGAAGATGACATTGCCCTCAACACATGGGCATACGCAGAGTGTAGACACTGGGACTATTCCACGCTCTTTGCTTTTATAACACGGTGTTTCAGAGGTGTGAATGTAGAATATACAGCTGGTGTCATTTGTTTGTGAAACAGTGATCGAGGGGTGTCTCATGTTCTGGGGACTGCTAACAAATTGTAGCTGCTAGGCTGCTGTAAAGTCTGGCCCAGAATTTTCCAGTCTTAAAAAGTCCTTGAATCTGTAATAATCTAAAAGCTTTAGGATGGGATATAGAAGAGCAGTAGACCAAAGCACATGGGGATTAATTACTTCAAGCAGTCCTTAATGGAAGACTGTTTTGTTTCTTGTCCTTTCTACTAAAAATTGCTAGTCCCTGCAAGGCAGAAGAGGTATACCTTGGAGCAGGAGGATCCCCCAGCTAGAGAGTTCTGTGTAGGTCAAACTCAGTATGTCATCAAACACTAGAATCTAAGAGGCGACTGTTAGTGATTAATTATTTCAAATAGTTTTGGTGAACAGTTCTGAAAAGAGATGATTTGCCTGCAAAAGCTGATAATAAATTCTAAAATCACAGTGGTAACAAAATTTTGTAGCTAGGGCATCACAGCTCTGCTTGAAGGAATTTACTGTTAATGGCTGAAGGGACTTGGCCATTACTTGTTGACAGTGAATACTGTCTGAGAATACAGAATTATTTTTGCATTTAGGCTCAGCAAAAATTCTTCTCAGGATATAAAAATGCCTTTTGTTAAACTGTGATGTAGCAATACATCACATGTTTCTTCAGAAAACATCCATATTATCCTGGCAAACAATAAAACACTTTAATTAGTGGTAAATTTCCACATGCAGTTGACACTTACATTGCATTGTTACCTACCTTTTGCTAGGGTAAATATTTTGGTTCTTCAGATAAGCAGGTGTTTAAAATTGACAGCAATAGAAAACCTGTCTGCACCAAGACCAGTGCATGGCTCACTTGGCAGCTTTTTAAACTATTGTGTTACAGAGTTTTAAGGCAGTGGAAATAATTCTGCTTTGAGCTTACTGAAACATAATGTTAACAGAAGTTTAAATGGACAAATACCAGGAATTGCCTTTAATTCTAGTCAATTCAGACAGATTTGGAGTGCCTCCACATCTACCTCTAAAATTATTTCAAGAGATCATTATTACAGCCAAATACCAACTGTAATTAAATGTGGTCTGCATGGCTGGAAAGATGTGTGGTCTAGTGATTCAGTTCTGTTGGATCTGTAGGTATGGTGAAACATGAGATTTTATTTTTTCACAACTTACAGACCTACTATTTTAGGAGATGGTATCTTCTGTGTCTGGATGGAAGGTTTTTAGAATTTTAGACAATGCTTGAAGAGAAGGAGGACAGAAGACTATTCTGCTTCTTAAAAGCCTGTTTTGCATAAATGAAAAGAAGCTGCTTTGTCAGAGGGCTTGTGGTGATCCTAGCTCATACAGGTAACTTGGAATTAACAGACTTCAGATAAATTTGCTTTGTCACTTCCTTATTTTGCAGTTCTTTACTCTGGCTTCTTGGTTTATATAATATAGAATATGTATGCAGCAGTGGCTGACTTGAAGAGTCTTGTGAGAGGTTTGCCTCTAGTTATACTAATATTGTTCATGCAGTTTCGAAGACAAGCTTATAGGTGTGTCAGAAGTGACATTCACATCTTGAACACAATTTTATTTGAATCAGTGGCTGGTTTTACATACATAATGGCAGGATGTCCTGCTCAGAACCATCTCCATAAAGAGGTGGGTTTAGAAATGAGGAGAAGTAGTGAGTCTGCTAAATCTGAGTCTGGCTAATGTCACTGCCAGTCACAGTTTTACAGAGCCATAATGGGTTGCAAGTGGGCTAGAGATACCACTTTTTCTTTGACAACTCGGGATAGATTCCTGATCACCCTAACATTGCTATTACACCAAAGTATTGTTTCGTCATGTGTGGTGAAACCTAAACTAATGTCTTAAAAATAGGGAAATCTTGAAAAGTTGCTGGATTTTGTAAGTTTCATGTGAGTGTGATGTCACAGTAGTCTCTCTTTTAGAACTTTACTGAAAAAATCTGAATGAAATCTAAAAGGAGCGTGGAATTGCTCCTATTAATATTATCATGTATGTACTGTCATGCTTTTCTATCTGGCAAAATCAGCAGAGAGATTGATACTGCTTCGAGTCAGAGATAAGCAACCCTTGTGCATTAATCCAGAAAAAGTTAGGTCTGCACAGAGGAGTGAAAATCTGACATAACATTAGATTTTGTACCAAAAGGATGGTACTTAAACTCTCGCTAACACCTTAGTAATTTCTGTTTGGGAGGAGAGGAAATCTGGGTTAATTCGGGGGAGTTATTGCTGTATCCTTTTTTCATAGGTTTATTTGAACCTAATACTGTATTATTGATTTCCTTAATGTACTTTGGCCTACAAAAGGTTATGTAAGGCTTTAAAAGTAAATGTTTAACTCGCTTTACCTCACCAAAATGTGCTTAATGGAGACACGTAAACTGACTTTGTCAAAAACTTTCTCCTTTTGTTTACAGAGTCTGTCGGTGGATGCATCTCAGCAATTTGTTCCGTTCTGTCATTTTGGAATATGAGCTTTTCTTTTATTTACTAAGGCAGAATAATTTTTCTGCTTATACAGAGGTTTCCATCTAAACAGAGAAAATTCATTTTACTGTTAAATTACAGTTGAATTTCATAATACTTAATATTGTTTTTACAGAATTTTTATATCCTATTTATAGAAGTAGAGGTATTAAAATTGAGTTTTAACTAGGAAAAAAATACATTTCTATTCTAAATTTTGGAAACAGAACTTACTCGTTCTGTTAGGTGTCTGCTATCAGTGGAGTAGTTACTGTGTGTCCACAGTTTGGGCTGCACTTGTGTATACTGCTCATGAAGTGTGTAAGTAAATTATTATTATTAATGATGCACTTTTTTTTTCTCTGTTATGTCAGGAGGTGTACTTCAAGAATCTTTCAAAACAGAAACAAAAGGAAGTCATGGAGAAGAATGGAAACTTCCACAAACTTCGTGTTTGTGTTGCTACTTGCAACCGTGCTGATTATTCGAAATTAGCTCCCATTATGTTTGGCATTAAGGCAGAACCACAGTTTTTTGAGCTTGATGTCGTAGTGCTTGGTTCCCACCTGATTGATGATTATGGGTAAAGTGAATTTTTTTCTACCAATATGTTTCTTAGGTGTTAGCAGTGACAACATGAATGTTAGATAAAAAAAAGTCCTGGCATCATGAGTGTACACAACAAAATTTTACATTTTTTTCCAGAATTTTATTTTGCAGCTCCTTCTGAGATTGCATATTTCTGGCATTTTTTCAGTCAGTCTTGGAATTCTAGAAAGGTCCATGTAAATGCTGTAATTGAGACCTTAAACAGGATCACAGACTGTATGAAGTGAGAAACTCATGTCCTTCATTTTTCCCTAAGAACCCAGTGATTTTCAAATGAAAATGTGCTACAGTTTTTTAATTTTCACAGAGAAAAGATCCTTCTCCGTCATTTTAAATTGCAACTCTTCTGCTTTACATGGTTACTGGGGAAAATACTTACATACTCCATATCCCAGGAGAATACTGTTAGTTTTTACTTCTGGCATTGTGGAGGCAGGAGTGTGGTTGTGTGTTTCTGACAAAATGCACAACAAAATGATAGATATATGGTTATCTGTGGTATATGGTTAGGCGGGAGAGAATAGAGTCCCTCTCCATAACTCTGAATAAGTAAGCAGTCAGATCACCTGCCCAGGAGGATGAGATGTCTTGGTCCAAAGCCCTTCCCTTTGCAGGACTTCCCACATTCCAGGTGGATATTCTCCTGGCTGCTGGGGAGAAGGTAGAAGGAACAGCATGGATAGTCTTTCTGGGATTGTGGTTGATTTTCATCAGGCTGCATTTACCAGATTGGACCCCATAAGTGAAATAGATACGAAAACACCTATTTTGGAAAACAAAATCAGACTTTAGCTTAGGTCTGCAGCATATCAGCATTGTTGAACTTTTCGAAATGGATAAGCATATCTTCAAGTAAAGACACTTTCTGGACTTTCCAATGAGAAATTTTGGCATTTTATAAGCTAGGATGGGAGGAAGTTACATTATCTCAAACTACTAAGACAGGATGTTCCACTGGGGACTGTTCTCCTTCTGCACATTAAAGCGCTCTATTCCTTGCTTTGTATTGGACATTGTTTCCATCCAGTAATACGGCAAGGTGAATTCAACATCACAAAACTAACATGATTCAAAATAAAACCAGACAAGAAAAAAAAGGTTGAACTTCTTGACAGGTTAGTATGTTGAATTGCACCCTGTCTGATTGGAGAAATAAAGTAATCCCATTTCATTTGCTAAAGAGAAGAAACATGGCCCTGATTTCTCTATATTACATAACCTTTTGCTGTCTGCAAGACTTGTGCAGAGTAATACAAAATACTACTTTTCCAGTTCCAAGGTGTTTAACACTAATCTCTATATTGCAAATGATTTGTAATGCACAAAGCAAACGGTAGAGATTTTGATCTGGCAAATGTTTTTGCTGTTAGTTGCTTTGTGGTAAGTATTCTAAAACCCAGGTACTCCTTGGGTTTTTTTCAGGGCCCAGCCCTGCACCCCTTAATCTGGGTCATCCTGGAAAATGAGTGGGTCCTCAGAACATACATTTTCTACTGATGTGAATGGGGTAATCAACAGTAACAGAAGTCAAATGACAGTGATCCTGTGACGTGCCTGTTACTGAAATACTTGGAGGATTGTAAAAGAAACAAAACTACCAGAAATGCACAGTCTTGTTTGTCCCCTACATTTTCACCTTTCAAAAGGCAAAGAATATAGAAGGAAAGAGAAGAAAGTTCTCTGAGATAAATGTACATAATTGGGAAAATGGTAGGTCTGTGAAGGACATTTGTAAATGGAGTTGGAAATGTAATGAAGTTTATGCTGTATAAATGTGAGCCACTTCACTCAGTAAAATAAAAAGGATTTGCCTTAAAAAAAATTCAGAATCTGAAATAATGCATGCTAGCTGCAGGATGTTTTCTTTAAACATACAGGCCTCATCTTTGCATCACATCTTTTGTATTTACACAGTTGTCCACAGAAAAGTCAATAAACATACCCTTTCTGACAGGAAATCATGCCACATCTATTCTCCGAAAGGCTCTGCAGACACATAAACAAAGAGTTTGGTTTCTGAGGATTTCCAGATCATGTTCAGTACAGTTCCTCCTTAAAGGTGTCTAGAGAAACTGGATGTTTGGAATATTAGGTAGGATCTTCACATGCATGAGAATATTCTGTTAAAATCTTACAAGCCACTTTCCTCAGTGAAGAAGATGTGAAAAGCAGGTCTTTGTTTAAACTGCAGTACAGCTGTTGTAATTCACGTTTATTTTGTGAAGCGATATTGCTGTAAAATCAAGTTCCATTTGCTCTAACCCTTTTTCTCTGACCTTCAGTAATACCTATCGTATGATTGAACAAGATGACTTTGATATTCATACAAGACTACACACCATCGTGAGAGGGGAGGATGAGGCAGCTATGGTGGAGTCGGTGGGCCTTGCATTAGTCAAGTTACCTGATGTCCTCAACCGCCTGAAACCTGACATTATGATAGTTCACGGGGACAGATTCGATGCTTTGGCCCTGGCCACGTCAGCAGCCCTGATGAACATTCGCATTCTTCACATTGAAGGTGGGGAAGTCAGTGGGACCATTGATGACTCCATCAGACATGCCATAACCAAACTGGCCCATTACCACGTGTGCTGCACAAGGAGTGCAGAGCAGCACTTGATAGCCATGTGTGAAGACCACGACCGCATCCTTTTAGCAGGCTGTCCCTCATATGACAAGCTCCTCTCTGCCAAAAACAAGGACTACATGAGTATTATTCGCATGTGGCTAGGTAAGCTTTTCTCACATGACTTTCAACACTAGACAAACTCAGTAAGTAGGCTATCAATCAAAAAGTAATATTTTTGTTAATAGTACCTGGCATTTATTTCTTTCTACGTTTGCTTTCGTTCTGTATTCTGCCATGTACAGCTGAAAAGCTACAAATTTGTTCCACCGAACACTTCTGGTCCTTCTGCCAAGTCAAAAAATAACTCCTTAAATGGGTAATTTCTCTGAGCTGAACAATTTAAAAGCAGAACAGTCATATATGAACAGTTATTTTGGTGTAAAGGATGTGTTTAAATAGAATCAAAGCTCTTCAGGCCTAATACAAAAAAATCAAACAGAATTTGTATTATGAACCTTTTTGAGGAATGCACTGCCACAGGACAACATGCACCAAAGGCTTTTTGGTGTTTCATATTCATTGACTTACAAATAATTCCTGTAAACAGTGGTGTTTTATGTTTGCTTTTTATCTTTGACAAAGCAGTCTCCTGTATGGCTACCATGTGTAGCTGGAAGCTGGAATCTTTTTCAATCAGTATGCTTTGCAGACAAATGTTTATCAAGTGTAATAAGACAAGTATGACTGACTATTTTAAAGCAGTAGAAATGAAGTCTTTGCTTGAGAATGGACAACTGCCAGAAAATCTGAGCAGCTTCAGGAGTTTTTCCAGATTTACAGTGGTGTGAGAACAGTCTCTCCATCCTGGTCTTGGAAAACTTTAGAAGTAGGCTTGAAAGTTAACAGTTTGTTGACATTTAGTAGTGGTCTCTAAAGTTATGAGAGGTACTTAGAGAGGCAAATAACAAGCTAGGTTACCCTGTGACTCCCTCGATTTTTATTCTAGCATTGATACCTATCTGTTAGATATATCCCATTCAGTGCCTTGACTTTTCAGGCTTTCACATCGGTAGTTTCAAAAGTATGTCCTGCCTTCCTCTTCCTATTCTACGCCAATGAAAAAACTTTTCTTGCCTTCCGTTTGGACAGGTGAAGATGTCAAAACCAGAGATTATATAGTTGCTCTGCAACATCCTGTAACCACAGATATTAAACATTCCATAAAGATGTTTGAGCTGACACTAGATGCACTCATCTCCTTCAACAAGAGAACACTTGTTCTATTCCCTAATGTGGATGCAGGTGAGTAGAATACCCTTATGACAGAGTGACACATAACAGATTGTCTTTAAAAGAGTGCTTTTATCCCAGGTCCTCCAGCCAGACGGAAATAGCTGGATGGTGTCAGCCTCATGGGTGCATCTGCTGCAGCTCCATGTTCACATTGGTGGAGGACATTTCAGCTTTTCAGTGTGGGAAGGAAAACGAAGATAAACCACGTGACATGTAGGAGCAATATTAGTACCTCTTAAAACTACAAAAAGCCTTTTGCAGTGAATTCTTGGATCAAACTTTGGCTTACCTACCGAGCTATGCAATTGACACTGTAAGGCTAAAAAGAGAAGCAAAACCTGTTCAGAGCTGGCAATTCAGTGAATGGCTGGCTACTAGATCCTTTGCGTGTCTGGACTTTGATTTTAAAAGTAGAAGTTAAATCATTTATTTACTTCATTTTTCTGTAGGAAGCAAAGAGATGGTTCGTGTGATGAGGAAGAAGGGCATTGAACATCATCCCAATTTTCGGGCAGTAAAGCATGTGCCATTTGACCAGTTCATTCAGCTAGTTGCTCATGCTGGTTGTATGATTGGTAACAGCAGCTGTGGTGTCAGAGAGGTGGGAGCGTTTGGTACGCCTGTCATCAACCTGGGGACACGTCAGACGGGAAGAGAAACGGGTACGTTTGCTTGACTCTCCAGTGTTTTGTAATGCAGGACAGTGTATCAGAGGTGTCACCACTGCTTTAGTGGGAGCAAGGGGAGGCACATAACTAATGAAGAGCAATGTCAATCTGGTGGGCATCTTTCCCTCATAGAGGAAATAAAAAAAATTTTTTTTTTCATTTCTAAAGCAGCTCATACTCTAATGCAATTTGAGGAACTGATCTGTCCTCTTTTGTTAATTTTTGTTGTCTAGGTGAAAATGTTCTTCATGTTCGTGATGCTGATACACAGGATAAGATTCTTCACGCTCTACAGCTGCAGTTTGGGAAGCAATATCCATGGTGAGTACATTCATCTTAATTCATTGGAGGACATGTTAAAGCAGTAGAGTAAAAGGCATTTAGTCCTAAGGTGTTTCCTCATATTTGATTGGAGTGTTTTTAATGCACTGATCTGAGGTTGCAAATGATTTTTCATTTCAGAACCATAATGCAGTGTCTGGTATGCAGTAGTATTTATAGAGCAAAATGTTACTAGTAATGTTTCAATACAAGTAGTCATTTAACATCCAACAGAAGGTAAAGAGGACAAAATTCATGTTAACTTAGATCAGTGTGATTAAGAGAGCTTGTTCTTTAGGAGCAGCATGGGGGAGAAGATCCTGTCTGCCTACTCTGACTTGTGCCTGAAGGACACTTTTTCATGTGGGTACAAATGACACCAAGAGCTGAAAAATGGGCAGGATCAAGGAAGACTATGAAGCCCTGGTGAGGCATGTGAAAAACATCACTGCCCAAGTCATCTCCTCATTATCCTACCAGTGAGAGAAATCGGGACAGCCAGAGGCAGACACATTGTGCAGATGAGTGTCTGGGTTTGTGGCTGGTGCTGTTGAGAAGGTTTTGGATTTTATAACAGTGGGTTGTGTTTTTATGATTGTAGCCTTTATTATGGGGGAATGGGATCTCCCTGGCTAAAAAGGGCAGGAGAATCTTTGGCAGCATGGTGGCCAGTTTGGTGTGATGCACTTTAAACTGAAGGACTTGAGGAGTGGGGTCCAAATGGCAATGATTGTGCCATTGCTTCCAGGGGAGTACCAACCAGTGCAGAGACAGATGTTCCTTGGCTGCAGCTCAAGTTGAGGATCTGTCTTGGTTTGAGACAATTTAAAGAGGTGGGCACTCTAGAAATGAGTAACCTCCCCCTTGATTCCATCCGATCCCTTTGTACCAATAAGGAACAAGATACAAGTAGATGTAAGTGAAAAAATAACAGTTTATTATCAAACAGAATGCCAGCAGGTGGGGGGAGGGGGGGAGTAAATAACTACTAGATACCAAACTGCTAAATCTCACAACCCCACGGGAGCAAAGAGACCTGAAATGCCAGAAATACCCGTTCCCCAAGTGGCACCCGCCAGAGGTGGCCATATGGCTGAAGGTCAAAGGGAAGGTGACATCACACCCTTCCCTTCCAAGATGGCACCTCCCAGGTGACTGCATGTTCCCAGGAAGGGACAGGATGGTGAAGTCCCCCACAGGGAAGGCAGGAGCCTGCAGAGCAGTTCTAGAGGCAGATGGAAAGGTGCTGGTTCGTGTGGGGTCTGCATTGCCGCAGCCACTTCCTTCTGCCATTTGCAGGCTCTGCCAGGGCTGCTGGCGTGCTCTGCACCATGGCTGTGGGGTGGGGTGCTGGGGAAGGACCACGCCATCGGCACTGGCACAGGGTGTCTGACCCCAGGAACTCACTGGCTTTTTTGCTGCCAGCAGACCTTGGAAAGTTCACTTAGAAACAGTTTCTACGGGCAAAATGCAGTTTCTAGAATGGCAAACCCAAGACTGCCACAAAAGGGAGAGGCTCTACTCCCATTGTCTTCTCTCCTGGAGCGGCTTGAACTGGGGCGGGGCCTGCCCCACTCTGTGCCAACAGGCAGGCACCTGTAGACTTTGCCCCAAGACTGCCCAAAACCACCAACTAGAGTCCCTCCAAGACAAGGGGAAAAAAAATGAAAAGAGAACCCAGAAAGGGAAGGGAAAAAGAACCTCTGCCAAAGCAAAGATGAAACAGTCAGCAAAGCAAACCCCATGTGGCAAAAGGCAGGAAACTGCCTGGGCAGGGCAGTCCTAAAAATGCCTGTGAAAACCCCCTTCCCACTCCCCACCCACACAAGGTCCCCAGCTGCAGGGTCTTGAAGAGACAGTAACAATTTTTGGGCGCAGATAGGTACGGAATACCATACCATAGGTCACTCCAGGCCAGGGTCATAGGGCAAAATATATCAAGGGTTTTTATGACTACGGTGTTTATGACTTGCACACCCCTTCAAGCAACCTGGTTGATCCTTGATCCTCTGTGAAGTGCCTGTATACAAACGCACACAGCAAGTGGTATAAACAAGATAATCTAATAAACTAGAAATCAATGTGAAGTTGCAGAGCCATGCTCTCATTGGAATTACGGAGACATGTTTGGAATGTTGTCATGGATGGCTATATACTTTTTAGAGGGGACAGGTCAGAGAACCACGGTGGTGGCGTTGCTCTTTGTGTCAGAGAGCAATTGGAATGTATCAAGCTCTACTCAGGGACAGATGAACAAGTTGAGAGTTTATGTCTGAGAATTAAGGAACAGGCTAATATGGGTGACACTGTTTTGGGTGTTTACTACAGGCCACCTGATGAGGAGGAGGAAGTTGATGAGGTTTTCTGTAGGCAACTGGAAATAGCCTCACAGTTACAGGCCCTGATTCTCCTGGGGAACTGATACTGTTAAGAGGAGCAACAGAGCTTGGCACACACAGTTCAAGAAGTTCCTGAACTGCAGCTCAGTGAATGTAGCTTTGGTGCAGTGGTGGAGGAGCCATTGAGGAAAGGTGCATTCTGGACCTTGTACTACTAAACCAGGAGGCACTGGTTGAAGACATGAAGGTTGGGGACATCATTGGCTGCAGTGACCATTAGAAACTCAGAATCTTGCATTGGGGAAACAAAACAGCAAGCAGGACTAGAACCCTAAACTTGCAAAGAGCTAACTTTGACCTCTTCAAAGACCTATATGGAGGAATCTGATGGGTTAGGACTCCAGATGAGGAGGGTGTCCAAAGAGCTGGTCATTATTCCTCTGACCTCAAGACCAGTGCATCCCTATGATCCAGAAGTCAGGCAAAGAGGGCAGGAGACTGAAATGGATGAGATTCTACTAAAACTCAAACAGAAGAAAGAAATTTATGGGATGTGAAAAAAGGGACAGGCCACATGGGAGGACTATTAGGAACATTGCAGAGTATGCAGGGATGTGAGAAGGAAGGCCAAAGCCCACTTGGAATGCAGTCTGGCAAGGGATATCAAGGACAACAAGAAGGGCTTCTACAAGTTCAGCAGCAGCAGCAAGAACACATACATGTGGGGCTGCTGTTGAATCATACAGGTGTCCTGGTGATGGAAGATACAGAGAAGGTGGAATTACTGAATGCCTTCTCTCCTCGGTCTTTACTGCTGAGAAAAGCCCTCAGGAATCCCAGACCTCAGAGGTAAGAGAAAAAGGTTGGAGAATGGAAGACTTCTTTGTAGAGAGTTGGGTTAGATCAGTGAGGCAGACTGAACACCCATAAATCTACAGGCCTGATGGGATGCACCCAAGTGTGCTGAGGGATCTGGCAGGTGCTGCTAAGCCAGTCTCCATTGTCTTTGAAAAATCACAGAGAGTGGGAGAAATGCCTAATAACTGGAGGAAAGCCAATGTTACTCAGTACCATCTTCAAAAAGAGCAGGAAGGAGGATCTGGGAACCTACCAGCCAGTCAGCCTCACCTCCATCCTTGGAAAGGTGACAGAACAGATCATTCTGGAAGTCATCACCAAGCATGTAGAAAAAGAAGAAGGTAATTAGGAGTAGCCAGCATGGATTCATCAAGGGGAAATCATGCGTGATCAATCTGATAGCCTTCTATGATGGCATGGCAGGATCGGTCGACAAGGGGAGGGAGAGCAGTGGATATTGTCTGCCTTGATTTCAGCAAGGCTTTCTACTTAACATCCTCGTAGCTCAGGAAATGTGGGTTAGCTGAACGGACAGTGAGCTGGATCAAGAACTGGCTCAGAGGGTTGTGATCAGCAGAGTAGGAGCCGGTTGGAGGCCTGGAGTGGTGGCATTCCCCAGGGATCAATACTGGGCCCAGTCTTACTCAGCTTGTTTATCAACAACTGGGGTGAAGGGGTAGAAAGAACCCTAAGCCAGTTTGCAGCTGATGCAAAACTGGGGGGAGTGGCTGACACACCTGAAGGCTTTGCTGCCACTCAGAGGGACCTTGATAGGCTGGAGAATTGAGGCTGGAGAATTGGGCAGAGGGAAACCTAATGGGGTCCAACAGGGGCAAGTTTAGGGTCCTGCACCTGGGGAGAACAAACCCAGGCACCAACATAGGCTGGGGCTGACCTGCTGGAAAGCAGCGCTGCGGAGAAGGACCTGGGGGTCCTGGTGGACAACAAGCTGTCCATGAGCCAGCAGTGCCCTCGCAGCCAGGAGGGCCAGTGGGATCCTGGGGGGCATCGGGAAGAGTGTCAGGGAGGTGATTGTCCCCCATACTCAGCTGCAGTGAGGCCAAATCTGGAGTGCTGGGTCCAGGTCTGGGCTCCACAGTACAAGAAAGACAAGGAGCTACTGGAGAGGGTCCAGTGGAGGCTGCATCATCGATAAATGGCTTAAGGGCTGGTGCCATCTGCAGAGTTTTGGGTTTTTTGATCACAGGGCAGCTTTTATGGCACCTGGCCTGCTGGAGTCAGATGGGCTCCATCAGTCTAATAAGGGCAAAAGGATTCTAGCACATGAGTTGGCAGGGCTGATTGAGAGGGCTTTAAACTAGGTTTGAAGGGGGAAGGGGATGAAACCAGTCTCTCCAGAGGTGAGAGCAAGGGAGGCAAGCCAGGGTCAGGAGTGAAATCAGCAGGCCTGCTGAAGTGCATGTACACTAATGCACACAGCATGGGCAACAAACAAGAGGAGCTGGAAGCCATGGTACAGCAAAAAGCTATGACCTTGTTGCCGTCACAGAAACATGGTGGGATGGCTCACATAACTGGAGCGCTGCAGTGGATGGCTACAGGCTCTTCAGAAGAGACAGGCGAGGGAGAAGAGGTGGAGGGGTGGCTTTGTGTATTAGGGAGGATCTCGACACCACAGAAGTTGAGATTAATGACGATATGGTCATGTGCCTATGGGAAAGAATGAGGGGGAAAGCCAACAAGGCCATCATCCTGGTGGGAGTCCGTTACAGACCACCTGACCAGGATTAAGAGGTGGATGAACTATTCTATAAACTGGAAAATGTTTCAAGATCACCAGCCCTTGTTCTTGTGGGAGACTTTAACCTGCCAGATATCTGCTGGGAACTCAACATAGAGGTGGAGAGGCAGTCTAAGAGGTTCTTAGAGTGTATGGAGGACAGCTTTTTGTCTCAGCTGGTGAGCGAGCCTACTATGCTAGACCTGCTGTTTGCAAACAGAGAAGGGTTTGTGGGAGATGTGATGGTTGGGAGCCATTTGGGATACAGTGATCACTAAATAATAGAATTCTCAATAATTGGTGAAGTAAGGAGGGGCACCAACAAAACTTCCAGAGGGCAGACTTCGGCCTTTTCAAGAAGCTGAGTTGGAAAGTTAGTTCTGAGTTTGGGAACAGCCCTTAAAAACAAAGGGGTCCAGGAAGGATGGACAAACTTCAAGAAAGTAATCTTGAAGGCACAGGAGCAGCTTGTCCCTATGTGCTGAAAGATGAGCCTTCAGGGAAGACAACCTGGATGGGCAAAGAACTTCTGAAGGAACTAAGGGAGAGTAAGAGGATGTATCGCCTTTGGAAAGGGGGGCAGGTAACTCAGGAAATGTTTAAGGATGTGGCTAGGTTATGTAGGAAAAAAAAATAGGGAGGCAAAAGCCCAGTTAGAATTTAATCTGGCCACTTCTGTGAAGAATAATAAAAAATATTTTTATAAATACAATAATGGCAAAAGGAGGGGCAAGGATAACCTCCAGCAGATCTCCTTCATTATTAGATGGGGGGTGGAATTTAGTAACTAAAGATGAGGAAAAGGCAGCAGTACTTAACACCTTCTTTGCTTCAATTTTCATCAGTAAGAGTCCTCAGGACAACTTGCCTGAGCTGGTGGATGGGGTCAGGGAGCAAAGTAGCCCCCTGTAATTCAGGAAGAAGCAATTAGAGACCTGCTGAGCCACTTAGATGCTCAAAAGTGTATGGGACCAGATGGGATCTATCCTAGGGTGATGAGGGAGATGACAGATGAGCTTGTGAAGCCGCTCTCCATCATTTACCAGCAGTCCTGGCTCACTGGGGAGGTCCCAGATGACTGGAAGCTGGCCAGTTGACACCCATCTATAAGAAGGGCCATAAGGAGCACCCAGGAAACTACAGGCCTGTCAGCACGGCCAGGGGATCAGACCTAGCCAGCACGGGTTTAGGAGGGTCAGGTCCTGCCTGACCAACCTGGTCGCCTTTTATGACCAGGTGACTCGCCTGGTGGATGAGGGAAAGGCTGTGGATGTTGTCTCCCTGACCTTCAGCAAGGCCTTTGACACCATCTCACATGGCATCCTCCTGGAAAAGCTGGCAGACCACAGCTTGGACAGGTGCACCCATCCCTGGGTTAAGAACTGGCTGGGTGGCTGGGCCTGGAGAGTGGAGGTGAATGGTACTGCATCCAGTTGGCAGCCAGTCACCATCTGTCCCCAGGGATCACTGTTGGGCCCTGTCCTATTTAATATCTTTATTGATGATCTGGGTGAGGGGATTGAGTCCTCCATCAGTAAATTTGCAGATGACACCAAGCTGGGAGCGAGTGTCAATCTGTTGGCGGGCAGGAGGGCTCTGCAGAAGGACCTGGATGGGCTGGACAGATGGGCTGAATCCAACGATACGATTCACAAGTCTGAGTGCCAGGTCCTAGACTTTGGCCATAACAACCCCCTGCAGTGCTACAGGCTGGGGACAGAGTGGCTGGACAGCAGCCGTGCAAAGGGACCTGGGGTGCTGGTTGGCAGCTGACTGAACGTGAGCCAGCAGTGTGCCCAGGTGGCCAAGAAGGTCAATGGCATCCTGGCCTGTATCAGCAATAGTGTGGCCAGCAGGACAAGGGGAGTGATTCTTCCCCTGTACTCAGCACTGGTGAGTGCTGTGTCCTCACCTTGAGTGCTGTGTCCAGTTCTGGGCCCCCCAGACTAGGAAGGATGCTGAGATGCTTGAATGCACACAGAGAAGGGCAACAAGGCTGGTGAAGGGTCTGGAACATAAGCCCTATGAAGAGGAGCTGAGGGAGCTGGGGTTGTTTAGCCTGGAGAAAAGGAGGCTCAGGGGTCACCTTACCACTCTCTACAACTCTGTGAAAGGAGATTGTAGCCAGGAGGGGGTTGGCCTCCCAGGCGACCAGTGACAGGATGAGAGGACACAGTCTCAAGCTGCACCAGGAGGAGTTTAGGCTAGATATTAGAAAACAATTCTTCACAGAAGGAGTGGTTCAGCATTGGAATGGGGTGCCCAGGGAGGTGGTTGAGTCACTGTCCCTGAAGGTGTTTAAAAAAAGACTTTATGAGGCACTCAGCACCAGGTTTAGCTGATAAGGTAATGTTAGGTCACAGGTTTGACTCGATGATCTCAAAGGTCTTTTCCAAACTAGTTCATTATGTGATTCTATGGTTTGGGGTCTGGAGCGTCTTGTGAGGGGAGAGAGAGAATGTGGAAGCCAGCCCTGTCTATACAAGACAAGACACGACTTGAGAGGGAATCTCTTCAGTACATACAAATATCTCCAAGGCAGGTGCCCAGAGGATGGTGCCAGACTCTTCTCAGTGGTGCCCAGCAACAGGACAAGCAGTAATAGCCATAAACCAAAACACAAGTGCCTCCTCAACATGAAGAAGAGCTTTACATTGATGGTAGCAGACCAGAGGCACAGACTGCCCAGGTAGATTGTGGAGTCTCCCTCTCTGGAGACATTAAAATCCCACCTGAATGAGTTCCTGTGTCAGCTGCTCAACATGGCCCTGCCTTGGAAGGGGGGTTGGCCTAGATAATCTCAGGTTGTCACTTCCAGCTCAAAGTTTTCTGTGCTTCTGTCACACAATACTTTATAGCTGATTTGACCTCATGATACGTAGAGAGTCCTGAGTGCAAGTTTCCAGGGAAGCTGCAGAATTCTGGCAAGATGCTTTTCCTTATTCCTCAGCCCTAATGAGTATTGACCCTCATTCCTCTAACACATAAGTTCTTAAAAACCTTGAGAGATAATATGTGTTCAACTAAGGACAAGGATTATAACAGTATTTCTTAAGAATCTAAATAGAGCAATAAAACTGAATTATTTAATACCAAGTATCTGATGCCATGTATGATATTTTAGAAACAGACATGTTGAAAACTGACATGAATATACAGTTTATTATTATGTAGTTGGCATCTGTGTGATAAGTACATCTTATTTGGATTTGCAGCACATACATAAACTGTCCGTATTTTTATTTCTGCTTTATGGTGTGGGTCCTTTCATTAAACTTAATTTTACAGGGGTTTTGGCATCATTCGTTTCCAGTTTTCTACATTCCAGTTTTGTACTCCAAAATGGAGCTAATGCCAGACTTGAAAGATCTGTGTGTGTTCTCTAAACTACCATCACTATGTACCATATCTCATGGCAGACTTTCATAGTGTGAGCTGCAGTATTGGCACAGTGGCCAGATCATAATATTGTAAAGACACTGTTACACTCTTCTGTCATATAAAGAATATAGATTGCAGTGTTACTTCCAATTACATTAATTCTTTTTTGTATTATAGCTCAAAAATATATGGAGATGGTAATGCTGTTCCAAGGATTTTGAAGTTCCTTAAATCTATTGACCTCAAAGAACCATTGCAAAAGAAATTCTGTTTTCCTCCTGTCAAAGATAATATCTCTCAAGATATTGACCATATTCTAGAGACACAGAGTGCTCTGGCTGTGGATCTAGGTGGAACAAATCTCCGAGTAGCAATTGTCAGTATGAAGGTAAATATTCTGTTGTGCTTCTAGATAATCTGCAAACTTCATTGGGCTTTGTGGATATGGGCTTGTGATGCAAAAGAGCTCCAAAACAAAGCAGTTTATTGACTTTTGTTGAGCGATAAAGATTTTTCCCCTTATTTGGTGCATCTCTCATACAGTCATGCTATAACTTGCTTACTGGATTGCACGTCTAAGACTGATGTTAAACTAGCAATGACCATTTGCTGGTGGCACAAGGTCGTAGCTGCTGCTTCTCTGTGGGTTGACTACAGACTTTGAAGAATAAAACAACTTTCAGATGTGTTGGTTCTCCTTAAAAGGTGACTCAGTTCAACCTGCAAAGTCTTACATGTCAAACAAAACACAGAAGGCTCCAAGAGTAGACTTTTTACTTCCCCACTGCCTTACACTGCCATGCAATAGACACACAGGAGCATTATGAGCAACAACCAGCATCTAGCAAATCAATTTACTGAATTCTGCAGTAAGATGTGAACAAAAGTCATGATCAGAAGTCTTTGGCTTTTATTCTCAACAGTATTGGACAATAACTCCTACCATTATACTGCATATTTGCAGATCAGTTCAATAATAGTTACCCAGAAAGCAAAGTAAGAAAGCAGTGCAGAAGCATGAAGGGTTATGTAAAGTGACCTGATACAGTCCAGAATTTTCACATTCATTTAAAAGGAGATGTCTGACAGATCTTCTAGGTCTTAAAGACAGCTTTTAAAAATGTAGTATTTTTAGAAGTAAAATTGACATCACATTTTTTCCTATGTGTCAACACAGCCTGGAAAAAATGAATTTAAAAAAATTCTGCCCACTCTACAGAGCTCAAGGTGGCATTTATGAAAGTTGAAATGCTAGCAAATCAGAGTGAAAACAATCAGACTTTCATACCAAAATTTACACAACAGATGTAAGCATTTAAAAGCCAGTGGCATGAGATTTGATTTTCACAAAAAAGTGAATTTTCAAAAACTTTTAGAAGCTGTTACATCTTCTGATAATGTTTGCTGCAGCTTCTTCTTCCAAAACAACTTCTCTGATCCCCCCTCCAAACTAAAAGCAAAGAAGAAACTAAGCATCCAAAATCCACAAACTCTTACTGCTCCTGTGATGCTGAGATGCTGGGACCTAATACTCAAAATCATTGTCAGTTTGGAATTTTCCAAGTTCTTTGGCAACAATGACTCGGCCTTGTTGTTTATGGACTGTCTTTGTTAGTCCTCTTCGCTCAGTTGCATTAATTGAGTGCAGTTCACTTAGATACCTTGTACAGGGGATGTAACAGGGAGAGTAACACTGTTAGGCAGGATACCTTCTGCAGTGTCCTGGCTTAATCCTGCAGAAACACTGAATTAAGATCAATTCCTCAGTACCCATAGATCCCAAGCAGGCATCATGAATATTTTCCTTACCCACTGCATGAGTCCTGTGGTTGAAAATAATGTTCACAGCCCCTCCCCACCCTGTCCAAAGAATTTACAAGGGCATGTAGTGACAGGACAAAGGGGAATGGCTTCAACCTGAAAGAAGGTGGGTTTAGATTAGATACTAGGGAGAAACTCTTTAGTGTGAGGGTGGGGAGGCACTGGAACAGGTTGTCCAGAGGAATTCAGGATGCCACATCCTTGGAAGTGTTCCAAGGCCTGCTTAGATGGGGCTCTGACCAGTCTGATTCAGTGGAAGGTGTTCCTTCCTTTGAGGTCCCTTCCAACCCAAACTATGTATCACAGTAGATGGTACTCCAGAGATACTGCAAGTGACTCAGAAGTGTAATTGCTTAGCAGAAAAGATATTTCTGAAGGTATAGTAAATTTTGCCTTGAAATTTCTAGCATTTCTCTCTATGACTCTCCTTTTTTTGGTGAAATGGAATTGTCTGTGACACCACACAAACCCTTCATGCAGTCAAACTGGAAAGATTTTATTCTTAAAGCACTGTGTTTTTTCTGTCCTTTTTAGCAACTGTTACTCTCTTCTTTTTTTTAACACTTCAGTGTTCAGCTTAAGTGTGTTGCTCTATCATGGTTTATGCCTAACAACAGTTGCAATAGCTCTGGTGATACTTCCTCATATAAGCCATGTGTTCCTTAAAATGTGTATTTAATTTCAGATGGGATATTGATTACAGAAGCAGAATGTAATGCCTGATCTTGCAAACTTGTCCCCCAAGGGTTGTCACAAACCTTGCCTGTAGGCCCAAGATCTAAAGCATAGTACCTGTATCTTTTTAAAGAGATAAGTTATAGCTCTCTATTTTCAAATTGACATGTAATTTAAATGGAAGAGAAATTTCACCATAACATTCATTTCTATGGGGCATGTTTTGTTTTTCATTTCTAGGGTGAAATAGTTAAGAAGTACACCCAGCTCAACCCTAAAACCTATGAAGACAGACTAGCATTAATTCTAAAGATGTGTGTAGAGGCTGCATCAGAGGCAGTAAATGTAAACTGCAGAATTTTGGGAGTAGGTAAGTTAACAAATACTAACTTTGTTTTTACATCAGTGTTTTCCAACATGAAATCAAATCACTACTGATTAATTTAAAACACCTTTCTAAAGTGGATCTCATGTACTTTAAGTTCTTACATATTCTGACCAAACAAACTTTTTTAAATGGCTGAAAATGAGAAGCTGACCATAAAAGACTGAAGTTTGTAACAACCATTAAAACAACCTGTTAAGTTATAGTAAACTATATCTAAAATGTGTTTATGTAGTTCTCTGGATTTTGAAGTGTCTCGGTTTGAAAGACAGGTGTCTGCTAAGGAAGGCAGAAGCCTCCTTTGAAGTGGCAGATATAACCCCTTTCCCTCTGAGTTATGATTTTGAAATCAAGGGTCTTTAGGCAAAGATGTGGGAAATAGGAATAACAGTTCTTTACTATATATCTATATATATATAGATAGATATATAACCAGTCGAACAAAACAACAACAGCTATGACAGTAACAGCAAACACAAACCCAGTCCCAGCCTTCTCGGCTGTCAGGCTATTTCCCCTCGGGTGCAGTTCCGCTCGCAGCCAGCAGGGGCGCTGGCGGCTCCCGGTGAGCAGGGCAGGTGCGATGGTTCCCCCCGCGGCTGCAGGGGGCGCTCCGGAGCGAGCTCAGGGAACACGCGGCTGCTCTGGTGCCCTGGGATCCCAGGGAAGGATGGAACAAAAAAGCTTCACAAACCGCTGGGCAGCTGATCCTGGACTCCCGGAACAGCAGGCTGGAATGGCAGGCCGGAACGGCAGGCACAAACACAAATCCCGGGTGGCAGACGAGATGTATCCAAAAGGGGAACCCCCCGGGGCTCCAGGCAGGCAGGGTGAGCACGGCTACAACGCAGCGAAGGCTCGAAGCAGCAGCGGGGCAGGACGGCCACAGCCCAGCCTCCAGCAGGGCAGGGAAAGCAGCCTTGGGATCCCGGTGTTGTTTCCAGCAGAAAGGAAAGACGCCGAAAACGGGAACCAGCAGCTCCTCTCTCTGCGGCTTCTCTCTCCAGACGCTGAGAGCGAACTCCCAACACGCCCAGGTGAAACAAAGAGTAGCCAGGCCCACCCCACCCCCAAACCCCAAACGGGCTGCTGCTTTTGTCTTTCTTAAGTACAGTCATTTGTCCCCTAGCAACATGCATATGGGAGAAAATTCCTCTAACAGAAAAAAAACTAGGACTAAACTAAAACCCCAACATTATCCACCCCGATTTTTTTCCCATACTAACATGTTACATGAAACTTAACCTTTTTAACCATATAAATACATGCATCACCCAAATTATATACATATGTACATGCTGATACTGATACAAGTACAGAGCCATGGGTAGTTCACCCTAAAACAAGGTCTCCTTGTGGTATGCATCGGGTCTCTCCATCCCTTTGCATCACCCACCAGGTACAACCTGGTCCCTGAGCAAAAACAACCCCACGGATGGGTTTGTCTTTGCTCAAGGCAGACTTTACCCAAACAGTTTTTCCAAGCATACCTCTCACGTGCACCACTGGAACCTTATCCCCGTCTGTCGTTTGTAGGGGTTCGGATTGGGCAGGGCCGGCTCGGCTGGTGGAGCCTCGGGTGTTAACTAACCAGGTGGCTCTTGCTAAATGCACCTCCCAGTTTTTGAAACTCCTCCCACCCAGTGCCTTCAAGGTGGTTTTAAGCAGTCCATTACACCGCTCAACCTTCCCAGCTGCTGGTGCATGGTAAGGGATGTGGTACACCCACTCAATGCCATGTTCTCTAGCCCAGGTGTTTATAAGGCTGTTCTTGAAGTGAGTCCCATTGTCAGATTCAATTCTCTCAGGGGTACCATGCCTCCAAAGGACTTGCTTTTTGAGGCCCAGGATGGTGTTCCGGGCAGTAGTGTGAGGCACAGGGTAGGTCTCCAGCCATCCTGTGGTAGCTTCTACCATTGTGAGCACATAGCACTTGCCTTGGC
Source organism: Aphelocoma coerulescens (assembly GCF_041296385.1). Taxonomy (NCBI): domain Eukaryota; kingdom Metazoa; phylum Chordata; class Aves; order Passeriformes; family Corvidae; genus Aphelocoma; species Aphelocoma coerulescens. The sequence continues at coordinate 46,714,320 of NW_027184085.1, forward strand.
GGGTTTGAGGCAGTGTGATGTAATCAATCTGCCAGGCCTCCCCATACTTGTATTTGGACCACCGCCCACCATACCACAGGGGCTTCACCCACTTGGCCTGCTTGATCGCAGCGCATGTCTCACAGTCATGGATCACCTGGGAGATACTGTCCATGGTCAGATCCACCCCTCGGTCTCGTGCCCACTTATAGGTGGCATCTCTGCCCTGATGGCCTGAGGCATCATGGGCCCATCGAGCTAGGAACAACTCTCCTTTATGTTGCCAATCCAAGTCTATCTGGGACACCTCTATTTTCGCAGCCTGATCTACCTGCTTGTTATTACGATGTTCTTCATTAGCCCGGCTCTTGGGGACGTGAGCATCTACATGACGGGCCTTCACAGATAGTTTCTCTACTCGAGTGGCAATGTCTTTCCACTCCTCAGCAGCCCAGATTGGTTTTCCTCTGCGCTGCCAGTTTGCCTTATTCCACCTTTCCAGCCAACCCCACAGAGCAGTGGCTACCATCCATGAATCAGTGTAGAGGTAGAGCTTTGGCCACTTCTCCCTTTCAGCAATGTCCAGAGCTAATTGAACGGCTTTGAGCTCAGCAAATTGGCTCGATCCACCTTCTCCTTCCGTAGCCTGTGCAACTTGTCGTGTGGGGCTCCATACAGCAGCTTTCCATTTCCGGCTAGCGCCTACAATTCGGCAGGAACCATCAGTGAAGAGGGCATATTGTCTTTCACTCTCTGGTAGCTCGTTATATGGTGGGGCTTCTTCAGCACGCGTCACCTGCTCCTCTTCTTCTTCAGAAGATAACCCAAAAGTCTCACCTTCCGGCCAGTTTGTAATTATTTCCAAGATCCCAGGGCGACTTGGGTTTCCAATTCGGGCGCGCTGCATGATGAGGGTGATCCATTTGCTCCAAGTAGCATCGGTGGCATGATGCGTGGAGGGAACCTTTCCTTTGAACATCCACCCCAGCACTGGTAGTCGGGGTGCCAGGAGGAGTTGTGCCTCTGTGCCGATTACCTCTGAGGCAGCTTGGACTCCTTCATAAGCTGCCAAGATTTCCTTCTCTGTGGGAGTGTAGTTGGCTTCAGACCCTCTGTAGCTTTGGCTCCAGAATCCCAGTGGTCAGCCCCAAGTCTCACCAGGCACCTTCTGCCAGAGGCTCCAGGACAGGCCATTGTTCCCGGCTGCAGAGTAGAGCACGTTCTTCACCTCTGGTCCTGTCCTGACTGGGCCAAGGGCTACGGCGTGAGCGATTTCCTGCTTGATCTGGGCAAAGGCTTGCTGCTGTTCAGGGCCCCAGTGGAAATCGTTCTTCTTGCGGGTAACCAGGTAGAGAGGGCTCACGATCTGGCTGTACTCAGGAATGTGCATCCTCCAGAAACCTATGGCGCCTAGGAAAGCTTGTGTTTCCTTCTTATTGGTCGGTGGAGACATCGCAGTGATCTTATTGATGACCTCAGTGGGAATCTGACGTCGTCCATCTTGCCACTTTACTCCCAGGAACTGGATCTCTCGGGCAGGTCCCTTGACTTTGCTCTTCTTGATGGCAAAACCAGCTTCCAGGAGAATTTGGATTATTCTCTCTCCCTTCTCAAACACTTCTGTTGCGGTGTTCCCCCACACAATGATGTCATCAATGTACTGCAGATGTTCTGGAGCCTCACCCTTTTCCAGTACAGCCTGGATCGGTCCATGGCAGATGGTGGGACTGTGCTTCCACCCCTGGGGCAGTTGGTTCCAGGTGTACTGCACACCCCTCCAGGTGAAGGCAAACTGAGGCCTGCACTCTGCTGCCAGAGGAATGGAGAAAAATGCATTGGCAATGTCAATAGTAGCATACCACTTTGCTGCTTTGGACTCCAGCTCATACTGGAGCTCCAACATGTCCGGCACAGCAGCGCTCAGTGGTGGAGTCACTTCATTCAAGCCACGATAGTCCACAGTCAATCTCCATTCCCCATCAGACTTGCGCACAGGCCAAATGGGGCTGTTGAAGGGTGAGTGGGTCTTGCTGACCACCCCTTGGCTCTCCAGCTCACGAATCATCTTGTGGATGGGAATCACAGCATCTCGATTCGTCCGATACTGCCGGCGGTGCACTGTCGAGGTGGCAATTGGCACTCGGTGCTCTTCCACTTTCAGGAGCCCAACTGCAGAAGGATTCTCTGATAGTCCAGACAGGGTGTTCAATTGCCTAATGCCCTCTGCCTCCACAGCAGCAATCCCAAATGCCCACCTGAGTCCCTTTGGGTCTTTGTAATAGCCATTCCGGAGGAAGTCTATGCCCAGAATACACGGGGCCTCTGGGCCGGTCACAATCGGATGCTTTTGCCACTCCTTCCCAGTCAGGCTCACCTCAGCTTCCAAAAGGGTCAACTGCTGTGATCCCCCAGTCACCCCAGCGATGGATACAGGTTCTGCCCCCACATGTCCCGATGGCATTAAAGTACACTGTGCCCCAGTATCAACCAATGCATCATATTTTTGTGGCTCTGATGTGGCAGGCCATCGAATCCACACCGTCCAGAAAACGCGGTTCTCCCATGCCTCTTCCTGGCTAGAGGCAGGGCCCCTCTAGCCCTGGTTATCATTCTTTCCCTGGGCATACATACTAGAGGTACCTTCGAAGGGATCTGACATATCATCCTCCCTTCTGTAATACCTGGCAGCTTGGTCACGGGAGGCTGAGGCTACTTTCACCTTAGCGGAACCCCCTCGGTTAGTGCCTCCCTCCTTGAGTTCACGCACCCGTGCTGCCAGGACAGAGGTGGGTTTCCCATCCCACCTTCTCATATCTTCCCCATGCTCACACAGGAAAAACCACAGCTCAGCTCGTGGGGTGTACCCTCTCTCTGGCAGGGGGACGACGGGCTCTGACTTGGGGGCCTGTGACTCGCACTGGTGCCACACTGACCTTCCTCATCTCCTCCATCTCCTCCCTCATTTCCTTCCTCATCTCCTTCATCTCCTCTTTGAGGTCCTGGACCACAGCAGAGACATGAGCTTTCAGCGGGCCATTGACCATACTGTCATAATTCCTGAGCTTGTTGGCAACAGAGCCCACTGTTTCTCAGGTATTGTCAGCATCAATCGTTGCAATGAAGGTGGTGTATTGCGATGGCCCTAGTCTTGCCAGGTTCCACATCATCTGTCCTGTGCACCTGACCTTATCGGGGTCATTACCGTGCTGTCCATCCCTCCCAAAGAGTACCTCTAATACTGCCACCTCTCTTAGCTGCTGGATCCCTTCCTCAAGTGTCTTCCACTGCATTCTATGATGGTACTCCTGCATTCTCTCTTTGTGAATGAACCTTTCTCTCACACTCATTAAGAGCCGGTCCCAGAGAGAAAGGGGCCCTGGCTCCCTCACAAATACCTGGTTCACACCTGGGTCCTGGGTCAACGATCCCATCCCAGATGCCTCACCACTATCCAGTTGCACACTTGTGCCCATAAGGTCCCAAACCCGAAGCAGCCAGGTTGTATAAGGCTCACGCCCCCTTCGCACAATGTCGTCTCGCATACCACGGAGACTGTCGTACGACAGGGACTCAATGATGATTTCTGGCTCTGGCTCCCCTGCTGGTTGTGAGGGCCCTGGTTCCCCATCATCATTAACTGGTCGTACTGATTTGGTCTTACACTTCCTCCTTTGCACAGAGGCGACTGCTGCTGGCTGTACTTGTCCTTGGGGTTCAGCTGAAACCTGGACGGTTGTAACATCCGTGGGTTCCACTGCTGCACCGTCGGACTCACCCTCTTTGGGGCAGGGAGAGGTTTTTCCACTAGCTGAGGAGGTGTATTCCCTTAGCAATTGGCATATCCCCTGGTGCACCTGGCCCATCTCCTGGCGCACCTGGCCCATCTCCTGGCACATCTCCTTGCGCACCTGGCCCATCTCCTGGCACATCTCCTGCATCCCTTTCGCCAGTACCCCCACCCATTTCGGGTAGTCCATTTCTGAGGTGGGCTGTTGGGCGGTATCTGGCTGTGGGGCAGGGTCTCTAGTGTCTGGGGCTGTGTCAGGCTCTGGGGCTGAATCAGGCTCTGGGGTAGGATCTCTAGTGTCTGGGGCCGTGTCGGGTTCCGGGGCAGGATCAGGCTCTGGGGTAGGAACTCTACTCTCTGGGGCCATGTCAGGTTCTGGGGCAGGATCAGGCTCTGGGGCAGGATCTCTAGTCTCTGGGGCTGGTGTCTGGGTAGTTATCCAAGCCAGTCTCAACTTATCCTTGAATGCTAAATAGAGTAGGCCTACCAGCAGCAGGTGGTTAGTATTCAGAGGGAATCTAAACCCTTCGAAAATTGATGGGGTGGGTCCAAAGAACTGGTTGAGGGGTTGGGGGAAACCTTCCCCTGGTGTCATTTCCTCACAGAAGGTACCATTGTTAACATAACCCCAAAAACATGCGCTCAGTGTGTGATAGCCATTTATCCACGTGCCCACATTCCGGAGGAAGTTAAAAACCCATGAATTCCTCACCTTCTCGACCCATAGCGCAAGCTGGATAACGGCAATGGTAGCCTTAGTCAGAGGACCCATATTCAAGTAAGGAGCTGCAAAGGGGAAGAATATAGCCACGGCCACATGCCACCCGAACCAGGGCAAAGTAGACTACATATTGCTGCCTAACAAGGTTCCTATATCCAACACACAAAATTAAGTTATCCAGGAACTGTTATTCCTTTTTCACCTCTCTCTCTTAATGCCCTCAGGCTCCACGTTGGGCGCCAAAATCTGTCTCGGTTTGAAAGACAGGTGTCTGCTAAGGAAGGCAGAAGCCTCCCTTGAAGTGGCAGATATAACCCCTTTCCCTCTGAGTTATTATGATTTTGAAATCAAGGGTCTTTAGGCAAAGATGTGGGAAATAGGAATAACAGTTCTTTACTATATATCTATATATATATAGATAGATATATAACCAGTCGAACAAAACAACAACAGCTATGACAGTAACAGCAAACACAAACTCAGTCCCAGCCTTCTCGGCTGTCAGGCTATTTCCCCTCGGGTGCAGTTCCGCTCGCAGCCGGCAGGGATTGCTGGCGGCTCCCAGTGAGCAGGGCAGGTGCGATGGTTCCCCCCGCGGCTGCAGGGGGCGCTCCGGAGCGAGCTCAGGGAACACGCGGCTGCTCTGGTGCCCTGGGATCCCAGGGAAGGATGGAACAAAAAAGCTTCACAAACCGCTGGGCAGCTGATCCTGGACTCCCGGAACAGCAGGCTGGAATGGCAGGCCGGAACGGCAGGCACAAACACAAATCCCGGGTGGCAGACGAGATGTATCCAAAAGGGGAACCCCCCGGGGCTCCAGGCAGGCAGGGTGAGCACGGCTACAACGCAGCGAAGGCTCGAAGCAGCAGCGGGGCAGGACGGCCACAGCCCAGCCTCCAGCAGGGCAGGGAAAGCAGCCTTGGGATCCCGGTGTTGTTTCCAGCAGAAAGGAAAGACGCCGAAAACGGGAACCAGCAGCTCTTCTCTCTGCGGCTTCTCTCTCCAGACGCTGAGAGCGAACTCCCAACACGCCCAGGTGAAACAAAGAGTAGCCAGGCCCACCTCGCCCCCAAACCCCAAACGGGCTGCTGCTTTTGTCTTTCTTAAGTACAGTCATTTGTCCCCTAGCAACATGCATATGGGTGAAAATTCCTCTAACAGAAAAAAAACTAGGACTAAACTAAAACCCCAACATGAAGCTCTCTGCTGTCTTGGCATTGTGACTCAGATGCTCAGTGTTTATCAAAACGGCTCTTGAAACAACTGCAGCTGAGTGATGTTTTCTCTGCTGTCTGTAAGCCTTTCTTTAGGGCTATGATCAACTGTGCAGCAGAATTCTCAGATACACCAGGGCAGACTAAAAAGGCTGGAATGTTAGGACTAAATTTGTAGCTAACAAACAAAAGCAGCCTTTTTCCTGACTTGCAGTCCACTTGCAGTACCATTCTGTGTTAAACTGTGTGTTTATATCAGACAGGACTTCTTCAGTTAAATGGTGACTGGGAGATTTGGCCTTAAGTATTAGTTATTTAGTAAGATGTTGATTAATGTGTCCTGGATTTTTAAGAAGGACATAGAATCTTCATTTTAGCTGAGAAATGTTCCTAAAGAAAAGTAGTTTGTTCCAGATTAAAACTTTCCTGAATTGCACAGTACAAAGAAAAACTAACTTGAGCATGCTGTATTTTTTAAAAACAACATTAAGGACACAAAGCCATACAGAGAAATGTTAGTGCTTCAAATCAGATTTTACAGATTTAATGTTCAATTCAGCTGCTTGTCTTAGAGCTTTTATGGCTGCTTTCCATTACAACATTAACCTTGGAACCATCTTTATATGTGACTCAACTACATAATCTCTGTACAATAAAATGTTCACATAGAGCTAAATACCTCCATAATCGTGACCTACTCTTCAGTGGTCCTGACAGACCACCAACTCTGGAAGCCTCTCCAGCTAAGCAAACTGGTTTGGCTAATAGAGCCTGCTGCTGGCCTACTCTGTTCAATAGACAAATCTCTGAACACAGTTTTGATCTTTCACAAAAACAGTGTGTTTTTAAGTAAAAATCACTACTCTAGGTCTAGTGATTATTTTTAGTCATTCTAAATCTTGAGAGTTATAGCAGGCTTCCAGACACTAATAGTGTTCCAGGGTTTGAATCATGTATTTTTGCTGTTATGTCTTTTGCACATCACTAACAAGAAACACAACTATTAAGTGATTTGCTGCAATCTTGCCTGAAGTAGGAACATTAACTCTCTGGTTACTAACCATCTGGTTAGTCTTAAGATACTTGGCGCATTGTGATTAGAGCCATGGCATTCTATGAATTATCTTCTTTACTTTGAGGGTGACTGAGCACTGAAACACACTGCCTGGAGAGGTTGTGGAGTCGTCTTCTCTGGAGATATTCAAAGCCCACATGGACAGAATCCTGTGCCACTTGCTGTAGGTGAACCTGCTTTGGCAGAGGGATTGGACTAGATGATCTCCAGAGGTCCCTTTCAACCCAGACTATTCCATGATTCTGTGTTCTCTACATGTCAAAAGTTGCACTGCCAGTAATACTTAAGAAATACTTAAGAAATTTTTACTCTCATGCTCTTCTTCAAAGCCTAGTATTGGGGGGGGGGGGGGCGGGAAGAAATTTTGTCATTAGAAAAAGTAAAATGGATTTTTACGTAAAGTCTATTACACAGAGTTTTCATTTTTCTCTCCTGTATTTCTGGGACTTAGGTATTTCCACAGGTGGACGGGTAAACCCTCGAGAAGGAATTGTGCTTCACTCTACAAAACTCATTCAGGAGTGGAGCTCTGTGGATCTCAGAACCCCTATATCTGATGCTTTGCACCTGCCAGTCTGGGTCGACAATGATGGAAACTGTGCTGCTCTAGCAGAGAGGAAATTTGGTCATGGAAAAGGAATAGAAAATTTTGTAACACTGATTACTGGTACAGGTGAGTATGTTGTAGTTCAATGAAACCCAAAATCCAGCACCATCACTTAGAGGCTCAGCTATTCTTATAGGCATAAACATTACCACTATGCCTGGAAAACCAAAAATACTTTTGCTACACTAATGTTTGGCTTTTTAATATTCAGGCAAATAAAACCACTTACATAGTTTAAACTTCTTGATGAAAGAAGTTCTGCTGGTACAGCTACGCCAGCAAGAAAGGAAAATATGAGCAACCTTAGCTGGAATAATTTTGCATTTTTTTAGCTTTAGATCTAAATTCTCTTTAAACTTTAGAAATACAGGTCAGATCAGAATATGTATCTAGAATATAAACAACTGAATATAAGAAAGTATGCTTATTAAATCTGAAATGCAAATGTGGGGTAACTTTTCTCATTTGTAAAGTATATAGTCCTTTAGATGGTGGCAGTAATAACTAGCTGATGAATCTACACCCAGTTTGGGAAGGGGCAGCAGAGGCTTGCACATTTAAGTGTCCTGGCCCTTTAACACACAGGTTTAACTGTCTAAAAACAGCATTAGAATTTCTCTGAAGTGCAAAATTTTAAGGCCACTTGGATAGTTTTTTGCATAAAGAGCATGACTCAAAAGCTTAAAAGATCTGTCATAGTTCAGTACCATCCATAGGCTTTTAAAAAAATAGAAGCATTGTATACCATTTTGAGCCATATATGAATAGGAGGGAGCTGTGAGCTTGCATATTAGGTGTATCAAATAGAGAAGAGTTCTTCAACAACTAGTAATTCTTGGTTTCTAGTGTAGATCATCACTGATGCAAATTATTTTATCTTGTGAATAAACAAATGTCAGTGTCTCGCGTAGCTGGGGCCTTTAAAAACTGTTGGGGAGCAGGGGGTGTCTGGTTTTTTTTCAAACCACAGAAGTCTTAATATCTTTGCAGGAATTGGAGGTGGAATCGTTCATCAACATGAATTGATCCATGGCAGTTCTTTCTGTGCTGCTGAGCTTGGACACATTGTCGTATCCTTAGATGGACCAGAGTGCCTGTGTGGCAGCCAAGGATGTATAGAAGCATATGCCTCAGGAATAGCATTACAGAGAGAAGCTAAGAAGCTGCATGATGGTATCTATTTACTCTGGTTTTCAAAACACAGTTACTTTGCAGTATAGAAGAAATTTTCAAAGAAGGTATTAAGAAAAAATAGATCTGCCTTCTTTTTCGAGGAGGAAACAAGAATGGGTGTACAGGCAGCCTGCATAGTACAGATCTTTTTCAGTGGCAAGGAACATTTGGAACCACAGGTCTCAGAATTACCAGAAGCACACAGTAGAGCTTGTCTCTTCTTTTTAAATATGATGTAAAGTAATCTGATAGGCACCCTGTGACGTTTGGTTTCACAGTGATTGTCTTTCAGCAAAAGCTTCTCAGTCTTAAATAAGTTTGAGAGTATTTATATTTTATTTATTTTTGGGTCTGACAAGACTAGTGAATTACCACACCCTAATTGTTTGATTCCCTGCTTCTGCAAGTAGTTTCCTGAATAATATGGATATAATTACTTCGGCTAAACTCAGGTTTGTACATATTGTTCAGGATTCAGCATACAAGTAAAAGAGATTAAAAGATTTTAATTGCTTTTTTTTTTCATCCCTGACTTGCCACATTACCATGTTTTACTCTTGGCTTTCCTTTTCAGATGATCTGCTTTTAGTAGAAGGAATGTCAATGAAAGAGGAGGAGATTGTTAGTGCTGCACACCTTATTCAGGCAGCTAAACTTGGCAATACAAAAGCAGAGAGCATTCTCAGAACAGGTAAGAACATAGCCCAGAGTCTGGAACACATACATGATTATATTTTTGGGATACAGAAATGGTAGTGCACTGTAACACTACAAGCATCCTGAACATGTTGAGAACCTCTCAATATAGAAATTACTGATGGTAATGAGATTTTTAAATATAAATGTTGGAGAAAATATCAGAAGTGCTAAAAGTATCTGTTCCAGTAAAAAAAAGAAGATAAAAGGTTCTGCAAAGACGAATTTATAAAAAAGAAGTAAATTCTCAACATTCCCATATGTGGGGATGCAAGTGAATGGCTAGTCTGAGGTAGCAAAGGCAATTTATATGTTACTTTACACAGGACATTTTACTGGTTTACTAGCTTAAGCACAGTCCTCCCTTACACATAGTTGTTAACATTAAAATGGTAGAGTGATGCTTTCCTATTTTCTCTTTGCTTACAAGCATGATTCATGCATTGTTTTGTCTTTTCACTTCCATAACATTGAATAATGCATTATTGTGCAAAAAAAATTGCCTTTTTTTTTTTTTTTTTTTTTAACTTTTAAAAGAAAGTTAATAGCAGACACATATTACCTGATAACATAAAGTCAAAACTCTGGAACAAAATACTTCACTGACTTTCCAGTGTTATTTGCTGCTAACAGAACTGTTTCAACTACTGGTGCCAGAACTGCTTTGAGTATTCTACTCAGTTTCTTTTTACTTCATCTTTTCAGCTGGGACTGCATTAGGCCTTGGCGTTGTGAACATTCTACACACCGTGAACCCCTCTCTTGTGATCCTTTCTGGAGTTCTAGCTAACCACTATGTTAATGCTGTCAAAGATGTGATAAATCGACAGGCTCTGTCCTCTGTTAAAAATGTGGATGTGGTGGTCTCAAATCTAGCAGATCCTGCTCTCCTTGGAGCTGCTAGCCTGGTACTGGATTATACTACACGTAGAATATACTAGAAGAATTATAGAAGAGTTAGAGGATTGGACTATTCAAATTCCTAATCGGTGGAGGGAATACTTTGTCCCAGCTTTTTCTTTGATGAGAGCAGCTAAGGAATCAGAGTAGTGTTCTGAGTAATTAGTGACTACTTCAGCATTTCCTAATTGAGGTATTATCTTTTTGTATTTTTCCTAAATTTCAGCTGACTTCATTGGAAGTAATGTGCAATTCTGGTTTTTTAAGCACCTCTGTTGGTAAGCCTATACCTTACTTTTTGAGTGTAGCTGAATTATTTATGGGCATCTCTTGATGAATGGGGATAATGTGTATGGTGTATAAAATTATAACTAGCACTTGGGGATCCATATCTCATTTCCCACCTATGTGAAATGAGACGTTTACCAGCTTTTCAGTTCCAGGATTCCACCCACAAAGTAAATATGATGTAATCCCCAGTAGCAGGTAGTAATTCCAGTGGGTGGAAACAAGGGCCTCTACAATAAAAAAAGGCTACACCTAGAAATTCCTTTTCATGAAGGACTTGGTATAGGCAACCAAGTTTATTTATTATATTATCTTTAAAGGGCAGAGTCCCATTTTAGAAGCTTTTGCATATGAAGGAAAAAATCTACAGTCTAGTGAGCTTACAACCTGCAGAGAAGTCCAAACAAGCTCATAAGTAGAGCAGTGAGCATCTGTGTCTTCTGGCCATGGCCAATAGTAACATGTTTGCATTTTAGTCTTGGGGGATTTCTCAAGGGGAGGGGGAACTGCTTATTCTTTGGTAGCCAGTTAGCTGAAATTCAGCCATGTGGCACATCTGATCATAAAGAATCTACCTGTCACTGCAGGGTGACACGGTGCACCCCCTCAGCCATTTGGGTGGCTGCATGTGCACTGTTCTTGTCCTGCTTTCACCATCAGCTTTCAAGATGGAAAGTCAAATCTGACCCTTATCCTCACCTTCAGGGCATTCAGAGGCCTAGGACAAAGGTATGTCAAATACCAGTGAAGGCTTGTCTAAGGAAGCTGTAGTTTGTATTTCTTAAATGAGTCCTTGATATATAGTCCTGTCTTTATCCAGCTGCTTTTTTAGCATACTTTCAAGATGCGGGAAAAACTGAAAAACCAACCCATCTATCAGCTAATCCAGAAGGATAGCTCTGGAGGAACAGTCACAAGACTATCCTGTCCTGAATTTAGTGACCTATTTTGACATTTAATTCAACCACTGATATTCTCAGAAGTCCAGTAATGCGTTAGTACAGGGGAACAAAAGGGCTATTTCCAGTCTGCTCCAATCAAAATGAAACAATCTTCTGCAATCACTGCCCTCTGCTATACAATGAACTTCTGAATAGCTCTTAGTACACTCAGTAATTCTGTAAAATCCATATATAATCTATACAGATTGTCTTTACTTCACCCTCTCTTCCACAAGGAATGCTAACTGGTAACTCACATCTTCAGAGCAGATTTCAGAACCACCACCAAATCTCCTTCCTGCTGTCTCCAGGAAAAATCATGCAGCCTCTATACCATAGTTTCTCAGACTTGGCAAATACTGGTTCTTAATTGTTTGCCAAGTTGTACTAGGTTATGTAATCTAGGAGTTTTAGTTCCTTTTCCTACATGTCTTGGTTTACTGCATGATTGCCATTACCTTCAATACCAGAGCATTAGCTCTATGAGCAGGTCAAGGAGAAACTGGCATTTCTCTACTGTGATAGTAGCTCAGATCAGGAGCATTAAGGTTCTGACAGTGAGGAGGCCTGTCATTTGATCTTTCCATCCTCTAGCATCACAATGAATACCTGGCTGGCATGCCTGGCTAAAAGTGGGACCAGGCTTTTGCTTTCCAGACCCTCTGAAGCTCTGTATTTTTGGTATCTCAGATTCCAAATGTTTTTCCCTAGCAGCTGAAGGGAGGGTGTGGGCACAGAAAAAACATGACAGACTAAAACACATTTGAAGAGTTTTACACCTTTAACGTCTAGTCATGTTAAGAAAACGATTCTTTAAATGCTTTTGAAAATGCTTTTTTCTGTCAACTGGCCAAGAACCTGCTGCATATGTACAAGTGGTTTATAAAATCAGAAAGAATAAAAAATCGTATTTCATAGCGTAATAGTCATTTTGTTTGTCTGTCCTTCTTTCCCTGTTCAGAAGCGTCCTTTGAACTTCCGGTACTTAAATGTGGACCAGAGATTTTATGGACATTAGCACCCAATTGTATCCAGCCCCAGAAGGAGCAAATACCAGATGTTCACAGAGTATCTGCAGTAATGTGCTTACTTGATGCTGGCCCAATGTCCTTTAGAGTAGTCCATAATATGAAGATCATGGACTCCAGTGAGGACAAACCAACCTTTATATCCAATACTGGGAAAAACGTGTAGGAGTGAAACCCCTTTCCCCAGCTGTTATCAGTACTTCAGAGCCTAAATCAGCAGGGCATTCTCATTACCTGCATTGGCAGCACCTGCTCGTATTGCCTCTTGCATACTGGTTGGTTTTGCAGTGTCCATGGTAAGTGCACGTGGTGTCCTAACTGCAGAAGCCTTACCAGGAATGCCACCATCCAGCCCTCCAAGCAGAACTGCATATGATGTCAACAGCTTGGGCAGGACAAGTCCCCTCATGAACGTGCATGTTTATAATCAGCATTACATAAGCAAGTCGCAGCATTAGAGTGCCAAAAGGTTGGGAAGCAAACTAAAATTGGAATTCTTAGTTCTGTAACTTTTCATTCATGTAACCAATATAATGCTCTACAAGTTCCTATACCACAGTGTTTCTTGCAGCTGGTGGAAAAAGAATGCTTTGTCCACAACAGTTCTGCATTACCATAGAAACCCAAAGAGCCAGGAGTTGGGATCATGAGCAGACCGGTTGAGTTTCAATAGCTATCTTTTTAAACATCATTGCTGATGCTTTGCAAACCACATAGCTAATCCATACAGAATCAAGGTTTAGAATTTCTTTTTGGTTTCCTGACCAGCAAGTTTAGTTAACAAGTATTTTGAATCTTTGATCTGCCATCCAAACACTTGGAAATAACAAATTCATTCGTTTTCTGATGGTCTTGAGGTACTGTCCTTCCTCCACTTCATTGTAACAAAATTTGTCAAAAACTTGCATGTATTACCAATGGAGGCAATGGCAATTTTGTATTACAAAAACACAACAGAGAGTAAAGTGCAGACAGGATTTATACTCGCATTCAGTGAAATTTGATCACCATGTCCTGCATTAGTAAGTATAAAACACCTGGGCTGTACACACCTTGGATCATTCCAGATAATTATGTTTGGATTAGAACTAGTGCCACAGCACAAGGTTCTGCAGAGGAACAAGCTTGCCTGCATGACAAGTACTACTGGAGGAATCCTCTTGGCAAAGACTATAGACAACCATGTTGTCCTGAACTGTATTTCATGTTGTACTGAAATACAAGTCAGTAATCTGTATGTTACCCTCTTAACTGGCTGCTCAGAAAAAAAAAATCAGCAAGAAACAGATAAGCCACACCATGTTGTTTTATGGCTGCTTAAAACTTACCCATGTTCCACAGGCTGAGGATGAATGCACAGCGCTGTTGTTTTCAGGCTCCCTGATTTCCAGTGAACCCATGACCTCTCCATCTCCCTTCTTCTTTACAAATGCTTATTGTAATTTCAGACTGCCTGGCTGCTGGCTGCCACCTGATCAGAAGCTAAACAAAGCAAGTTCTATACCAGGATGTATTCAGCAAGTCGGCAGCTTCTCTCTCAATACTGCATGAGATCTTCGTGCACGTGCATGCAGCTGGGATTATGTTTGAAGGATAGGAAGCGTCCAGGTTTTTTCCAGATTCCACTGACTAGTGCTATGGAGATAAGCAGCAACAGTGGGAAAGTAAAGCCAGTAAACAGGATTGAACATGCACAGCTAAGGCCAGAGGTAGCACAAAATTGTCACATGAAGTCACAAAACCAAGTGACAGATGCTGACCTCTGAAGAAAACAAATGTTTAGAAACACAGACAAGGGCACTGATTTTCCCAAATAAACCTGTGTGTTCTTTTGCTGTGTCACAAGGTCTAAGTATCTAAAATAGATCTCAGACACAGAAAATGTCCTGACTCCAGGAGTGCTGGGTTTGGTTCTGAGCTTCCCAGTACACAAGAGACTAAGCACACCACAGTTCAACAAAGAGCCACAAAGATTATAAAGCAATTACAGCATTTCTCTTGTGAGGAAAGGCTGACAGCTGGGACTGTTCAACCTGGAAACAAGAAGGCTCGGGGGAATCTTATCAATGTATATAAGTACCTGAAGCAAGAGTGCAAAGAAGACAAAAGTCAGGCTCTTTTCATTTGTGCTATGACAGGAAACACTGAGCACAGACTGAAACACGGGAAGCTCCATCTGAACATTAGGAAACACTTCTTTATTGTAGAGGTATCAAAGCACTGGCAGAGGTTGCCCAGAGAGGTGGTGGAATTTCACTTCTTGGAGGTCTTTAGAAGCTGTCCGGACATGGTCGCGGGCAACAGGCTCTAGGTGGTTCTGCTTGAGCAGAGGGGTTGAACCAGACGACCTCCAGAGGTCCCTTCCAACCATAGCCAGTCTGTGATTTTGTGACAGCACTGATAAAGGAGACAGTGAGCTAGCATACTTGAATATAAAATTAAGGCAGAAGAGGTAATCTGCAAAATCTCTGCATCAGAGGTAGCAGAGGTAATCAGAAACCACAGAGCTGCATTTTTAAGTGTTCCAGCAAGATGAAATACGTAAAAAAACTGCAAACACATTCTTAGATTCTACAAACACAGCATATAAAATACTGCTTTAACTTCTGTAACATTGCTTTGGCCTTGAATTTGAGTCTTTGCCCATTTTCTTGGATTTCAGCTCTAAACCACATCCATAGCCAGATAAAATATTCTTAAGGTGATCAACAAATACCATAATTCAGTGTGCATGAACCCCTCTAACCTGTTGATCTTTCAAATTCTCCTAAATTCATATTAATACTTTAAGGACTGTATGTTTAACATAGTGGACTTTACTAAATTATCACCTCATTTTGAAAGCCTTTGTTTTTAGAGCTTTTGAGTGAGCAGCAAAAAGGAAATTTTCAGTCAAAGTGAACGCATAACTGGTCAAGGCTAGCAACGAGTATCAGTATCCTGTGGACTTGCTCTGTGCTTCAGTCCTGTTGGACTCACCTGCCATATCCTTGTGCAGTTCAGAAGATACCTTCTTGCATTAATCTTCATTGGAATCAAGCTTCCAGACCTTTAATCTACTATCATTGTCATCACCACCCATCAGTAGTGCACGAACACACTTGCAAACATGAGAGTTGCTCCCGTCACTACAGACAACACTTAAGGTACAGTTTTAACTACTGCAGCCCAACAGGAAAACATTTATCCACTATCTTACCCACCAAGGGGACATAGCTGCTAGTAAGACAGCTGCTGTGCAGCAACATCCTGAGCCTTAGTACATTTTAGTCTGCATCTGCAACCCTTTTCTAACTGCCTGGACTAACCTTCCAGCTTGTACATAAAAGGTATTAAAGCAATGATGCTACACAGCAGTTAGGATGCTGTGTCTTTGATAAACGTGGTGCAATAATGTAGAAGATTGAACAGATTAGTTTTAGAAGATAGACAGCTAAGGTAAGGTTTAACAGAGCAAGGCTAGAATACAACTCCTGTGAATGCTGGGTGAGCCAAGGAAGCAGAGCAGACATTTTCTAGATCAGTTTGTTTCAGATTCAACGACCTTGGCAGACAGAGCTCCAACCTGCAGATGAGCAGCAGTAAGAGCAAGTCTGCCCTTCTCTTGCTCTCCAGCTGTCCAGTTCACCACCCTAGAGGGAGGAAGTGTCTGCAAAGGTCAGTGAGGACAAGGACAGAGTTCAAAAACAGCCGAACAGCCTCTACACCACACATCTTTGCACATGAAGACAGCATTGAATACCTAGCAGAACAGAGTAAGCAGTAGAATATCAAAAGTCTTAACTACTCAGTGCCCTCTTCTTTTTGTTGAGCCTGAGATAGGCAGCCAGAGTGACAGCAGAAAACTACACAGTGACAGAAGAAAACTATACAGAACTGCTTACCTGCGTAAGGCAGTGTCCTCAGTCCCACTGGAAGCAAGATAAGCCCCTTAACAAGCCTGCTGTTTCAGTTTTCTTGAGCTTCTGTCTAGTGTGATAAATTGGATAGGGGAGCAGTTTTTGAAGTAAAGCTCTCAAGAGCTTTAAGAAAGCTTAAACAAACAAGGAGGACAGCCTTGCAGAGACTAGAAGCACTGCTGGCTGGACAATCCACCAGCAAGGTGAAATCACTAGCAATTAAGAGAAATGTTTACTCACACTTAATTCAAACACCCTCTGTCAAAAGGAAGGAGGAGACCTTCTTAATTCATCCAAAGTCAACACATTTTGCTGTTTAACAGATCTTTAATATCAGTAATGTGGGAAATGACACCTCAGTGCACAACAGCACAGAGACTACAGTTTTGGAGGTTCTCCCATTTCAGACACAGAAAGGAAACATCAGGAAGGACATGCAATCAAACAATGATCAGCTCTAGATACATCATGATGTGGTCCAAAAAAAACACATTGAAACAATTAATCAAATTACTGCAAACATAGCTTCTCTGAGTAAGGTTAAGATATTGCATCTGTAGTGTTTCCATTGAGCTTTGCTTCAGCGAACCAGCGGAGCCTGCTTGAGTGAGATGAGGACTGAACGCATGCGGGACACATCTTTTGCCTGCTTACTAGACTTGGGATTAAAGTCACAGAGCTGAGCCACACGTTCCCACTCAGTGCCCGGAAAAACTTCTTCCGCATCATTCACAAAGGCTTCTTCAGCTGCCCTAAAAGCAATGCAATGCACCTTGTGTTAATGCCCAGCATATGAGGCACTCCTTCCCTCTTACAGGATGCAGTTTCTTTCAGCATGTTTCATAAGAAATGTGACCTGACAGCTGCTTGTGGACATTATGGCCACTCAAGCTCCCACTGCCCCAATCCTGGAGATGAAAGTAGATTGCAGTAGTATGCTATGCACAAGCAGTGCTGAGGATTGCAGAGGATTGTGTAAAATGTTGGAATACAGGTGTTTGGTTTTAAGAATAGTTATTGAGTCTTTGTCTAAGGAGTCACCACACAAGCTTCCAGGAAGTAAAGTATTTCTATGTAAGCATTTTATTTATGGAGAAATGCCCAGGTCTTAACTAGTTAAGCCTCTGCCACTTGATGGCTTATACTGGACATTTGCCAACTGGAAATGTACAGCTGCCTGCAAGCATGTCTTAAACAGATTCCATCTGAGGATTTAAATCAGCCCCAAGGCCTACAGGCCATCATAAAACTATCTGCTGATGATTCCCAATGCTGCAGTGAAGCAGCATGAATCATACGGAATTTAAGTCATGAATCCCCTGCCTGTGAGTGCAATAGACTACAGCATATCTTGGCAGAGGAGATGACTTGTTTGAGGTCATCTCACAGAATAAACATATTGCCCCTGTTCTCACCCTAAGGAGACTCTAAGGAGGCTTTGTACATTATGTACTGGATAGTGCCAGTGGCTTCCCAGCTGTATTATTTTGGCTTTTCTATGCTGCCAATAGCATTGCTTCAATGCAGGGATAACACTCCATCTAGGTTTACATGAACTGTGGGGCACTGGTAGCTGCCTGAGTGCAGAAGCAATAAGCATCAAGAGATCAAACCAAATCCATCTACTCCAACAAGCAGTACAGAGAAAGCAGTGAAAATGACTCTCCCATGAGGGTTCAGCACTATTCACAGGGATGATCAGGTTACAGACACCACTGAAGACAAGGATCACTACAACACTGCTACTTTATGTGACATGACACTTTTAAGGGGCAGTGAAGATTTTTTTACTTAACTGTTCTAGGCTGTAGCAAGGATGATTTATGTTTGTGCTTAAAGGTGAAGAGAAGAAAAGAAGGAGAGAAAGTTTAAGTCAGATATAGAAAATGAGAATGAGTTTAATGCAGATGATTAGCTGGCTGAACATGCACTAGTAGCTTAGCCTACATTCAAGAAACAGGCAGCCAGTTTTATTATGCAGCACTTACACTGCACATTTGCACCGGACATATGAAAATAAGGGTTTTATTGAAAAAATCTAACAAAATCAACTCCAGGAGACTTCAGAAAACACCACCTGTAAATCCATCATTTCACAAGTCTTGGTTTACATCCACCTACAGTTAGCTGTGATTTTCACACCAAACCTTCAGTATTAATGCACTCAAAGCCACAACACGGCTCAGCAGTACACCTTCTAAAGGTGTCACCTTAGAATCTGTGACATGTCCATCTTTCAATTCAAGTCTACAAATTAAGGGAAGAAATTAAAATACATGAACAAGCCAATGAACATTGAAATCCTTCTACCCCTCAGAAACTAGCATACTCACTGGGGCTTGAAAGTCATGGTTCTACTTTCACTAACCTATTAGGCTGGCAAAATATCTACACAGCTCCTGAATGTCTCCCCAGCAGCTTACGCTGATTTCCCAATACCACCTTCTTGTACTTTCCATCTGTTCTCTAACAGCCTCCTACTTCTATATGCACGCACACTTTCTACCCTGATTTATATCCTTTCTACCTTCCTTGGCTTGTGAACCTTTATGTGCAAGCATTGCTTGAATATTTTTCTGAAATGTAGGCAAAGCAGGTGGTCACTGCCTGTTACTGAGTTAAACACTGCTTCTCTGTGAAGGACTAAATACAGCACCCATGTGAAATTGCAGGCACTAACCCATACCCCCAGCAAAGCACCTTGCTAAGCAATGTTCACTGGCCTAGAAACAACTATAAACCCTTAGGTCTAAAGACTATGAAAGTCATTAGCAAAATTCCAATGGTATGTACACTACTACATCACTAAATCTGAAAGTGATAGGCTTTGTGCCGTGCATACAAGAGAACTGCACTTAATACCGCAGACTAGAGTTGGTCCGAAAAGTAAATACTCAGAAGCCACCTTCAGACATTCAGCACTATTTCTGATCTTGCTTATTATCATGTCGACTAGCAAGCAGAATTAGTAGTTAAGCAACATACACATAACCAATCACGTCAGCGAAGGGTTGTTTGTAGAAAGCTTCATCTGCCACCCTAGGTAGCAAGTAGTCCAACAGGCAGGCAAGCAGGCAGGAGAAAAGAGATAAGGATGAGAAGTACGGAACACAGTTGGAGGCAGTTTTAACAAGTACGTTAACCTTGCATCACCTAGACTTACTGTAACAGGAAAGCAGTTACCACATGGAATGTATCAATTAAGCCATTGGTCAGAGGGGCAACACAGAAATTCTACTACATCCTAGAAGTTTGAACCAGCTAGTTGAGGACTACAGCCCCAATGTTAGCATTAGACTACTCCCAGAAGATAGAAACTACCATCGGGCAAGAGATTTCACCAGGGTGATGAGAATGCCAAACACTTCTGTGCAACACTTGATTAATGAGCCCTGCTCCAGACTCCATATCCTGCACTCAAACACTGGCTGTAATAAAGCTATGAGGGTATCATGAGCTCTGGCCACCAACTAGAGTAGTACTAATCCTGTTTCCCTGTCTGGGGCCAGCCAAAAGATAGTGAATGGAAGTGGCAAATTCATAATTCTGTAGGCAGTGTAGGCCTCCTTTCTTCCTTTAGAAAGAGATGTAGTCTACCTAGGACTTTCTTAATAAAGACAAAACTGATGGCCATTTTGATAAGAGGTGTTTCAATTTAAAAAAAAAAAAACAAAACAAAAACAAAACAACAACAACAAAATGAACAAAACAGCAGTTCATCTTGAAGCCTGTGAGTTCCCAAAATATAAAGCAGTCTTTATGATTACCTGGACAGAATGAAGTAGAGATTTAAGAGGCATTAAGTCAGTTCTATCACATTTACCTTCATGTAGCTTGAAGTCAAAATTCCACAGGGAACCTCTAAGAAAGTGTAAGAGCTTACTAGCCCAGCAACCAAGACATCAGTTGCTGCTGCAGGACCCATAACTAGACAATTCAAACTACCACAGACACAGTCAGCATTTAGTTTTTTACTAGTAGAACTGAGTCATGTTATTTCTGAACTGCTTCCAAAAAGAGCAGCAGAAGATATTAAGACATTTAATGACATAACCTGTAGCAAAAAGATTACTAGAATGCCACTTCCATATGTTCTAAAGAAAGCAAGTAAGAATGCTAGTCTCAGGGTAGGTAACTGCGGTCACTGAAGGCCTGTGTAGCTGGGATCATGCCAACAAGTGGGTAGAGTAAAAAATGTTCTGGCCATGTTCAAGCTTCATGTCCTAAGGAATCTTCAGTAATTCTTGATCATCATCTTAATGCTTCCTCTTGCTATTCTTGGACATTTAATTTAGATTACTTAAAAAAACTTTAAAAGGTAGGAATGCTTACTTTAATGATCTGAAGGACTATTGCCTTAGGACATACAAGAAGTATTCTAACCTACCTCCCCAATTATTTTCATACCCAGTACTATAACTCTTCTGATGGCTGGAGAAACTTTACCTGTTACTGGCTTTTGTTTTCTCAAGCTTTTCATCTTGCCTTGCATACCACTCTTCCAACTCTTTTATTGCTTTCTCTTTCCATTCTGCTTCCTGCTTTCGTGAGTTTGCATCTGAAGATTTAAGAATTGCTTTGTCAGTCACACTTGTATCCAAATGCATCTTGCAAACAATTCAACTGATGGCTCAGGGTGCACTCTCCTGCAGACAGTTGCTTCACCAACTCAGATAAGGTTTAGGAGATTTTCTGATTTAGGCTATGAGAACTCTAAATACTACAAATGTTCAAAGGATTAGCTAAACAGAATCCCTGTGCTTCGTAACCGGGCAGTCCACTTCAGTTTAGGATAGGCATTTTGCAGAGTAGTTCAGATTCAGTAAGTCTGTTGGTCTGCAAACTCCTCAAACCAGAAACAGTCACCTTGCTGTTGGTCTGCAAACTCCTCAAACCAGAAACAGTCACCTTGCTATGCCAGTGCTGGAGCAAAGCTTAGTAAAGCCTCTATGCTTAGACAAAGCAAAGGCACCTGGCACTCTGCGTACTTTTAGACACAGCCTACAGTTCAGGACAACCTCATCTGCTGTAACTAGCTCAAAAGAGGAGCAAAAGAGTCAGCTCTATCCAGAATCACATTTTACAGAAGGTTTTCTCCTACCAGTTTCAAGCAAAGGCTCCTCCACCATGTCAGTGGGAAGCACATCAGTTTGTAGTCTCTTAGACGCTGTCCATGGGTAGGTACCACTGCATTTGATAGCTGTATTTAGTTTAGTTAATAATCCATTACTTTCTTAATTTAGTTATTAGGTTTGACAACAGATGGCCTCAGCAATTACAAAATGAGTAATCTTTATCCTTTGAAATAAAGTACTAATGCCTGCAGTATTTATTATCATCTTTTTAACTTACAAAAGCTGTTCATTTTCTGTCAGCTTATCTGTAAGTAAAGGTTCAGAGAGCCACTTGCTTGCTGACGCCCACACCAGTATTAAGTCTGTTTACTAGAACACTCATCCAGGCTTGCTCCTCGAACTCAGGAAGCATGTAAGGACTCTGAAGAGGCAGTGCCACGGTTCAGAATTCTTCTGCTTAGGAATTATAGAATGGCTGGAGTTGGAAGAGGCCTTAAAGATCACCTAGTTCCACCTCCTCTGCCATAGGCAGGGACACCTTCCACTAGACCACACTGCTCAAAGCCCCATTCAGCCTGGCATGGAGCATCCACAAGTTCCCTGGGCAACCTGTGCCAGTGCCTCACCACCCTCACCATAAAGAATCTTTTCCTAATGGCTAATCCACATCTACCCTCTTTCTGTTTAAAGCCATTACCCCTTATAAACTACACATCCTTGTAAAAATTCCCTTTCCAGTCCTCCTGTAGGTCCCCTTTAGTTACTGAAAGGCTGCTCTAAGGTCTCTCCAGAGCCTTCTCTTCTCCAGGTGGAACAACCCCAACTCTCTCAGCCTGAGAGACACTAAGTTACTCAACAAATACCATGCTTACCAAGTTGCTCCAGGCGCTCCTTTTGCTCCTCTCTCCACTTACGAATACTTTCTGGTTCTGATTGCAGTCGATCTACTTGGGAAATGGCAGCATAGCAGTCTGTGGGACCATTACTCTCCTTAGAGAAAAGGAATAGTACAGTCATTTGTGCATAACAAGTGAGTATTTCAGATAACTGCCTGCCAGCTACATAAAATTAGGCTCCATTTGAACTGAGCCAGTAACACATTCATCTGATGTTATAACACACTTCCACCATTAACAAGAAAAACATCTTCCCACAAATTACAGCAGGATTGAAGGAAATTAACACTGAACTGCTTCCAGAAATCAGGGATCAAACAAAAATTCAAGACAACTGGAAAGACAAGTGCCACAAACACTTAGTGCCAGAGCACTAAGCCTGAAGAATGAAGAAGACAATGCCTAGCACCTCACTACACAGCTATAGGCCAGATATTCTCTGAATTCATCTCACCTTAAATATTTGCCGTGAAAGTAATCTTCTTTATGGTTTTGTGCACAGGAGTTTGAAACATTCTTTGCAACTTATTTGTCTACTTCAAGACATTTGCATACCACATTACAAAATTGGAATTGCTGTATGCAGCTTATAACACAAGAGGCATTTCAATATTTAATCATCAAAACAGTGAGAGTACTAGCATCCTTTTCACAATATAACATCTCAAAGACTTGAAATTAATAGGGCTAACATTAACACACCAGTTTTACAAAGCTAATGAATATTGTGCTATGTGCTACAGAAGATACTCCAAGTTTAACAACTTTTATTGCTACATTCTACCCCTAACAGAGTTAAGAAATACCAGTCCTGAGAGTACCAGATCAATTGCAGCTGACAACAGATTTGGCTGTGCCTTGCTCCTCTTTGGACCTCCTGTAGCCCTCAATGAAGGAATAATGCAAAGAGAAGAAGCTAGGCTGGTGCAACACCACCAGGCTTCACATTTCATCCAAAGCAAAATAAACTGGCCAGCTGCAGGGCCAACTAGTTACAGGCAGCTATAACAAAAGTTATGTATAGCCCATTCAGTCTCTTCTTTCTCGTTAAGTGGAAGCTCTATCAGCCAAAGCAACAGGTCTCTTAGAAATCCAAACACAAAATCAAGGCATCTAAAGGGGGCAATCTACCTTCTGTTGTACAAGGAAGCACAAAGGGCCTGTAAAGTACAAGTTGTCTCATCAATCTCACAGTAATGTTGAGGATATAAGAATGTCAGCAGCAGTGAAAGCTGTTTGTGTCTCCACAAAGCTCAGCATTCACTTAAAACTCTAAGGAGAAGTAAATCACTCATATGTTGCTTCCTTCCCAAGCATTCAGTTAATCAGGGCTAACGAGCCAACTGTGACACCAGGCAATAACGATGCCTTGGACGTGGTGTGAAATTCAGTTACAACACAGTGATTGCCTTAGCATGCCTTATTCCTCCCTGACATCAGTAAAGAAGGTATCTCCTCCTTTTGTCATTTCCCTGGCTGTCTAACATGTTTTCATACTGCAACTGAGCTTTTTAGCCATCAGCTTAATTTCATGCAACTTCATGGCACTAAGAAATGTTTAAAGTTTTCAGATCATTCCTTCTAAGACCATCTTGATAAGACAACCAGGATGCATGAATTATCTTTAAAGAGCAAGCAACCTGAAAACTCTGCTTTAAACTAAGTAATCAGAGCACACTTTCAGCTTAACAGCCAGTGGCAAGTCAATGCAAAGTCATATCACAGAGCCTGTCAGTCTGCTTTACAGTGCTTATGTACTGCTAAGCCACATTTCAAAATGAACTGCTGTTTTAAGTTGCCTCTAAGTTCAGAAGAGGGGCATAATTAAGAACATTGACAACTTCATGAGATGAGCTACCAGAATAGAAGCTCCTTCTCATATACGAGACAAAATTACTTTAAAGACAAGAAATAGGAAGTATTAGTCTATATTAAGTTAAAGTTCTTGGAGTAGAACAGCACATTCTAAGTACAGAATACTTCTATCTTACCTGATAGACATCCCCGTTAACCACTCCATCAACAGCATCTGTAAAGAGGTGACTTGTTTAGTCATTTGAGAAAAGATAGAACAGCCTGATTTACTGATTTCTGTAACTTGTATGGAAAGCTTTACTCGCGTATGTAATGTGGGAGTTGTGAAAAAGTGAGTGTTCCTTGATACCCTGCAGGGACACTTCTTCTCCCTGCGCTTTTCTGGACAGGCATGAAAAACCAAGTGAGCCATCATTCTGCAGAATCAGAAATACAAGGTCGTTTCTTTGTCATGAGATCCTGCTTCTAACAACATAAACAGCAGAGCTGATACTGCTGAGAAACTGCTACAGACTGCATTCTAAACCTACTCCCACTTTGTCCTCTCTCTCTTAGAAGCTGAATACTATACAGCTGTTCTGAAGTTAAGAAGGATGACTGCCACTTTTTTAGTGCCTACCTGGAAGATTAACAATCCTGCAGCCAACACTTAGTAATTCTTATCCTAGGGTGGTTACCTCCTAATCAGCTATAAAGATATAGCTAACATTCCTAGCAAAGTCACCTTTCTACTACCATCTGTGATGACATGCTTGATAGCTTCCTACTTCAGCTGCAGCATTATTATTTCTGAAGTGACAGTGGCAATAGAGCCTCAGGAACAGGATCAGCTACAAATCTTTGCCACAGAACCCTAAAATTTCATCTTTTTAAAACACAGCCATAGGGAACACATGCCAGTTGTGAGGCAAACTTTTAAGTTTTTGAAACTATTTAAATCTCTGGACTATGCAAAATACACCAAGATTTTCAAGAACTGCAAAATCTCAGCAGGGCATCTCTCGGGAGCAGCACCACAGAACATCTGTCTGCATTATATAGCAAGTAGTCATCTTACTACCTTTTTCTCACCCTTAATGCCACTGCAGACAAACTGATCACACAGAAGTGTTTCCACCATGTTAATACACCACTCGGTGAAAGGAGCGACTGTACCAAAGAGTAAGAAGAAAAATCAAGTTATTTTGCACCACCTTGTTAAAAAAGGATAGCTGATTGACCTAAAACTAAGCGAGTTATGCTGTTGTATCCTCTTATTTGTGGCTAGGTATGCACCAGTTTCATACTACTAGTGAATGGTACACAGGAAGTTCTTCAGACTCCTTTATCAGGGAACTAGGCAAGTGTTTTAAGTCTTTATCTCTGAGCCCGGAAGAGCAATCATCAACTGTGTTAGGGAGAGGACTGTAAATTCATCAGTTCGTGAACAGCAGTTAAGTTGGAGGATACTAGTCCCCAAGAACATAGTTACTAACTTTAGTAGGACAAGACAAATTAAGAAAAAAATAGTTTTTCATTATGAGAAACTGAAATTTTATAACTAGACTCCTATAACTGAGAAATGGTTACTACTTTGTCTGATTGCTATTCCTCTGCAAGGTATAGGAGGCCTTTACAAAGACTAAAGTCAGCTGGGTGAGAAGGCTCATAAATCTTGAGGATGCTTCCAAGAACAGTGATAATATGGTAAAGTTTTCTTGTCACACCAAAAAACATTCATTATGGTCTTCACTATTCAGGCTGGTAGTCTGCTCAGGTAAATGGAAAAACATCATTGCTTAAGGCTGTGCCTGAGATGAAACACATTGGTTTGTCTAAGGGCCATTTTTGTTCTGCACAGAAACAGCCACTAACAGACACTGAACTAAGTCTTTCCAGAGGGCACCCAGGTCAGAAGCATTAGCAGCATTAGAACAAATTTCCCATCTGTTCTGAGCTCCCTAGAACTTGCAATTAAGCTGAAGAGTCAGCATGCTGACTGAGCATATCACAAGCAGAAGAGGAATAGAACTGTACCAGCATGCTGTAATATGCCAATACAAGTGTGCTAACTGGAACAAGACCAATAGTCAAGCATTCCTTCACTTCATCTCTCCAGTGTCCATGCTTGTATGAAGTCTACAAAAACTATGTGTTTGCCAGCCTTCGTATCAGTAATCAATGCTAGTTGTGTGTCAGATTTTTCTGTTCACAGAAACATACAATTTCATAACCAGCTTCCCACAGAAAAAGCCTAAATACTGGTACTGCCATCATAACATTTTCACCAGTCATGAACAACGAGACGCCTCTACTGGCTTCAGAGTCTGTCCAATTCTATCACAGCATCATATCTCCTGAAGTTAACATCCACATATTTAGAACTATCTTGGATTGTAATGATCGATATTCCTTGTTGTTTGCTTTTGAACTTAAGGGAAACTCTTCTTTTTAAGGGCACTGTTGCAATGAACACGCCCAAACATCTACAGTTCTGCAACACATGCTGACAATATGGTAATAATGAACTTTCATACAGCAACACAGATACTTTTTAGAGTCTGGAAGAGTCTGGAGAGGATAAGTCATATCAGCTGCCTTGCATTCACAGGAGATGCAACACCCAAGCTCGCCAGAAATAGAAAGCTAGCATCAGTGCCCTCCACATTTACTACAGCTTACAAAAGAAAAGGCTGGGTAGTTTGAAGATAAATACAAAAACCATTTTGTCACTTCAGTCCTAGAAGTCAATATATGGCCTCAGAGGTTTACCACAATGATGATCAACTACTCTGAAGGCTACTACTGGCATAATTACCACTCAGTACCTCTTGGCCTAAAAGGCAGTTTGCTTAGCCTTGTTCACCAGTGTCTGTAAAGTCTTATTCTCAATGCAAAAGAGGACTGTTACCAGAAAAGTCAGAGGCAGAGCTTTGCAGTACATTGAAACATTTTTCTTAAAGCAGTTTTAAAATAGAAGTATTTTTTATGAGTTACCTTCAGCATCTCTTTTATACAATAAGTACTCTATTTCTACATACTGCTACTTTTGGTGAGCTAGCAGCTCAAGTTAAAGCAACAGAAGAACATAAAGTTTAATATATTCTGACATAAGGTTAAGTAACTTCACCACTCAAGGCCTAGTTTCCCATCCTTTTTCTTTTAGGCACAGTCATGCTTTCCTCTTACCTACCTCTCACCCATAAGATGATAAGAAAGAAGAATTTTTTACAAAGCTTTTGTTTACATAGTTGTGCAAGAACCTGGGGAAGAAATAACTTTTCTAGCCATAACTCATTCTCATGCCTGTGTGCAAAATAAAGGCAAGCAACTCAGGAAGAGTGCTTCTTTCCGGTGTTTTAGTTCTAATCTGCTATCTTATCAAAACTCATTAGTTCCCTCATTTTCAATACAGTCAATAGGCTAGAACTAAAACACACCTGTAGTAATGCTGTCCTATAACAGCTTCTGTAATTTTCCAATTTAACACCTTCTGTAATTTCCACCTTCTGTAAATTTCCAACAGTATTCTCTTGAAAACAAAAAAAAAAAAAAAAGATTTTTCTGTCCTGACTTCCTAATAATGCAGCATCAATAATACAAGCTAAACAGATACCATCCCTTTATCATACTTTCCTCAGTGCTGTTTTATGGGGCTCTGAAGCCTCAGATGCAGATTGCATAGCAAAGCCCAGATTGATAGCTGTTCAAACAATTAAGAAAAAAATCAACAGTCACAGACAAGAACTCTTTCTGTCTGTGGTGGTAACTACAAATTTCTAAACAATTTTCAAGCAAATTGATATTCAGTTCCTGAAAGCCTATTAAATGAAACACCTAGACAAACCACCAGACACAATTATTTTTCTTAACTGCTAGAGGCTCATGAACATCTTTGGAACACAGAGAAACATAATTCAGTCAAGTTCATATAAAACTTACAGAGTCTGAAAATGGGAAGGTAATGTTTGAGATTAGTCAGCCTACATTAAACTTGTGTGTATTTGCTTGATTGTTAACATATAAAACTGCTTGTCTTTGAATGAAATTCACCCTAAGAAGCTACTTGACAAACTGCCACAAGGATTTTGTATTGCCCTACAGTATCTAGAAGCCACACATTTACACTTGAATTCTCTCTCTCTCTCCTGCTCAGAGAACATAGTAAGTGAACTGATACAACCTCAAGACATACTATTGTCAGAATTTGACTCCAAATACATGAACGTTGGTTCATCACTGAAAAAGAAATCTTGTAAGACTTCATGTTCCTAATTCCTAGGCAACAGCTTTGTATTACTTGATTTATACAGTACTCCCTGCTTTCTAAAGCAGGGATTATGCTTCCTCTTCCAAGGGAAGTAAGATGAGGTTTTTGCATGCCCAGGCAGCTTGAATGCCATGGCTATTTACATAATGAATGTCCTACTGGGTCAGGCCAGTATTCCAACCCTGACCATGGCAACATGAAGCGATGCTGTGTGAGACTCATGAGCTTGGCAACATTCTGCCATTCCCCCCATACTCACCCAGTATACACCATTACAACAATTAACAGGATTCCCAATATTGATATTAACAACTCGTGAAGCTCACTTCTGTCCATGTATTTGTCTAATCATTTATCAAGAGACTGAAATTTAAAAACTGTTTGTTGATGAGACACTATGATTCTTAAAGTGTATTTCAAGAAGCTGATGATTGCTTGTCACTGTATCTGAAGTTAAGATCTTCAAACTTCAGTTGAGAGCTGCCCAAGTTATTACTTTCGGCCCATTTTAGAAAGAACTTATCCAACAGACCTGTAAATAAGGAGTTCAAAAAAGGTTGTGGTTAAAAAAAGTAAATCCACAAATCCCTGGTCACGATGCTTAAGGATTTACATAAGAACTTGCATTGATTCAAGAAGAAATTTGCATTCACCTATTCAATTAGAGAAGATTTTAAAAAGCTAATATGCCAGAGACTACAACTGTCTGATATTTAAGGTACAGATCAGATGATAAATGTCTAACACAAATGGCAACAGAAATCATTAGATCATTTGTCACCATGCCTGAACCAATACATTTTGCATGGCTGAAGTCTGTGCTTTGTAACATGGAGGGAGAGAGTACAGGCTCTGACAGTCAACAGATATCAATGTTCTTTTAAAAAACAGGACCACCAAAAGTCCACAAGCATCATCTCCCACGCCTATTTAACAGGTCAGAGCATAAATGCAATCCCAGGGCATAAAAGAAAGCAAGAAGACATACAGTTCCTGCCTAGACTTCCCAGATCCTTGGATCATATGATCATATTTATTATTTTATGAACCTCTTTCTAAAATTCTCCAATAACATCTTTGCATTTCATGACAAGTCACATTATTTGAGAGAAAACTCTTGAAAGGCAGTTTAAGAACTACTTTTAAATGTCAAACCTATCTGGAAGCTTTTAACAAATTGACTTTTTGACAAGGAAACACTTTGCAATAGTCCTCACTGCATGTATGTAGAGAATGTACTCTTCTAGTTGTTCAAGTACCTTCTAAGAAAGGCAAATGATAGACTTTTTTTCAACTAAATTAGTTTTTCAACAGCTACTTTAATGTTCCAGAGTCTGTTTTGAACATAAAGCCCATGTAAGGCATAATGTTTGTCTAAGGCTTCTGAAAGTAAGAAGGGAAGTGTCCATTGTGTCTGTTTCTGCACAATACATAGAATACAGAAGTCAAATTACGTATGATACCAAAACAGGATGGCGTTCTGATAACAACTATCCTCAAAGCACAAGTTCTTGTGCTGGAGCAAGCTAGTCCCCAGTAAACACCTTTTTTTTCAGGAGTATGTAATCCATGTTTTGGACCTTATGAGTGCGCTGACGTTAAGAGCAGTGCTACCACTAAATAAGCACCGGAAGGTCTCCATTACCCAATTTATCTAGATGAGCTTTATTCCCAGAGATACCTGCCTCCTCATACGTAAGATATGTCAGTAATTTCTGATACCAGGTTGCAAAATGAAGACTTAATTCTAAAGATGTCCCGACCATGAACTGGGGAGCAGTTATTCAATTTACTCTGAAGAAGAGTGGCATTCTACTGCAGTGACAAAGGGATGTCACATGAGAGCAAATAGGTTCCTGTGGCCCTGGTGACAAGTAGAAGCGAAGTCTTCCGAGAGTGTTGCAACATGAACTCCCTTCCACTCAGACTTCAGTTAAAACTTTTCATAAGGGGAAGTGTTTATTTTGGGCAGCTTTAGCTACCATTAGACTAACTGAAAACACACTAACTATAGGTCCCAACACACACAGTTCCCACCCTCCTCCAAACGCAGGTTCTGCAGTGTCGGGTTTGCTACGTTCAGTACAAAGGTTACCAAGGAACAAAGGCTAAAAGTTTAGTAAAATTAAACATTAGCTTAACTGCTCTCATGGTTTAAGACTGAGATCACCCCCGTTGGAGACAGAAACTCAAGTGGTGGACTTATCCAGCTTTCAGAAGCCCTTCCTCCAGGCAGGCTCCTGGATTAGACGAGATCAGCACCGTCCGCATTAGGATATGGGCACTCCTTAGGCATCTTCAGGGGATACAAACTACAACCTAGGGGGCAGGGAGGTACGGCACAGCACACCCAGGCTCCGACCCATCCCAGGGACCACCCCTGGGCAGAGGAGCCCCGCTCGGGCAGAGCGCCGGGGCGAGGGTCCCGCCGGTCGCGCCCCCGCCCGGCTGCGGCGCCCCCGAGGGACAAGGGAAGCCGGGACTCCTCGCCCCCCAGCCCCACCCGGCCCCCAGCAGGGCGTACCCGCGACGAGGCCCTCGGGACCCTGCAGCGCCTCGGGCACCTCGCCGTTTTCCAGGATGCCGTAGCCCTCATCGTTCTCGATGCCCGCGATCTCGTTTTCCTGCTGCGCCAGGAAAGCAGCGGCGGGATCCTCCTCTCCGCCGTCGGGCGCCCCGTTCCCGGCCGGCGGCTGCTGTGGCTGCTGGGCACCGAAGAGCTCCATGTCGGCCATGGGGAAGGCGGGCGGGCAGCTGCGGCTCCGCACCGCGCCTACGCCGGGCAGCAGCGCGGAAGGGGCGGGGGCGCCCCTCCTGCGCCAATGAGCGAGGAGCACCGCGGTTCTGGCCAATCAACGAGCGACACTGGCGGAGCCTGCGGTATGCGAGCCAATCAGCGCCCAGAGACAGGCGGGAGGGCGGGGTGGGGCAGGGCGTGGCCCCGGTGCCCGGAGGTGCGGGCGGCACCGGCGGGATCCGCTCCATCGGCATCCGCTCCATCGGCATCCGCTCCATCGGCATCCGCTCCCTCGGCGTGCGGCGGGAGTGGGTTTGTTTCTGCCAGCCTGCCAAAGCACAGGCGCTCCGCTGGGACAAGACACGGGTCCGTCGGCAACCTGGAGACAACTTCGAACCCGCAGAATACGTCAATAAAAACATCGGTTCTGTCAAACATCTTTCTCTCGTGATTTTGAGTGTTTTCTGTCTGACACCGGGAAGCTTAAGTCAGAGAAACACGGGAAGTGTCAGGTTGGTAGGGACCACAATGGGTCATCTGGTCCAACCTCCCTGCTCAAGCAGGGTCATCCCAGAACACTTGGCACAGGATTGTGTCTATGTGGTTCTTGAATATCTCCCGTGACAGAGACAACCTCCCTGGACAATCTGTTCCAGTGCTCAGTCGTCCACACAGTAAAGGTCTTCCTCATAGTCAAGTGGAATTTACTGTGCATCAGTTTTTGCCAGTTGTCTCATGTCCTAGTGGTTGGCACCGCCAACAAGAGCCTGGCTCCATCCTCTTGACACCCCCGTCTTTAGATATTTACACACATTAATGAGGTCAAACTGGTGTAAATTCAGGAAGCATGTGTTGACAAAATGTTCGTTGGAAGGGCAATGATTTCTGATATAATTTTTTGACAGTTACTTTGATCAGTTCCTGTATCTGGCTTATCACAGATACAATCATACAATTGCAGAATGTTAAGGGGTCAGAATGGACTGAAAGATCATCTAGTCCCACCCCCTCCTGCCTTGATACCTTCCACTAGACCACATTGCTCCAGGCCTTATCCAACCTGGCCTTCAACACTGATAAGGTCGTCGCAAACTTGGCACAGATGCACTTTTACCCCATTCATGGTGGGTCCCCCAGCTACCTGTATAGTAGCTAATAGTGTTATGGTTGCCGGACATATTTTTATTTCTTTCGATTACTAGGAATTGTTACCTAAACCCTTATTTTTACCCCTTTTTTTTATAGTTTGTTTTTATTTTGTCATTTTAACAAAATTAACAACGATTTTTATATAATTTCAACCTAGATTGTCCAAACCATTCATCGTTCGTTCATTTACGTTAGATCTTCCTCTATTTTCCCCCTATTTTTAATTCAACAAATCAACAACTTTTATCATGATTTTTAACCATTCATTTAACAAATTTACATGCAATAAAAAGCATTGATTAATGCAATATAAAATATACATCTTTTATACATCATCATATGCAATCTAAACCAAAAACCAATACCACACCTCCATTTGCCCCCAAAAACAAAACACAAGATAAAAATACAAAATGTTCACAACACCAACCAGTCTATAACACTACATTTGCTTGTCCATGTAGCTTACAACACAGCATGACACTGAAGATGTCAAGACGGCTGCCATAAACGCCCATGGACAAAAGACTTAGTCCTAACCTTACTGTTGGTTTTTGCTAGACTTATACGTGCAAGTATCCGCATTCCAGTGTAAATGCCCTAGGCACCCTTTAATCAAGTCGATAGGAGCGGGTATCAGGCACACACAATTGTAGCCCAAGACGCCTTGCACTTGCCACACCCCCACGGGTACTCAGCAGTAGTTAACATTAAGCAATGAGTGTAAACTTGACTTAGTCATAGCAGTTTCAAGGGTCGGTAAATCCTGTGCCAGCCACCGCAGTCATACAGGAGACCCAAATTAACAGTATAACGGCGTAAAGGGTGGTAACATGCTATCTAAGTAACTAAGATTAAAAAGCAACTGAGCCGTAACAAGCCCAAGATGCTCATAAGGCGAACTACCAAAGAAGATCTTAGACTGACGATTAATTGTAATCCACGAAAGCCAGGGCCCAAACTGGGATTAGATACCCCACTATGCCTGGCCCTAAATCTTGATGCTCTAAGCTACCTGAGCATCCGCCCGAGAACTACGAGCACAAACGCTTAAAACTCTAAGGACTTGGCGGTGCCCCAAACCCACCTAGAGGAGCCTGTTCTATAATCGATGAGCCACAACCTCTCTGGGCAACCTGTTCCTGTGTCTCCCAACCATAAGAGTAAAGAATTTCTTCCTAATATGTAACCCAAATTTCCCCTCTTCCAGTTTGTACCCATTGCTCCTTGCCCTGTCACTACAGTTCCTAACATTGACTCCCTCTCCAGTTTCCCTGTAGTACCCTTCATATATTGGGAAGTTGCACAACCTTCTCTTCTCCAAGATGAACAGACCCAACTTCCTCAGTCTGTCTCTGTAGGGAAAGGGCTACATTCCTCTTACCAACATTGTGGCCTCCTCTGGACTTGTTCCAACAGTTCCATGTCTTTCTTATGCTGAGGGCATCAGAACTGTGTGCAGTATTCCAGGTGGGGTCTCACATGAGCAGAGATGGGGACGATCATCTCCTTTGACCTGCTGGCCATGCATATAGTTTATTGGCACAGCAGAGAGGAGAGGGGAAAATATTGCTGTAAGAAAGAAGAAAATTATGCTGGCAGCCCTCAAGTTGGTGCAGTTGCTGCAAGAGGTACTTGTTTAATTCTTTTTACATGTTGCCTGTAAGTCTGTGTGTATGTTTCATGAAATATTAGAGGTAATGCCATCCAGGCTTATGTTATAGTCCCAAACAATAGTCAAACTTTTCAGAAGGAGGCCAAATTCAGAGAAAAATTTAACTCTGAAGGACAGTTGTTTCCCATGTGAATTTAATGGTGTGAGATAAACCACATGCTGAGTTACACAGTTTCCCCCCCATCCATATCATTTGCTAGGAAAAAAAACTGTCATACATGAAATCCCTATTTGTGCTTGGTCTTTGCATATTAAGTGCTTTAATTAATTTGAGCTTAATATTTTTAAATTGAATGTTAAATTAACCCATCAGTCCAGGTACACTAATCAAGTTTTTATGGTCTTCCTGTGTTTACTGTATACTTTTACAAGTGTTTTAAGATGTGTTGGATGTATTTTTTGTTTTACTTGTATCTTGGTTTCAAGGCAGATTTTAAAAACCCCAGTTGCAACAAACAGCCCAGCCCCCATAAGCACCTGACCCTTATCTCAACTAATATCACCCCTCTGACCAGGAGGAGCCATTGGTGGACGGAGATGGTCTGTCAGAGGGAGAGCACCAATCACCTTGAACCAAAGGGGTGGGCTGTGGGCGGACTGTGGGCGGAGCAAAAGCTATAAAAGGGAGCAAAAAAAAAGACACGTGTCTCAATCTCCCTTCCTCTCCAGCTTGCTAAGGCAGTGCTGGAGAAACCTACCCCTTTCTAGGGGCTTTTAGAAATAGATTTCTTTTTGACCAGCCTAGACTGCAAGTTTGTTTTTTTTTTTCTCTACCTGAGGTTCAGAGCTGTCTTAAGCCAAAGCTCCTGAATCCCTGCGCTCCTGGGGCATACCTCTCGAGCCATGAGGATCCCAAATTTTTATATTTTGTTAGTTTTTTGCAATTTTTCAATTTTTCTGTTTTAATAAATTGTTTTAATTTCTACAAAGAGTTGTCTCATTCCTCACAAAACACAAGTAAAATTCTGTAGTATGGTAGAGAGCTCCCTTCACCTCATTTAGTCTAATAAAGCATGTGCCTAGTTTCTCCTATGAAAACTCAGAATCTGGTATGGCAGGAGGCTAGACTTTCCTGAATTTTGTCTCCCATAGAAACACAGCAAGGTTATTTATTTTACATTATGTCCAGCTGCCATGGAAAAGCTAAAGAACTAAAAATAATAGCAGAAAGCAGGCCTCTAACTCACAACAGGAGACCATAAAAATGAAATGCCATCATGAAGCATATGCCGTGCTCTCACAGAAACTTGCTGACTTTGTTCCACAAGTTTTGCTAAAAACACATTCCCATGTTCATTTTCATCACTCTTCTTTCCCTATGTGTAAATAAAAGTAATATTTATTGCACTGTTTCCCTTTAACTATGAAGAGTGAATTTTGGATGACAGTCTAGCTACTTCCTCTTTTGCTTTTCCACTGCCTCTTAGTCCTCTGGGGGATTTCTGATGGCACAAACAGAAGTAGGACATTGTGACTTAAAATGAAAAGCAAATCTGGTTACTTGCTTGTCTAAAAACTGCAGAATAGGGATTAAGGCATTTGAAATGTAAGCAGAATTACAATGTTTTAAATGGTCCAAGAAAATTATTTTCTGTGTTCCATCAGAATGAGTAACTGAATGTTATTTGCTTTAGATGCAAAGGAAAATACAGTGAGCCATTAGATATGTTTTGATGATGCATTCAAAAGTTTGTATGTTACCTATAATTCAGATGCACCATGAAGTGCTCTTGCACTGACAAAGCTATTATTACTTTCTTGTTTTCTTACCCTGTGAAAGAAGTCCAGATACCTCCTTTTCTAAAGGTAGGTGTTACTCCTTAGAGAGTAGTACAAAACATAAGAGTAGAATACCCTTTGTTTTTCATCCATTGTGGTTTATTGATGTGTCACACTGGGGAGAAGAGTTTATTACAGAAATTCTAGATTAATAAACCCTCATGAAAATATGAAAAGGTAATCAGGCTACAAAGGAGTGTCACGATTTTTCTGTTTCTCTCCATTCTTTGAAAGATGATGACATTTAATTCCAGTTTCTATATATATACTGAGATTTGCTTTAGCAGTAGTTTAAAAATATGTTTTCAAGCATTTATGAAAATATGGGTTTGCAATTCTCCACTTCCAACATTAAGAAAGTCATTGCAACAGGGTAGTGGGATTTCTCTGACTCTTTCACAATGTTTTTTATTTAAGAAATTAAATAATTAGTAGAACAGATGTTTCTAGAGAAAAAAAATTGAAATGCAAGTCCTTACAACATTCTGTAAGTATGCAAATGATAAAGGCATTGCACAGCTGTCATCTGGACATGAATCACTTCTCAGGAAATCTCTCTAACTAGAACCTCCCTGCCCAAGAGCCCACAGTTAATGGCAAGTAGAAGGTGAGAGAACATAATGACTAGGATTCGGTCCAGTTCCATTGAAATCAATTAAGAGGTTTCCTCAAACTCCTGATGGCTAGTGACTTTCAAGCTACAGACAGAAGTTAGAAAAACCTCCCAGCTTTTCACTTACGAGAACCTAGTATTTATAACTAGACTCCTATACCAGAAAGATGGTCCCTACTTGGGGTCCGATTGCCTCTCCTTCACAAGGTACAAGAGCCAAAAAGAACTGGTTTGAGAGGCACATAACGCTACCAGTATCAGTCTGCTCCACAGCAGCTACCCTGCACATCACTTCACATCAATCTGGAAGCTCCCTCAAAGCAGATTTGTAAAGGTCACTGCACATACACTGACTTGGGCACTCAGAGCTACAATTAACAGTTCTACTAAATGGGTTTATGAAGACTAAAGCCCACAAAGAAAACATTCGTAGACGTCACTGCCATTCAGCTCAAGCCCATCTGTGCTACAGACTCATGCTGCAGCTGTTCACCTTGTTTTGATGGTGCTGGATTTAAAGCTGAGCCAGGGTCTATAACTCCTATTGACACTAGCAGCTTAAATAAGCCATCTGCCTGTTCTGCCTACCTAGGAAGACCAAAGAACAATTCACTTATTCAGACAATAAAACTGGAGACATGTTTATTGCTACAACCCCCAAGAGAAGTCAGTCTTTAAATATATGTAGCACTCATCCCCAGAAGAAAGGCAGTTTTTTCATGAGAGGCTTCTTGGATACATCGAGTTACCAGCTAGGCAAGAGGGTTTGAAGTGGCCCACCCTTACTTCACATGCATATTGACAAACATGTCTTCTTCTACGAGACCTCCAGTACTGCAGCAAGACACACTGCTTTCAGTTTATGAAGCTGATTTGCTGCCATGAGAATTTAATTAGATGGAGTAATGAAGAGATGCTGCTGGTAGTGTTCACACTGTCAAACATAAACATCCCAAGATAAGAGGCGCAGCTGCTTTCCCAGGAACACCCAGTAGTAAGTAAAATAAGAAACATACCTAGAACTAAAAAACACGTGGTGCTCTGCTGCTTTTCTGTTGCTCCTACAGCTGTATCTCTAATCATCACAGCTGTGCATGGTATTCAAACAGAATCTGAGTAAGCAGAGCAAAGACATTGTTCCCTACTGAAGGGAAGCACAGAACTGCACAAAGATGAAGAGAGTGGAGGGATAGACTGTCAGAGCAGAACAGTAGGAAGTAATATAACAAGAATAGTATAAAGAGGCAGGTGTGCAAATACAGGGTCAATATACTTGAAATTATATGACTTATAGAGTAAACAATACCATAAAGGTAAAGTCTTGCGAACATTTTCAATGGATAGAGTGGGCCTCTCCTTAATACAAAAGATACTTTAGTCCTTTAATAATCTTTGTTGTCTTGCCCTGGACTCACTCCAGTATGTCCATGTCTTTCTTGTGCTGTGGACCCAAAACTGGATTCAGCATTCCGGATGTGCTGAATGCAGAGGAAGGATCATTTTCTTTCACATACTGGCAGTGGTCTTCCTAGTGCAGCCCAGGATGCTCTTGGCCTTTTTCACTGTGAGGGCATATGCTGGTAGATACTAAGCTTCTTGCTCCTAAAGACCCCAAGGCCCTTTCTTGCCAAGGTATTCTCCAGCTGCTCAGCCCCCAGAATGTACTGATGGCTGGAATTATTCTTATCCCAGTGTAAGACTTCATGTTTCCCATTGTTGAGCTCTATGAGATTCCTCTCTGCCTGATTCTCCAGCCTATCAACGTCTCTCTGAGTAGCAGCACAACCCTCTGATGTAACAGTCACTCCTCCTGGTTTTGTATAATATGTGAACTTGCTGTACAGCTCTCTGTATAATGCTACTGAACTGGCTTCCAGCTTGATTTTGTGCCACATATCACAAGCTCTGGAGCTGATTGTTCAGATAATTTTCAATTCACTTCACTATCCATTTATTTATCCCATACTTTGTCAGCTTGTCTTATTAGAACATTGTGAAAGACAGAATTAAAACCCTATTAGAGCCAAGGCAAACAATGTCTCACTGCTCTCCATTCATTCAGCAGGCAAGGCAACTCACTGTGGAAGGTTATCAAGTTGGTTAAGCATGACTTCACCTTCATAAGTGCATGGTGGCTACTTCTGATAACTTTTTGTCCTTCCTGAGATTGGAAACAGTATCCAGGATTAGTTGCTCCAGCATCTTCTCAGGGGCTCACCTGAAGCTGGTTGGCCTGTTATTCTGTTGATGTTCTTTCTTGACTTTCTGGAAGATAGGTGTGACACTTGCTCTCTTCCAGTCTTGAGGAACATTCCCAATTGCCATGGCCTTTCAAAAATTATCAAGGCTGGACTCCCAAAGACATCGGTCATTGCAGGAACCCAGAGTGCCGAGAATATTTCTCTGCCTTGGTTTTAAGGGTTTTTACCCCCCTGGACAACACTGGTATAGCTTTAAACCTTGGAAAAAATTACCAACAGTCAGACAACAACTAGAAAATACAGTGGTGTGAATTAGGTGATAGACTACTATGTAAGATTGTCACAGGGTAAAAAATTTAGAGGTTTTAGGCTATCAAAATGGAGGATTGTTGTTGTTCTCTAGACCTTCTTCTCCTTCTTCTACCACTCCATATTATGCAGTAAAAGTAGTTTGGATTGATTGGATAGAAAATTCTGCAGTTCCTAGTCATGTTACTGAATAATTGGTAAGAAAGTAAAAATAATGTACGTTTTTAGTAACTATTGGTTAAAATATCTTTAAAAGGCTGTGTACATCTTGATAATGGGTCTCTCTGGCTCTCTCTTGCTCTCACTCCTGCTTTTCCTCCTTCTATGCTGTACCTGGGTCACGCTAGTGGCTCAGTTCCTCTGATAAGACTTAATAAACAACTATCTAGAAGCATTGAAACTACAGAAGACGTCTCGCTTTATCTTTTAAACTCCTTGCAAGGACCTTCAGCAAATTCCCTCCCATCAGGAGAGACTCAATTTAGGGCACGATAAAGTGTCAGGTCATCTTTCTCTTTGGTGGAGTATGTAAGGTCTATTTGTTTATGTGCACCTTAAACTGGTCCTTCTCCACCCAGGGTAAGTTTCTTTGCTCCAGACAATTTCTCTGGTCCAGCCTATTCCTCTGTTGCAGAGCCTTGAGATTCTTGAAGGTTAGGATTATTTTATTGCTACAGACCTAATATGGTGCTCCAAATTTACTCATAATCCAAGCTGGAGAGTTTGATTTAGGTACATACAAATCCAGTGTAGAGATAGGTGTCTCTCTGATAGTTGAGTCAGTAGTATGTGGCTCTCCAAGGATCATTACTTCCTCAGGAACACCAGAAAACTAGAACTAGATTTTTGATGCCTTACAATTTGTTTTCTTAAGAGCATCTGGTGTGCTAAAAGGAATCAGAGGAAATGCACAGGGAAAAACTCATATAGCACATTGCTTTTCCATAAAGGTGGTGACATCAACATTTTTATGGTGTTATGAGAGGTGTATGAAATAACAAGGGAGAATGTGCTGGAAGGGTCCCTTTTAGTTCTTGGTACAAAATTCATTCTTTATCAGGAATAAAAAGCACTACATAGGGACAGAAGAAAAAATTACCTATTTGCAGGTATGTCTGGAACGCATTTGCAAGCCAGGTCATTGATTCCCCTTTTCAGGTGAAAGTCTTATTACCAAGAAGAAAAAAAATGTTACCATGCAGAACTGAGGAAGCCTGCAAGACGCCTCAAATTCCTGCCTTATTAAATTTGCTTAATCTACTTTTGTCTGGCATGAATGCCAACAAGGAATATGACTGGTGTCATTGTGAGGCTACTCAATCATCTTTGAAATGTCAGTTGGGAGAGTTCCTTAAGCCTGAATACGGGCAATTGCTATTCATATCTTCAAGAACAAGTTCACAGGAAAACATTTTGAATTCCTCACTAGTGAAAGATTGAACAGAATCTCTGATTCCACAAAGCAGTGACATGTATGTTTGACTTCAGTTTCTTATTGTTATAGAATGTTCTGCATGTCAAGTTCTTACATCCAAAGGAGGACTTGTCAGCCTGCCTGAACTGACATGAGAGAAAAATTAATTTTCCACAGATTATAACTTCCTAGCATGTCTGATCAAACTGATTGCAACTGTGTAGGCAGTAAGCATTTTTCTGTTCTATAACATCAACCCTTGACTTCTCTGACATAACTGAAGGGACCTATTTAATTTACAGCAGAAATGGTAAATTCCCTCAACACCATCAGAAGTATTCCGTGTAAAGTTTTTCTTCAGTAATATATTTGAAAATGTATTGAGTAAATTAGTTTACATCAAGTTGTCTTGGACAATCTCTATTACATCTTTGTTCCACAGTTTGGATTCCTGAGGGTACTTCACAATACATGATCTTAGTCCTTCAGTATCACTTCTGAATGTGGAACTTTTGCAACTCCTAAGGTAGAAAAATGAATTGAAACATTAGCAAATAATCCACCACTTCTTTCATGCAGAAAAGTCCTGTTGGCTTCCTTAGAAACAATAAAGCAGTGTCCTTTTCTGGATTTGATTTACAGACACAGAAGCATTTCTTGAGGTGCAGAATGAGCATTTCACCTTGCCCAAACCCAACACAGGTCACAAAAAGTTGAGAAGAATCTGACTGCATAGAA
Source organism: Aphelocoma coerulescens (assembly GCF_041296385.1). Taxonomy (NCBI): domain Eukaryota; kingdom Metazoa; phylum Chordata; class Aves; order Passeriformes; family Corvidae; genus Aphelocoma; species Aphelocoma coerulescens. The sequence goes on from NW_027184085.1 coordinate 46,755,278, forward strand.
GCAACTAATGCAAGGATGCACAAATGAAAGTAACTCTTTATTTCTACTGTAAACTGCTTTTCAAAGTGTGATTTTTTTTTTTTAATGGTTAAATTGAATCTGAAATAAATTACAGCCACTTGAAATACAGGGATCGTTGAAGTACATACTGAGTAAAAATCATAACTTACTGCAGACTGTTGCAAGGTAAGGAAGTCAAGTTAAGAAGGCTCTGGTAGAAGGGAAAAGCCATTCTAAATCGACAGGGATTTTTCTTTTTATCTTTTTAATTAATTGCTATTTTTAGAAGAACTTTGAAAGGTAGTTTGACTATATGGAAAACTGTGTAGTCAAGAGCTTGAAGGATCTGCCAAGATTTTCTCATTTCTCTGCTAAAACAGCAACAGGTTTATGATTGAATTCTATACAGAAGGTGAGGTATTTCACCACTTTCCCCTGTCTAAGTGTCAAAGTAATCTACATTCTGAACACATAGAAAGCACCCATTCAGCTGACTTGTCACAATAGAAATTAACTATTTTTCCTGGGTAATCAAGGTAGCAGCATCTATGGGAATGCTTATTTTTCCAGCCAGAGTTCAGTTTTCATCCTAATACTTGCGAGTGTTAGAGATCTATTTCCTTGCAACAGCACACCTAGACTGATCTGTTGTAGGAAAGCAACTGGGTCCAGATGCAAAATGTGCCTCTTACAATGGGAACTTGTGACTAACACATATATGGGTTTGCCTGTGATGTGACCTCAGCCCACAGATTGTAGTGATGAGCAGGTCAATGATGAACAATGTCAGCCAGGCAGGACTGGCACTCCTACAGAACCACTGAGGCAGGACTGACAGCCCCGAGCTAAGCTGACAAACAAGCATTCTGTTTATTCTCACTGTTGTGTGTGTCACGGGTTTCTGCATCACACACTTTTCAACTGTTCCTCTGACAACAGATGTATTATTTCTGTCCTATGGCTCTCCCTTGTGCCTTTTACAATGGTGTGGAGGCTTCTTAAAGTAATAATTTACATTTGCACACCTCTCAGAAAACTGAGAGAGTATTATTCGTCTCCCTCACTGCCCTCAATTTACAGAGTATACTCTCCTCCCTCCTCTGCTCCTACAGAGTAGAACTGAAGTACAACCAGATTAGAGTGGCATTTATTCCAAATGCCAATTCAGAGATGCCAAAGACCTGGTATTTTATATAAATATTGTGTTAGTTCAGTGCATTTCTCATACTGATTTGTAGCTGCAAAAATTTGACATATCTGTCAACTAAACAATAATGCCTTGAATAAACCAGCTGTAAGAATTCAGTTCAGCAATGAGATGTGAAAAGCTTATTTTTGTGATTAGCCCAGTACCATCCAGCAACTTGGTGGCAAAAACAGTGAATCAGAGCTGGTCGATTTATTTTTCTTCCTAAAGCTTTGGTCACTGCCTCCCTGCTGTCTTCCAAAACACAGGATATACAGACTAGGATTTGTCCACTGTATTTGGTACAGTCTGGGGCAAGATTGCTCTCGAGGGGTATATTTTACTGGCTGTTCATTAAGTATGGAAACGAGGCAAAAATGACAACTGAAAAACCTTTAAACTAGTATGCCCTCTCCTTTGAGGGTTGTATAGCCCTAAACCTGTGCTTTGTGTCATAGCACTAATCATGTGTATTGTCAAGTCAAAAATTGCAAGTCAGTGCATCCCAGTGATACACACAGGGCTGGAACATAGAGATCTCTGTTCCTTCAGCTCAGGAAATAACTGAAGGAGAGAAGACAGCTGTACAGAAGGAGGGAGAAAATATACTGATGGTAGGCCTCTAGCTAAATTGTAAATCCTTTTTTGAATTTTGAATATGTTCTAATGGATCATAGTTCTTCACTCGTGATTTTTTTAGAAAAAAAAAGATGGTGTTTAACATCATCTGCCTTTTTCTCATGCAGACCCCTTATTTCTAGCTCCATTTGTCTCATATTCCTCATAGCACTAGGGAAAGGCTCTTTTGAGTTTCATGACTCAGTCCCCTCAGCTGCTGTTTCCAGCAGTATTTCTCACGAAACCAGTATCCTTCAAGTTCCTCTATCCCCCAACTTTCAGTCCAGCTTCTTTTGCTCCTCAGCTTTTGGGCTTCACAGCATTCTCAGCAATCCACTGGCCCAGTATCAGCCAGTACCACTTTATTCTGTCACTATTCCCTAATTTCTCCTTATATCTTTCCCCTTCTGAATCCCTTCCTGCCTCTGTAACTCTTAATCACTGTTTGTCAGTAACACTTGTCTCATTCACATCATCCCAGCCACCCCTCCCAAATATTGTGTGCAATCTTGGCCTCTCACTTCTTCCTGTGGAAGCCATTTAAACAGTTACTTAAACTCCACAAGATCTGGTGAAAGTCAATCCATTACTGTAATTTACCGAACAGTTAGCACATCTGGACTCTTTCACAATACACAGGCTTGCTCTCAAAGCTGCATGAGAAAGTTGGTCAGAGCAAAAGCTGGTCTTCTTAGCTTGTCAGAATCTGTGTGGAAACTAAAATTCATATGCTGGGCTGAAACAAAGAAGATCTGCAGAAATCAAATTCTTGCTGTCACCACCAGGAGATGTACTGCCTGTCACTATTGTCTGGATGGCCCAATAAAAATTATACTGTCACTGCTAGTAAGAAACCTAATGCTAGCATTGCAAGGCCATAAGAACTGGTGGGGTGTTAGGTTTGTTATCAGCTTGAGTGAATTTACTCAGTGCAAACTGAAGTTGGCTTCCAGGTGTCTTTTGTTATGATGTGGAGTTTAAGCGTGGGGTAATATTTGAGACCTTGAAAATAAGTGCACAGGCTGCAAACAAAGGCCACAAGAGTATAAACATCTCACCGGTGGTCAGCTTCTGGTTCTTGAGGAGTTATAATCTTAAGCGCTGAGAACACTGCTTTAGACATAAAAAGGAGGACAAGGAAGCAATCAAACAACAGAGTAAGAAAAATAAATTAGGTGGCCATGGGAAGTTAATACCCCCAGAATTGCAGAGTATATAGTCCCAGGAAAGGAGACCAAAGAATTAAAATTCACTGATAAACTCAAGCATTTTTGAAATGTGCTAGATCTTGATATTTGAAAGGAATTGCTGCTGGCAAATGTCATTACTGGATCATCATGGAATTTTCTTCCTACAAACTATGTCAAAGCTGCAAGCACATTACCTGTTTCAAGGACCAAGAATCTTAAAACATCTTTTATCATGCCAGTCAAGTTTTAGGGCTGTATACAAGTCTATGTCTGAGTGCATAAACTACATGTACTTGTTGTCTCATGCTCTGTAATTCCTGAATAAAGCATTATTGCACATAAATTCAGTTTGCCTAGTGTGAAAACTATCAGTGTGACAATCACACAACCATCAACCCTGAAATGGTCAAGCAATTGCACTAAACAATCATTGTAGGTCCCTTCCAGCTGGAAGTATTCTGTTGTATTCTATGTATACTTCTCATTATTGCCTGTACATACAGCCATTAAATCCTCAGGCTGAGTTGGCTCTCCCGCTGAAATATAAGACAAACCTGCAACAGAACCAGGTTTTTAGGCATCACACAGGAGCACAGAGTTTCACAGAATACAATGTTGGAATTGGTGTGGCCAGACCTTCATTAGGAAGTGTTAGGGAGTATAAAACTGCCTGGGTTGGAATAGTTCACAGTTTCTGTACTATTACTATTTGTTTCTTACTTTTGTGCTTTACATTAGAAATATATATATGTGTGTATATAAAACTGCATATTGTCTTATCTTCGGTTCTACTGCTTTAATACCTGATAATTAAAAGCACTGGATAATTAAAAGCACAGGGGCTTGATCTTCTATCATTTTTGGGCTATAACGTGCAAAGTGTTATTCCGTCATTGCAAAATTATTCCAGAAGATAATTACCTGTGTTCTGGAGGCAATTTTTTCCTGCTTCTTTACCTGATGATTGAACAAGGAACTTGCTCCAGGAAAAAGGGTGTCTGTTCTGTGGAGCTGGTGGTAAACAGTTTGTGCAGGAAGAACCTAGAGCACCTAAGGAACTACAAGGAACAAGCTGGGCATTTGGCTTCAAGCCATGTAGTTTAGTTGAAGAAATGTCTCATAGGGTGGTATACGAAAGTGTAAACTAAAATCCAGTGAGACATAGCTTATTAGAGGCTTGCTTCAAACATTACAGTTAAGAAACCCTTAATGAGCTGCTTTTTCAATCAGCGAATTTTTGGGGTAAACTTTGTTATAATTACTCTCAGTGTTTGTATGCATGCAGTATTAAGGTTACATTCACAAATTGTTTGGATAGCCAATATTGAATGTCAGGTGTTTAATAAATTGTTAGTTAATTTTTAGTATCCTAAAGTTCAACAGATTACAGTATGGCTTTCAACTCTATGCAATTCCTGAAATTATGCTGTTATAGCCCATATTGGGTATATCAGTAATACCTGCAGTATAGTTTTAACCTTCTATTTTTTCTCTGGAAAATTTTCATAAAAACATGAAGTATGTATTACCCATTGCATAAATGCAACCATTTTTATAGGGACTTCATTTTACTCAGATCTGTTTCTGTAACAGTCATTCAGCACCCCTAAAAAAGCTATGCCTGCATTTGTATCCACCTGTGACTGTAGTCAATGTATTGACCAGTAGAAATTATTAGCATGAATTCTGTTGTCAGGAAAGTTTCTGTTCTGAGACAGTCTCAGACAACTGACCTATTTCTAGAGAATTGGCTGGGTTTATGCAGATACAAACATTTTATGTGGTCTGCAATTCTTAGTCACACATGCACAAAAAAATATTTATATTTATACGGTGTCCTTAGCCTAATTTACAAAATTCAATCCTTTGTAAAAGACAGCATCCTTTTGAGAGCCACTGGCATATTGCAGTATGTCGCTCATCAAGGCCATTTCTGATTTGAAATTGAGGCAATTTCTTAGCTATTTCTCATGTAGTGCTACACAGCTTAGCGTCTGCTGGTTGTGTTCAACCAGTCACTGCAATCTCTCAGAAGGATGCAATTTTCCTTACGGAGAACAGCCAACACCAGCAAAAAGAATTGCTGTACTGTAACTGCAGTATGTGGTGCTAACATCGTGTGTTGATGAGATGCAAGTCAGTTTCATATCCCTCACCAAAACAAAACTAAACAATCAGATGAAACAAACAAACAAACACCAGACATGTACCACAAAACCCTAACAATTGAAATTACTGATTTTCAGTTCCATTAAAAACCTAACAGATAGGCCCAGAATGTCACAAGTGTATCTTCATGTCTGTCACAGGAGGATTTTGGAGTAAGATAGTCTCAGAAGCGGCCTTAGCCATTGCTTTACATTTTACCATTTTTTCCATGTATCATTGAAAGTTTTGTCTGAACCAAGTCTCTACAGCTCCTGAAAGGAGGGTGTAGTGTGGCGGGGGTCGGTATCTCCTGCTGTGTCTGCAGTGAGAGGACAAGAGGAAATGGCCTTAAGATGAGACAGGGGAGATCCAGATTGGATACTAGAAAAAAAGTTATCACTGTCAGGATGGTCAGGCATTGTAATAGGTTGCCCAGGAAGGTGGTGGAGTCACCACCCCTGGAAGTTTTTAAGAACTGGATCTGGTGCATATGACATATCCGTATCAACGCACAGTAAGGGTCTCTCAGGTGGAGCTCCCGGCTGGTGTGTGTTTCCCGGGAAGCCGCTCCCGTGCGGCGGTGGCGATGTCTCCGCGGGGACCCGCGGCAGGCGCTGAGAGCGGGAAGCGCTGAGGGCGCAGTGCCACGGCGCCCCCTGCCGGCCGGGAGGTGGCCCACGGGGCGGGCCAATGCGGGAGGCGCCGATTGGCTGCGGCTGGGAGGGGGCGCGGCGGGGCCGGGAGCGGCGGCGCAGTCGCGGGCGGGCGGTGCTGCTGTCGCCATCTCGCCATGGCTCGCGAGTTCGAGCTGTGCCCCGGGCGGCGCGTCGGCGGCGACCATCCCTGCTTCATCATCGCCGAGATCGGGCAGAACCACCAGGGTGACCTGGACATCGCCAAGCGCATGATCCGCATGGCGAAGGTGCGCGCGGGGGGAGGCGGCTGAGCGAGAGCGCCGGGGCGCGGCCGGGGGACGCGCGGGAGGTTTATTCCGAACACAGAGTGTCTGCAGGAAGACCCTTGCATTTCAGTCTGGTGGAGGGTCTGGAGCGCTTGTCCTGTGAGGGATAGGCTGAGGGAGCTGGGGTTGTTTAGCCTGGAGAGAAGGAGGCTCACGGCGGAACCTTATCACTCTCTACAACTCCCTGAGAGGAAGCTGTAGCCAGGTGGGATTCGGCCTCTTCTACCAGGCAACCAAACAGGTGAGAGGACATGGCCTCAAGCTGTGCCAGGAGAGGTTCAGGCTGAACAGCAAGAAGAATTTCTTCACAGAAGGGGTGAACAGACATCGGAATGGGCTGCCCATGGAGGTGGTGGAGTCGCTGTCCCTAGAGGTGCTTAAGGAAAGACTGGACGTGGCACTTGGTGCCATGGTCTGTGTGACAAAGTGGTGTTCGGTCACCTCAAGGACCCGATAATCTCAGAGGTCTTTTCCAACCTAGTTGATTTTGTGATCTTGTGTCATGGCTGCAGCCCCGCAGGTGGGGCCGGAGCTCACGGGGAATTTGGGAAGTATCAGGCAGCTGCTGAACCATCTCTAATTAACCTCTAGTTTGACTTAGTTATCATTAGGCAGTAACACTTGTGTCATTCAGTAAGACAGCCAAGCTCCTTTGAAATTCGATGTTATATCCATTAGAAAACTGCACATCATCACAGCTCAGGGCATGGTGTATTTAGTTCTGTGACGGGTATAAGTGCAGACTGCTCTAATGAGTATACATCTTCACTGTTCGTGTGACTTCAAATGAATTCACAAATGAATTCCTGGAGGTGTTCAAGAGGTGTCTGGTGCTGGTGATGTGGTTTAGGGGTTACAGTGGTGGTGCTGGGTGGATAGTTGAACTGGATGATCTTAAAACCAACCTTGATGATTCTGTGAATCAGATTCATACTCCTTGTTCCACAGAATCCTGTGTCCTTTTTTAATGTAAAATTATCAGTGACAGCTAATCTCGGAAAAACACCACAGAAGTCAACTCTTGAATAAGCGCCATGCATGGCAAGAGACTAAGTAGTTTTGTAGGTTTACTGATTTCTCTCCAGACTACTGCTCTATGAAATGTATAGGCATTTGAAATAAAAGGGTTTGTGTGTGTGTAGGTCCACAGTCACTCTGTGTTCATTACCATTTCTATGACTGCTGTGATGATAATGTGAAAACTCCACAACAGATGGGCACATCAGTTACTCACTCCTTGCATTCAGACTTAGGATGAGTGCAGTTTCATTTGCACTTCCACTCAGTGTGCACCAGCTTGTCTTGCAGGACTGTGGAGCAGACTGTGCTAAGTTCCAGAAGAGTGAACTGGAGTACAAATTCAACAAGAAAGCCTTAGAAAGGCCCTACACCTCTAAACACTCCTGGGGAAAGACCTATGGGGAGCATAAGCGCCACTTGGAGTTCAGTCATGACCAATATAGAGAGCTAAAGAAGTATGCAGAGGAGATTGGCATTTTCTTCACAGCTTCTGGCATGGATGAGGTATGTAAACCATACTGGAATGACAAGGGGAGTCTGGCTGTTGTGTCTGTGGGGCATTACTTAGGTGTGATAGTTCTTACATGAAGAGAATATATGGACAACGAATTTCTAAGAGACCTAGAGTAATTTGCTAGTTCTCCTGTGTCTCTGTAATGGTTGAGTAGATGGCTGAATATTTTGGAAGACTTGCCATGTGTGCTGAGATACTTATACACAGTAAGTAATATTAGGGACAAGGCTTCATTTTGATATTCATAAACAATTGAGGCTTTGAGAGTGTAGATCAAGATGGCAATCAGACTGCTCTCCACTGTTGGTTTCAAGCATACCAAACTTCCTTCTGTATTTAAACCAGATTCCTTTCTTCTAATCCCTGATATTTCCCTCTTTTTTTCCCTCCTTCCTTGTTGTTTACTAGACCCCTGTGGTGTTTCTAAGCAGCAGAAATGTTTATGCCCCTATTTCTTTTACTAATCTCATGGAAAGGCTCAGCACCTTGCTCTGTTACTCCTGAATCATTTACTGATTTTTGCCAGTGGGCTCTTGAACAGTCAGTCACCAGCTTCACAGCTCCATGAAACTCCTGCTGCTGTTTCCCCTTAAGACACGTGTATTTGTAACTGTTGCATGTTGCCTACCTCAGAATGATGGTAGTGACAGTATTAACAAATGCAACATAAAATTGCAATGTGTAAGCTGGAAAGGTCAGGTAAGACTTAAACGTCAGTATAAATGAGAGATTATAGATTGTTTTACTTTTCTTTGAGGCCTAGAAAATACAAAGAGCCAAACTGAAAGAGATCCTACAAGAAGTAAGCTAGCCACTCTTGCATATGGCCAGCACAGCAGTGTCCCTGACTTTCTGCAAGTAGACATATCCAGGATGAAACTAGGATGTGATTTACTTAATCCTTAAGATGATCTGTTCATTGTCTCACTCTTGCTATCAGAGGAATTACTGATATATCAGTGTTGTTCTTCTTTTCTTATAATTTATTCTCCCACTTAGTCTGATGATAGACAAATATGTTTTGTGTATATAGCAATAGCTCAGTGCCATGGATTCTGAAACAGATCTGTGAAAAGAGAGTGTGGTGATGTTTCTTTTAGTGCTGTCTTCAAGTCTAGAAGACCTGCTGAACAGCGTGCACTCCTTTAAGAAAGGAGTATATGAACCCAGGAGTCTTGGACTTCTTTATCTGGGATCTTAAAGACCCATGTGCCTTTGGGGAGAAAAAAAACCCCACATTCCTTCTTTGATGTTAAAACCTCTTGTTTCTAAAGGCTGTAGTGCAACACAGATCACCTTTCACAGGCAGCAGCTAAGATCACTCTCTGCTGCCGGGATCCCTCTTTTTCTCTGCTGTGCTCCTTTTTACAGCTAATTAACAGAACTGATACATGTTTGTGCCTTCTTTTTTGAGCACTAATTACATTACACAGCCCCTAAGATTTCTGGTGGCATTTTTGCAAGACAGGGGTTTGGAACTCAAGGAAAATATTGCATAAATTAACATAATAAATCTTTGAGAATATATTAACTTCAGTAAATTTAACATAATCTTTGGAAGTCCAGCTATGTCAAAGAGGTTAAATTGTGTGTTTAACTATATGAGGAAACTAATGAAGTGATGTGTGAAATAAACACAAAGGCTATTAATAACTTCTTTATGTATTCTGTTCCAGTGTGTACTGGAGACAAAGCAGGATCTCACTGAACCACTCCCTTTAATGTCATTCCTGTTACTTGAAATTGCTTCCTGGTTGTTGAATCTCTTAAAGAAAAGCTGCTAGTTTTCAAGAGATATTTACCTAATGAAGAGTGGTGTTAGATACAAGGTCTACCTGTCATATTTAATTTTTTGCCATCTCCTGGGATATCTGTGCCTTTTTAATAGAGAGTACTCACTGTCCTTATGCACAATGCATCTGAATAAACTATGTTAAATAGTGAATAAACTATATTAAAGAGATGTTATACGTCTTAGGTACAAGAAATGGAATCTCCATCATACTGATGATGGAAAAATTAGACTGAATAAGATGTGATTCTCTTCTGGACGTTAGCATCCTTGCTCTGGCACTAAGTAAATTTAACTGTAACAAGGAAAGAGCTGAAGAAATTAAAAGTGTTTGTGGGTGGTTGACAGGGGACAAAGGTAACTATTCCGTTATTTTCCCCAGAGGTGAATGGAGGATTTAAATAGCCTCTTGCCTGTGATAGGTTTGGAATTTAAGTTTTCTTCCAGTAAAGTACTAATTTTTAAAAGGCCACTTACTGGTGTAATACCCATTTTCAGAGAGCCTCTAATAATTCTTGACTTGTCTTCAATATAGCACACATATTTTTAGACAAAGGCAGAGTTTAACTGGCATTTGAATAAACAGTTTTATAGTCTTTGCTTTGGCATATTTTGTTGTCTAGTATCTCTCCTAAAACCAAACTCATTTTGGACTTCCCTTTTTGGGCACTTTTGGGTTTTTTCCTAGTGCTTATTTAATACACTCATAGAAGTTTTCAGTGTGGCAAATCTATTCTACTGCCTGTAGTTTTAAACACTGTGTGGTTTAATAGTTCTGACCTGCAGGATGTGTGTGGCAGGAAGACGGTGTGCATGCTTGTAGCACATGTCTTTTTCAACAGGTAAACTCCCATCTGCAGGTAGTTGCTCTCTCTGATAGTGTTTAAAAAAAGGAAAAAAGCAAGAATGCTGTGGTATGCAAGTTCGTCTTTAAGCTGAGGTGGAGCTCACTTGAACTAAGCAGCAGAATGTACAGCTGGTGTGACCAGCTGTGGTGGGAGGCCAGAGACTGCCTTGAGACAGTGATCCTAGTCAAAAACCTGCACAAAAATAGTAGAAGTATGAAAGAAGACACCATAATGATACTTCACCTGGAGGGAAATCAGAAACTATTACTGTCAGGATAGCAAATGTTACTTCAGGAGCAGTGGTTTTGGGGGAGATGTCCATAATATCTACCTGTTTAATCAAGTTTTGGGTTTGCTGTTTTGAAAGGTTGTTTATTTCCAAGCACAGTAGTTCTTTATCGCTTGATCCACCTGAAGTGTAGTGTTAAAACACAGTGATTTTTTTTCCTTGTAGATGGCTGTGGAATTTCTACATGAACTGGATGTTCCATTTTTCAAAGTAGGATCAGGAGATACAAATAATTTTCCATATTTGGAAAAGACTGCAAAGAAAGGTAAGCATTTTATTTTGAGTCATCTTGGTGAACATCACCATTTCTCTGTAGCTCAGTTATTAGATTTTTCCTCCAATTGATTTTTGGGAAAAAATCTGAAGTTTCTTTAAAAGAAACTCACCCTCAGACTTTGAAAAAAAAGTGTTTACCCAGCATTCTTTTCTAGTTTTACTAGTTTTACTGAATAATTTAATTTAATATTGGGTAGCTTTCTTGTAGACATAGCACAAAACTTGTGCATGTTTTCTAATGGCTAGGTCGCCCAATGGTGATTTCCAGCGGGATGCAGTCGATGAACACAATGCATCAAGTTTATCAGATTGTGAAGCCCATCAATCCAAACTTCTGCTTCCTGCAGTGCACCAGCGCATACCCGCTTCAGCCAGAGGATGTCAATCTCCGTGTTATATCGGTCAGTGAGTAACCCAGAGCATGCCATGGGTAGGGTAGCAGAGAAGGGCTGTGCCCTTCTACAGAGAAACACTTCCAGATCTTAGGCATGCTGGAATTCATTTCTGAGAGTGATGTCTCATGTTCCTCTAAATTACAATGCAAGCATTGAAGTAAAAATATCCACCTTTTTTCAGTAGAACTCATCTTTGAGGAATAGTTTAAAGGATATTGCTGGAGTATTCACAGTTCAACAGAGGAAAACATGACATGTGGTTAACAGGTTAACCCTGTGCTCTGTTGTGCAAAGAAAAATCATGTAGACTGTTACCATTAAGAAGGTGCCTGAAGTGAGAACAGTTCTAAATAGGGAGCTAGACTGGAAACTTCATGTGACTATCAGAGCAGTGAAGAAAATTGGTTATACCCTAGTATAGTTTCCTTCATTGGAAATATTATTTGAATATGCCAAATACTGATGTAAGAAAGTTTTCCCAAACTGACCAGTGTTCAGGCACTATCTTAGATTTATGCACACACAGTATATTATTTTTAATAGAATGCCACATAGCTGCCTTTAATTGCCTTTAGAATTTGGTGACTGTCCTTGATGTATGGATTAAAAGATTGCTTCAGATTTTAAGTACAATGTTGAAGAAAACTCTTTTGGATTAAGTTTAACCAATCCACTGGATTGTTGGATGAAAATAGGATACTATTACTTACACTGATACAGGCTTCAAAGACCTTGAGTAGCAGAACGGAATTAAAAGGAGAAACATAAGTTGTAGAGGAGGACATGTTTCTTTTTCTTGTCAGTATTGATAATATTAGTAAAATTTGGAATGTAGTGATTGGTAATGCAGTGTGACTTCTTGAATTTACGAAGTTGCATGCTCTGCATAACCAAGTGCTTGTTCTATGGCACAGTATTTGTCCATTGCGGCTATCACTATAAAATTTGCTTTGTCTTTGAAACTGCTATCTTGGTAATTCAGACTCACTCTGTCATGATTTAAGGCATATCAGTCAGCTTTTCCTGATATCCCCATTGGCTATTCGGGGCATGAAACTGGCATAGCCATTTCAGTGGCAGCTGTTGCTATGGGTGCTAAAGTACTGGAACGCCACGTGACTCTCGACAAAACATGGAAAGGAAGCGACCACCAAGCATCTCTGGAGCCAAATGAACTGGCAGAGCTAGTGAAAGCCATCCGTACTGTGGAAAAAGCAATGGGTTCTCCAATCAAACAACTCTTGCCCTGTGAAATGGCTTGCAATGAAAAGGTAACTTCTGATTTTGCTTTGTGTAAACCTGCAGCTAATTTAGATGTCTCGCTAATAACTCCATATTCAGAAAAACAGCTTGCAAATTGTTTATTGCAGTAGTGTTTCTGCCTCTGCACTTAGAAAATTTCTCACTGCATAATGTTGGCCATTTTGATTATAATAGAGTTTTATATTTATCATCCAGTGGTTACCTAAGTTGAGAAGAAACATGGAATCATTTAGGTTGGAAAAGACCCATAAGGTCATTCAGTCCAACCACGAACCTAACACTGCCAATTCCAACCACCAGTGTATGTTCCTAAGTGCCATGTCTACACATGTTTTAAATAACTCCAGGGATCATAACCACTTCCATGTTCTAGAGTGTTTGAGTGCTTGATAACTCTTTTTGACAATAAATTTTTCCTAATATCCGATCTAACCCTCCCCCGGCACAGCTTGAGGCCATTTCCTCTTGTTCTGTCACTTGCTGCATGGGAGAAGAAACCAACTCCCACCTGGCTACAGCCTCCTTTCAGGGAGCTGTAGAGAGTGATAAGGTCCCCTCAGAGCCTCCTTTTCTCCAGGCTAAACACCCCCAGCTCCCTCAGCCCCTCCTCATAGGACTTGTGCTCCACACCCTTCACCAGCTTTGTGGCCCTTCTCTGGATTTGCTCCAGCACCTCAATGCCCTTTGTGTAGTGAGAGATCCAGAAATGAGCACAGGACTCGAGCTGTGACCTCACCAGTGCCAGGTATTTGGTAATAGCAGTAAGAATAATATGTCTCCATGATTGTGTATGAGCTTCTTTTACACTAAGCTGAAATACCAGTCATCCTAATCAGATCCTCTCTGCTGTGATTTTGAAAAATTTCGGTGAGCCACTGTCCAGTTTTAGAAAACATCTGCATTTTCCCGGCAGCCTGGTTACAGTGAAAGCTTCCATGCTAACTTAATCTTCATTTGAAATAAGTAGTGGAGAGGGCAGTTCTACACATCCTGTTCTCAAATAACTGCAAAATACTTTTTACCGTCTTTTGTTAGACTAAGCCTAGCAATGTGTTTAACTTAAACGTTTTTTTTCTCCTCCCCTGTAGCTGGGAAAGTCAGTAGTGGCGAAAGTGGCAATTCCTGAAGGTGCAATATTGACACTTGACATGCTGACGGTGAAGGTGGGAGAGCCTAAGGGATTTCCCCCAGAATCCATCTTTGATCTGGTGGGCCAGAAGATTAAAAGGAATATTGAAGAAGATGAAACCATCACTGAGCAAGTAGTGGATAATCATGTAAAAAAAGTGAAGTGCTAAACCAAAGCACTCCATTCCGTATTTCTCAGTGTACTACTGCACAACGTATCTTAAGTATAGCAGCATGGTAGATTAGAAGAAAGGGGTGTAATTATGAGGATGCAAACAGAATTTTCAGGTTCTTATTAGCAGGACATTTCAGAAACAAGGGGATATAAATTATACAGATTTTATTAGAAACTGTATAGTATTGTGCCTAGAAAATACCATGATCCTCTCTTCTCCATTTCACTTAACCTGGATCAGTTTGGAGTTTTGCCAAATGTAATACCACACTGCTGTTTTCCAGTTTCCCTTTTCTGTTAAGAATACAGTAAATCATGAGAATTTTGTCTATGCTTTGAATTGTTCTAGCTCTGTATCTTTTGATATTCCTCTCTTTTCTGCCACTTGCCTCACCCCTGTGGTAGCAGGACTTTGGTTGGAGTTGAATACAGATAAGTGAAAGTTTACATACACTGAACAGAAAATTACAAATGCAACCTGGATGGATTTTTTTTTTTAAGATGAAAGCCTTAAAAGTGTCATGATGGAGCAGTGGTTGCAGGAATCTGCACTCTGTGGGAAAATGGCTTCTTGAGAAAGCTAGGTTCTGAAGAGACAGTACCAGGAAAGGAAGCATACTGGATATTTAGAAAGGTCCCATTTAACGGACAAGAGAGCCTTTTGTGAACTGAAATGCAAAAGGGCAGGCCAGAGAGATTGAGCAGGGAAGAAAAGTAGATCTGAGATGGATCAGAGGAAATAAGCTTAACCTATGCTTCAGAAATTGTGAAAAGTATCTATTGCGAGTTGAGTAAAGCCTGGAATATGAAGTCAATTCTGCATTTGGATGCCTGTGTTTGGACCTGGGGGGCAGCTTCTCAGGTAGGAAGCCAAATGCTGGTGAAATTCGAACAGCTATTTTTTTTTTTTTCCTAACCAGCAAATCCTCTGCATTGGGGTTTTTCTCTCAACACTGGTGTATGAGATGGCTGAGGCTGATTGCCTGACTACATCACACCACTGTGCTTCAGCATGATGGTCAGTGCACCTTTTGTGTGCTCTACTCTTGCATCCCAGCTTCTCACTTTTCAAAAAAGAAATGCAATCCCACTCCTATCGCCTGCTGCTTTTCCTTTGGACCAGTAGGGAACCGTATAGCAGCAGCAGCTGCTGCAGACCAGTCATTCTTCAACTACCTTGCTTAGCACAGAACTGCTTTGGTATAATTCATCTGCTTTTTTTCTGGGGTGGAATCATTTGCTAGTGATGGTTACTTGGAACTTGCTACCTTTGGTCATGAGTTGGTGAAGTATCTTAAATTTGGTGGTGAGTGCTTATGTACCTATGAGCTCTTTACTTTAAAAATGTTTACCCTTGTGCAATTCTGAGAAAACTGTATTCATATCTTTAAATGGGGAAGCAGAGGTTGAATCAAATACTTGACCATATGTGAGCTGTGACTGATGCAGTATGCTTGCCTTACATTAAAAATCTACTCAATTGTTGAAAGATTTTTTTTTAAACTTCAAATTTGAAAAATAAATCTCGCTTATAAAACAAGCTCTTGTTTCTGCATTTCAGGCTATGCTCAGACTTTGTCAGCACTGGTGATGATTCCAGGGCCTTTAGTATTTGAACACTGTAAGATTACCTGGCCAGTTTCAAGTAGCAGTGGTTTTTCACTCTAACAGGGCTGGTCCTGGAGACTGCTGTAAGCAAAGGTTCCAGAAATTTCTGGGACTTTAACTAATGTATTGGTGGGGGGAGAAATATCCATATACAGAAACTTGCAAGCTGTGTCTCCTAGTTTTATGTGAATACTGCAGATTGGACACAAAGATAAATGGGGCACAAAAGCACCACTGGCCTAGTGTTTTTATTGCACCTGTGAACCCTGCATACATTTCATCGTCTGTTAGGGGTTGTACACAGCTATTTCTCATGCTTCCATTCAGTGGGAAGAATAGGGCCACCCAGAAGTCCAATTCAGAATTTCTGTAACATGTAAGACCAGCTAATGGCTATTAAATGTGACCACAGAAGCTCCCACTTCAGAAGGGACCTTTCCAACAGTCAGTGCCAGTCAGTGATTTTTCCAAAATTACACTTAAATATGAGCTAATTCACTTAGTGCATTTATTATCCAAATCTGATCTTCTTGATGATGACGATATGCAATATATAATCTTGAAGCTTGAACCAAACTAAACCTGTTGCCATACACAATTGCAGCCTCTCCAGGCTGATGAGGGAAGGGAGTTCATTTTTTAAAAGTCAATATCCAAGTTCCAATCTAAGTTGTAATATCTTACAACCAGACTTCTTCCATTTTGCAAGTTGAAAAGTATTACATAGAGCACTTTGGGTGGTACATCAATGCCATTTATAAAAGTCAGATCACCTCCCCCCATTCAAAAATACATATACATCAAAAATTACAGTTGGTTTTCTTGAACTTACAAGTTGAAAGAACTACAAAAATAGGACATACGGCACTTCAAGTGGTACATCAACATCATTTATAAAAGCAAGATCACCTTTCCTCATTGAAAAATACATAAACATTAAAAGTCACAGTTGGTTTTCTTGAACTTATTTTACTTACTAAAAGCATCATAATTACAATTTAGATACAACAGAGATTAATTCATGTAGATAATTGCTGAAGTGGCATTCACAGAAAAAGCATGAAATAGTAGGCTTTATTTTGCTTTGTTTCTTAAGTTAGTTTGCATGTTCTAATGGACCCTTCCCAGAGTCTCAGGGCTGGATAAACTGGTTCTGTGAACTTGCAGCGGAACGTGTGCAAATGAGACATGCCATCGCTAACATTGTAGAAGGAAAGGATTCCTGCTTCGTAATCTAGAAAAATGCCAATGCAGTCAGGATCATCCTCTATCAGGATGGGGATTCTCTCTCCCTTGTGAAATGCCCAGTATTCAAAATCAAACTTCTTAAGGCACCAAGATGCTCTGTTCCAGCCAAGTCGACAGGCGTCAGAATCTCCTTTCCTGCCAATGGTAGGGTAGGCTGCGCCAATCCACCATCCTGCTCCAGCATGAAGCAGGTCAACTTCCCAGTAATGGCTCCCAGAAAGGAATGCATCTCTGCTTAGCACTTGCCATAATTTATCGAACCTCTGGGGACCACAGGGGTAAAATATTCTTCTCCAGCTACAGCTTACTTCAAGACGGTCATCAGACAATTTCAGTCTCGGGTGAATGCTGTCATATTCCCAGGTCGGTGCTCTTGCATCTGCAGTCAAAGCCGTAAACATAGTTGCTACATTTTTCATGACCCTTGGAAGAAGTCCAAGTTATAAAACACCTGCAAAGGAGCCCAGAGCCGGCAGTGTCTTGGGGCAGTCAGAACGCCTGCAGTTCCAGGAACACAGGCTGGAAAAGGCATGCCAGGGGGATCATAACAGGGTGCTAACGTTACTGCCTCCACACCTGAGTCAACCAAGGTGATGGGGACCTCAGCCACAGCACCAAGGTTGCTTTATGCTTAGGGTTAGGGCTCAGACAGAAATCCCACACGTCCAAGGACACTGGGTCTGGAAAAGGCATTCTAGTCTGAGCAAGGCGGGGCCTCAACATTGCCGACTCTACACTTTTCAAATCTGGGTCATCTATTGTGATGGGGATGCCAGTTGCAGCACCAATGTTACATTAGGTAGGGATGGAGTTCATCTGGCCACAGAGCCTACAGC
The DNA here is from genome assembly GCF_041296385.1 of Aphelocoma coerulescens. Taxonomy (NCBI): domain Eukaryota; kingdom Metazoa; phylum Chordata; class Aves; order Passeriformes; family Corvidae; genus Aphelocoma; species Aphelocoma coerulescens. The sequence continues at coordinate 46,772,773 of NW_027184085.1, forward strand.
TCCAGGGTTACCAGGGCTGGAAAATGTATGCCAAGCGCATAAAGCAGTGCGCCAACATTGCTGCCTCCACACCTTTCTAATCTAGGCCACCAATGTGATGGGTACCTCAGCTGCAGCACCAAGCTACCATTTGGGTTAAGGTTAGGATTCAGAGAGCCACAGCCTACACCTCTGGAGACTAGGTAGGGATAGCAAAAGGCAAGCCAAGGGAATCACAGCAGGGCACCAACACTGATGCCTCCACACATTCCTAATCTGGGTCACTCACGGTGGTGGGATAAGGAGAAGCCATACACAGAGAGTTATGGTCACTTGGTCTGTTCAGCCTGGAGGAGACTGAGGGGAGACCTCATTTCAGTTACAGCTTCCTCGTGAGGGGTAGAGGAGGGGCAGGCACTAATCTCTGCTCTGTGGTGACAATGACAGGACCAGAGGGAACGGTCTAAAGTTCTGTCAGGCAAGGTTTAGGATGGATATCAGGGAGAGGTTCCCAGAGGGTGCTTGGGCACTGGAACAGGCTCCCCAGGGAGGTAGTCACAGCACCACGCCTGACAGATTCAAAGAAGCGCTTGGACAATGCTCTCAGACACATGGTCTGAGAAGGGCCAGAAGTTGGACAGTAGTGATATTTGTGGGTCCATTCCAGCTTAGGAGATTCTAGGACTCCAGTATAATCATACTTACGTTTTAAGAAAAGCAGCCGATCAACAGGAGTCATGGTTTTTAGCACTGTCCCAGGCTCCTTCTTTGCAGTGGGATTCAGGCTACTGAAAACATCTGGGAGAGATGAAAAGGGGCAGTTTAGGGAGTCTGCCAGTTTTTCAACTATCATTTTCCAACTTCATGGACAAACTATGTTACTTTTTTAGGGGAGGGGATACTCACTCTGTATGCTTTTAACGTTACGTTCTTTGGATAGCATGGAGATGCTGGACTAGTGTTGCCAAAGAACTATGCAACTGAGAAGAACTCCAAGTAATCACGCCTGATTCCTTAAAAAGTAGCCCCTATTAGATGAAAATAGTCTGGCAGCTGAAGATAGCTGCGGATGCTTGCTGCAGAGCACCTCCACAATGCTTTCTAGCAATCCTACACACATCCCGCAGTGGCCTTTCAGATCAGGTCTGACCATTTGTCCCAGCAACCTGCTACTCTCAGTGGCAATTCTCAGATAAGGGATTATTAAAAGGCAGCTGGGTGGAATGTGATGGCCAGTGTTGCCTGCTCACTCAAAGAGCAGCAGGATTTCCCCATGGTTATTTAGCTTTGTGGCTCTGTGTCCCATTAGGAAAAACTCCTTGCCTTAATCATGACAAAGGTCACTTAAGGATGAAATAATAGCTGAAAGACAAAAGGATTTCTAAATAAATCCCGTTAGCTCATCTTTACCAAAAATCATCAAATTTTTTCAGACTGAGGCAGATCACCAGGTACATCAGATAGAAAAGGCTTTAAAATTCTAGAGGTACCCCAGTGCCAGAGCACTTACAATGCCAACAGTAACTCAGAGAATAGATACATTCTGTAAGTGTGATGGACTACAGTAAATTGTATTGAAGTATCTGATAGAACTGGGGGGAAAGAAAGCAGCAGACAAACCAAAGATCATTTTCAGTGTTGAAGAGAGACCCCTTACATTCGTAAATCACTGCTGCTATAGCAGCATTACACCCATCTGTCAGAAAACAGTACCCATGCCTCAAACATTTCTGTTTCTTCAGATGATTTGGTTAAAAGTCCTGTTCTTACTTAAAAAGCACACTTAATTTGCAAAGAGAGCAAAAGAAAGCAAAATCCAGAGCACTCTCGCAGGTACCTTCTTTAAGCCGGGCTTCCAATGGTTTCTCCAGAATGGACTGAATAACTCTGATGAAGTGTTTATAATGGTTAAGTAAGTGTTCAAATGAGAGAGGTATTGGATGCCACTCTTCTGACAAGTGGCTGGATTCCTTAATTTCCTTCTCAATTGCTGTGTACTTCTGAGGGCAGAAAGTCAAATGCTGTAATTAGCAGAGACTGTGACATGAAAGGACTCTTCCCTCCCAGCTCCCATACACCACAGAGCAAGGACAGCTTCATCACTAGGTAAACCTATGGGCCATAACAGGCAAGCTTTGCTGAGTTCAGCCTGCCTTTTAGCTCATTAGCCTGCCCATTACCGCCTCCTGCCAGTGGAGCCAGTGGCCACTCCAGACATGGAGAACCCAATGGCCATGGTTAAAAGAGATCCCTTCAGGATGGAAATGAGTTTAGCCTGGCCAGGGCCCTTTGTGGGAAATCCTGTCAATGGCAAAGTCAAACCACTAAGTTTTAAAAGCATTCTGAAGAATAAAGTCCAACCTCCCCCACAAGAAGATCACCACAAAATCATGAAGAGCAGCTCCTGTGTGGAGGTATGTTGCTAGCACACACAGCAGAGCGCCAGGGCTATATCACAGCAATGGATACTCAAGTATACATTGCTGTGAAACTCAAGTCTGCCACATTGTAAGGATGCAAAAATACACCAGAGGCATCATCCTGTAATGAACGGCATCTTTTGGCTTGTGTCAGGGCATAACCACCCTTTCAAAGGAAGGTGAAGATCATTAGGAGAGAGGAGAGAAGCTGACGTTTATCTGTAGGCAAAAAGTAAAGTGCTGCCCCCTCCAGTGAAGTGATGGCTATTGCTTATAATGATTAAGATTTCTTGCAATTAAAGAAATTGCACATTTTAACTTTCCTCCTGAGGTTTCCTGAGGCCTGCCTTTTCTCAGACCTTCACATTACACTGGACAAGGAAAGACTTGATGCAGCATTTGTCTTCAAGATTAAGAGACACATATCTGTCTGTTCCATATTTGTTTAAAATTAACATGAATTTCATGCAGACCTGAAATCAATGCCATAGCAGGAACACCTCATAGCTCAAAAATCAGGAACCAAATTTGTTCACCAAAACACCAACACAAAGCAAATTAAAAAGCAGTTAGAAAGATACTGCTTACATACAGAAGGATCTGTAGAAGAGATCATTAGAGAAATTTAACAAGGACTATCAGGGTAAGAGGTAGAAAGAGACCATACAATACCACCTCCAGCAAATGAATAGGATCACTGTCCTGTTGTATTTGTCTGATTTGAAGTGTGAGGGTCTCTAGGGCTGCAAGCTGTTCTTGACAGGACTCCAACTGCTGATCATGTGCTCCCAGGGCTTGCTGAGTCTTTTCATCAATGAAGTTTTTTGCCAAACTCTCCTCTTCCCGAAGAAGTAACTGAAGTTCTGTCACTTTTTCTGACAGCTGCCTTTTGATCCTATCAGCATGTGCCTATAGATGAAGCAGAAGAGTGTCTCCTCCCTGCTCAACAGACCATAAACATTTCAGGCATTTCTCTTTCAGGCTTTCAGTGCTACATTTTGGTTGAATTTTACTGATTTTCTGCATCTCTTCAGAAACATGTGTCTACCACTTAAAAGAGGGCAGACATGGTTTACCTGCTGATGTCTGGATGGAAAAGCTTGAGGGAAGATTCCAAGATGCCTATTTATGCAGTAAATTCTGTTTTCAGCTGGAATTAATGGGGTACAAATTGCAACAAGAAGCAGATCTGGTCCTTCAGTAGCAAGACTTTGACCCCTTTTAAAGCAAGCTAGAGACAAGTAGCTGATAGGAAGAGAAAGCCTCCAAAACAAAGTGACATCAAACCAAGACTCTAAAGCTCCCTCAAGCTCTTACTGACATTTCTGTAAAAGAACTGCTTGCAGATGCTCCTTAGAGCAAAAGTAATTTCATGCTCTATAAATGAGGTGCAGCTTAGCACACATTCCCGTTCTTGAGACATAATCAACAGAGCTCTTCTTGTGTTTAGTCAACTCTGAATCCAGGCAATTCAATAAAGCAGTTCAGTGCAATGCCAAGATACATTAGTGAAGCCAGAATAATATAGGCAGCTGAGGCTACCTGCTATTCCTCTGCACAAAAATTTCAGCCTTGATCTTTCAGAGGTGTTAAACTGATCAAGGAATGAGGACCAGGTCTTTGGAGACTCTCCTCTTCTTTCCCTTTGACAGTGTAACATATTCTGATGGATACAGGGGATACACTCTTTTCCTGAGAAGCAGTAGGTGTCTGGGTCTTTGAATAGCTACAGAGAAAACAAAATGTCACCTCTTGGAAAATTACCATCCAGTGGAGAAGGAAACCAAACTTTACCTTCACGTCATTTACAGCCTGCACTATGTTCCTTCTGTTGCCAGCTTCTTGCTCTTTTCTCTCTTCTAGATTCTTCAAGCACAATGCCATGAGTTCCTACACAGCAGTGAAACAAAATAAAACACTGTTTCGTAACAACATCTGTAAAAAACAGAAATAAGTATCCAGCTTGTTTTCCATATAAGGGGGTGTATCACTGAAATACTCTGTTTCAGAATCATAGAATCATAGAATATTCTGAGTTGGAAGGTACAACTCTTAAATGAATGGACTTTGATGAGGCTTATTAATACCAGCATAGTGATGAAACATAAGGATTTCAGCATTTCACCTGGTGGTTATACTGCTGAGATTTGGAGAGCTGTGCAAATTAGCACCACCTTCTTAAGGCATAGAGAAATCCAAAGCAAAAAAAACATTTTCATCTTTAAATCTGTGGTGCTGTGCATTTCCAGACTACATACTAATGCATTTAGTAGCTGAAGGGCAGCTAAGTAAGTACTTTTATTTAGAGGATCAGTGGGAGGCTCCATCTAGAATCAAAATTCAGTCAATGCTCAGGATGCTTCCCAGTGTATAAATGACCAATCAGATACCCAACTATCACTACAGTGATGCTGTAGTCTGAATGTCTGCAACAGCTAATTGTGTCAGGATGGCTGGTATCACAGTATCTGTGACACTTGTGGTGTTCCCAGCACAGCATAATCAATGTTCTGCTTATGTCTTGCTCCAGTTTCTCACCCGCAGCCCTCTGAAATTGGCCGCCCTCTGCCCAGCAGGTTGAACAGTCTTGGTGTACCTGCTGATGCATTTTTGTCATTGGTACCATGAAGGATACAGTCAATGCTGCCCTGCAGTCTCCACACACTGGTGCTACAACAGAGGCCCGCAGTAAATACCAGGTAAGCTAGCTCCAGCTGTAGCTGCTGTCAGTGTCCTCTTCTGCAGCTGAGACCCAGTCAAGAGCACTGCATGCACATGTACCAGTTCACTGCAACAGCCCCAGGGCAGCACAGCATTTATACTCTGCAGCAGGGACAAACAGAGCATAAAGCGTTGCTTCATGAGCAACAGTTTGCATTTCTGACGTGTGTCTCCTTGGAAAACACATGCAGTTTGTCATTTGATTATGACAGAGTCAGAAGAAAATGAGCTCTGAGCAAAAGCCAGAGACTCTGCATCTGGAAGGCCCTTGGCACAGACACATCCATGTAAGCAGATAAATATTCTTGCATAGAGAAAGACGTGCTATTTATTCCAGCCACAGTTTTCCAGTCTTGTCCCTGAAGAACCAGAAGAGTTCTATACCACTAGAAGATTCAGGACTTCTACCAGATACCAGCCGTCCTTAGTTTATTTTGCAGCCTACACCTCATTCCCTTCCTAAAAGAGTGACAAAGACCACAGAGAAAAAGCCAATCTTCTTTCTTTGCTAGTAACACACATCACTTTGTGCACTCACACCCTCACAACAGTGACCATATGCAAATATCAATCCCAAGCATGTCTGGTTAAGCATTACCTTCTTTGCAGAGGTACATGAAAGAACTCTTTCCTATTGATTGAAGACCCTGCCAGCAGCCTATGTCATTCACCCTGAGGAATCAACTCCAAAAATCTTCCTTTAGGGATTGCCTTAACTCATTCAAGTGTAAACACTGTAAAAGCAAGGATTTCTGAGATGACAATCCTAGCTCCAGTCAGGCTCACAGAACACATACTAAGTGCAAAGAATTGGTGATCCTGTGTGTTGCATTCAAGAGCACAGGGAGTGTCCTTCTCAACTATTTTAAACAACCTCTGTTCCAGGGATGAAGCAGCTGATGGACCTCATGCAACAGTTCCCATCTCTTCTCAGCATTCACAGCTAGGATTTGCTGATAGAGCTGTGGAAGATTCTCAGTGGAAGAACTGCTGCCTGGCTGATGTCACATCACAAGGGCTATACAGAATAACTGCTCCCAGCAAACAAAATCACTAGTCAAAATACCATCTCTCAGGCTTTAACTATTGATAGTTTGTGCATAAAATCTCTGCATCCCTAAGCCAGTAGATGTCAGCAGAAACCGCCTAGGGATAGAGGGTCACGTGGGAGTACAAGTTTCTACCCTGCTCACTTCCTGATTTCGCACAGAGACAACTCTTTATCAACAGCACGTGCTTCCCTGTGTCCATCAGACCCCCAGGGTAGCAGCACACCTTGTAGCTTTGTGCACTTTACTTTGCCTGAGATCAGGTTGCCACTGCACAATACCTGCATCATCCACACATTGCCGCCCTGACCTGAAGGGAAAAGCAAAACTGTAGTGAGTTCCCACTGCAAGAGGGACACTTTGGATGAAAGCACACCAGCAGGCAGCAGCCATGCTCTGCATCGCTCAGACGTCTTAAATGGTTTTACGTCTGTGCTGCTGTTTGCAGCAGCCTAGTGCACAGCCCTCTGCCCTTGTAATGCTCTCTAACATGAAATGCAATAAAATGCTACAAGGGTTTATCATGACCTGTGTACTGGCTCACAATCTCTGTGAACTTCCAAGCAGGAAGTTCGGTAGGAACTGTTTCTTCCTAGTGTTTTCTGTAGGAAACCTCCAAGTAACTCTGCTCCAAAATATCACAAAAGGAGTGGGAAGGAACTTTCTGAAATTGTAGCTGAAAAAATATAAATAAATAAATAAATAAATAAAGCTTCTGAACATCAAACCTCTGTGTTACAGCATTTTAAGTCTCCCAAGTTCAGCACCACAGTATGCAGGCCCCAGCAAGCCTCCTGGCAGGCTCTCCAACTAAAACAAAGCACAGGCAGGAGTATTGGCAAGCTTGCAAATCTTCCTGAGGATATTTGGTGGACAGCTACACTGAGATGAAGAAAAAAATCTTAGAGAAGACCTGCGGGGCTGGTTGTGGCTGGGATGGAGTCAGTTTTCCTCATAGCAGCCCCTGTGGTGCCGTGTTTCAGATGTGACTATACTGTGAGTGCACAAAAGGCTAGGAGGGGACACAAGCAGAAGATGGTGCTTACTAACCAAAGAGCTATTCCGTACTATATAACATCATGTCCAGCAATAAAACTGAAAGTGGGGTGTCTAGGTGGGTTTGCTGTCTTTTGCTCAGGAACTGTCTGGTGAATATGTGCCTTTGCATCAGTTTCATTGTTTTTCTCTTCCCTCCACTTCTCTTTCTCTTATTAAATTTTTGTCTCAATCCATGAAATTTCTTGGTTTTAGTGTTCCTCTTCTTTTCCCTTGTCCCACTGGGCGAGGGAGGAGAATAAGCAGGCAGCTGTGTTGTGCTTAGCTGCCTACTGGTGTTAACCCACAACAACTCCTGCTCCCATCCCAGAGGAGTTATCAGAGAACTCTGCATAGACAGTCACTGCGACCTAGCAAGCTACAACGGTGGGGGCAGAGGGTAAGTGGAAGTTACCTTTCCCCTGCCCCTGAGGCATCTGTGTTTCTGTCAAAGGTACTTCCAGCCTGGCAATAAAAACACGTTTTCTGGGGCAACCACACTCCTCTGATTCCACGTACAAGGTCTGAGGATAAAATGCTGCTGCATGTGACCTAACAGTCAAAGCCAGTTCCTCCTTGTCCCCTGATTTATACACCTGGTTTGGGGACGTTTGGGTGTGACTGATTAACTCTTTCTCCTCGTGCACGAACCATAATCCTTGTGCAGTAGCATCAGGCTGACCCTGTCTGTATGGGGTCTACAAAGCACTTGCAGAAGTACAGAAAGTACAGAAACTTTATTCTGCTAGTCAACACAGCCTACAAACCTTGAACTCCACAAGGTGTTTATAAGGCAAGCAAAGCAAGGCTTCTGAAGGCTGAAGATGGGCTTAGTACGGTGGCAACTCACTAATACTCACAGCTGCCACCATCACACCCTGGCAAAAGAACACTCAGCGGCACAAGTTTCAGAAACGAGGGGAAAACCGGCAAGACATAAAACCAAACCAGGAAGTTCTTGGCTCAGCTCCCGGTTTATACCCTCTCTCCACGGCTCCCGGCACTCACCTGCGTGCGGCGGACGGCGTGGGGCAGGAGGCAGGCGCGGTGCCCGCGGTGCGCGCCCACGGCCGGGCACAGAGCGCACACGCAGCACCCGCAGTCCTCGCAGAACAGCTCCAGCGGCCGCCCGGCATGGACACCGCACACCCGCGCCCCCGGCGCTGCGGCCCGCGGCTCCCCCTGCGCCATGCCGGAGGCGGCCGGGACGGTGGGGAAGAGAAGGATGCGGGGCAGGCGGGCGCAGGGAGAGGCGGATGCGGGGCCGGCAGATGGAGGGTGTGCGCAGCGGGCGGCAGTGCCACCCTTTGGGCCGGCGAGCCGTGGCTGTGGCTGTGGCCGTGGCTGTGGCCGTGGCTGTGGCGGCGGAGGGCGGCCGCTGCCCCGCCGTGCCTCTTGTCCCCTCAGGGGCGGGCGGGGAGCAGGGCCGGCCCGCGTCACTCGCCGCCGGAGAGGGGACCCGCAGCGGGGGTGCCGGGGCAGTCAGTGCCGCAGGAGCTGTGCCTGGGAGCAGGAGAGCCGGGGCCGTGGGAGCTGCCTCCGTCCGGCGCCCGGGCTGGAAAACGGGCTGATTTGTGAAACTTCAACAGCGTCGATGAGAGGTGGGCTTCAGTGTCGTGGCTGAGCAAAACACTTACCTGATACAAAAATGTGGGGAAAAATTGTCTTCAGGGCATGTTTTGTGGCTTTCTATTTTTCAATTAGAATTTTGTGCTCTGAGAAATGTAATTTCATGCCTGCAAAAGAGCTGCTGACAAAATCAAGGATTTAGAAAGTGCCTTGTACAAACAAAAGTCATGTTTTTTCTTGGGAAGTGTTTCATGCAGACCCCACACTACAGTCATAGGAATCTTAGGAATCATTATAGATATCTGTACATTGTTTGCTGTTGTTCTACACACACCAAGAAAAGTACTAATGCCTGCTTTAATAAAATAAGAGTTTCACATCCTCTTTGGGACCCTGTTCTGGTATTTGACCATCCTCAGAAAGAAAACTTTTCCTACTGTCAATCAACATTCTTCTCATTACAGCTGGAGCCATGTTGTTTCACAGTGCCTTTCCAAGGGGAGTTTCAGTCTCATCTTCTCAATCTACGCCCATACAGGAGCTGTAGACAGCACTAAGTTCTCTGACAGAGGCTGAACAATTCAGTTCCTTCCATATGTGTTTTGAAATGCCCAGCTTCAGCTCCAGTACTGTCTTTGTGGCTTCTGCAGGGGGTTTGCCTGATAGAGTCAGTCTGTGTCTTGTCCAGAGGAGTGTATGTGTTAAGTAAACATTCCCATCTGACCACTCAGGAGCACTCTGGCAGTCACACCACCAGAGACTGTCACTGCTGGGACTGAAGCCCCTTCACAGTGATAGCTTCAGTGAAGGGTGCCTGCCTGACTCCCTATGCACCTTGCACCCACACGGTAAGACAGGGCTTCCTTTAACAGTTCAGCACCAGGTTTCCCATAGCAGAATCTGAGATCTCTGGATCCCTGAGGAGATTTATTTACAGTTCAGCAACAGTATCAGCTCCAGCTGGTGGCTCAAGGAGGAACCCTGAACAAAGGATTACGTGGGCTTTTATACCCTCACAATCTGTGTGCCAGAAAGTCTGGAGTCTTCCTGCTGAGTCCTCAGCTCCTGCTGTGTCTCAGTGTCTGCTCCCCTGGGTGGTGCTACAGGTCCCTGTGCCCTTTGTTGTGCCAAGGGTTGGCAGTTCCTGACCTCTTGCCTCTGGCTCCCACCCAGAGCTCAACCTGCAGCTCCCACTGCAGCTGCACCCTGAGCTACCTGCACTGAGTGTTCGTCCCTTTTCTTGGATTGAGCATACATGCTAATAAATAAAAAGGGAAAAATAAAGCTTTCACAGCATCTTCCACTGCCCTTACGTACAACATTATTATAAGTAACAGAATGAAGGCTAACATTACTGTCATAGGGCAGAAATTATTGTCAAGACAAGATCATGAAAGATTCTTGAAACTCAGTTATTTACCCACTGGTTTATCATTCACTACTTGTTTGATATGAGACTGGTGTATCCAGTTTTCCTAATCCAAAATTTTAACAGCAAAGTAAGAACACAGTAAGCCAGCATATGGTCCCTCTCTTTTAGGTCCTAATTTGAATTTTTGTGAGATTGTCTTGATTAACACTACAACGGCAGGTTGTATATCATTTACTTGTATTTCAAGTGAGATGAGATGTTACTATTGTGCATACTTTCTCCATTCCTCAAACCCTTTCTATGTTTTATATATAAAGTACTGGGTCGGGCATTCATTTCCATCCAAAAATGGGCAACTCCAGGAATTTATGCCACCACAAAAAGAATAAAAAATGGCTTTCCAACCTATCAGAAGTTCTCAAGCATCAGACCAAGCTCAGAGTTAGGATGACTAACTGTGAACCTACTTCCCTTTTCAGCAACTACAAATAGCCTCTGTGGACACCTATGGCTGGGTGTAAGCATTAGCTAGTGATAGTAGATCAGCTATCAGGCTAGGCAGTAGCCTTTCTGACAAAAAGGGAGGAGAAGAAAAGGCATTGGCTAAAAAAAAGGTATACCTAGATACAGGGTTCCAGAGTCAACTGAATCAGACATGGGTGATCATTTTACAGCTAATATAAACAATCAAGCTGTGTAAGTCTTGGAGAATAGAGAGAAAATTACATATAACTGTATCACCCACAATCTTCAGAAGAAGTAGAGGGGATGGATAGAACATTAGAAGAAAAAGCAAAAATATGCACATGTCAGGGTCCCTTCCCCCTGCCATGTAGCCCTGGGAGAGGGGCCCTGAGGGGAGGCACGGGGTTTCCCTGCCCCTGCTCAGCCTCGTTCCCCATTGGTTGGTTTGTGTTCCCCTGCGCGGGCAAAGGACCCTCAGGTCCCGGGATTGTGGGAGTTCCTCGGCAGAGCCCCGGCCATGCAGCTGGAGAAATAAACATCTCTCTGAAACATCTACCAAGAATCCATCCCTAGATATTTCTTTTCCACGGGCCGCCTTGTTCGATATGTGTGTTACAGTAATCCCCACTGTAACATGCATATGCACTTATCTGAATGGCCACAAGCCTTAAATTTGTCACTGCAGAATGCTTGGAATGTTCCACCACAACCCATAGCACTGGCAGAAATTCTCTTTGGAAGGGACTCAGCTATATCAGGAACTTATGTTCTGGCTAAGACCAGCCTTTTGGATGGAAATGAATGCCTAACCCAGTATTTTATCTATAAAATATAGGAATGGTTTGAGAAGTGGTGAAAGATGGTGCCACAGATCCCTGTGCCCTTTGCTGTGCCAAGGGCTGGCAGTTCCTGGACTTGCCTTGGGCTCCCACCCAGAGCTCAACCTGCAGCTTCCACTGCACCTGCACCCCGAGCTACCCACACTGAATGTGTTCCTCAACATGTGGCTGGTCTTCATCACCACAAAGACACACAACACTGATGGAAGACACTCAGCCCAGGACCCTGGTTTCTTTTCTGGCAAAGTCAATCCCCAGCCTGTTCGTGTCCAGTCTTAATCATTGCTGAGCTACCTTATGGTTTGGATAAGCCCAGATGCCTGTCTTGATCTTTGTGAAGTTCATGCTGGTACATTTCTGCCACACCTCACAGTCCCTTAGAAGACTGACTCTGCCTGCCCCTTAATCTTTCCTCATCCTCTGCTTCATCCAGTCCTTGTTTGTAATGACAGCAAACGCTCTGAGGGCATATCCCATCCTATTGCTCTGGTTGCTGTTAAGAACATTAAGGCACATTGGGCTCAGCATCTGTCCCTGGGGAATGGCACTAGAATCCAGCTGCCACTTGGACTCAGTACATCTAGTGACAGCACATAGTGTCTAGTAGTTCAGGTGTTCTAGCCTATCTGTCCAAACAATGTCATGAGTTTGTCTGTAAGGACATTTCAGGGCCCATTACTTGCAGCATTAAAATTTGCACGTTATTAGTACCTAGGGCATTTCCCGTTACAAATGAACTTATTGAGCTAGATTCTCTGTGCTTTGCAGTGTTTTAAATCATTAACTATGGAGAAGAAAGTTGTGATAAAACTAAATAATGCTTGTGTAAATACTACTGGATTAGGTGCTGCTGTAATGCACCAATTTAAGATGTAATTTGCCCCCAGGACTTTGCTGTCTAACACTGGAAGGAAGTGCTGCTGTACTGTGGTTGTGAAAGGTCTGAAGATTTTTTTTTGCATCCAGCTCCCACATTCCTCTCTCTGGAGGAAACACCTTTTGTCTTTCAAAACAGGTTTTAAATGCCTCAGAGTGTGCCTCAGGCTGTTTTTGCCAAGAATAATCATCCTCCAGCACAGACAGTGGAGAGAAGAGTTAAATCAAGAAGAAAACAGGAAGTTAAAATGTTTTCCTAATTCAGCACAGTCTCAGAATGAAAGCCAGCTGAGGAAGACGTGTGGGTGGAGTCATCTGGTAGGGTCAGAATGGGTTTGAGTCTTCATCTGCTAGTTTTGAGGTGAAATGACACTTTCCTTCTCCTGACTTGGATCCAATAAGCCTTCTGCAAAATAGGGTGCATTTCTGCCAAGTTGTGTGAAGCTGCCATCATGCAATACACAGAGACCAGGCTTTCATTCAGCCATAGCATCCTCTATTTCTTTGTACAGAAAATTCCTAATACAAATTCTGACTTCATACTTGCATGTAGGGGTAAAGGAGGGAAGTCTGGTTTAGTGTACAGTTTACAGGTTTTGGTGCAGATCTGGACTTCTTTGCAACCATCTACAAAAAAACCAGCCAAACAAACAAACAAACAAATCAAGTGGAATCACCACTTCAGCAAAGACATTGAGGACTGTAATTTGAATGGCACTAATACACCATGTGTGTGCACTGAACAGCCTTTAGTCCCTGTCACACAAGGGCTGAATGTTAAATAAGGCTAGACTGAAGAATCCTGTATCAAAGTGGGTTGTTTACAATAGAAGTCACACTTCTCACTGGCTTAAGAAGATAAATAATTTTTACTGAGGAAGTCAGAGTTTATCTTGGTTTGATTTGCCTCAGGTCTACCCATTTCCAGAGGGCCATGCAGGGAACACCGATTTTATTCATAATCAAAAGAACCTTCTGGAAACATGCATACATGTGTGTATTTTAGGTATTTCAATTTTATGCTTAGAAAAATGTCTTAGCAGGGCTACATGAGTTCAGTTTTCATGTTCAAGGGTTTTTTTCCTGAAAAAAAATAAAATTTTGAAACTCCTACTTTTACTGGCACTGAATGCTCATTCTCTTTTGACATTTTCATTAAGAAACTAAATTAAAGTAGGAATTCTTCTGTGGCTTAGCTGCCCACTATTTCATCTTAAAAGATATTTTAGGCTCTCAAAAAAAATATCAGAGTATGTATTTCTTTCTAATTTTTAGCACAATATACTTTCAAACACATACTTTTCAAAGTATACTTTCTGCAGTATTGCGAAAAGATAGTATGCATTAAAGAATGTCAGAATTATTTCACACTGACATGAAAATTTTGTCTTTCTTTGTAGTGTCACTGAGTTGGCTGTGTACTGGCAAACCCTTTCAACACACACATTTTAAAGCACTGAAATGTACCGCAGACAAATAGGGATAAAGAAGAAGTAAGCGTATTTGAAGCTTTTTATGCCTCGGTTTTTAATAGTAACAATAAACCTTGTGTTGCCTGGTCCTCAGAGTTGGGAGGAACATGACAGTGGGAAATGACTTTCCATTTGTGGTCAATGAAATTGTCAGGGACCAGCTGTAGCAGCTGACTGTTCATAGGTCTTGTGTGGCCAGATGGGTTTCATCCCAGAAGGACAAAGGAGATGGTGGATGTTCCAGCAGGACCGCTCTCAATCACCTACCAAGGTCTTGGGAGTTTGGAGAGGTGCATGCTGACAGGCAGCTAGTCAGTTTTATTCCAGTTTACAAGGCCATGAAGGATGACCCAGGGAAATACAGACCTCTTAGTCAAACCTCAGTACCTGAAAAAGTTTTGGGGAAGATCATACTGGGTGCTGCGGAAAGGCATTTAGAGGATAATGCAATCATCAGTCACAGTCAGCATAGATTCACATAGGGGGAATCCTGTTTAATTAATGTGCTGTCCTTCTGTGATGATGTCACCCACCTAGGGGATGAAGAGAAGGCTACGAACGTAGCTTTTCTGGATTTTAGTGATACTGTCCCTCACAGCATCCTTCTGAACAAGTTTTCCAGCTGCAAGATGATCAGATACATGGTGTTCTGCAGGGGTCAGTGCTGGGAGAAGTGCAGTCCAACATCTTTGTTGGCAACATGGACAGTGGGATTCAGGGCACCCTCAGCAAGCTGGCCACCGACACCAGGCTGTGAGGGCCAGCCGACATGCTGGAGAGAAGGGATGCCACACAGAGGGACAGGCTGGGAATACACTGCTCTCAGGTTGTTTACTCACCCGCCTAATACCTTTGTCTTCCCTCAAGGCTGAGCTCTGACGCTGTTACTTTTGGATGGGTTATTAGAGGAAGACAAATTCTATTTAGGCAGTCCAGACTACAATTGTTTTCCTGGGTTGTAAGTGCACATTTCTGGCTCATATCTAATTTTTCATCTACTGATATCCCCTGGTCCTTCTCTTCAGGGCTGGTTGCAGTCCATTCATCCCCCAGCCTGTACTGATAGGAGGGGGGACTGCTTCTTCTTTTTCTTTGCTTGTATGTGTGGTTTTTGCTTTCCCTGTTAAACCGTCTTTATCTCAACACGTGAGTTTTCCAGCTTTTACCCTTCTGATTCTCTCCCTGATCCCACTGGTGTGGGAGTAAGCAACTGCGTGGGGCTTTGCTGCTGGCTGGGGCTAAACAAAATGCAGGGTAAGGTGCCCTCTGGGACAAGCCAGAGTGGGCCTAAACATGGTTACAGGCCAGGAGAATGTTCTCCCTGGGGTAACCACAGCCTCTAATACCGTACCATGAATGGATGCTGGTTGGACTGCTGTCCTTCCCCAGAGTTTCTCACTAATCCTAGTCCTTCCCTGTCACAGGGGAACTATGTTCACCTCACGTGGCTTTAAACCATGCAGAATCAAAGCGGTTTACTGGTTTCTCGATTACATGCAATTAGCTGACAACGAGCTTGCACTTCTAGTCTCCTGAGAGGTCTTGGGCTGCAACTGGGCAGGGCAGTTGGGCAGGCACCACCTTAATTTGGGTCCTAGAGTTCTCCCAGAGGGGATCAGAGCTCAAGGCAGAGCAGGAAAAGAAAAAGGAAATGCCATTGCTCCCTGTGGCAGAAAGAGAACAGACTCATGGTCATTCTGACCCAAGTTCAGCTACCCCTTGATAACTAACATAGAGAATAGAAATTTTCAGCTCCCGTGAAGCTGCTGAATAGCGCTTTAAGACTAACTGGAAAAAAGGGAAAAGGATGTAAAGGTATGCACACAGGATGATAAATGTAGCTGGAACCAGTGGAGAAACAGATAAAGAGGTCTACAGTGGTTTCTTAGCAAGTTATGTAACAAGAAGCAACAGCTCATGCCCAAAGAAAAAGTTTGATGAAAGGTCATCTTTAATATTGAAGTATGCAGGTAATATGACCACCAGAGACCCCTCCTGATGAACCTCCAGGACCATAAAAAGACTTCCAGTAGGAGGCAGATGCATGCAAATTAGTTCTAGGAAAGTGATGCTTATGTATTAGACAAGAAACACATTTTAATTGAGGTAAAGAAATTCAGCTAAATTAAATTTAATAAAGAAATAGATTTTATTCCACGGCCGAAAGATCAGTCACATAGAAAGCCACGATTGAGAAAAGCAGCTCTGAGCCCGGGGTCGGAGCTGGGTGAACACGCACAGATCTGATCTCTATCGCACCAGACCTCCCAAGTTCACGACTGCTGCTTCGGCTGGTCCCTTCTTATACAGTTTTTGGGTAGAGTCCGAATTAATTCTATTCTTCTCATAATTTTAGCATATTCATGAAGTTTTCTTGTCCCGGAGTTGGGCTGCAAAAAGCCTTTCCTGGGTCCGATGAATTGTCCATCCTGGGTGATGAATGGGCCATCTCTGATGATGGATGGGCCATCTCTGGTTCCTGGAACAGTTATTTTTAGTTCCCGGAATGTCCCATTCCTTATCAGCTGAGATGTAGATATCAGAAGATGGTGATCAAGTCATCATAGTGTTAATGTCCTGGTGATAAGATCCAACCCCACCTGGGGTGGAATCCTCACCTACTGATTACATCTGTGCTGAAAAAACTTCTTGTTCAACTGCTCTAGTGTTGTGAAATTTTCCTCTCAGCCAGGTTGATGGGGGAGGGTTTTAAACTCTGTCTCTGCATGGTTTTATTACATTTCAGTTTTATACATAATAGCACGAATTACATACTTTATTTATAACATAATGAATATGTATGATTATGATGGATAAAACCCCTGTTGTGAAGTTTCACAACATGCACAGAATAAAGAGATATCCTCTGTGTGTCCTGCAGATAAAGAACGTTTACTTTCTAATGCTTCAAATTGTGTTAAAAAATTTATTTTGGCCGATTATAGTATCACCCTGAGCCACCGTGAGAGACTAAAACATGGCCCAGGAGTATCATTTCCCTGCAAGGTTTAGGGCTAGAAGATGTGACAGCTTCACTCTGTGCTCCAAACAGATCTGCCTCTGCTCCAGAAGAAGTTGTCTGCTCATGAGGGATAGGAAAGGTTTTCCATGTGTTAGAGGAGCTCCAAATACAGGCTCCTGGGCTCGGGGCAGGCATGCTGGTAATCAGGCTTGGTGACTGCTGGGAGATGTGGGAAGCAGGGACAGGGTGCTCAGCAAGGGCACGAGGGTGGGCGCGAAGGTCTGCTGGGTACAGCCAGAGCAACTGGGCTTTTCTTTGCTGCCAGTGAAAAGCGGAAAGAACTCCACTACTGAATAAGTAGTAAAGTAGGTATGCTTTATTCCAGCGCTGGGACGCACGGCGGGTCGCTCCTCCAAAATCATGCGTGTGACAGCTGCATTCAGCTCGGTATCTATCGGGTTACAAGTTCCATATTCATTAAGTTTCCTAACAAACTTATACATATTCATCACCTAGCCCCGCCCAGCTAATGAACTCAAACGTCATTTACATCCGCGTAGCGCTTGCGCAGTGTTGTTTGGTGATTGTGGTAGGGGTCTTCCGAGGGTCTTTTGATGAAGTCAGGGGGAGTCTTCCTCATCTGAACTTTTCACCTTTCTCTCCTGCGCATGCTCTTTTATACCTTTGGCCTGGGTTTAAGCTTTGGCACTGGTTTGAGCTGCTTTTGGGATGAGGCAGGATGTCTGTCTGAGACTCCCGCTGGTCTTATCAGCGGTCTCTTATCTTTTCTTCCTGCTCTGGTATGCTGACCAAGCTAGATGCATTGTTCCTGACAAACGAATTCCTCTGCTCCTCATTCCCCTGATTCACCAGAGCTGGGTCATGTGGGCACTGCAGAGCCCCAGTGAAGTCCCTGGCAGCTGGGAAGTCTGGGAGCTGCATGGTGGCCCTGGAGCAAACCCCTAGCACTGGATGCTGAGCTGCAGGTGACCTCTCAGCCAACATGAGAGGCAGCTCTGCAAGCCCCAACAGCACCAAGTCTTGCATTGCCTTTGGCTCTCTTGGGCCAGGGCTCCTCTGGCTTTGGAGAGACACACAAGGACCTGAGAGCCTGGGGCTCTGCAGGAGCTGCCGTTTTCAGACTTGCTGGTAGGGCTCCCCAGAAGGCAGTGACCCCTGCAACAGCACGCTGGCCCTAGCTCTGGCCCTGGCTCAGGGACCCTGCAGCTGAGCCCATCTGGGACACAGGGGGCATTTGTAGCCGGAGCCAGAGCCCTGATGCATGCCTGGCAGCAGGAGAGATGTATTGCGCACCACAGACAGGCATTTGGTGCTTGCAAGCACAAACGGATTTTTGAAATTAAATCTCCTTCCTCTCCTGTTTCCTACCTCCAAATAGGTATTTGCTATGCTCTGGCTCCACAGCAACCATCCTTAGTCATCTTAATGGCCCTTTCTGGACTCTCTCCAGTATGTCCATATCTCCTTTGTACTGGGAAGCCCACAACTTGGCTCATTAACAGCTCATTGAGCCTTTTTGTCCTGGTGCTATCCCTTTCAGATGCTGGCACTTCAGTACGTGCCATGTCCAGCGGCCTCACTGAGCTGCTTCTCTGGCTGCTTGTACAGAGACAGGTCAACACCAAAGCCTCCCAATTTGCTAAATACCTTGAGATGGGAAACATTGTTGGAGACCTGAAAACGTTTCCTTTGAACCCTGAAGCCCCAGTCCATCAGCTGGTGGGGGAGGAAGGGCAGAAGAGATGGGAGTCTTCCTTCAAGGATGGTATTTCTCCAGAGTAACTTCTGGGGAGGTGGTAGCCCTGCCTGCAGCTGCAGTCAGCCACCCTGTCTGGGCAAGGGTTCCCCAAATGCACTCTGACACACCAGCACTTCATGCTCATTCTGGGTGGGTGAGGGCTGACAGCAGCTCTCTGGCAGCAGGCTGGCACCTGGGAAGGCATTCCCAGGTGTTATGCTCCTTACCAGCTTTCCCTGAAACTATTAAGGGCAGAGGCATTCACAATATTGTCCAACAAGATTTTCTCAGCCCTGTCAACGGTTACTGGCAGCACAGGGACCTCAGACAGAGGACAGAAAATAAAGACAGAAAAGGGGCAAAAAGAGGAGGGCCTGGGATTAGCCCCTACATCCCTTGGGAGGCAGCAGACATGCAGGGAATAGGGACACACTAGCAGCCTCTGCTGCAATCCCCTTCGCTTTCCCTGGTTTGGGGTCTGATTAAAAAAAGCCTCCCCAGCTAAACTTAGAGGGCTGTGTGTGCTTCAGGTAAGCTCCTCTCCCTGAAGAGTGGCTCGTCTCCCTGCAAGAGGTGGTCTCTTCACCAAGACACACAGTGCCATTAAAAACAGTATGTTTCAAAGCATTCCTCTAAGCAAAAAGATTTTGACTGTAGTTCAGGCTGTTACTCAGACAGCAGTAGAGCATGGTCACAAGCAGCCCTCCAGAGAGTTAATCCATGGCTTTTCACAAACAAACAGGTGCCAGAAAAGGATGTATATGCCTCCCCACCTGCTCCCTAAAATAGTGCTGTAAGTCAAACAAAAAAGGAGGGGTGAAGGAACCATCCCAGGTTTCACTGAAGCAGTCTTAAGAGATAGTTCCCAGTTACCCCATCAAGACAGGCTTTGCTCATGTCCTCCCACTGGTGTCCTCACAGCTGCTCCATCCTGGGCTACCTGTGCCTGCAGGGGTTGGGTTAGCTTTTGGGTATCCCTGAGTGTCCCTAGCCATGTGTTCAGCGTCTCAAAAGAGCATCTCTTTGTAACCCTGCTGCTCTGGTCTCCAGCCACATTTCAAAGCATGATACCACAACTGAAGACTAGCTGACAGGAGAGAATTAAAGTGCAACTGGCTCCTTCCTCTCCAATCACATGCTCTTGCTTCCCACATGACACTCCCTCAGCACCCCGGCAGACTTCCTGCTAATTTGCCTTTTGATGACAAGCAGGAGTTTCAGACCCACGGGACGGCCTGCCCACCCCGCTGCAAGGAGTGCTGTGTCAGCCAAGTGCCTCATGTGGGCAACCACGGCCTGGAGCACAGGAAGCAGCATCACTCCACTGATGTGACTTGAGGGCTGAGGAAGATGAGATTCTGCTAGGGGCAAGTCCCAGGGTCAAGGCAAACAACTCTCAGCAAAGCCCTAGTGATGGTCAGGGCACTGCTTTCACAGGCAGGAGAGGGATTCTCTAGTGCCTGGTGTTCTAAGTCCCAGACAGGATCAAGGCTGCATATCCAGCATGGAGATGCTCAGATCAAGCAAGACTGGTTTCATGTGGTTTGCTTGGAAGAAGACAGCTAGGAAGAGACAGCAAGTTTCAATGTAAACACACAGTCTGGATATGCAACTGAGAGAGGGATTGCCATTTGGGGCTAGGAAATGTATTTCTGCTTGGCATTCTTATCTATGCATTTCACATGCCCGCTCTCCTGATTTTGTACTGATTTAATTTTGTTTTCTTCTTTTCTCTCATTGTTGCATGTTTCTGTTCACTACAGACAATGCTCTAACTGGCAGTAAGGCAAATATCTTTTTTTTCTGTACTATCTTTTCCCATCTACCTCTATTTATGACAACATTCTGATTTAACTTTCTGTTTTTCTACTTTGCTTGTCCACAAGGTTATTGATGAACTGTAGCATCAAAAACACTTTCCTAGGACAGCCCAGCAAAGGTAGCACTGAAATCCATCTGCACTCATTGGGAACCAAGATTTTCTTAAAATAGTTGTTCTCTGTGTCCTCTGCCCTTTGCTTACCCATTATATTATCCTGGTTATCAGTCCTTTGTAATACTTGCTCAACACTGCCAATCACAGAGCAAGTGGTTCTTGCCTGAGTAACAAACAGATGGTTGCCTTTCAGGGGCCAAAGTACAGCAGCTGAAGTTCCTGCCCAAAAGGCACATTACACATTTCCAGGGAAATAGAAACTGCCCCACTAAGATGTGGTAGATAACAACCTGCAGAGCAGATTTTTGGAAAGAGTCCAGGAATATCAGCAGGTAGGTACCATCTATGTACCACCTGAGGTGTAAGAGGTGAATTACTATGTAATAATGTAATTATTGAGGAGAACACCACTCCGTGTCTCATTCACCTAATATCAATGTCAGCAATACCTCTGAGATGGAAATGTATTACCTAATGTCATGGCTGTGCCACAGAGCTTCAGCAGGACTGTAACAGATTCAACACTTTCTGCAACATTCATAGCACACACAACAGCATCTGTGAAAGGTACTGCTGGTTTCCCCCAGCAGTACCACAAGGCAGCAAGGCCGAGCTGTCTGCACAGCTCACAAGGATCTTTGTCACATTGGCAGTAATACTGTCCTTAGCTGTGTCTGTTCTGTGCTGTCGTTGTCACAACGGGCAGGAAATTGGTTCATCTTGGCAATAATCCATGATCCCTCCCACTACTGAAGGGGAAACACGCCATGTGGGGAGGTGGGGGAAGACAAAAGGGAGGAGGAGGGATGGGAGTATGTAGAACTTGCACTGTGTTTGAAGGTTTTGTGTTACAAAACGGCAGCTCTGAGACACAGCGAGATGCACAGGGCAGTGGAGGGAACGCCCCATGCAGAAAGAATTAGTTGTTGAATTGCTGCCATCTGCAGTTCATAGGGAGACTGGAAGCCTTCTGCTGGTTAATGCATTTTGCCTCATCCAACAGGCACAGTGCAGCAGGGGCTTGCTGTGCTTGGCTACAGTCTTCTCAACTCTCCTCAGCTCATTTTTTCCTCCAGGTCCTAAAACAAGAAGAAAATGAAGTGTATCTTTCCATTTCCACTCTCCGATAGAGCCACCTACCTAACAGTCCATGAACTGAGGGCAGTAATTCAAGCCACCAAGCTGTTGTGTATTAGCAACAGACTCCGCAGTTTCTGAAGCTCAGGGATGCTGTGATCTGTAAGACAGTTGATGTCGAGATTCCCCCCGACATCAGAGCCTGCAAAATCCATCAGAAGGAAAATTATGGGCTCACTACGACAATCCCGAGGAAGGCCAGAGCCCAGGGGTGTTTGGTATTAATGGATTCCCAAGGAATAATCTCCTTAGTCAGCAAATAGTCTCCTTAATTGAGCAAATCTTGTCTGTGCTCCAAATTTCTCATACCCTGAGAAAGATTCACCAAAGCTGATCATTGCTTCTTTTCTTAATGGATTCAAACAAATTGCACCTTTTGATTTACCAAAATATGAATATCGATCCAATATCTATATCCAACTGAGATGGACAAAAACTCTCTAACAGTTTAGAGTTAGAAAGTGCATGTTTTATTTGGTGCCAGGCTCTGCATGGGATAGCTCCCTAAGACTCAGGGCCCCGATCCAAGCAAACACAGAGCTTTTTATTTACAAAAATTATTAATATCCAAAATACCAATGTATATTCATAACGTTAACACCTCCCATTCTCCACTCGTACGGAAATGAGCTTACATGTCATTAAGCATGCGTAGTGTGTGTTCTGAATTGAGTTGGTGGTCTTGAATTGGGTCAGTGGTCCTAAAAAAGATGAAGTAACTCATCTTCCTCATTTTGACCTTTTCGTCTTTCTGAGTTTTAACAATCCTAATTACTTTAGTGATCTCTAAGTTTCTTCTTGCATGACTTTTGGACGGGTTCCCACAAAGGGAGAAAATTGGTAATTGTCCTTGTTCCCTACACCAACTTATCAATGTTTCTACTCTTCATTCTAAGCACAGCTAAGCAAACATGCAAATGACAGATCATCAGTTATTTGGTAATCAGTTACTAATATCTTAAAATCCATTACAGATCCAGCTCTCCTAACTCTTTTAATTAACTCTCACTGGGCCCAAGTTCTTTCCTATTCCAACTAATCTCACCACAGCTAGCCTATAACTAAAATCTTTATGTTTCTTCTAAATCTATGTTTCACTTTCACTTCAGGTATGGAGCTCTGTCGAAATAGCACCCCTACCTGCTACCCCAGGATGAGTTTAATAGCTAACCATTCCACAGTGACCTTCAGTTAACTTGAAGGTTTGTGCTTCTGGCTCTCATCCCTAATCCCTCCCCTGCGGTAAAGTGAAGTCACACAACAATTCTTTATTTGTTTCACTCTTCTTCTATCAGTAAATTGATGAAACTTGACTTGTTGAAGATGTCACACAAAAATGAAGGTACGCAGAATGGTATGACCATACAAATTCATTACTGTGATTGTGTTCCTTGTGACTTCCTCAGCACCTGGAATTGATATTCATCAGAAAATGTCAAACCCTATAGAAGTTGTACAGTTTCCTGTCCTTTCGTATGCAGCTAATGATTGTGCATTGTAGAAGCACATTCATTTGTTGAATGAGACCCCCATTTATAATAGACAGATGGTCTGGTGATAGAATTCATTTTAGTATGTGAGTGAGCAATCATCCAAGACCGAAACTTTGACATCTTTATTTTTTGATGCTGTGTCATTTGTAGTATTCAACTGCATTTACTCCTTTTGTGGCTAATGGATCATTCTCCATGCTGAAGTCTTAAAGAGGAAGCACAATCACTTCTTTTCATGCTCTGCAATCTCCTTTCCCTGCTTTATTTCCTTAAATCTATCAATGCTGGCTCAAGATGTAATGGTGTATGTCCTGGGTTGCAGTGTATTCTATTACCATCCTCATGAGCTGTTGAAACCAGGTGGGGCAGTGTCTCCTTGCCTCCTCCCTCCAGACCATCTTCTGTTAATGGGCCCACCAACACCTGGCCTCACGACTCATCATCCCATTGTGAGATGCTCCACCCAGAAGGAGGAACCAAGCATTCCATCCTGGATATAATCTGAGATTCCAACCACCACAGCCACCCTTTCCACTGGATTCCCAGAGGACAGGAGCTACACAGCCATCACTGGACCTTCTGAGGAAGAGCAGGCCCTTCTACACGACCACCGCTTTGACAGAACCACATCCACCACTTCAGGAGGACTGCAGCCACCATCTTATCGGACTGCTAGCACCACCCTGACTAACAGGGTGTCAGGTTGTATCCTGACACTGTCAGTTTGAACCAGTGCTTTCTTTTTTTTATTTCACTATTAAATTGTTATTCTGACTTGGTGCCTCCCACTGGTTTGTTTTCAAACTAGTACACTGTCCAGAGGAAGATGACAAGCAGTTTGCAGTAACCATTTTTTTAATTTGGCCTGGCTCTTCAGAAGAAGAAGATAAAGCAAAATGTCGTAAGGCCAAGCAAAATGAAATCGTACAGGCCCAAAGTGCTCCTGGCTCTGCATGTTGGACTAGATTTAGGTAGAAAGGAAGCATATGTTGCATAGACTAGTAATAACCTCTGTATGCAGAAGGGATACGGTCTATGATCAACCGTCGGTCAGGAAATTGCAGAGCAAGAGCAAGCTGTAAGAGAACCAATGCTTTTTGGTATTGCAAAAGCATGTGTTTTAGCAGAACCAGTATGCATAATTACTTCTTTCAATTAGCATGATTGTTTTAAGAATTTTTACAGAAATAATTTCTAATTACCGTGCAAAACTACCACAGCTACTCGGTAAGGATTTTTAAGATAGTAGACCATATAAACATTATGGTCTGTGCGCCTCATTTTGTTACCAGTCTGTTGCACATGAAAAAAAGATTTCCATTCCTTGTTTTGAGTACAGTTCCTTCTTGTTTCTCTTGTTGAACTCAGAGATTTATCTTCAGTTTTTGAATAAGACTATATGATGGCCCAAGTACTCAAATGAGCTGTGAATTGCTTCTTAATTTCTCTCTCCATATTCTTCCCTTAACTGCCTCTCAAAAAAAATCAGACATTCTCCAAACTTTAGCAAGCATGGCTTGGTGAACATGATTCTCCTGCAAACACAAATCTATGGGAAGAAACAGTGAGATGGAGGAGGTTCATCAGGTATCTCCCAGGACATTTATCATGGAGGACTTTGCTGGCTTGGGCATGTGCACAACCATTAACTTCAGACTCTTCTGCTGGTGCCAGGATGAGCCTCTCCAAGATGTCCATTTCAAAATGAAAATTTGCTAAATTTTGTTATAGGTAGAAGTCTGATGGTACCTGAATCCTTTCACAGCTGGAAACTGCACTTTGGGACATAGTGATGTGTTAAGTGGCCCAGTGCAATCCACTGCAAAAAGCCAGCATGTGACACTGTTTTAGGCAGAATATGTATTTCAGAACTGATGGCTCACATTTTTATTTGGGTGTTTGAAAAAAGCACAGAGCTTTGTGGGTGCAGTAATTCATACACTCAGAGAATTTGCTAAGTTGCAAAGGACCCATCATGATCATTCTGCCCAACCCCTGGCCTAGCACACCACCATCCCCTAGAATCACACCATGTGCCCAGGAGTATTGTCCTAACCCTTCTTGAATTCTGCCAGGCTTGGCGTCATGACGACTTCCTTGGAAAGCCCATTCCAGCGGCAAACCACCCTCTGGGTGAAGGACCTTTTCTGATAATACAACCTAAACCTCCCCTGACTCAGCTTCAGGCCACTTCCTCAAATCATGTCACTGGTCACGAGGGTGAAGAGATCGGTGTCTGCCATTCACTTGTGAGGATATTGAAAACCACAATGAGGTCTCCCCTCAGTCTCCTCCAGGCTGAACAGACCAAGTGACCTCAGCCACTCCTCATACGGCTTCCCTTCAAGGCCCTTCACCATCCTTGTGGCCTCCTTTGGACTCTAACAGCTCAAGACCTTTTTTATATTGTGGCACCCAGAACTGCCCCCAGCACTCGAGGTGAGGCCACCCCAGTGCAGAGCAGAGCAGGACAATCCCCTCCCTTGCCTGGCTGGTGATGCTGTGCCTGATGCACCCCAGGACACGGGTGGCCCTCCTGGCTGCCAGGGCACTGCTGGCTCATGTCCAACTTGCCACCAACCAGGACCCCCAACTCTCATTCCATGAGCTGCTCTCCAGCCTCTCACTCCCCAGTCTATACACACACCCAGTTGCCCTGTCCCAGGCACAGAATCTGGCACCTTCCCTCATTGAACTCCATACAGTTGGCGACTGCCCAGCTCTCTCATTTGTCCAGGTTTCTCTGCAAGGCCTCTGAGGGAGCAGACAGCTCCTCTCAATTTAGTGTTGTCGGCAAACTTACTTAGTATCCCTTCCAGTCCTGCGTCCAGGTCATTTATGAAGATGTTGAAGAGCACAGGGCTGAGGATGGAGCTCTGTGGAACCCCACCAGTGACAGGTCACCAGTCTGATGTCACCCCATTCACTGTAACCCTTTGCACCTGACCCATGAGCCAGTTGCTCACCCATCCCATGATGTGTTTATCCAGCTGTGTGCTGGATGTTCTGTCCAGAAGGACACTGTGAGAGCCACTATGGAAAGCTTTACTGAGACCCAAAAGGATTACATCACCTGGCTTCCCTTGGTCAGCTAGGTGAGTTACCCTGTTGTAGAAGGAAATCACATTTGACAAGCAGGACTTTCCCCTCATGAAGATGTGCTGACTGTGACTGCTGACTGGGTTGTCCTCCAGATGTTTTTCAGTACTCCCAGAGAAATCTTTTCCATGATTTTACCGGCCACCAAAGTGAGACTTCACTGTAGTTTTCGGGGTCTTCCTTGAAAATTAGGATGTCACCAGCTTCCAGTCAGCTGGAACCTCTCCAGATTCCCAAGACTGCTCAAAGAGCACGGAGAGAGGCTTTGTGGTGGTATCAGCCAGCTCTTTGAGGATTCCTGGATGAATCCCATCAGGCCCCATAGATTTGCACGGATCCAGCTGGAGCAGCAGATCCTGCACAGGGTCAACTGGGAGCTGATATTTCTCACAGTCATGGTCCTCCAGCTCAGGGCACTGAGACCCCCTTGGTCCATAATCCATGTAAAGACTGAGTCAAAGAATGCATTAAACACCTCTGCTTTGTCCCTCTCCCTGTTTGTGAGGTGGCTTTCCTCATCCTGTAATGGGCTGATGCTATTTCTACACTGCCTTTTGTCATTAATGTATTTGAAAAGACTGTTTTTATTGTCCCTGTTTCTGGCCAGCTTCAACTCTGGGCGAGCTTTGGCCACATAAATTTTCTCCCTACAGTGGGAAGCAGAATCTCTGCATTCTCCTCGTGTTACCTGATCTTACATCCACTGGGCAGACACTTTCCTTTTTTGCCTTATTTCCAAGAGAAGATCCCTGCTCAGCCAAGTTGGCCTCCTGCCTTGCCTGCCTGACTTCCAACATTGAGGAATTGCCTGCTCCTGTGCCCTTAGGAAGTGATGTTTAAAAAGGGACCAGCACTGATGGACCCCAGCATCTGCCCGAACATTTTCCCAGAGGATTTTACTTACTAGTTCCCTCAGCAGTCTGCTCTCCTCATGTCTAGAGCTGAGGTTTTGCTGGCATTTTCCCTCCCATCAACAAAGATTTTAAACTCAACTGCTTCGTGGTCAGTATGGCCAAGACAGACGCCATTCCCTGCTCACGAGATCCTCTCTGCTGACAAGCAGCAGAGCAAGGAGCGAATCTTTCCCAACTGCTGCCTTAGCTTTGACAAAGCTGTCACCAAGGTTTTTTAAGAATGCTGCAACCTGGGTTGTACCAGCTATGGGATGCTCCCAGTTGATTTCTGGCAAATGGAAGTCCCCCATAAGGGCAAGGGCAGTTGAACTGGAAGTGTACCCCAGTTCTCCAAAGAATCATTGATAAGGGAAGATCCTTATGCCATTAAATAAAGCCATCTAAACCTACCAAGGTTAGCAAAGGCTAGAATTGGACAAAAGCTGCAGCAGTGCCACTGCTCCTGAAAAGCCAAGCCCATCTTCTGCACATGTAAGACAAAATAAAGAAATGAGGAACTCCATCTGTTCTTAAACAAGCTGTCGTTCCTGAATCAGTTGATAAGCACTGTGGGCATGCAAATCAAGGATCAGTTGCAAGGAAACACCACACCTGAAAGTCACACGGTCACGTGCACAAGTGTGAACTGCGGGGGAAGGAGGGTTACAGCAGACACACAAGATGGAGAAACCAGAGCTGTAGCCAGTAGCTGAAAGCAAGACAAGAAAAAAGAACCACAGAAGAGTACATAGGATGCAGCATCTGGTGGCAGTGATATGATTTACTAGAACTTAGCAACAGAAAGCTAATTTGCCAGCTAATTATCGAGAACACCAGGAGACTCACAAGCAGTGGTTACACAGGACCAACAAAGACAGACACTGCACAGGCTAAGCAAGAGAGTGAGATGCTGTGACACAAAGAGGGTGGGAGCAGAGAGCAGATCAGGAAAGAGGAGAAGGGCAACTCTGTTCTTCAGGCTAGGACTAGTCATGGCCAAAGTAGTGATGATCCTGGAAGCTGCTCTGCAATATACTTGAGTGCAAAAAATGTGGCTTTGCAAGTACCCGAGCTCACAGATTGGCACCTTTCTCTTTTCCAGTATCTCCCAAATCCAAAAGTTATGTGTGTGAACCTGCATAAGGATTCTCAAAAGCACAAATGAATCTTCAAATATGTCTGAGTACCAAGAACACCTGCTACTGATGTAGCTATTAAATGTCCTCTGCAAATGAAAACCTCTTAAGTAACTACACCTGTCAACTACACCTTAGTTTGCATTATCTTAAAACCAAAACCACACAAGTCTTTTCTTTTGTTTTGTTTCACAACCAGTTTCTCATGTGACCCTGGCTAATAAAACCCATTATAACTCAGGATGCATCATTTACTACTGTTAGGGCACTGCAAAAGGGTAACGCATCTTCAGCTGATACACAGTGCCAATAGTATGGCTAAGGAGCGCCTTCATCCCTGCAAATTTTTTCTGGCTAAGTAAGATCTTTAGAACGCTGTCCTTTTAGGCAAGGCTTTGAGTACTTTGAGTTCTCACATTCTCAAAAATATGGTACAGGATTTTGCATCAGTTTCTTATGCTCAACATAAGATTAAAAAAAATGTTGTGTGCTGCAGTTAAGGTGGCAAAATGTCCCCCTACAATACAAGTGGCTGTTGCCAATAATATTTCAACTTGCACGATCATGCACAGAAATATGTCCAGTAACAAAAGAAAACAATACACCCCTCAGAGAAAGAACAGGACAAAATTGTGTAAGTGTACATCATACATTTATTACTGAACAACTCTCTCAACTCCAAAATTGGGCACAGGGATTAAAAATAAAAATTCATTGCACTACCTAGTAAAGCATTACTAGTAACTCTCATAAAAAATGTACAAATTTTGTTAAAAATTTATCAAGCCTTCAAATGATTTGGTTACAGATATTTATAATACATTTAAAACTACATGTTAAATGATACAATAGCATATGATTTAAAGAAAACACTTAACAAAATATGATTCCAACAAAAACCATAAGCTTTCATAATAATTAGCAAGTCTGAAACACAAGTAGCAAAATGAGGTAACAATGTACCAAAGGAAAAAACCACAGCTTTTACAAAGGCCCAAAGATAACTCAGTTGAAACTGTTTTCTACAATTAAAACAGTTGGTAAATCTCATCCCAAGTATTATGCATTGTATTAACAGCTCTGAAGTCACATTCAAGACCCTGTACATAATGACATACAACACATGGCCTTATTTCTTCTTCTAAAGAAAGCCCAAAAATGAGACACTGGAATTATCTGTAGGCCTTGATATCCACTAAAACGTCAAATTAAATTGACAGTTTATGCAAAAAAACCACAGCAGTGCCAATATGATAAAGCAAACATATTAGAGGTTGGATGTTTTTGTTTGTTTTTTGGAGAAAAAAGAGTCAGTGGATGGCAGAAAGGCAATGAACATAAAAGAAGTGTTGCTGAATTCAGGTGCTGTCAGGCACCATGGCAGCTGTGCATAAGACATGGCAGTTAAGAGCTGAACAGAAATCCCCTGCCCTTGACAGCCACCACAGAGGATGTGGTTGTAGCTTGTCTGAGCTGATTCAGAACATAAGCACGTGTGCTGTTTGTACACACTAACCACGGGAAGCAAGTCCACATTCATCCATGCAAACCAAAGAACCATTCCAGAAGAGATGAGCCATAAGAGTGCAACAATTAATTGCAGGATTTTACCAACTTAGACCCTCAATCTCCTAGATCTCCCACTGTCTCACTGGATTTTAGTAGGGGGAAAAGGGACATTCCTCTAGTTCCAGAAAGAGAACTACTTTCTCTTGGCTTCAGAAGGATGTGTCTTGTTCACTTGTATCAAGTTTAGAAAAAGTACCCTTTTCCATGCTTTGAACTGAATACTAAACACAGAAATGTTAGTAATTTTTAAATCTGTACACAAGGATTTTTTTATTTTGCAGTTATATAAAAGAGGCTAAGTTTTGTAAGACATATGTGGCATATGCTTTTTAAACAACATGATTTATTTGTTAAAAAAATAAATTTTATCAAATGTAATTTAACCTGCTAGGTGCTATTGTGAAAAGCCTATTCTTAACTCCACTGGAAGAGAGGAGAAAGAAATTCTAATATTTTGAAGTGGAAGTAACAGGATTTTTATTTATTCAGTGTTCCTAAGTAAGGATAGGTATGGAAAACTTCACTGTTTTTGAGAACTATCTGCATTGACGCCATGAAGATTTTTTGCCTTTTCTTTTATACCCCTATTATACCTTTTTACAGCTTCTGTATTTTACAGCCTACATTCTCTGACTTGTTTGTCCAGCTAGGAGACTTAACATTTTAGAAGCCTCATAAGCAAGGGTTAGTGTGCCCCAGACCCCAAGGTCCTCTCCAGATCACATTCTGTAAACTAAGATAGAACCATCCAGGGGAAGGTTCCTTGGGGAGGGGGGCTCATTCAAGCCTCTCATTGAGGAATTTTTGATAAATATGCTAATTAGTAAGACCTATAATGTTATACCAGATCTTTGGGGGGGGCATTGCGGTGTGCATTTCGGTGCATTCGACCTGGAGCTGCACCTTCAGTGCACCTAAGGATCCTTAAAATAAATACCAAGGTAAAATCCCTTCTTCCCTTCTAACTGTGTTTGACTCTTGATTTTAAGACCAAGAAAAGGCATCAGCATAACTAGACAGACGGAAAAACATCTGAAACAGGGCAAAATTGTGCTTTTATTTAGCTGCACAAAGAGCTGTGACTGGTCTGTAGAATGTTCAAAGAAAAAAAACAGCATGGAGAACATCTAACACTGTTTGAAATTGTAACTGATACTAAAGCATAGCAGCATACAAAAGCATCAGAAATGATAAAGAAGAAACTTAAAGCTGAGACTGGCAGCAAGTTGTAGCAATACTGGTAATTGTGCCACTTGTGGTGCTGCAACTAAAGTAATGACACTGAATTTATGAAAAGAGTTTAATTGCAAAAAGTGCATCCTTTTAGTAACTGTGGTATATGCCGACCTAAATATTTTGCTAGAATGTATCAGAGATGTTAACAGTGTGAATGTTAAAAAGAAAGCTAATTTTTTTCAATAGCCCAAATAAAGTATTATTCAGAGCACTTGAATAGACATTATCCCCTCTATTTCACAGCACTGTTCTGGAAAGTATTCCAAATTTCTCCTATAGTGGAGCACTCTGGAAACTTGATTGCAAAAACTAAGGGAGTCCCTTCTTCCTATTACACTCATCATGAAATAAGGAAGGGAAAGAAGCAGCATCAGGGCAACTGAGTTCTGCGGTTAATGACCAAAACCTACCTCCTCTTGAGATACGGTGAAAAAAATAGGAAATTCTACTTCTCTAAGAAAATGCTAAAAATTGTATTTTATTCATGAAGTTGCAGGAATAAAATTGTAACCTTTTACAAGTTATTTTAGTTACATACAAACTTCCTTGTAGATGACAAAGAATGTATGTGATTAAAGCCAGTGTTTATAAGCTAAAAGATGATGTCCTTAGCAAGTACAATGGCTAAAAGTTAAGAGCTGTTCCACAAAACCAGGACACCCTCAGTGTACTTTCTGCTTCCTTTCATGGAAGAAACACAGAACTGGTAAAACCAGCTAGAAAAATTTAAAAGGAAAACAGAAAAATATTGATATTCATATTAGCAATTGAAAACATTAATATTGCTAAATGCGATATTGCAACTCTATATTGATAAAATAACTTGGAAATCAGTCATTAAAAAAATCCAGACTTTGTAACATATGATAAAACCCCCAAGGTTACTCATGTATGAACAATCAATGCATTCTTTAGTGGTACACACTTAAAGCCTCCAATGAAGGGGAAGCATAACAGCTGTTTGAGTAGCAGTAGGTAAAAAGGTCTTTACACCTGTAAGTACATTGGGGAGGAAATACTAAATGTCTGTAATTGCTGCACCCATCGCATTCAGTGTGCAACTGCAAACACAAGGAAAGGAACCAGTGTACAGTACTAGTACTGTTTAAATAACACACAAGATTATACATTGCAGCATAATTATTACTACACACATACGTTCTCAGTACATGCTGGTATATAGGTTCTCAAACACGCACGCACACCCCGCCACAAGCACACTTCACTCACCCTCTCACAGCCTCTCACACTCATACCGTTCATCCCCACTCACAGTATCTGAAGGCTCTATATAAGGTAGATTGCTATATTGTTTGGAGCTACCACTTTTTTTTTTTTCTTTTTCTTTTATATAAAAGCACATGCTAAAAGATCACATCCACAGTAATCTCGCAGCAATACTCGGAATGATCACACAAAACCCAGGGAATGTTAGTGCACACACAAAATTAAGCTAAAAAAAAAAAAAATCTTTGGAGTTCCAATCACACTTGTTAGTATAACAATCCCATAACTGTGAAGACTAGTTATAAGCTTTATAATTGATTAAGTCACACAGTGCAAAGTAAGGTCCACTGACCCTTTTGTGTAAAGGGTAGGCTGGAAGCCACATGGGTAGGTAAGTTCAATAGAGAGTTCATATATACAGGTGACGAGAAACACCCAAACCAGATTTGTGCTCTTAGATTGGTCATTCTGAATCACGATGCACTTCCGAGGCATCAGCTCTACAAATCGGGCAGGTACGATTCGCCTGTAAAACCAGAAAAACAAAAGAGGGTTAAAGAGGGTTAAGACTGACAAATACATTGTTAAGGCAATGTGTATGTGACACTGACATCTATGACCACTGAAGACCAATTCAAGAGAAGATAGATGTGCTTAGGCCTTTTCGTAGTTTGTTTTGTTATGTTTGAGTGGTGTGGTGAGTTTTTCAATTCAAAATTACATTTACAAAAAGTAATTGTGCCTTTTATTTTTTAAGACAAAGCAAGACAACAAATTAGGCTCTAGCAAAGTGATGGTGGTTTTATTAATGCAGATTCACAGTTACAGTATACTGCAGTCAGATGGGTGGAACTAACAACCTGTACTGTATGCTGTAGAGAAAGCCGCCAAAACAAATTGAGACATCTTGGGCTGCAAATAAACATCCTGTGTGAAGATGTCATGTTATCACAAACCCTACCGATCAGGAATGACATCATTGTTTATTCAGTTACCATCACATAAAATCATCATACAGATTTGGTCAAAGTTGAAAGCAAACCAGGGAAAAAGGGAGGGGGTTTTAGTAAAGCGGAAGGGAATAAAAAAAAGAAATACAAAGAAAGAGTAAGATGACCTGACCAAGCAGGTATTCAAGTAGCACACACCAGCAGGCCTAGATTTAGCTCTTCATTAAAGCACACACTGAAAATTAAGTCCTGTGACTTGTTTACTTTTATAGCTTCCTTAAAAAGTAAGACAGATAAGAAGTAATATTTCTTAAGCTACTGGGAAAGTATTTCTGCTTTCTCACTCCCCTTTTCAAATAATGGCTAATTTAATTTTAGCAAATGATGAGAAAAATCCCCAGACAATTATGTAACATCTGTGAGTCAATATTTCCCTTGAAAGGGGAAGAGTGAAGAGAACTTTTCCCTGTCCCAAATTCTCTATTTCATAGCTACCAAAACTGCAGGACCAACCACTGTCTACAGCAAGTCTTCTAAGGAAACTAGATTTTTCAATGAAAATACAAGCAAAGAGCATCAAGAAATATGACTCTGTAGGCCAGAATTCTTTATCAAATATTTTAAATCCAGATAATAAGTAATCCAATGAAAGTAATACGTTATTTATTGCTGAAAAACATTATTCAGTAATGGAAGTTAAAGTGAAGGTTTATTTTTCCTGTCAATTTTCCTGCTGTCAACTGTTACCACTGTCCCTAATTTTTAAATTTTTTAATTTTTAATTTTTAGTATATCATGGATTGGAGTAGAAATTAAAATTTTATTTCTCTCTCTTTCACTAGCAGTTTCAAAATATACTTCAAAATGTCCTTACCTGGTCATTTCATGTGCATGATTTTAAATATAATCTGGCTAATAAAATGTTTAAAATAAAAAGGCGTGTTATTCAACATTCAGTGGATTAATGAATCAGGAGCTATTCCCTTAGATCGATAATGAAGTAACAACCACTTGCACCACAAAACAGCATTCAGTAGGAGTGATTTCCTGACAGGAACTGCAGAAATAGATCTACTGTGCCAGGATAAAATAAATACTCATGGACACCACACCACTGCTTTTCAAGGAACTTTTCAAGATCCTACATGAACATGTGCTTTAAATTTAGTCACATTCTTGTGTCTTTCATGAAATTAATTTTCCCTTCCTGGCATTTAACATGACTCTTTCATGCCAAAAGAGGAGTAAGGGGGACATAATATTGTAATATTGACCTTCTAACTTGCCACTCTTCCAGGCAGACTTAATTTTGTACTGTAACTAGAGAGTGCTGCACAATAAATGGATTTACTGCTTTATATTTTTTATAGAAATTTACAGTTAAAGTGAACTGCATTTAGAATAATGAAACTATAGGACTACTAGAATCCTCTAAAAACCATTGCACTGCTTTGGTGTTAGTCCATCAGAAATAAGTTGAAGTATAGTTACAGTTTGTCTTTTTTCATACATAATACAACATTTCCTATTAGACTGCTAAATATAAAGGCAAATTGTCCTTTTAACGTTGTTCTAAGCCTTCAGGCTGAACACAGGTCATGGTGTCAAGCTCTCCTTTGGAATGATGACTTTTGTTTTATAGAAGAACACATTTCTCACGTATTCATATTTGACAAGAGGATATAGGGTAAGAAGTAGCCAAATACTGTGAAATATGAGAATTAGGAATACTACAAAAAGTAAAAGGATAACCTCCCTCTTTCTAATTCTATTGTTTCCTCCACTGTATCACATCTTCTCTCCTTAAGACTTTAACCTTGCTTAAATAGGGAAGTATTTTAGCTAAAGTGGGCAACCAAATGCATTGTTATAGAACATTTCCTCTTACTTGCTCAAACTACCTAAGAAGATAGTACTGTCAATTATCCATGCGTACAAGCCACAAAACTTTTTTTAGATAGTTTCTTTACTCCTCCATCATCACCAACAGGCAGCCCAAGAAGAGTATTTTTTAAAGTAATGAGATTGAATCACTAACCTTTTACTTAGATCTTTCACTAAAGTGACATACAATGAAACTTAGAACCAATTTGACTCCATAGTTCTAGAAAAAGTCCTAGATAGCAAATACTCTCTTCAAAAAAATGAGATTAAATCGGTAAAAAATAGCAACAAACCAATAATTTTCTTCTTTTTCTATCTTGTGGAATAACAGTACAAGTGCTGAAAGCCACAATTTTAACCTTCCCTTGCAGAATTTATGAACATGATGTTGACGGGATGAGGTGAATTAAGTAGATGTGGACATAATTATACAATCAAGATATATTTAAAAAGGTTTTCAAATTCATAGATGAATGAACAGAAGCAAAACCAAAGCACAGAATACTTTCCAGTTATTATCACTTCCAGATGTTGGCTTATTAACTGTAACCAAGTTTAGGCAGAGGCTTAACTAAAACAGACTAGTGTTACAGGTAATTCGGTACAGCTTGCAAGCAAAATCATCTTTATTTCCATATACCATCTTTGTACCACTATAACTGAACCCACATAGTGTAAAAGTATTGCCTTAGTCATCCTACACTAGGATGGTTTAACCTTGTCTATCTTACTTTGTACTCAGCTCTGGAATAATGATGTCAATGCAAGTTTTAGTAGGTTTAACTGCAACCCCCTACATTTTGATTGTGTATCTTGCACCTCATTCTGAACACAACCTTTACAAAATACCACATGTGAAGATCTGTTAGAAAATGCAGTTTCTAAAATGGGACAAGAACAGCAGCAAAACTATTTCACCACTAGAACAGTACACTATGATTTTGAAAACAGACTAAACTAAATCTACTTTTTTCACTTTGCAGTTCCAAATGCTATTGCCAGTTCATTACCAATTGAATGGACTAACTCTTAACTTTAAACGTTCTACACTGAGTCCCAAAAAAGCTTAACTCAACATACTTGTCTGACTCCTGAGTGAGATGTCAGGTAAGAAAGAGCATTAAGAACAAGACAAGCATGCATGATACTTTCCTGACACGTTCTTCTAACTTCCAGAAATCTGCAGATCAGGGGTTCTATGAATCAGAAGTATATATATTTTTTTTTTTTTTTTTTTGCATCAATAGCCTGGAAAGAGCTATCTTTAAAAAAGTCCACATAATAAACCTATAGCATCCACTATCTCACAGGCTGGGTCAAATGATATTTTCTTTAGATAATACCATCCCTGGATACTCAATGTCCACACCACAACTGAGTTAGAGAGTTTCATGCAATGAAGTTGACACATGCAGTGTGAGCACTGCTCAAGAAGAGGAGGGGACACTGAAGAACACAACTTTGATACATACAGAGTCTATTCTTAATTTGTAGTAAGTGAATAAAACTGCATACATCTAGCAGAGAGAAACTGCTAATATTATGTGGGATGTGTGCATGTGGGTTTTAATATGACAATAAAACAACCAGGTATTTAGTTCCTCTTGCTGATTCTTGAGCATGTACGTGAATTCAGATATTTTTGGACCACTTCTACCAAAAATTCTGAGCATTGCTGTAGAAATAGTTTCACTGGCCCTAGATTTTGTAGAAGCTTCAGACATAGACTACCGTGGATACTGTAGCCAAAGGGCAATTTCATATCCCACCTTTCAAATCCTTCTCGTTATTCTTCGTATCTTGTTAGCAAAAAAAATACCATCAATATTAATTTGATTTTTTCATTCTCTGCACATTTCAGCACTTGCCTAAGACATGATGCCACAAAGGCAAGGGGTTTTTATTTCTTTTTTCAGAACAACAAACACCATCTGTAATTCTCTAGGGACCATATCAACATAGTATCATTGCAGTTTCCAATGTTCTACACAACAGACTAAATGGATTAAAGCTGAATAGAATAGTAAAAAAACTGAGGCAAGATGGTAATCAACATCTTGCTGAAAGTAGATCTGGCTAAATGCAGCTGGTAGAAATGTCTGCCATAATTTACTTGTATTTCTTGTTCTTCTTGCCTTCTGCATAGCTGCTATTTCATCTATGCTCTTACTGGGCTGCCCTGATTCTTGAGCCTTTCTTTTTTGTTCAGATGCTCTTAGATGGGTAAATAATTTTGAAAAACTATAATTTCTATTTGTATGTATTACTTTTTTGTGTATATGCATACACATAAACGTACACATGTAACCCACTTTATTTGCCCCAGAAACTAACATTAATAGCAAAGTGGGGAAGGAAACGTGTTGGTACTCATTCTTGCCAGACAAGCTATGTAAAACAGTTGAAGCCACCATCATCATCTATGTCATACCACCTATATTATTTACTTTTTTTCAAGTATTCTCTAATGTCATGTATTACTCTAATGCACAGTTATTGTTTTAAGCAAATGGAAAACACAGTAAGAGCTGTCCATGAAAATAATTGTATTCACATTCATTTTCCCTTGTGCCAAAGATTATGAAGAAACAATCTTCATCAATTATTAGAATAATATCCTATCTAAGCAGTGCTTCCACTCTGCTGGCATTTCTAAGTATCAGAAACACGAAACAAGGTGAAATGAAGTGCAAGAGCAAAATATCCCCACCCTCTCCTATAAAACTACATAATCAATTTCATCTAAGATAGGATTTTTTCTTACCTTCAACCATTTATCAACACACTTGGCATGGAACTCGTGATTACAAGGTAAGACTCTAAGTAGCTGCCTTGACTCAAAATCACACATGCACACCACACATCTAAAAAAGAGAATGAAGTTTAAATACATCTGCTATGTAAGAACAACAAATATGCAATTCCATACAAAACTTTACAGGTATGATTGCAACACAGCAGCTATTTTACTCCTTCAGTAGCTACAGTGATTGACATCTGACAATGGAAACTGAGAATTGACTCTGTGGGGTTTTATGGGTGTTTTGTTGCTTTTCTTATTTACTGTGCTTTCACATTGCAAAGCACGTATTCTTGCTCTTCTGACCTAGCTGTGACTGCAAGTTAAAGAAATGAAAATCAAGCCATCTAAATCATGGATCTTTGAAAGAGACCAATATACTTACAGTGTCTGCTCTGATTGGTGATTGTTTGGATTGAACCTGTAGGATGGAAGCTGCTCAATGTCTGCTTTTGTTAATCCCCGTGGTTTGGCTTCTCCCAGACGTTCCGCCAAATTCAGCAGTGCCTGCAAAACATGGAAACTAGACATTTAAAAATTCACTGATCAAACAGGCTCTGGTTCTGTTGGTGTTGGGACTGCCATCACATCTCACTACCCCAGCTGGTTGCACAAAACACCACTCTATTAAGAAATACTTAGAACTTTAGTTCTCCTACACAGTAGAAGCTCCTTGGAAAGTCCTTCAGAACTTAACCATCTTTGTAATTATTTAACATATTATCTTTGGGATTTCAAAACCCACTCCAAGGACCCAATTTCCAATTACTATTGTGACTGCATGTACAGCTCAGTAAGTAATTTGCTTCTGAGGGATCCCCTCACCCTGCTACGAAATTAACAATGCTGGTAAACCAGAAAAAAACTGTCAACTAATTTTCTTCATAAGAATATGTGAGTCTGGTCTTGTGAGAGAAATCATAAATTTAATGGGACAGTTTATGATTTCCACTCCACATTGAGGGCTAGTTGAATTAAAATATGGAGATTTTATCCTCAATCTGGAAAACAAATACATACCATCGAACTTTAAGTGCTTTTTTTGGCTGCTAATTTTTTATGTTAATTTTCTGTAAGCCAAGCATTGCAACTAAAATCCTTCCATGTATATAATTTGCAGTCTGTCATGTATTTAACTCACACTCCTTCATGAGGGGCCTAGGAAACGTGTGATAGAGAATCAATGCACAGAAAAGACCCTGTGAAAGCTGCAAATGGTACTGATTTCTTACACTACTGAAACTAGGGCCCAAATTCTCAGAAGACATTGCTTCTTCTGAACCACCACAGAAGTTATTACAGAAGTGCTCATTGTTAAACTGAAGATGTGCAACTACACAGAGATCTTAAGTGGAGCACAGGCAAAGAGATGCAAAAATCAGGGTTAATGATGACTAACTGAAGAGAAATCAAATGGAATCCATTAGCTTCAGAACCAGCAAAGAAACAACAGTTGGAACAGCCCCATAATTATCTAGGGTATTTAAGAGGGTTCTGCATCTCTAGATGTGAATTACCATCCCCTTATGACGGCAAGAAGAACAGGCAGTAAGGCAGTTTTATAAACATTACATTTTAGATTAATTAATCCTATGATATTAAAACTATTCTGAAAGTTACACTCATAAAACCAATAACTTACCCTTTTTTGAAAGTGTTTCACTTCTGTCTGGTATTTAAAATCAATTAAATTTTGAAAGGAGAAGAGTAGCATGTAGAACATAAAAGTTGAACAATTTAATGATTACTAGCCTGGAAAGGTGAATTCTGGGAAAGAGCAATAGACAAGGAAGAAAGCTAAACACTCTAGTATCCAGTTTTACAAAAAGAATGTGGAAGGACTGTTTTTGGATTCTGTCTTCACAGTCATTACATTTATTTGAAAGACAAACCAGGATTAAAAGCAAAATATAATAAAATTTCATCTATTGCTTGAGCTAACATCTTTTCTTTAAAGGTAGTTGTAGTTCACACACCAACCTCATAGTTTTCTACCTCTCCATCTTCCACATCCAACTCAAAGCTGAAAGCTGGTCCAACTGCCGGTGGAACTGGGAGCATTGATCTACCACGAGAGCAAACAAGGATAAGGTTCAGCATCTTGCTGAAGGAAAGCACAGAAACATCTGGCAGAGGTAAAGTAACCTTTCTGATGCCTCTCTAGTCAACATGTTCTCAGAACTGGCAAAAATGTTATGTTTGAAGTCAAGA
This sequence comes from Aphelocoma coerulescens, assembly GCF_041296385.1. Lineage (NCBI taxonomy): Eukaryota > Metazoa > Chordata > Aves > Passeriformes > Corvidae > Aphelocoma > Aphelocoma coerulescens. The sequence continues at coordinate 46,812,862 of NW_027184085.1, forward strand.
ACAGACATTTGAAGTGAAAGAGTCACAGGAAAAAGCTTTTTCTGCTACTTTCTGATATTGGGAGTGCTGCCTTTTTAACTGCATGCACATTTCACTTGGTACTTTTAACCAAGCTCAGCTTCATTACAAAAACTAATGTCTTAATTACCACACACTATGGAGAACTAAAACTGACAAAAAATTGACATTCTGGTTTTAAATGTATTTCTTTAAGTGGATAAAAGACCATCAAAGAGGAATGCTAAGTTCATTTAGGTCTCCAACACAAAAGTCTTTCAAGTTCTGCAAGCCTAAAATACACGATGAAGACAAATAGGATTTGCTACCAGACAAACTTCCATACTGAAGGCAAGCACAAATTCATTTTCTCATGTACTGTGATGTTGGTTAAAGCCGAACCCCTTCAAACTGAGAGATCAGAGAGATGTTTTTCTGCTTGTATTTTTACCCCCCAAGACAGTACAATGGGTCAAAACTTCATCCACACACATGGAAATGACAAATTCAAAGCACTAATATAGTAGAATCAGGAATTACTGTGCCACATCATGTCCACAATGAATAGGCAAGAAGCTATGACATTACTCTCAGACTGCAAGATGCAAAGCTGAACAACTTTGCTGAATCAGATTTCTGGTGCCATTTTCATGCCACGTCTGACACTGCGCACAGAGAAACTACAGATCTGGTGTCAGTGTTTGATCATTTCCTTGTCAATGTCACCTTTGCCACCAGAAACTTAATCTTTGTTTTCCAAACATGTAACTCTTACTTCCAATACAGAACATTAGAAGACTAATACATCTCATGTCATAGACCCAAACTCTTCCAGAGAGTCTACCATAACACACTACAGATAATTCCTAAATGTTAATTGTTCCACATCTTTTCCAGAAACAGCTAATCAGAAGCAGAACAGAAATGTGACAGCTGCGACAGAGTAGCACTTCAGCCAATAAAGAGTAACACATCACAGAAGCTCCCACCCTTGTATTTTATAAGTAAGAACCAAACCAAATTAATGTATTCCGTAAGTGAAGACTCCTACAATGTGATCCTACAGTGTAACCATGCCTCTGTAAGAGTATCACAGAACTATGATTTAAAATCTGTTGAAGACTTTACCAAGAGTTCAGAAACAAGAGGCTACCGTGCCTCAAAATACCTGCAAAACTACACTGGACAAAAACTGTTCACTTGTATTTTATCTTACTCAGCGGTGTAGGTTATTCAAAACAGGCTGAAAAGTTTACACAGAAATGGAAGTTTTCCTCCGAGACAGGTGAAATATGCCTGGTCTCTGGTAGAGTCCAACCATAGAAAGTGCCAAGATGCTTGCTGCCTTCTTAATAGCCTACATGGAAGCAAATGTACTTTTCACTTACAGCACATAAGGTAATAGGCTGGGATGGTAAGGGTGTGGTGGTATTGGCTGCTGTGATCGGTATCTGCTGCGCCCTGTGAGTCTTCGAGGCATAAAAGGTGGGTAAGGCTGCAAGAAAGAAGAAAATAAGCTTCAACTGAAACTTGTGGAACTGGAACTTGTGTCCAGTTTTGGGCTCCCCAGCACAAGACAGACATGGACATACTGGAGAGAGTCCAACAAAGGGTCACTAAGATGGGTCTGGAGCATCTCACATCTGAGAAAAGGCTGAGAGAGCTGAGCCTGTTCAGCCTGGAGAAGAGAAGGCTTGGGGGGGATCTTATCAAAGTATATAAATACCTGAAGGGAGGGTGCAAAGAAGATTGGGCCAGGCTCTTTTCAGTGGTGCCCAGTGGCAGGACCAGAGACATTGGGCACAGACTGAAATACAGGAGGCTTCATCTGAACATCAACAAACACTTCTTTACTCTGAGGGTGACTGAGCACTGGCACAGGTTGCCTAAGGAGATGGTGGAGTCTCCCTTCCTGGAGGTACTCAGAAGCTGGCTGGACATAGTCCTGGACACACGGTTTTAGGTGGCCCTGCTTGACCAGATGATCACCCTTCCAGCCTTCCAGTCTGTGAGCCCACGATTCAACATTTTCTATCCTTAATCTCCACCCTCAATAATGAAATCCACTTTCAGTAAAGCATTATTTAAAAAATCCAGCCTCTGCTAAAATCCAAAAGAATCTCAGCCTCAATTTGAAATTACTATTCCCATCTATAATACACAATCAGACCAACCTGCACAAAAGGTAGTAATCTACAACAGAACTCCTTGGAAGTTCCTGTGTTTTGGTCTACAGTCAGTATATTTTGGGAAACAGGACATGAACTGCTGAGCCTGTTGTAAAGTCCAAGGGCTATTACGCAGGCTTCCACACAAGTAGTTGAGTAAAGAAGCCCTTAAAAAATTCTTTAAAATGAGAATTTTTAAAAAATATCTTTAAAAAACCTCTAACTTTTAGGCAGTGGTATATATTTACATTTAGGCTTAAAGGCTTGAAGCCTTTCAAGTGTATGTGGAAAGTTTAATCAGTACAGTTTCTGCAGCTGACCACACCTAGAGAGACACTCAAGACTAAAGCTTCAATGCATTCGTTCCATGGATAAATCAGGGCACTTTCTGTCATCTTTTACTAAAAATTGTTTTGTATTTTCTACAACTGAAATTCATGTATCCCTATTGAATTCATATTTGAGGGCCTTCAGACCTCATTTTTGAAACAAAGACCCTAAGTCTTTACAAACACATTTTTCTTCTTACATGTTTGAAACTGGAAAGCACCAAACCCCAACAACCCCAATGACTAACCTAAAATTCCCAAATTTTACATTATGATTAGGTAGCCACAGTCATACATAAAATTAACTTATGAATATAAACACAATGCAGAAGAGCCAGGTTCCTTTGGGTTGAAGTCTCAAACTAGGCATAACAAATATTAATTTTACTGCTTTGCGAATTCTGCAATCCAAAAACATAATTAGAAACTATTGTGTTCACTGAATGAAAAAGAATCAGAAATGCAGCTATTCCATTCTAATGGTAATGCAAATAAAGCTTTATAAAGATTTAGTATTACTTTATAAAAGGCGACATGGTTACTTGTAATAAGTCTCTATTCTACTCCTTAGCAATAAACAACATGGAACTGAAGCATCAGAGAGGAGACACATGCTACTATCTGCAGAAAATGGTATTATGTTCCCTACCTATTTTAACAACTGAACTTAAAAATGAAGGAAGTCTGACTCCCAGCAAAACATGTATAATTTGACTAATGCATTGAAGCATACAGGAGCTTTCAAGTGTCCTGGTCTCCAGAGTGTCTCATAGTGACTGAAAACTTCATTGAAAATCTGTGCATCTTTAAATTAACCATAAGTTGACCACTTTTTAAAATGGTGAACACTTACTTGAACCTTTATAAAAACTGCAGCAAACATTTGACTAGGTTCTGTGATTTCAAGGAGATTAATTAAAGACAGATATCTGTATATTCTGTAGCTGCAGGATCTAAAATTTAATTCTTATTTAAAATTTAAATAATATGCCCTCTAAAACACTGACAACTTGATACACATGTCAAACAATAAATAATATCAGCACCCATACTTGGGATCTAGCTATTTCTCCCAGCATCACACAGGCAGGAGAGGTTTTTTGTTTGTTTGTTTGTGTTTTTAAAAAGTGACCCACACAAAACAACAAGAACAGCAACAACAACAAACCCCTGACCCATTTCAGGACTAATATAATTGCAGGTTCAAGTACAAGACAAAGATCCTATAAGTAGCACCACTGGACACACCACAGAAACATACAATTCAACAAAGTTCAACACAGACTATCCTGCACACTTTTAATTTTATTTTGTGCTGCTGCAGCTGAACCGCCTGTAGATCACCTGAAAGCTGACTTAAATCAAGGTTTGTAACATGGCTATCTTTATAGTATGTATAGTATAGTATGGTATGGTGTGGTCTAAATTATGGAAGCACTCTACAACTGCTTCAAGAGAAGAACTGTTTTTAAAGCATTCTGGCTTTCCTGAGCTGTGGAAACTCAACATATGATGAAGAATTAACAAAAGTGACAACAGTTTTTCTAAACTGTATTAATTAGTCCCTGCAATAGAAGTCCCGGACTGTGTGACAACATGGAAAGTTTTCTAAGTAAATGCTGCTGCACTCCGCAGATAACGTTACTGGAAATAATTTGCTGGTGTCATTAAATTACCCTTAACTTGATTAACACAAGCTTAAAAGAAAATATCACAGTATGCAGCTATTCCAATAATGGAATATGATTGCAAAGGTGTGACTTTCCAACAAAATGTACTACAGAATAAAGATCAAGAATGTTAATGCAGTATGAAAGAGAGCGTAGCATAGAAAACAATACTTACTACCCCAAATGACATCTCCTGGTGTAATGGATCATGGGCTAAGAATTGAAGAGGAGCTGAGGGAGGCAACGTTGGTGGATGGGCTGAGGGAGGGTATGTAAAACCTCCTACAGGAAGGTGTTCTCCAAGCAATTCTACGTCATTTTCTATCCTTTGAAGCGGCTAAAAAAAAACCAGAGATAGCCTTTGTTGCAGTAATAGAGATGAAATTTTTCCCCAATAAAGAACTGCAGTCCCAGCTGTATATTCTGTGCTGCTGTGATCAATTTTGTACTAACTCTGTGAACAATTCCTGGGTCATTAACACTACCCAAAAAAGCAAAGACAACACTACACATTTGATATAAATTCACCTTTTCCAGCTAGCCATGCTTATAGACCAGGAATTTATGAGATCTAGCAAATATAGGAGTGGCTGTAATTTCCTGTATCTTGCATTTTTCAGGAAAAATATTTGCTCTCCTTCTTGCCAGGCTCCTCTCACTGTATAACTATGCGAGAGAAAAAAATAAACAACCATAGACAAGAACTGAAATTGTGCCAGAAAAACTGAAAAGCGGAGAGGAAACATGGTGGTTCCAGTAGATGAAACTGATAATGATATTCAGTAATCAAGCAGAGGCTTTCCTAGGAGGGTCATGCAAGTAGTCCTAACAAGCAGTCCAGAGGTTGCAGAAGCATGAGATTCCAGATTAGTTTTGTAGCTAGTCAAATCTATTACATCAGTCAGGTCCAAAAGTGCCCAAGAAACAACCAGAAATCCTCCCTGTTTCACAAATACATCTTTCTGTTACTGACACTGAATTCCACCATTTCAAGAAATTCAGCTAAGAAAGCCACCTTGTGGAACCAAAGGAATATTCTGTTTTCCTGTTATGCAGAACAAACAAGATATTCTTAAACCACTACAATGCAAGCTTTTTGCCAGAGCTGAAAGTTGACAGACAAGCCTGGGTAAAAACCTAAGTAAGCAACTCAAGCTAAAACCTGAGTCCACACATTTTGTAAAGGAAAGTCTTATAAAGGTTACTACCACAGAAAACCACTTTGTTATGATGATGGAAACTGTTCTCCCATGACTGTAATGAAGTGATTACAACCCTATCCACACCTGAGACACAGCATGAAGAAGTCTCAGCAGTGTTTGCAACAATAAAGCTATATCCTATTTCTGCATTACTGAAATATCTGCATCTTCTACTTAGTGGGGCAAACAAATGGTCCAGTACTCAGATAACCACACAGAAAGTGTGGTAGGCCAAAACTGTAAACCTGGTTTCCCCCTAAATCTAAAACAGGGTCACATTTTCCTGTGTTTGCATAGTCCCTATCACTAAGCCAAATCTGCTTAAGCAGACAAGATCAGTAACTTTTCTAAGTGTGAAAAAAAGTTCCAGGAAAAGGACTGGTCATCTAAAAATTAATCAAGAAGTAATACAAAAGAAGCATGTAATTAAAGTAACATTCAGTACTTCTTTCTCTGCTGAGCTTTTCTCTGACATGCTTACTATGCTTACACAACCTCCTCTGGATTCTATTCTGCTTCCTGGGAAAAAATACCTGATGGTAAAGAAAATACCCATCTTTCTGAGAGAAGTAAAAGCATATGAAAAAACAGCACAGACAATGATGAAATCTGAAGCAAAACACTGAACTTCAGAAGTATTTTTTCATCTTTTTCATCAACCAAGTGGTTACAGCTTGGAAGAAAATCCTTGTTTCCTCAATCAGGTATCAGTACTGTGTACCCATCCAGCCCACCAGGTCTACTGAGAGTGGGGTAAGAAGCATTACTTACCGACCGTGACTGCTGTGCTTGGAAAGGAACAAATTGTCCTGGAGGAGGTAAGTGAGGAGGGTGGTGTGTAGAGATATGAGGAGGATGCAAAAGGAATGGGTCACTAGAAATGAGGGGTGGAAATGCTGCATATGGTACAGGTAGGTGCTGGACTGAGCATGCCTGAAGCATCTGAAACAAAATGAAAACAATATATTTTTGTAGCACAAATATTCCCTATACAATGTTCCATATTCTATGTATTTATTATGGAAAGGTATCCTTATAAGAGAACAGTTTTTTTGCCTTGTTGAAAAAGCCTCCAGAATACACATAAATAAAAACTCATTCAAATACCCAAGGAACAGTGATGAGTACAGAACAGGCTCTAGGAAGTAGCATAGTGTGACATCTGCTAGGTGCTCATGAGGTCAGCAGGAGTTCGGATTTTCGATACTCCAGGATTAGACAGGCTCCTGAGTAATGAGAAGATACATTCATCCTAGTTCATTTCATTTTTCCCACATATCGCCATCAAAATAATATGCCAAAGCAATCGTCTTGCAATCACTTCAAGCTCTAGATGCAGCTGAGGGACTCTTAGCTGTCAGACTGTACCTAAAGACTTCTGCTGCCTCATATACTATGAATAATTCCTACAGTCTGCTCGGTTTTGCACTTTTGGGTGAGTCCTATGCTCTAAAAGCAGCTCCCTAGTGACAGATACTATGAGAAATAGTTCTTTTTCTCTCCTCCTTTAAATTCCTGACATAAAAGCAACTTTGGGTACTAAAGTTTGAACAATAAAATGATGAAGGCACTGCAGGGGAACCGGAATGTGGTTTATAGCACTGTTCAGTTTTACTTCCACCTTTCTATATGGCAGAGCAAGGAACCTGCATTCTCTTTTTTGTTACGCTTTGATCCATTATGAGAATGTCAGGTATGTCTTTTACACTTTTAACAATTAAAACAGCATTTAATTAAAATATTCATTATCAAATCTTGAAAAGAAACACTACCCACCCAGTTTTATATCTCACTTTTTTTTTTCTTATTAGTCATGTCACACAGCATACATTTGCATATTGACTATAAGAGCACAAAATGGTAAAAGGAACCAACTTAAAATTAGATTTCAGTAGTGGAGGAAGAACTATCATCTCAATTTGCTGTGACCATGACCAAACATAAATCTTCAAATGCACCAAAACAGTAATAGATTAATTTGACTTGACTACTATTTTTTCCTTAAATGCTGACTATTCTTTTCCCTCAGTTACTGCATCATTTTTCTAAAAAACAAATACTGTAGGCAAGTGTTTCTATGGTTATAACGTATTTTTATTGTATTTTATTAAGTTGAAAACTGTCCTCTGAAATAGCTGAAGATAATTTTGCAGCTAGAACATCTCACAGTCCTCTTCAAAACATGACATTCTTTGGGAAACATCAAAATAGGATTTTACACGGTAAAGAGTACTCTAGCTCCTATATATATTTGGAATGTTTGATTTGTGCTATGCCCATGTCACTTTTTTAAGTTAGAGCAAATGAGGCCACCTAACTTTCAAGCAGAAAGAAATGAAAATTACCTGTTTATTCATGCAAGCTTTTAAAAGAGTTTTTCTGTTTGGACATATCACAGAATGACAGAATGGGTTAGAAGGCACCTTAAAGATCATTTTGTTCCAAACCCCCTGCCATGGGCAGGGACAACTTTCACTAGACCAGGCTGCTCAGAGCTTCATCCAATCTTGCCTTGAACACTTTCAGGGATGGGGCATCCATGACTTTTCTGGGCAACTCATTCCAGTGCCCCACCACCCTCCTAGTAAGGAACTTTTTTCCTAGTATCTAATCTAAACCTACTCTTTTTTAGTTTAAGGCCATTCCCCACCTTGTTCTGTCACTACATGCACTTGTAAAAGGCCTCTCTTTGCCCTTCTTGTAGGCTGCCTTCAAGTACTGAAATTAGGGCACCCCAAAGCCTTCTCTTGTCCAGGCTGAACAAACCCAATTCTCTTAGCCTCTCTTTGTATAAGAGGTGATCCACCCCTCTGATTACCTTGGTGGCCTCCTCTGGACTCACTCCAACAGATCCCTGTCCTTCCTGTGCTGGGACCCCAGAGCTGGATGCAGTGTTCCAGGTGGGGTCTCAGCAGAGCAGAGCAGAGGGGCAGAATCCCCTCCCTCCCCTGCTGCCCACGCTGCTTTGGATGCAGCCCAGGGCACGTTTGGCTCTCTGGGCTGTGAGTGCCCATGGCTGGGTCATGTCCAGCCTCTCATCCCCCAGCACCCCCAAGGCCTTCTCACAGGGCTGCTCTCCATCTGTTCAACCCAGCCCGTGTTGATGTGACCCAGGTGTAGCACTTTGTGTTTGGTCTTGTTAAACCACATGAGATTTCACACGGGCCCACTTCTCAAGCTTGTCCATGTCCCTCTGGATGCTATCCTGTCCTTCGAAGAACTTTTAAAACTGATGAAGGTATTTACTAAATGGCATTTGTTTACTTCACAGTTACACATGCAGTGAGAGAGACAAACATTGTGAAAATAAGAAAAGGATATTGGGAAGTTCACAGATTAAGCTGGTGAGCAGGTGACATGCTGGAGGGCACAGGCTACCTTTGAGATGAATTTTTATAGGCTGGAGAAATCGGCTGACAGAAACTATGTAAAGTTCAAAGGCAAATGTGAAGTCTGGCACCGGAAGAGAGTAACTCCATGGAGCAGGACACTCTTGAGACTAATTGGTTGCAGTCAGATTTGCAGAAAAAATAGTGGGTTTGTGGTGGACATGTACACAATACCCACAGTGCACTCAGTCAAAAAGGCTTATGGCATGCTGGGCTGCGTTGCTAAGAAAGCAACTCGTGAAACCAGTGAAGTGATTCTGCCCCTCCATTCAGAACTTGTGACACTAATCTCAAGTCCTGGGCCCAGTTTTGGGCGTCCCAGTGCAAAACAAAGACAGTGACAACATGATGACCAGGAGCTTGGAGGAAACTCCATAGAAGAAGTGTCATAACTAGACTTGTTCTGCTTTAAAAGAGAAAACTAAGCAAATACCTTACCACTGTGTCTAACTACTTCTCAAGAGTGGACAGGAAGAATCCAAATCCTCCTCAAGAAGCAAAGTGAAAAAGCACAAGCACCAATGGGACCAAGATGCAGCAAAGAAAACTCAAGCAGACAAACAGAGGAAATTCTTCATTACAGGAACAGTCAAACACTGGAGCAGAAGTTCAGAGGGGTTGTGAAATCTCCATACTTGGAAATTGGTACTGCAGCAGGTGACCACCAGATGATGCCCAGAGTCCCCTCTTAACTTAAAAACTGTTCCTCAGTTTTATGCTCTAACAGAAGAAAGCATAAAGTCTGCTTGCTGATACTACAGAAACGTAACTGTTTATATCCACTTGTACTGGATCTATTCTCTCAACACACTTATTAGCTGTTGTACATTCAAAATAAAAACTAGAGCTTTAGTCCCATATGTATTAAAAGGACAACTGCATCAATGAATTAGAAAATATTTTAGGAATTGCACAGATAATATACCTATTCAAAGCAGAGGGTAAGATTGTTAGTATCCATTGGATGGATTTCCCTAAGGCCCAATATAGTTTCAGATTTTTCTTTGTTGCTGTTTCTTAGGACATGTTGCTTTCTTGCCTTGCTGAATTTACTATGTAAGTATTGCTCCAGTCTCTGGGTACTCATTCTGAGATTGCTTTGCTACACTAACACCACCACTAAACAGAAGAAAAAGGCTGTCTCTCATGCTGCCTCAGGGATACACAGCAGTTTATAACAGATTTTCACCAATTTGACAGGTAAGGAGAACTGATTCTCACAAATACTCCAGACTAGCCAGCAGTATGCTCCAGACCTTGTTGCCTCTCATGGGGATAAATGGCACTTGGACATGATAAACGCAAATTACCTTTACTCTTCAATAAGCAGCTTAAAGAAATAGATGGGTCATATCAAGGGTTTTGTTTCAGCGCCACACAGGCTTATTCATGTCACAGAATGCACCACTGGGAAAGCAAAGTCACACACTGCTGGCAGAGACCAACATTACACCAACATCAAAAATGTTCACCAGATGCCGTATAAAGTACTGTGTATGACATTATAGATTTATACTAGAAGAAGACTGAAGCAGCTGTAGGTTACAGAGACCCACTTACTGGGGGAGGCACACTGCAAACTGGAAGGTGCTGGCCACTGAAAACCACTGAGCACCCTGGGACCTGCTGTGTGCTGCAGGCTGGAATGTGCTGGCCTGTGCAAAGTGGTATCCCATGCGGAGCCACAGTTGTCACTGTGTATGAAACAGGAACTGTGCCCTGATGGATCTGCAGCAAAAGGGGGAAAAAAAAGTATTTAATAACTTACTGCAAAGTCTTAACACTAACACAGCACAGTACGATTAAAAGCTTTTACTTACATTTCAGAAAAATAATATATTCACATAGAAAGTGTGAAAGAAGGCACATGGTTGTAATTTCTGTTCATTAAAATGTTTTTATCAATGGAATGTTATTTATTGATTGAAGTTTCTGGGCAAGAGGGATCTCTCAGTTTAAAATGTTAAAATTTCAGTGGCACCTTAGTCACTCAGAAGCATGTCAGACCTGACCACCCTCCCTTCTTTCCCCCAGGTTAATCTTATGAAATAAGAAGGTAGTAACTCCCACATAAAAGCTAATCTACAAGCAGTTCAAGTTATGTTTTTATTTCTGAAGGGATTGATTCAGTATTAACTCAAGAGACTTGTATCTAAAGATTTTCTTTCTTCCAAAGAGACTGCTCTCTTGATTCACTTTCAGGACAACATTTAAGCTAAATTCCTAACCTAAGTAACAGAACAGCTAACCAGGAAGCTGAAAAGGAAAAGTTAACATGACTAAGAGGCAGTAGACCCTAACTATCCAGATTCATATTAGGAAACCATGTAACCCAATTCTCTAACTAGTGGCAATCCCTAAAATTTAATCATCAAACTAAGATTCAAAGATATTCTCAACCAACAAACCACACGGGTTGTTCTGCTTGTTTGAAATTTTGTTGTTGGTTTTGTTCTGTTGGATTTTTTAACACTAAACAATCTTTTAACACTAATAAAACTGAAAAGGCTTAAGAGTCAGGCAGCACAGATTAATTGAAAGTAATTATTTCGAATCTCTCTCTTCCTTAATGACCAGCCAAAACAGAACCTACTTATTTAAAATGGAAAAACAGCTCCTCAGGAAGGTGAGAATGAATAAAGAGAGCTAAACTATCGAACCGGTAGTGTACAGCCAGACAAAGAGTCCAAAACAGAACACAGATCACTGAACAGAGGTTAAAATCTCAACCTGTGTATCAATGACAGAAACCACTCTCAGGAGAGACACTGAACTTGAACCAGTTCTGGCTTTGCAACAAAAGTTGGGTGTAAGTGTAATGCTGTGCATGATCCTGGAATGTTTATTGGTCATAATAATAGTAAAAAATGACTTCTCAAAATATTCACGCCCCTGAACTGTAAAGTAGCACCATGGAAGATCCCATTTAGTCTGGAAATACTGACATCTGAGCACAGATGGTGTGTGGCAGTGGGATGGAACACTGTTCAGCCAGACTTGTCATGATGTAAGCTTACAACATAAAGCAAGAGCATTATCTGATCTGCAGCAGAAGAATTGTTAAAAATATAAGTTTGTGAGATGGCTAGAATGGCATTGGCTTCCATCCTTGCGCTTGGTCCCAAACGCAAATACTTCCCTGCTGAGAACTGCTCTGCACACATCTTATGACACATCAGTGCTATGCAACTGCACAGAATGCAAACCAGCTTTTAAGCAGGGATGTTAGAGCTGCATTCTGAGCACATGCAGCTTCAGATGTGGACATCCACACAGCCAGGTCTAGTCGTGGCTATGTAGCAACTAGTGTACTTGTGCTGCAGCCTGTTAATTTAGCAGACAACAACAAACGTTACCTCAACAGGATCACAGAATCATTTAGGCTGGAAAAGACCCCTAAGTTCATCAAGTCTAACCACTAACCCAGCACTGCCACTCCTAAATCATGTCTGTAATTGCCACACCTATGTGTCTCTTAAACACCTCCAGGCATGGTGACTCCACCACTTCCAGCCAGTTCCAACATTTGACAATCCTTTCAGTAATTTTTCCTAATATCCAATCTAAACTATCCCTGTGCAATTTGGCACAATTTCTTCTTGTCCTGTCACTTGCCATGTGGGAGACCAACCCTCATCTGGTTACAACCTCCTTTCAGGTAGTTTTAGAGATTGCTAAGGTCCTCCCAGAGCCTCCTTTTTTCCAGGCTAAACCCACCCAGCTCCCTCAGCCACTCCTCATATGATTTGTGCTCCAGTCCCTTCACGAGCTCCATTGCTCTTCCGAGGACATGCTCCATCACCGGCAATGTCCTTGCTGTAGTGAGGGGCCCAAAACTTCTTTTACAGGTCCTCATTACAGAATTCTATACAAAGTGCTGTCACAGAGAGGAATTCTTTACTTTCTGGACCAACTATGTATGTAACTTTTTCATATAATTTATGGAGGAATTGACTAGGCTTGAAAGGTTAATTTAGTTATGCAACAAAACTACTGTGAGTTCTGCTGTTATGTAAGCAACCAACAATAGGCATTGTGAATTCTACTTCTAAATAGTAAATTTTAACAATTTAATGACTCCTAAGCTAAGGTGAGGTATTTCACGTGAAATTGAACACACAATTAGTAAGTACCATGTCACATCCTCATCACAAGAAACTAATTACGAAAGCAAAATAACTGATTTCAAAGGTTTTAGACAGAGACCTAGAGAAATATGCCAATTAATACCTTGACAAATTGTTAAGTATCAATCTTCTTTATTAGAAGAGTGAACTTCCTTTTCGTTTTTTTTTTTATTGCCTACTGCAATGCATCATACACGTAATAGTCAACAAAAACCACTACTCTGTAAGAAGTTAAATAGAATTTAGTGCTCTGTGACCTTCATTGTCAACTATAAGGTGAGGTGAACTATTTAGTGAGGAGAGGGATCTTGAAGATGTTGGGAAACTCCCCCAAAACCAAACACATCTTGAACAGCCTTCTGTTTGTACTCTAAAAATTTTACCTGATCATGAATGTCAACCATCACTGCATTCTGCTGTGGTGGGTGAGCAGCTGGGTGCAACATACGAGGAGATACATTCGGCGGGCGAAAGGCTCGAGGCTCTTCTATTGCTTGCTGCTGTCCATAGGAGAGATGGTGATAGTTTTCATCCTGGCTAACAGAATTATGTCTAGACAAACGATCTCTCCTTGTTCTCTGACGTCGAACAGGAGGACTGGAAATGCATTAAAAAAATTAGAGGTTATATAAATGACACAAATCCTTCTTAATAACTAAAACCTCAAGACAATCAAATACCAAGAAAATTTTAAACTGGAAAATTTTACTAGAACAAGCTTATTAGATTGGAATAAAACTTTTACTGACAGAACTGTTAGAATCCTTAAAAATTATACTTTTATCAGTATGGAAACGCTTAACAGAGCATAGCTTAATGCTGTTAGGGAAACCAACAGAAGAACTCCTATGTAAATATTACCTTGTTAAAAAATGCGACACTTGGATTGCCGCAGTAGTGCTCAAAAGTAAAGACAGAAATCTTCATAGTATTTCCATGCCTTTATTCTATCTAGGTAAAAATCCTTCATTAAATGATCACAGATTTCCCCAGGGTCTTTGTTTCAACCATGCCACAGAATGATTGCTTGCTTAGTGACAGCAGAAAAAACAGCAGACTTCTTTGAAGAAACAAATTAATTTTTCAGCTCTCACTACATAACTGAGTGCTTTCTAAAACTCTCTCCAGAAGATCCCAGGAAATCATGATTGCAGTATTTTTTCTTTTTTGGAGTGGAGAACTTCTGTAGATAGACAGATTTAGACCAAAGCATATACCTCTTTTGAGCAACTGATCTACAGGTGTGTAAGATTTGATTATATATTCTTATATAATTGTGTGTATGTTCTGGGCAGAGCTGCAAATACCTTGAGCTGAAACTTACATAAATCAGAGACCAGTGGCTCAGGTTCAGCACTCAGAAAACGATGCACAAAGAGGTGATAAACTCACTATAAGAAATTTTGAACAAGTCACTTCTCATTTATTTGGAAGGGGAAAGCACTGCACTGAAAGCACAAAATGATCTTGCAATACTTCCAGCACATGCCTTCCAATCTCCACGACACACACAAGTTACAGGTCCCAGAAGTAACAGCAAATTAAAGCTACATGGGGTGAAATGGTTTCCCATTTATGAAACAGGCTAAAGGACCCAAACTGCAGAGAACAGACAAAAAGGATCTGTGATCATTATTAGAACATGTCCTCTCCAACAGTGCATGGAACAGAACTTCTATTACTGAATAAAAATCAAATAAACCTGAAACCTGTTGGCAAATCCCAGGTCTTTCTCAGGTTGAGTCCAATTTTCGTGCTGCATGAAACAGACATACTCTGGGGAAGTGAGACCACTTTACCAGCTATCCACATGCTACTGTGAGTATATGATACAATGTCTCAAGCCACTATTTTTCAACCCTACTTCACAGAGATTTTATGACGTTATTGCCTCTGGAACTGAAACAAATACTAATTCTCAACAGGTCAGACAGAAGGCATAAGGCCAGGCTGTAACACAGTAAAGAAAAACCCAAACAAACTAAAAAACGCATAGCCACCTTTATTTTTATAAACTACCATGGCAGAACATACAAGCTGTGTTTTCTTCTAAGCATCGAGAACCTAAATTTACATTCTTACAAATGTATTTTTTCTTAAATCCAGTTTTCTTTCATTAAGTTTTTCCTGCATCCTCTATTGCTATATTACTAATATGATACAACTGCTACATTCTCCTTAGGTAAAATTGGCATATAATTTCTAACCATGGAACTAGTAATGCAGAAGATGTTCTCCTGTTTGGAGTGCTCAGGTTGTTTTAAATTTGCTATTTCCTGCTATGAAATAGAAATGGTCTGAATATTTTAATATAAAAATGTCTGTGTGAAGATTTTTCTTTGGAAAAGCTCCAAAAATAGAGGAAAGTTACGAAAGACAGCACCAGTGCTTCAGAAGAACAGAAATTCTCTTGACTGCCACCAGCACTTAGACAAGGTGGCTTCTCAGACAAGGCAGTTCTCATAAACCTAGTCTTGCCTCTGTCTTGGTTAAAAGGCCTGGCTTTACTTTTCTATGAACCCAGAATTATGAAAACGCCAACAAAAGCTGGCAAAGCTTCTGGTATGTCTTTTTAAATGAACAAAGAAGTATCATTCTCTGGTAAAAAGCAAAGCTGCATTATTTCCTGTGCAGAATTATAAATTATACTATACTTTCAGTCAGCAAAATTCAGACCATCAGGATACATAGCTTTATTAGCTTCTGAATTATTGGAAATTACTTCAGAATAATTGTCAAGTCATGGGTCTAAACTATTATTAAACATCAGTAATTAATTTCTGCTTAAAGTCTTTTTTAAAACAGCCACAAAAAATCCTCTGTTACTACATGCACAGTATAAATCCGGTAAATGCCAGGTTAAAACAAAGAGACAGGATAAAGTGGTGAAAAAATTGCAGGAATTCCTACCCTAAGGTAAGAACAGTCATCAAAAGGTATCCATAACTGCAGAGTTAGTATGTGCAGATCTTAGTATTTCTAACAAGGGTGATTTCTTTGCAGTAAGACATTCTTGAATCCTTTTACTTCAGAATTACATTCAAGACAAGGAGGAAAGGAAGCACAGATGAAAGATGAGGCACAGCAATGCAACAGATCCCCCCATTTCACAATGACTGATAAATTGGAATGGCCTTCTCTGTTTCATATAGGTATACATCATGCTTTTACATCCATAATTTATCTGTACTACATATAAGTATCTCGACAAAAATAATCTTCCTGCAAATTTACACCAGAAGGCTATCTTTCTTAATGCAATATGTATTTGCTTACAATGAATCAGAATAAAAAAAAACCCAAAAAGTTAGGGCACTGTTATGTTAGGCACAATACAAAATCACTGATACCAAGAGGTAAGGTCTAAATAGTAAGCCAGGTAATTAAAAAAAATCCAGGTAATAAAAAAACCCAAAACAAGCTGTCCTGACCAACAGGAGTCAACTGGTAGGACGAAAGAGTTAATGCTGATGACACTGGGGCAGTAATGTCCACACTACACACGCTTCATAGGTTTTGTCTGCACTTGCCCTAGCCTGTTTCCTTAAGCTCAATGACCATTTGCAGCTGGAGTGCACCTTTCATCTTATTTTAACCTGAAAACCTGGTGAACTCTGAAACCACTTTGCAATGAGAAGAGAAAACAAAGCAAGCAAAACAGGAAATTTGCTTCAAAAGCATATGCATAACCTCACCTAAAGCATTAATAACAGATGTACTCATAATGATCTTAAGGAATCAAACTTTTGATCCGTAAGAATGGCTATTAGTTCTGATATGACTCCAGAGCATTCTTAAGACTCAAAAAGACTCCTGCAAAACAAGAAACACATATGTGGTGTTCTCCCTAAAAATCCTGGTTCCCGAAGAAGAAACTGGGTCCAATGCTATTCTGGAACTGACCTAAAGATAGCTCAAATGCAACACTGCACCCAAGCTAAAAAATGCCCTGACTCAAGTGCAGGGAAACAAAGTACTGACACATTCAAATGTCTCTGATTAGAGCAAAAACTTGTGTTACTACCCAGAAGCAGGCGAGCTGGCCCTAGAAAGAGTAACAATTTGTGTCTACAATGCTGCAGTCAACCTAACAGCTCCTGTCAGACTGAAGATGGCTTTGCAATGAGGTGTCTTGCTGTTTGCAAATGGCTTACCTGCAAAAGCCACAGACTACTACCTCAGTGACATATGACTGCATCTGAATGTCAAGACACTTGTCCCATGCACATTCACCTCTTACACATTTCTGTTCTTATCCTCCATCCCACAGTATATCCAAACTGTTGAGATTCTGCTATCTAGCATTTATCTTGTTAAGCATGGTGCTTAACCCTGCAGATGTTAATGAACACTGCAAAGAAATTTGTGTAAGCTGACTGGACAGCAAAGATACCAAACTAGTAGGCTCTAAAATTCCTTGCTTCAAAATTACTGACTGATCATTGTTGACAAATCTGATTTGTGCAATCTGAAGAAAAACAGTTAAATATATCTTAAGCCTAAATTTTATATTCATTAAAAAGCATATTCACTTTTTTTTTTTTAGTACAAACCAAGCCAAAACATTTCTTAGAAGCAAACAGAGACAGTGTGTTTTAACTTGCATAACATGACTCAGTACTTTGAGGCAGAAGGTGAGGAAATGAAAGCTTCTGTTTTGGATAATGTGTTTAACTAGAATAGCAAAAAAGTTTGTGGTTTTATGTTTTGCTAGACTGTCATCTGTCCAGGCACCAGTTCCAATCTCTCTTCCATGACCACTGGAACTTATTCTGAAAGCTCTGCTTTGAGAAGTTAATGAGCCACAAGGTAAAACCAACATGAAAATCTATATCCTGTTATATGTGAATCACCCACCTCAGCAAACATTTGACACTATGCTAACCTCTTCATCTCCCCAGCTAGTATCTCTCATCTTTATTTTGATTGGTTTTAAGTACAAATATAACTGTGACTTTAATGAAAACGATGGTATTACATGAGCAACTCTTAACACCTTTAAAAGTATCCAGATGAGAAAGATTTTTCATTGCACTTTTCTACGTGCTTTTTGCCTCAGTGCAGAGTAATAGAGAATTAGATTCATAATAAAACATGTTTTGAGCACTCTTTTCCTCAAGTGGACTATTCACATAAATTACATGATGATGCAAAAGCCTGAATTACTTCCAGTAACTTTTTAGTCCCAAATGCAGTATCTTACAGCCCAGGAAATGTTAACATGTTTACCACATTTAATCTAGTCAGTGCTGCCCAAAAATACACCCTCCTTGAGGTAAAATCAGAAAGAATAAGAACTTGTTTCCCAAGCTACACAGCTTGCTTACCTCCTCCTGTTTCGTGCAGGTGTGTTGCATCGTTCCCCTGAGAAGTGGTGTTGGTTGGGTCGAGCCAAAGGAGGCTGCCTATTTGATGTCATCTCCCATGGTCGCATTGGTGGTGATGGGGCTGGTGATGCTGCTGTGTAGTCGAAGACTGAATGGGAAAGGCGTTGTCGCTTGGGACTAGGACTGTCTTCGCTCTATGCCAGTGCAGAGAAAATCAAAACAAAAACAAAACCCACCTCCAAATGAGTGAATTACAAGCCATACTTCAGTTACTGCTTCACAGCTAGCATTAGGAGTGATTTATTGAAGACTTAAACACCATGAAATTTATCACCTGCAAGTATTCACCTTTATATTGTGTTTATAAACACAGATTTTTGATGGTTCCCTAACCCCTGGAAGAATTACTACTAAATTATACTTCAGCAGCACTAAAATATAAAAACTCCAACATCCACACAAAATCAAAACTCTATCAGAAAAGAGTAACATGAAGAAAATAAGACATCACCTATTTTACATTCCTCCTGCCTCGGCACTTACAGGCTACAGAAGCATGGAAATATGTACAAACGTATTTGCACATATGCACAGCAATGGAATCTGTAAGGTCAGTAAGCAGCTGCCACACAGAGCTTGCTCTCTGCATTGCATCCTTTCCCTATCAGGTCTGTACTTAGCTAGGCAGACATTTGCTCTGTACTGTAGCCTATTTTAATTCTGCTATTTCAGCACAGAGATGCTTCATCCATCTAGTTATTCGTGTAATAATAGCCATTCATACACATAACCTGAAAAAAACAAATCATCAATCTCTGGTTAAGTCTGTGTACTTCATTAAAATTCCACAGGGCCTACATAGTGCCTGAAGTTTCCAGTGCTAGTGATGTTGGAGGTCATTCACCTCCAAGGAATGTTTTCCCAGTTGGTTATGAGCACAACTGCTTTTCCTCTTCACTGTGTGTCCATGCTATTGAACAATTCAATAGAGCTGTCATTCTTCTCAGAAGTTCCCACCAATGCCTATGAAGCCCTCAGCAAATGCAATAAACATCCCTCCCCTCCACTCCACTATTCTGCCAAAATTAAAACACATTGTGCTGTTAACAGGCATGGCAACTGAAAGTATAGAAAAGTACATGTCATACTTCAGAGATCACCAACTGAACAAACAAAAACTAGAAACACATGAACTACCACTGGAACCATCCTTGAGTCCAAACATCATGTGAACTTCTCTGACAGAGCTGCTTGTGCAAGCAAACTTATAGTATTTAGCTGCTCTCCAGCTTGTCCACTCACTCGAACACTTCTGTTTCAGTCCACCACAGCACTACTTCCATTACATTTGCATGTAATTGCAGAGAGCTGAAGCAGAGAAAACAACTTGTCTGCAATGCCTCTGGGTTCCAGAACTGCCTCCTCCCCCTAGATTGTTAAGAGGTCTCATTTCAGACTTAGTTCTAGACTGGACTGTGGACCTCTCCTGGCTCCTAGCTTTACAGGGGCATTTTATTTTCTGAACTCTATTAAGATGCTTCTTGGTAGGTTTCCACCACCATATAAGTCTGTACTCCAGCATTCTTTCCAGTGCAAGGACACTCTTTTTAAGAACTAGAAATTTTGTCCAGATGTTCAAGAGAAAAAAGGTATTTTTCCTCTCTTTGACTTGTGGCCATTTTAAACAAAATTTTATAGCTTTTCAGTCTCTTGCTTTCAAATACTTTAACACAGATTGTAGTTTTCCCCTACTGTATCTTATCTAAAGCAGTCAGCTTCCCTAGGGAACCAGCTTGATGATGCATCTGTTTGTTGTTCAATCTCTTCTGAACTCCTTAACCAACTGCACTATAATGTTTTAGAGAAAAACAGGTGAAAAGGCAGGTCTGCACCTGGCAGTTCATGACAGTAGATGTCCAGGCAAAGGGTGACTCTTCCAGAAGGCTGCTCGCCCTCAGCAGCTCAACACCAAAAAAAAAAAAAAAACTGGAAGAGCTAGTCAATAAGCACCTAGAGAGCACAGCTTCTGTGAAAACACGTATTTTATTAGACTTCAGAGAACACTGACAAAGGACAAATCTTAAAGGAACTATGCTACAAGAATACGAGAAGGATGATTTGTGGCCCAATTTTTTGCACCATGATGACTAAGTCTATTCCAAGAAAAAGACAGGTAATAAAAATGCTGGTAAATTGGTATGCTGGGATTTTGTGAGTGCAAAAGAAAATGTCAAATGGAGGAAGGAAAATACTGGATTTAGCGAAGCTATAAGAAAACAAAACCTTGAACTAATCAAATAAGCACTCCTGTCCTAATACGATCTATACATACCTGGGTGGGGATCTCCCACTGCTACTGCCCTAATTTAAATGTGACAGCTTTCCCAAGCATTAACACTAACATACTCTGCCCTGTAGAAAGCAGTCTACTTTGGAAAAAGTTCTTTTATTACTAGCAGTAGTATTATTACTATTTTCCTTTTGCTTCAGGAGTGCACCATTTCAAAGACAGTGGAGATGCAAACTGCTAAGTGGTTTGCCTTCATCATCACTCCAGATTACTAGCTCTCACAGATATTTCAAATTCTGTAAGTGCTAACTGCCTTCTGCAGTAAGCGACAGTAATTTTAGTCAAAATTGTTTCCCATCAGCAAGAAAATAAAACTAAAATAATTTCTTGGAACTACATGTACAGAGACTTAAAATGTAATAGTGTCTTTTTCTGTACTGAAAGTACAGAAATAACCTAAAGCTAAGTCCAATTTATTTGCAAACATGTATTACAAAAAACCCCAACACAAACCTGAATTCATTGAAGACTTGGTGTTTGGTCTTAGCGTTTATTAAGAAACCAATTCTCATGTGAACACTGTATCAAGATAATACTAGCATGCAGGAAAGTACAAGGAACTAGTAACAGACATAAATCCTGTATAATTTTGGTTTTATGTTATTTTCAATCAGCATGTGGAATAACTATACACTGACAGTATGTTTTTTCATTCTACCCTATTATTGTGGAATACAATACTTTCCACAATGACAGGAGCTCTCCAAATCCCAAATCACTCTAGTTGTTTCTTGTTAGTATTCAAAATATTTTCTGGGACTACTGATACTTTATGCTAGTATTTTTCTCATGTCCAACAGGCAACAAGAACAGACTGGATGACAGTTATCAAGAACACACTATCTAGCTTTTAACTAACAAGATAAACTCACTGCCCTTCTTTAAATATACACTTAACAAGAAGAGCACGATGAGCAGGAACACAGATAACATCATATTTAAAGGAAGCAGTATCAGGACAAATTCATCAGGTTGTTCATAGTAAAAGGAGCAGTATATGTCAGACCACTAAAACCTACAGTCTCATCCCTAAAAGTCAGCATTTCACTGACAAACCCAGTACAGTTTTGTCTCATTCTCATCTGTGTACCCTATAAACTCTCATAAATGTAATGGTAACAAAAGTGAATAAAGAATATGGCTGCTTGTAAAACACCTTTAAAAGTGTTTGTTCTATTTCTGTATACATTTCTTGCAGTAATGTTTTATCTAAAAGCTTTTCCATTTTATTTGGGAAAAATGACGTATTCTCACCAAGACAACATCCTTTGAGGTGTATCTTTTTCACTGTCCTTTTCCAGTAAAATTATAAATACTGCAGCCACACACTGATTATCAACCATCACAGAAGGGAACTATTACCAAAGTAATTCCTGCAAATATCTGAAAATCACTTTCCAACTCCCTGTATATTCTTACTTAATGGTCCTGGGAAGCACAAACATCTTCTCCGTACTGTCCATCTCAAATTCAGAGAATAAACTACATCTATTCTGTAGCCTGCAAAAGACCTGTATTTGAAAAGTAAACTAATACTTCAGGAGTATTCTCAAGCACAGCCCTTTCCTATAGAAGGCTTTACACAAGGACAATCTGATGGGTATATGCTATCAAACCCTACCAGGCCGACTAGAAATCTGCAGCTGCATGTTTCCTCTTCATGAGTGCAGACTGAAAAGGAAATTATTTTTCCTCATGATATACACTGGTAAACATCAACATTTATAAGCATTTTCAAATTTAACTATAAGCATCTAATCAGCTAGTAAACTGAGTACTCTGCATATCCTATCTGCTCCAAGAATTCTAACAACTGTAATTTGAATTACATTTCAACATTTCTATTAGTCTGATTGTACCTACAGTAACAGTAAATTCTTGGGCTGAACAGACACATTCAAATGCAGTGGCTTATTCATAATCCAAGACCAACCTAATTTTAAGTACATTTTTTGGCCTAGGTCTAGTATGCTGTGTAAGAGCTGTGCCCCACAACCCTAAAACCAAGACAAGGGAAATGATTTATGTGACTGGATGGAGCCATTGCAGCCCAGATGGCTTTGTGAGCATTACTGCCTTTTTGCATCTCTCCCATTGAAAGCAGCAGAGGCAGAAGTTTAACTTAGGTGTGGCATTACAAGGTAGAGTTTACAAGCTCACACAAGTCCCCTGTAGCTAGCACTATAGATACTGAGAGCTACAGCCCCCCCAGCTCCTGCCACCAAGAGCCTCACTCCCTTCAACTGCTGTCACCGCAAACCTGGTTGGTGCCAACACCTCCAGTGAGACTCCAGTTGCTGGCCTAGGTTTCTACTCAAGCTGGACTCACTTAGCCACTGCACACACATGGTATAGAAAGTGAAATTACATTGAGAAGTAGTTAAGAAAAGATCTAATAAAACAGGACAGACTGCAGGGATCAGGCACAAGGCTCAGCCAGACAAGTGTAAAGACTGGCCACAGTTTACCTATAGTGGTCCTTTTTCTGTCTGGCCCTGTTTTGCTCCTTTCCCAACTCCCTTCCCTTGCCTATCACTTCCTCAGCTAGCACAGTCTCACTGACCTGCCCCAACAACCTGGACCCTCAGGTCTGCATCCTTATCAGTCACAGAATCCTTGTTTGTATGCACTTTTCTGACAGCTCCTCAGTTAGTGTGACAGACCAGGTTTTACTTCTTGTCTTTGTCTCCATTAAGTTTGCTTGGCAGGTTTGTGTCTCTCTCTACATCTTGTTTATGGCTTCCTCCTTTCCCTTATAATACCATTGCATGAGGTCTACGATCAAATAATCTCACTGAAATAAACATTCCCACATTCTACTTACCCTCTTCAGTTAGTGACTGATCAGGTTTGGTCCTTTTATCTGTCTCCCTTATGTTTTGGTTCAACAGATTTGTGACTCAGAATGTTCCTATTTATTTCTTTTTCTTATTATCCCCTCATGGTACTGAAAAGTTCCTTGACCAGACACAACTTACATGAGCTGATGCTCTCTCCTTCCATGTTCCCTTACGGATCACAGAACTCTTCCACTAACAATACACAAGGACTCTGTTAGATACTACAATCCAGGAAGTGTGAGATGAAAACTACTTCTCAAAACAGTAAAAAGTAACAAGAATATGGGAATAAACAACAGCACTACACCTTGTGCCCTAAACAAGAATATTTAATGTAAATGCACAGGGTTGGTGTAGGGGATGAGAAGAATTTGTTATGGCAAACCAGGAAAGTTTGTCTCTCCCATCCAGATACATGAAGTCCAAAGGACATTCTATCTCCTTGCCATGATAAGCCAGCATAGTTCACACACCCTAACCTGCACAAACTTTAGCATCAGTACACATGACAGAGGCCAGCTGCAGATCTTGGAATCCAGACAGCACCTGCACTACATCTGCCAATTCCCCAATGAGCAAACCAGGACACTACATAAACATCATATGTTAATAAGCATAGGTTTTATCATCCTTCCCTGCGGTGCTCTCCCTTGAGCTTCACTCCCAATCAGGTCCCCATTTGATTAGCACTGGTGTCTCAGGACTCCCACGGTGGTAACTCTTAGCTTTCACGAGAGCCAAAGCTTTCACATGCTCATTGTCCTGACTTACTCCTGAAGGATCCACACCTGCATTCTGTGTAAGTGGGGAAAAAAACAACAGGATGAAAAAAGTGGGATCATATTAACTTGTAAGCTGACAGATTAAAAGCTCTTGGGAACCATGAAGTTTGACATTTCCTTTAAATATATTTTTAACATTCTAGCTTTAAACCAGGAAGGAGCTACTTTAAGAAGCAAGGATGAGCAGTAAAGTAAAAGCCCTGTGCCACAAGTGGCAATAAAGTAACAGATTTTATAAACAAGTGGACTACTTCCAAGCCTAATTGATGTGCTTTTTTCAAGACAAACAAGGTTCATCCAGTTGGACTCAGAGCGGCAGGACAAAGAACTTGTCCATGTATAAAGATTTGCCAGCAGAATCATACTGCAATGACACACATCTTTTATTGGCAAAAGCTCTTTAGAGGAACTTCAGCTGACAAAATAAACATCAGAAATAAGAATCTTTTGCTAGTATAATTGGATTTGCCCAAAGAATTTTGCTGGCTTAGCTGCATTGGCCAACACAGTGATATTCCTCATCCTGCCAACTGTGTGCCATTCCAAATAGAGCATATAACACTGCTTGTTCAACTTCTGCAGGGTAAGCAGGATTCAGAGCCTTTGCTTCAACTCACCACCATTCACATAATTGTTATACATCTTTTCATGAATAAGAGAACACCTGGAACAGATACAGTGGTTTCTCTGGTAATAACTGCAAACTTGATACACACAATCTTGGTATAACAAAGTGATAAAGTAAAGGTAAATGGGTACATGGTGAGAATATAAGAATTTTGATATTGATGTCCATACCCTGCATCCTCCAGGCACCACATATAAATCCTAGAATGCAAAAAATGCTTCATTTTTTGTTTTTAAAGAACCATTTAAATTTTACCTAAAAACCTCATTACCAATAATATTCAGAGCCATTTCTTTCTAGCCAAGCTTTGATTTCAGAGTTGTGACCAGGACATAACTTGGAAATGTGGCTGTCTGGGTGCATACCAGACAACTTCCTGATGAAGGAACACTAAGGAATATCTGAATTTGGTCTAATAAAAAATTCACAAAGAAAGGCAGACCTTCACAAAGCTCCAAAATGTTTTAAAAAAAGTAGACGAATGAAAGGAAGGACAAAATGAGCCAATGTGATCCTGCAATTGATTTTCATGCAATGCTAAACACAAGGCTTTTTGAGCTTTTTTACTGTGAAAGAAGCAAAGTGCAACTCAAATAGTGCTTTGGGGTACTTCAAGACATACCCTTGAGACACAAAGTATCCCTGTGAGTGTCTATAGTTCCCAACTGAACATGTGATACATCTGAGTATTCAAAAAGGAAGACCATTTCTTTCAGTGCTTCAGAACTTTTTATTAATTTTTTTTCTTAATTCTCACACTGTCAGGAATTAAGAAAATGAATCTGTAACTAGTACTTGGGATAAAAATTCCACAAACAGAGATCAAAAACCACTAAGCAGCTAGTAAACTATTTCCTATAGCCACAGCAAAATCTCCGAAAAAAGCAAAACAACAATAAAAAAGCAGTTAAAACCCCCCACCCTCCTCATGACATCTCCATGGATTTATAAAGAAAGTATTTTGTACTTCAGACAGAAGAGTGCTTAGCAAGGCACATCATTCTGAAATGAAGCCTACAATGTTTCCTTTAACTTGCTTTTGAAATATGATTATATGGTAAGAAGAAAGCTAGCCACTCCGTCTTAAAATGGAAACCAATGTTCAACAGCCATGTCAGGTTGCTGGCACAAAATTTGCTGCAGCAGCTTTATATATATATATATATATATATATCTATATATATATATATATATCTATATATATATATCAGGTTTCTTAGTAATTTATGTGATTAAAGAGCCCTTCTCACAGTGGAACAGCAGAACTTTCCACAGTATTTAGTAAAAGGAACACAATTTGTAAAATAAGAGCAACATTACCAGACATGGTAAAAATATGCAAGTTCATCTCTTTTTTTGTCTTTCAAAGCTATGATGGTATATATCAATTACACTGTTACTATAGCTAACAACTGTACCAAGAACATCCCTCAGTAATCTTTCTGGCCATCCATAATTCACTCATGACTAACAGGATTAATTCATTATTTACTGACCATGGGCACAAAAGCCAGTTTGTTCTTCAGCAACCAGAAATGACAATGAATCCTCCATGCAAAGTTTATTTGTAAAGACCTGAGGCATGCAATAGCAAATCGCACAGCAATAGCTTAGAACTGGTTCAAAAAAAGCAGGTGACTGAAAGAAAGGCCAAAATGAGCCGATTCTTGTAAAAGTCCTAGGAGATAGCATCTGGAGTACTGTGTGCAGTTCTGGGCTCTTACTACTACAGAAATACTGACATACTGGAGAGTCCAATAGAGAATTTTTTTACTTATGGTCAAAACACCATTAAAAACTTTAGTATTTAATTTGTTGCTTATTCTACGTCGGATTGACATTTATCGCCAGTGCTTTCTCTGTATCAGTTTCTTCTCTGAAATGCATTTCTCACTTAACTGGATGTTTAGGATATACAAAAAAACAACATTCAGAGACTGCTACGTCTGAACTGCTTAAGTTTCACACAGTAAGTACTTGAAACAGTCCTAAGAATTTGATTATTAGATATCAATTTCTCATTCCAAACACTGCAATATTACTTTGCTGCACATGAATTTAAAATACACAAAAACATTAGGAAAACGTAAAAATATCAGCATCATATTTAGCACTGCAGGACTCAATAGCATTAAAAAAAGAAGGAAACCATATTTAGTAAGACTACATGTTTCTTATTTTCAAGCTCTCCTGCTCATACAAAAGGGACAGTGAAAACCATATCACAACTGTAGCACCTCCTTTTCTAATACTGCAGCAGGCTTAAGAACTGAGGCAGGACACTGCCATCTCAAAGTTCTTCAAATTGAATTTTATGAGTATTTGCTACTGCTTGCAGTACTTGCTGCATGCAAACGAGAATCCTTTGGAATACGAAAAGCTTTTGCAATCATTTTTTGGAGGAATAAATCAAAGCAACTTAAATGCTTCAAACTCACAAAGACATTAACAAGTATTTATTTTTGTAGCATATCATCGTATTTTTTCTGAATGGGAATCCTTAACTCTCAATATAAAAACACCAACAAAATGTCAATAAGGGAAGAAACCTCAGCTGTACCTCCCTCTCTATTAAAAAAAAAAACCAGATCGTTGGAAAAATATTCACTTCACCTTAAAATCCCGCCTTATGGTCTCAGTTTTCAACTCAACTTTGTCAGTGGTATGTGTGATAGAAAATGGAAAAAAAATTGTGCTATTTCTGCAGATGCTCCCTGCAATTAGAATGTACTATGACAGTAAACATTTCAAGCTTTCTTAAAACTGAAAATTTAAAGAGTTCTGCAACAAACAGTACTAGTATCCAATAAGAATTTAAAAAAATATTTTCCATTAATCATTTTCTATCAGTCAATCTCCAAAGTGCCTACCAAGATCTGAGATAAAATGTCTGTTTTGACATCAGTACCTCACACAATATAGAAAGTGTCAATTTTCAGGTGATGGTGCTAAAAGCTATCTCCACAGACTCCACAGAGTCCCGATCTCTTCTTTCGTATGTAAACAGAAGATAAATTTTTAATTAAAATCACAGAAATAAAGATACAGAAAGAAAATTAATTTTCTTATATACAAAGCTGAAACACATTAAACTTTGCATGCATACTATTAAAATGTATTCATTACTGTAAAGAAATTTCTTTAAATGTCATAAAATGTGCTGAAATTGACATACTTAAAATGATGCCAGGGCAAGAGTAAAGCGGTGAAATCAAGACAAGGTGTTCAGATACAAGCACATCTCAAAAAGATTAAGTTTTCAATTTTAAAAATAATTCTGGTCTTTCTGCTTTGATTGGACAAGGGGTCTGAAGAGAAATCTGGCTCAAAATTGCTTCACAGCAAAGTATTCCCTACAGATAGGTTGCATATTCAGTGTGTATTCACCAATGATTTTGCCATTTACGCATGTGAAACTAACAACACAGGCACCTCAGCTGAGACAGGGTAATTAGGACAATCATCAAAAGAAAAAAAACAAAATCACACTCTTCCCACTTAAAGACTTTTTTCCCTGTCTTAAACTGCACATATATAGATGCACCAGGTATGCACACACATATATGAAACACAACATACATAAATGGACAAGCTGTCACTCGAGCACTGAAGACTGAAATCTTTTATTTGTGTGAATGAATGTTATACTGATTGTTTCTGTTGACAAAGCATCAAAAGAACATCTGAACACTTACAACCAAAAAAACATTACTCACACTACTATAACTGATGCCCGTAATGGGCACAAGTGCAAGTCAGCATTTGAAATCTGTTCTCACTCCTCAGTGTAAGTGACAAATTATTTGAAATGGCAAAACTAAGAAAGAATTGGCATTTTCTGTTAAGTTAACCAAAACAAGGAATAGATGAGAAAATACTGAAGGTTTTCAGCTTCAAGAAACAGCTTCTACTTGTGTAGATCTTTTAATTTACTTTAGAAAACAAGATTATCCTCACACAAAGTCACAGGAAGGTCTGCTAATAAAAAACAAACCACGATACACATTAGATGATATGCGAAGGAACACAAGCCTCACTCCCCCAAACACACTCAAATAAGTACAGTTTGCTGACTCACTTATTAAACCTCATCTCACACCTTTGATAAGGAAAAAAAAAAAAAAGGCATTAAGAACCTAAACCATGTAAGAAATTAGGTGAGATGTTTCCTTCTCCAAAACATTCTCAAGTTCTGCCCAGTGTTGAACAACACAACAGGTAGCCGTAAACATTCACATACAGAAAGCAGAGCCAAAGGATACAAACACTGTATGAGGTCTCCGTATTTCAGTTTGAGAAAAAGTGTTCTGACTGTTCTCTGATACAGCAAGGAAATTAAATAAAGAGGAAGAAGGCATCACATATGGTCTCTAACCTATGCTCAGTACAGCTTCACATACAAAATGACCAAACGCATACTGGTATTATCAGGTTCTTTATGTCCACATCTGAATGTTTTTCTCATCCACTTGAAACTTACTCATCTCCTCAAGTTCCTTCCAGAACACTATTTTAAATGAATATTCTAGTCTTTCATGTCTCCCATCTCTTCATTTCCCATCTTGCTTCATATTCAGTTCGGATGTTTTCCCAAGACACAAACACAGAAGACAGATCAAAAATGCCCTCCCTCAGTACTTACTAACAAAATAGTCTTAAATCTCTTTCCAAGAATTAGATTTTGAAAATGCAGCTCATGAAAAATACTCATCACATACCAACTTTTTTAAAGAACAATCCCAACACAGATCATCTAAAGAAATAACGTAAATAAGAAAACTCATAAATTTTAGTCTAGAATGCCACCTCCTGTAGCCTTCATGAAGACTGCCAGACAGAGCATCTGCTCAGCAGCACCATAAACTGTGCCATGAATGTTTTCATCCCTTCTCACACAATCTACTGTTACTGCAGTGTGACCAAAAAAAAAAAATAAAATTGACCACCTCTGTCAGAAATCAACAAAGCTGGCAAAGACAGACCATAAGGCTAAGAGGTTCTAAGGTTCTGTAGAGAGAATGCAGCTGACTTAATGCAATTTCTGAGTTTTTCTAGGATAGAGGTGTTCACAGATTTTTTCAACAGGCACAAACCTGCAAGACTGATAGTATGAAAGGGCTACTTTAACTGAAAGTAAGCAAAGCACACCATACATAGTGGTGCTCACATGAAGCACCAGGAATTTTTGTAGTATCTGAGGTAGTAGTGGGAAATACAAAAAAAAAGCAAAGTTATTGAAAATAAACAGGGAGATAAAAAATTCTGAGACAGCAAACCTGGAATGTATTTACTGAAACCAGGAACTGTAGACATTAAAGAAAAAATGTCCCTGTTTTCCTGATAGGAGAAAAGCTACGGAATCAGTCTTTTTACTGCTGCAGTGCCAACAGAAGGCAGGTCAGATATAGGCTGCTTACCTCCTTTTCTACCAGGTGAGGTATAGTTCCAGTGCAATCCAGACAAACTGGTCGGAAGGCAACCAGCGAAATACTTAAAGTATAAAAGAGCTTCCTTTCCCTCTTTCCGCTTCCCACTGCTCTTAAAGAGCTGCTATTGTTAGCAGTTAGTGATGGTAAAGACCAAACACACAGCACCAGTTTTCGATGTTCTGACAAACAGACATCAGCAGAGGGCACCAAAAAGCAGAACAAGTTTCCTTATCTTTAAAGAGTGTAGTAAAAGAGGAACCTACCCACTCCCAGGAGAAGATGAAGAGTAAAAAAAATGCAAACCATCCAGTTAAATCATAAACCTAGTCAAGTTCCGCCCATAGCAGAATTTAAATATTCTGTATTAGATTATTTAACTTGATATAAATTCTTATATAGGGAAAGAAGCCACAAGTTCTATTTCTGTATGAACTGACTAAGTCAAGCCTATATCTTCCACAAGTTTCAACAATCACTCCTCCACAGTCAAAACAACTTTCTGACTGAAAATAGGAAAAAAGAAGTTCCACATCTTTCCTCTACCCTTATATCTGCCTTTCAAATCCTTCCGGAGCAAGAGCAGGTGGGGATGGTAAAGCTACATACGAAGACTAAGTGAGAACTTTGCAACTCAAAGACTTGCTCTGTACAAATTCTCATTAGATTCCCTAGCAATTCAGCCCATGGAATCTCTCTCTACAAACAAACATGTATGACAGCTTTGACTTACAATAAGACTACAACTTCTTAGTACAAGACTACAGTTCAAGAGCAGGTCAGAAGAAGTAACGTCCCTTCCTAACCACACCATTTTTATACTTCAGTAAGACTTTGCTTAAAAACCGTCACAAATCTTAAAGACTTTCTTAGCAGAGTTGAAAAAGTAACTTGACTTCATCAACAGTATCACTTTAAATCATAAAAGTTATCTCTTATTATAAAGTGAATAAACCGTATCAAAAAATTTATTTAGACAAGCTGGCACATAAACTTGACAAATCACAACAGGAACTGATTCAAGTAATACCAGTTTCTGAGTCAAATCCTTGTATTTCAGAAAAAGAAAAGACAATTATATACACCACTACAAGTACAAAGCAAGGACTGCTCAACATGCACCTTTAATTTAGTATTTATTACACTTGTATTAATTAAAAAACCCCACAAAGTGAACCAGATGAGAATCAAATTAAGTTTAACCTGCTCTGTTAAGTCCGTGAGATAATGAAGCACGATTCACAAAGCAGATTCATGAGACCTTTAGAAGACCCTTTTATTTACATACCACTTTTCACAATTAACACTTTTCACAAAAGTGTATCTCTAGTAACAGTTCCCCGAAAACTTTCTCCCCATGTTACTCTATGTGTGCATAGGTTTCATTTTTTGCCAGAGATTTGGTGATTAAGGAAGATCAAAAACATTATCAACTATCACTAGCCATGAAATCTGACAAAGAACGTATTTGCTCTTCCATCTTGTACTTAATCCTCTAATGACTGCACCATCCTTTCTCTTCCTGCACACATTAGTATCCAAATGCAGTTTTTTACTCTCTCAGAACAGTGAGTCTCTATTTCCACAGCTGCAATACCCCCTTGAAGGTACAAAAGATAATGTAATACGATGTTGCAAAGCAGTTAAGGAGTCTGTTGGGTCCGCAGATAGCAAGATCCCCGGGATGTGGATAAATATCATAAATTTGGCAAATACAACCAAAGCAGTTGCATCAGTGAATGACATTTAAGAACAAGCATATCATCAGCAATACCAAATCAATTGTAATGCAATTGTATTTAGTACTTGAATAACGCAGACTTCTAGCAATCCTGTTCATCTTACCATTCCAGCTGCCCCACTGTACATGTGAAGAACTTATCAGGAAATACACATCTGCTTCAAATACTCCAAAAATCTGTTTCAAAATGCAAATGCTATACATTCATAAACATTGTCATGACTTCCAGTTCAATGAACTTCTGTGTAAGTAATAACTAAGCTACTTGCTCTGAACTGTTACAACTTGAAACTGATGTCCTCAGTTAACGTCTCAATGCACAGTCAGTTTAAAAACACACTTCTTAAGGAAACAAGATGCAACTTTACAGTTTAAGCATAAAAAAAAGAAATCCCCTTTGTGTCATTTATGAATACCAATTAACTCATGTGTACTGAAAAACACTGAATGCCCTAACATGTATGCTCGCTAACATCAGTGTTTACTCAAACAGTTGTCCTTTTGACTAATATAAGAAGATTAGAGATACCTAGAGACATCATTTTACTATACGGTAGGACCTTCAGTGCTTCAGAAACACTTGCCACCGCCTTGCACATTGAACCTGCCTGTCTGAGGACAGCACACAGCACGGCAGTTCTGGAAAGTCTGTTAATTTTCAGGTTCCAGTTCTACCGTCTGTCAAAGCAGATAAAGCAACTTTAACAAGATCAGACAATTACACCCCTTCCCTAGCTCTCGCGCACCTCGCGGGCCGCCCCACGTGGAAGAAGCTCGGGCTCGCCGTCGGCCCAGGCCACTGGGCCTCCTCCACCCACTACCTGTGCGGACGGCGTCCCGGCGCCGCCGGGCCCGACGGGAGATCTCCCCTTCCCCTCCCCGGCTGACGAGCCGCGGGCACCAAGCGGCGCCGGCGAGGCCCCGCCCCGCGCGCCCCGCCGCTCCCCGCGCCGGTACCTGCGGCCCTGCGGCCCCGCCGCGGCTCCCGCGGGGGCTGCCCCGCCTCCACCTCGGGGCCGCCGCGGCCGCCCCGGGCCGGGCCTGACCCTTCCGCGAGCGCTTCCGGGAGCGCGGCCCCCACCCCGCGGGCCGCTGACGTCACTCCCCGCGGACCGGTGACGTCACACACGGCCGGCGCGGGGCGTCCTTTGTCTGCGCCCGGCGGCGGCCGAACCCCCAGCGCGCCTGCGCGGCGCGGTGACGGCGCGGCCCCCGCCCGGCCTGGCCGCGTCGGCCCCCTTTTTTAGTTTCGGTTTCACAGGATCACGGAGCTGACTGCGTCGGGAAACACCTCCGAGATCACCGAGGCCAACCTGGGACCGATCTCCACCTCGTCAAGCAGACCGTGGCACCGGGTGTCACGTTCAGTCTTTCCTTAAACACCTTGAGCGACGGCGACTCCACCGCATCCCTGGGCAGCCCGTTCCAGTGTCTAACCACCGGCTGAAATCCTGCCTCATGTCCCACCCGAACCTTCGCTGGTGCAGCTTGATGCCACGTCCTCTTGTTCTGTCGATTGAGGAGACCGAACCACACCTGGCTCTAACCTCCTTTCGGAGTCACTGGAGAAACAGGATCAGCCTTCTGCTGACAGTGGCACAGGGGGCCGGGCTCTGAGCTGCAGCACTGCAGCACAGGGAGCAAACGGAGCCTCATACAACTGATACACTCGAGCTATTCCCCTTCAATAAGATATTACCGCCTTATTTTTCACCTTTCAAAAACCTCCCTGCACTCTCTACCTCAGCCTAATTAAAGTTTTCCCCAACTCTGATCCAGGAAAACAAACCATCTACTGCACATATAAAGAATTAATGTTCTAAAGATGATTCAGTAGGTGTGAAAGTGGTTGAAAATTGGTAAATTACATCCTTACAGCTGCCAGAGGTGAAATGAAAAAGGCATAAAGCTGCTCAGTAAACATAGACAGAATGAACTGGGACTAAGAGTGTGAGGGCGTGGGGATGTGACAACAGTACACACCATGAGGAATGAATCTGACCTGTCCTATTTGACAGGAAGATTTTTTTTCTATTTTTGAAATTGGAGGGGGCAAAAAAAATTCCTCCTAACACTCCTGCTTTTCTATGTACTGTCCCTCACACATTCCCCACAGGAGGTGAATATAGTCCTATATTAGACATCACTTACAAATAAATGTGATGGGTCCTTCAAATGTCTGAATTCGTGAATCATTTTTTGTTCAGCTATGTGTGAATTTTGTAGGCTTATGCTACCAGACACTGCACCATCCAAAGTGGAACACAAAGCTGGTAATTTTTACTTCAGGATTAAAACTTACAAATACTTCCCTTCTTGTGAAAATATCTTTTTAATGAGTTGACAGGCCTCTGTATTACAGACTGAGTACCTGATATCCATGATGATGTCCATTAACAGGCAAATCAGAGTAAATTCACAGAAGCACAGAACTGTTCAGGTTGGAAGGGACCTCTGGAGATCATCCCATCCAACCTCCCTGTCAAGGCAGGGTCACCTCAGGCAGGTGACAAAAACGTGTGTGGAAGATGTACTAACTATAGCTGGGAAATTTAAAAGTTAGAAATAGTAAAATAAATTATGTAGCTATGTATTTCAGTCATAAGAACCAAAAAGCAAAAATAAATTCTTTACATACTATGAAAGTAAAATAAATTAAAATAAGCTAAAAAGGAGAAAAGCAAAGTATAATTACAACCCCTTGGTAGTAGTGAAAAAAATTCCACTGGATTGCCCCATAGTGATTTATTTTTTTCATTACTACTGGGTGGTCAATTTCGTTTTTAACTGCACAGAATAGACAACTTGATGAGACCTCTGAAAAGAGATGTCACAAGAGAAGTTAAGGGTTGCGTCTTCGGACTTTCTTTTCAAGATGAATTAGCATTCTTTAATGGAAGCACACCACTGGTGAAACAGCCACCCAAGGGACAAAGAAGTACTTTTAAAGCTACTTAAACTTGGTATGATTGAAAGGCTCTGCAGGATGATATACTTTCATTTATCTCTTAACACTAGTAGGAGTCCACTGCTTGAGCATTAAAGTAATATACCAAGCAATACCAGTTCCTTCTTACAGGTACCTTTCCCTAAATACTGTGCTCTATAAAGAAATTTATTGTTATTTTATTTAATATTTATACTTCTAAACAAAATTGAAAGCAATTACAAACATGAAAAAAGGGTGCCCTGACTCATGCACTGAGGTTTAAAAGCTCCCACTTCCAAAGCAATGATTACTTTAACATAAATCTCAATTCTAATCACTTTGCTACAGCAAGTAAAATGGGAAATGTATTCTACACCTATACTATATTAGATTTCTCTGTAAGACAAGAAGCACTGCTTTTGGTGCTATAAAATTAGACAAGTTCTTAGCACTACCAGTAATGCTCTCAACAATGACACATCCCTCTTAATGCAGTGAGTCCACACATGAAAAATCTTAGACTTTGGTTTCCTGCTGATGTCACTCAACATGAATTCAAGATTCTCATGTGCCAAGTCAACAAAATCAAGTAATTGGGGTGGAAGCCTGGGAATTGTTTTCATTAAGATTGCAACATTCCTTTAGCATGTGTGATGTAGAACTTTTCTCAAGCCGTTGCCCAGAAAATGACGATTGGTCTTGTGGAGAAACTACTGTAAAATATATGCAGATTGCCAGTCAAATATTAACCTTTACATTTCTTCTAAAATGCAAAAACTGGTTACACACAATCAGGCAAAGAGCAGTAAATTATTTTGCTGAAGTATGCCTATTGACTAATCAAAGATATGTCGAACTATTTAAAATGCATGCTTTTCATAAAGTTTCTAGAATAAATACAAAAAGGCCCAACAGTTAATAAATTCGTAGACAAATCAATTAAATCCTGCATTTTTTCTTTAAATGGTAATTCATACAAAAAAACACCAGGTGGTATCTCTCAGTAAGGGCAGAATAGATCAGAACTTGATATTCAAAGTAATTCACAGTGGAAACTGTGACGGAAACTGACACAAGAATGTAGGCATATGTGAATACAAGCAAGGAGTGATAGAGGATTGCAATTGTACCCTAGTATTGTAACAAGCTACTTTTAGGAAGCATTACTCATGATTTTAAAAAAGTATATCCATATACAAAAACCCTTTGACAAAAAAATAAAAAAAACCCAGTCAGTGGGCATCCAGAGGGTAGTGGCCAAAAGCTAAGAGTCCCAATGGACATCAGTGACAAGTGGTGTGCCACAGGGGTCTGTACTGGGACCAGTGTTAGTATCTTCATTAGTGACACAGGTGAAGGAATCGAGTGCATCCTCATCAAATTTGCAGATGACACCAAGCTGAGTGATGTGGTTGACACTCCTGAAGGATAGGATGCCATCCACAGGGACCTGGACAAGGGGACTGTTCATTGTTTTTCCAAATGAGTGGTTATTTTTATCAAGGTATCAACTAGACTTTGTTATAAAATCCAAGACAAACAGCTTCATATATTTTACAGAAAAATCAAAACCCTTACCAAATAAAACTGACACCTGAGGGAAAAACATGTATTTTAAATAAACCCAAACCCATATTCTTTCTGCTTTTTATACTAGATCTACTTCACTAAACTTTACAGTTGGAAGTTCTTTCTCAGTTGGTGCAGAATCAACCCCAATGAGAAAGATTGTTTCCTTCCACCATCTCTAAATAGGCAAAAAAATAACATTTGGCCCAGTTCCTCTACTAATATGGAGGCAGGTGGTGTGCCAAACAACCGCTCTTCTGAAATTTATACCAGGTAACCTGCCACACCCCTTGCTACTCCCCTACCCCCAAACCAGTGAAGCACCCAACAAACAGATTTTCCAACAAGATTTAAACCAGTTTTAATTGCTGTGATATGAAATAAAACTAAGGGAAGACAATCAGTGTAACACAAGAAATGATCTTCCATATAATGGCACACAAAAGGAAGAATGGTTAGGTTGGTGCAATAGGATGGCTCTGAAATGAAATTTCCCCCACCCACTCCTCACCCAAGAATCCTCCAGTGCAAAGTGTACAGGCCCAAAAAACAAAGCAGTGAATACTGTTGAATACAGCTAACCAAATAATCAAGTGGAAGCTTAAAATAATGTTGGCCATGTTCTGGATAGCATATTTGATCAGTATCTGTAGGTCGAACCACTAACCAAATCTAGGGTGGTACCTAAAAATAAAATTAAACTAAAAAAACAAACCACACCAAAAAAACCCAACCCCTCTAAAAAAAGAGAAAAAAACAACAAGAAAACAAATACACACACACACATAAAACCCAAACCAAGCAAAAAAACCCCCCAAAAAACCCCAAAACAACAACAAAGAAACCAAACAACAACCAAAAAACACAAACAAACAAAAAATCCCCACAAAACTGGAGGAAAGAGAGTGAGAAAGGAAAAAAGATAATAAGGCAGTAGATCAGTAAAAGAAAGTTTTTCTGAAAACAAGTCTAGCTCTAGGATAAGGTGGAACAACTATGAAATTAACTTACTCCAGAACTTCAAAACAGAACAATTAGTGCACTTATTAAGGCAGTGCCATGCAGGTTGCATTTCACTTCCCAATAAAAATTTTATAGAATTTGACCAATACGTGCCCCTTTCCAGGCATGTCAGGCCAAAAAGTTAGTTTACTATTGTTGGGGTTTTAGTTTTGTCCTAGTTTTTTTCTGTTAGAGGAATTTTCTCCCATATGCATGTTGCTAGGGGACAAATGACCATACTTAAGAAAGACAAAAGCACCCCGTTTTTGGGGGCGAGGTGGGCCTGGCTACTCTTTGTTTCACCTGGGCGTGTGGGGAGTTCGCTCTCAGCGTCTGGAGAGAGAAGCCGCGGAGAGAAGAGCTGCTGGTTCCCGTTTTTTTCGGCGTCTTTCCTCTCTGCTGGAACCAACACCGGGATCCCAAGGCTGCTTTCCCTGCCCTGCTGGAGGCTAGGGCTGGGGCCGCCCTGCACCGCTGCTGTTTCGAGCCTTCGCTACGCTGTAGCCGTGCTCACCCTGACTGCCTGGAGCCCCGGGGGGTTCCCCTTTTGGATACATCTCGTCTGCCACCCAGGATTTGTGTTTGTGCCTGCCGCTCCGGCCTTGCCATTTCCAGCCTGCTGTTCCAGGAGTCCAGGACCGGCGGCCCAGGGTTTGTGAAGCCTTTGTTCCACCCTTCCCCGGGATCCCAGACCGCCAGTGCCGCGTGATCCCCGAGCTCGCTCCGGAGCGCCCCCTGCAGCCGCGGGGGGAACCATCGCACCTGCCCTGCTCACCGGGAGCCGCCAGCGATCCCTGCCGGCTGCGAGCGGAACTGCACCTGAGGGGGAGTAGCCTGACAGCCGAGAAGGCTGGGACTGGGTTTGTGTTTGCTGTTACTGTCATAGTTGTTGTTGTTTTGTTCGACTGGTTATATATCTATCTATCTATCTATAAATATATATATAGTAAAGAACTGTTATTCCTATTTCCCACATCTTTGCCTAAAGACCCTTGATTTCAAAATCATAATAACTCAGGGGGAAAGGGGTTATATCTGCCACTTCAAGGGGGGCTTCTGCCTTCCTTAGCAGACACCTGTCTTTCAAACCGAGACAACTATGAAGTGTCATACTTGCATACAATGTAAGACACATTACATGTTGAACAAAAGTTAATCAATTTGCATTATTTAGGGACAATAGAGCTTAAGGTAAAACCATCAACAGCCAGTCAGTCTCACAAACAGTTCAATGTCAAAACTCTTGTCTGTATGCCACAATTACAGTAGTGATCCAAGTATCACTGAACATTTAATATTCTACTGACCCCAAGCAAGCTAATCTGAAAATGCGCAAAAAAAGCTTAGGAAAACTCATGCACACGATTAGACAGGTTGCTATTTTAAGGTTGCACCACACAGAAAGTTCCAATCTGTAAAAGCTTCAATTCCCAATTCCAAACCAGGAAAATACAGCTACTGTGGAAAAAAAAAAGAGGCTTTGAACACTTAGTTAGGCTCTAATCTCTGAAGTCAGAAGAAACAAGACATAATACCTTATATAGAAATTGGAAAAACCATTGCTGTTATTTATTAACTGAAGGTGTCAATATGGCAAATCACAAATGTTTAAAACAGCAAAGGAATACAAGAAAAAATAAAAATACAATACTAAAGACAAATGTCTCATTAACTGTCTAAAAGATTGTCTGGAGAATAATATATATCTTATTAAGCAAGAGACAGTTTAAAAAGTAACTAAAAACTGACTGCTATATCTACAAAACAATACATCTTTGTGTAGTAAAAGCAATATATAAAAACCCAGCAATGCACATGCATCTTGTGAATGAAACATTCATGTAAATCTCACCTTGTCACTGTCATCAGTACAAATGTTATCTTGATGGATTGAGTGGCACTGAAACGATGTACCAATACTACCTGGAAAAGAAGAAGGAAAGGGAGAAAAAAAAATTAAAATGATAACCCAATTTCTGTGAACACTAAAAATAAAGATAAATTTAGCAAACTTTCTTTTCTCCAAGATTTAGTTGCCAAACAGCTGACTGATAACAGAATAAGCATCAGAGAGACATTTTACAAGTGTGCCAATGTCTTCACATATATTTTTTTAAGAAATTTAAGCAGAATAAAATTATAGCTTGTTCATCAATCCAAAATAAACAATGCAGTAAAGTACATATGCACATATACAAATAAGGAGAAGTTACGCAATTCAAATGTATCATTGTACTACACAACATTTTCCGCACCCTGGGTAACTACTAACCAGCAGTCTCATTGCAGCAATACATTAAGAATAAAAGAGGAACATTCCAAGGTCAAAGTTTTAATTATACCCAGTTTTCTTGTGATGAAATTTCTAATTTCTGCCTGCTTCATGTCTCTATACAAGTTACTTTATGCCTAGGAATAAAAGGAACAGTACACCCCTACAAAGGCTTACCCCAGTCCTGAGACTTCTGTCCAAGGAATATATGAAAATAGTTTACAAATCTTCTTTCTGTCTTATCACTTCAGAAAAAATACTATTTTGCCATAGGAGTCATTGTACTGGCTTAAACACAGTAGAGCATGATCACACTATGTATTTTTTGTAGGAAGGGAAGGCAAAGAAGAAATCACTATACAGTTGAAGTTTCAAGGTGAAAAAGAAAAAAGAGAACCAGTTTTACACTGTTCAAAATATGCAGTGCCCCCGTCCCACTTGATTTAGACTTACGCAAACCACAAGTGTTTCACTACAAACACTCCACAGGTTTTCTTGAAATTGGAATCAATTCAAGCTCAAAAGCAAGCAATAAGACCCAGGAGAACACAGTGCTAAAGAAAAGGCTTGCTATCTTTCTGCCCATTAACCAGAGGCAGAATTGAAGTAAAATACAACCTCTTGAATTAGTCTAAGATAAGAAAATAGGTAACAAATGAAAATAATTAACTTCTGCTAAATTAAAACTAATACATATAAACTTGTTTCAGGCATCTGGATGATGAAAGGAATTTCCAGAGGTGGTGCAGAGCATACATCTAACCCTATCACCTAAGACTTATTCCCAAACAAATTCAAACTCATAAATGTGGACCTTGCATTACAGGCTACATTATATGCTTTACAGATAGGCTTTTCAATAACAGTGATCACATACACAGTCACAATGATAAGCTGACTTTGTTCTAACTATAACAACCGATACCAGCAGTAGCAACACAGCTCCAATACCAAGGCTTCCAGTTAGTAAATGCAACAAAAGACACCTGGGCAGCTCATCACTTTTCATGATGCCATAGCTTCAATTCTAACAATATCCACATTACCAAGAAAAAAAAACTAGCTTGGGTTTTATCTCTATGTTTCAGTCATACTCAACTCTTCCTCAGATGACCAAATGCAGTTAGCAGAGAATATGGCAATGTCGTCCTTTCAATTCTTTTTTTTTTTCCTTAACAGGATCATTCATGGCCTTTATGACATATTTGTTTCATTTTCAGTCACCTAATACCCTACAGTAAAATAGCAACATATAAGACACAATCCCTAACTGTGACAAGTGAAGGCTTTACTGACATCCTGACTGTTTTGCACCAGTGAGCTGGCTGACCTCACCAGCAACCTCACCAAAAGCTGCCTTCGGAAAAGGATTTACTTCAAAGACAGCACTGATAATGCAGTCCCTTGAATGGGGCCACCAGAAGTAACATATCTGAAGACACGGACACAGAGGACTACCAGGCTTTGCTTCACAACAATGCAAACTATAATGTTGAGTTACACAGTCAGGAAATCCTGTAGGACTTTCCTGATCTTTAAAATATTTTTTATATACATACACATAAAATATAAAAGCAGTTTTTAATAACTGAGTTATTGTGTTTTTACAGCATTTTCTTTCTGACAGATTAATCACCTTTCACCCACCTGCAAGGAACATCAGAGTCAGAATCTCAAAAGATGACCTCAGCAGCTCTCTAGTCTGCGTCAAAGACTTTTCAATTGTTGTTTAACCGTTAAAGATGCCAGAGGACTGGAAGGAACAAAAGCCAATTTGCATTGCACTGACTGCAGGGAGTAGGTACCAACTCAGTTAAACTACCTTCATATCCCCAAATTCACAGGGCATTTCAGACAACTCAAGACTAATTGCACTCCAGGGCTAGCAGATCCTAGGGCTACTACAATCAAC
Source organism: Aphelocoma coerulescens (assembly GCF_041296385.1). NCBI lineage: Eukaryota > Metazoa > Chordata > Aves > Passeriformes > Corvidae > Aphelocoma > Aphelocoma coerulescens. Next base: position 46,854,522 of record NW_027184085.1, read on the forward strand.
TTTTTAATTCTGACTGAAGAACTATCTCTGCGAAGCTGACTGAGAGTGGGGAAAATGCCATAAAGACTCCTACGTAAGGGACAGAATGTGGCACGAGGGCAACTGCCCACAGCACCTTCCAAACACACTTCCTTGCTACTGTGTTCAGGAGATGCAACCATGAGGTCTAATGCCCATCATTTTCTCAAGCAACATCCCATCCTCTCTCCCACAATCCAAAACGATCTCCATTGTCTCCCACAATCCAAAACAATCTCCATGCTGTGCAACTAACAGGGCACTTATAACAGTTGTTTTCTCAGACTCGCAGCTTCTAATACCTAGGTGACAAAACAGTAGCCTCAATTTATGCTGAGACACCACCAACAGACAACAGGCATCCATGAAACATCAGATCAGACATCCCTTCACCATTAGCAGTATCACTCAGGGTAGAGAGCAATGCCCTTCAATTGATGCACTTTATATATATATATATGTATATATATATATATATATGTAACACAGTTATATTCTTTTGCACATCCTTCTTCAAATAAAGTCAGATACCCAGCTTAGTATTACAAGTTGCACTCCAGGAAAAACATCAGTTCTTTTGCAACAGGCAAGAAATAAGGAGTTCTGCACTCCCCAGCTACCACAGGAAAGGGATTGTTTTTCTTCTAAACCCACACATTAAAACTGAAGAGCAAAAAGAGTCTTATTTCATGGGTTCTGTCTAACTTGTGCATTGTAATAAAAAGAGAATCAGTATCATGTTTGAATGGCCTGTTTCATGTTTGCCAATTTAAACCATCCAAACACACACAATGCTAGTCCAAGGGAAAAAGAGGTGTGAATTCAAACCTTTTAATTCAGTAATTTCAGAACTAATGAAAGTATCTCATTGCTTAAATGAATGACACTGATTAATATATTCACTGACTGCCCTCTCCAGCACCAGTCTCATTAGGAAATCATTTGTGCATGACACCTGTACTATTAAACCTACTTTATCTAAAGTGAAGCTGTTAAGTCTTACTAACTTGCATAAATCAGACAAGTTCTGGGCTAAGTGTTTGATTTGCAGACTAGAGTTCGCTAAGTAGGAAATGCATGGAAACAAAGTCCGAATTGGATCAAGTTTAGACTCTTAATTAACTGCTCCCTTTAAAAAACCTGTGAGTTGAACAGAGCATATATATACTCTGGTGAGATACAGCCATGGATGGCTAGTCTACTTGAAAATATACAAGGAAGGGAGGTTAAATTATCTGTGATCTAGGAGCATCAAGTTCCAACAAAACAATGCAAACCACAGCTGCAGATTATTATCATGTGCTAGTCAACAATGTCCCTCTACCTGCAACACATTATTTAGATTTTTAGATGCCCCTTCTAATTCAAGAGCCTTTCAAACTGAAATGAAGAAGTTACTTAATGGGTGAACAGAATACTTTGCTGTTACAACAGGAAGTTAGAGGTGAGTTCAATAAAAGATACAGCTACTCAGGCTGGTCAAGTAAGAGCAAGGCTGCAAATTGACTACATTATAATGCTTTTTAACTTTTTTCCTGGTGTTTGCAAATCTGACCACAAAGAAGAAACATGTTACATTGTATGCTAGCTGCATACAATGCATGCCAGGACTGCCATTCTTCCCTTCTTTCTTCCACTCCTTTTTTTATGAACTCCAACAAATTGAAATTCCACTGGTTTCCTACAGATTTGCATCCACTTTAACTTATGTTAAAGTCTGACACATTTTAACAATACCAGAGCTTAAAAAAGCTTACGTTTTTTGGAAGAATTTATTACACTCTAGGAAGAGCTAGTATTTTTCAGTTGCATGGTATGGGGCACACCATTGATAATTTTAAGCAATTCCTGAGCTTAAATGGAGTACACCTATCTAAGACGCTGAGATAAAACTCTGGAACACATACATTCTAGCCAGGAAGCAGCCTAAAGTCACTAGAGAAGAAAAAAAAAGGCAAAATGCCTCCTGAACTTCTCTCCTTCTTTTCCTCCTGCTTCCCCTACTTGTCAAGAAATCCATGCTCTTGTCAAACTGCAAACAGCATAGGTTTGCTGGTGTTTTCTGAGTTCTGGTGTCCCCTTCCACACACAGTCAGCCTTACTGGTAAACCTGCCAGCCCCTTTTCCCCACCGCAATGCTCAGCCAAGGAATGCTGTCCACAATTCCACATACCCAGTGAGAACTTATATACAGTAAGCATCAGGAAGCATGGTACACTCTGCAAGAAAAGCTCCCTCAGCTTTTCCTTTTTCTGCAGCTATCAGAGAAGTACACAGCATGCTTACTAACCAGCAAGAAATGGGATGAAAATGAAACAACTGAGAGTTCAAAAGGAAATCTGGGCCTATGTTATTTTCATATAAGCTAACTGTATCTTCCAGTCAAACTTCTGACTGAATGACACCTCTCAAGACATTTTAGGAGAGAAGGAGAAGAACCTGAAGGGAAGACTTTGTATTTTAAAACCTTGAAGTCTGACACATTTTAACAATACCAGAGCTTAAAAAAGGAACAGACAAACTTACTTTAATATAGCAAAAAGGCCAAATATGAGGCAGGCCTCAGTTTCATAAACAGAGCTCATCTATAAATCAGTACTGAGGAAAGATCTTTTTACCTGAGGTTTCTGCTCTACAAGTCTCTACAAGACTACATACTTTTGCTTCAAGGAACATCTAATTTAAATTTACAGGTACAAACTGGACAGCTTACTCCAGGAACTGTCCACAAAATGGCCTTCATAGCAGCCGTCTGAATATAACCCCACCTATATACTCTTTACCTTTGTGTTGAAAAGTTTATATTATTTGAAAGTAGACATCAGTAACTTGAACTGTTAGGATGCAAGCTGAACTTTACCTGAACTATAAGGCTATGCTGTCTAAGACAAAGGGGTATTATTGTGAAACCTGGAGCTAACAATCTGAATATCAATAATAGGACAGACAAACCTAGCAACTTAAATATTACTTTAACATAAATAGCTAGAGTAGACAGCCCACAGATTGTGGTTTATGAACTGTAAGAACCATATCTCAACAGGGACTATAAAACCAACAGAAATTCCCACCAAAACCAACCTAAGATGGTGTGAAGATGACCACATGGCAGCCACTTGGTAAGAAACAATTAATCAATGCAGAGCAAGAAGACCCCAGACCCTAACATTGCTATATGTCCAGACTGTCACATAAGAGATAGCCAATAAACCTACCTAATGGAGATGGGAACATATTGTCAAATATTTTAACACTGTGCTTGCAAACAAGCTTATAATAATGGCCCCCTCACCTCATATGAGGAATTACCATGGCCTAGCTGTTGCCTTCTGCTTTCTGCACTAACTTTAGCAGCTACATGTTTTTTAGTGAAGAATGAGAACAACTACACTTCAGATGGACTGATAACCCACAGAGTCAACCATATGGTTTCATCCCCTCCACAGCAGTCTGGGACAAGGAAAGAGGCCACTTCTTTGGCAGCCACCCAAGTTCACCTTGCAAGGTCCAAATTCTGAAAAGATTTGCATATTTTTAAGCTAAGCACATACCTGCTAAAAAATGTGAGTCACTTTCACACTATGAAGTGTCTGAAGGATTCAACTCATCAGCAACATGATTCCGCACATACCCTACAGTTTCGCAGCTCAAGTCATGTATCAAGTACAACATTGGAAGATTTTTTCCTCAACTAACAATGCAGCATCACTGAATAACCAAAGACTCAATAACCATGAAATATTCTAAAATTTGTGTTTTCATATCTTTACAGTGCACATACAAAAGGAAGGAATGTTTTCCATAGGCTTATTGACAGCTATTTGCTTTGCTCTGGGGATCAGTTTTTCCTGTTTATTCAAGGAGCTGTTCAGCAAGAAATTATCCAGTAAAAAAGTTTACAGCATGAATAAATCTTCAGGAAATCAGCTTAATGCAGAAATACTACTACACCCATAAACACAGTACCAGTATTTTACTGGTGCTCTTAACATTCAAAATGTCAAGACGTGACCTGTAGCTGAAGAGACTACACAGCCAAGCATCAACAAAATGTTAGCAGGGTGTTAAGTCTGGTTTTTAGTAGTAAGTCACAATTGGAGAAAATGAACTACCTAAACAACTAAGGTAAAAACTCTATTTGTGTCATAAAAGCTATTTAGACCATTCCTGCTCTGTTACCTTTACATCCTCCTATTTCTGATGAACTGAGTTCATAAAAATCACCCTGTTTCTGGCTGTCTCATGCAAGTGTCAAACATGGAAGACTGACAATAAATCAGAACCAGGAGACCACTGAAGAACTTTGCAACCAAAAAACCCGCATCAGATGACTGTTCAAGTCCTCTGGGAAAATTCACTGCTCATTCAATAGGGTACAGGCTAATTTCAGAGAATCATAGAACCACTTGGATTTTAAGGAACCTTTAAATACCATCTAGTCTACCTATCATTAGATCAGGTTGTGCAAAACACTGTTCAATCTCACCTTTAATACTTTCTGTGATGGGACTTCTACAACTTCTCCACAATATCCACGAGGGCAACCAGCTCCAGTGTTTCTCCAATCTCATTGTTAAAACTTTCTTCCTTATATTCCTAAATCTACCCTAAAACCACAAAGACCCCAGAGCTGGATGCAGTACAGTAGATGAGGGTCTCAACAGTTGAGTGCAGTAGAAGGAGCAGAATCACCTCTCTCGACCTGCTGGCCATGCTTCTCTTTAGAAAGCTGAGGACATGGTCGTGAGCTGTAAATACACACTGCTGGCTCATGTGAATGTTCATCCACAAGTACACCTAAAATCTTTCTTTGCAGGACTGCATTCAGTCAATTCATCCACTAGTCTCTATGGAAATGTGGAATTGCACTGACCAGGGGCAGGACCTTGCCTTGTAAAAGCCATGAGGTTCATGTGGGTCCACTCAATGCCATGTAGTAATGGATGGCAACCCCTTCATCAAGCCTATCAACTGCACCACTCAGCATGCTGTCATCCACAAACTTGCTGAGGTTCTGCTCAATTCTTTTATGCCATTGATTAAAGGTATCAAAATGTATTTGTCCCAGTAGAGACCCCTAAGAGACACCAGTTGTTACTAGTTTTCACGTGGATGCTGAACTCTTTGGATATGGCCAGCCAGCCAATGTCTTATCCATCAAACAGTACATTCATCAGATCTTTCTCTCTTCAATTCAGCAACAAGAATGCTGTGCAGGACCATGTTAAAGGCTTTACAGAAGTCTAGGGAGATATCTGTAGCTCTTCCCTTGTCCACTGATGCAGTCACTCCAACACAGAAGGCTGTGAGATTAGTCAGGCATGATTTGCCCTTGGCGAAGCCCTGCTGCTCTCTCTAGGCACCTCCATGGCTTCCTTATGATTTGAAATAGCTACCAGTAGGATCTGTTCCATGATCTTGCTGGGCACAGAGGTGAGGCTGACTGGTCAGTAATTCCCAAGGCCCTTCCTTTTACCCTTTTAAAAAGGGTATGTCCAAAAGAAAGCCAAAGGTGCCTGTGGGATTACTGATTATAGATACATGAATCTGAATCATCTCAACTGCTCTAAGGACATACAGAAATAACACCTAATATACAAGCCAACCTTTGTGTGCGGAAACAATTTTCCAAAAACTGACTTATTCCCACAACAAGTTCCTGTTTCTTAAGGGGTGATCTACCTGTACACTCTGCAAATAATTTCCATGCTGCTGCAGACAAGATGCGCAGGTTTAGAAAAGATTACTCCCATGGAAGTGGCAGTCGGGTACTTGAACCAAGTGAACAACACAATCACGAGCTCCTCCCCCTCTAAGCAGTCATTCTCTTTAGATCTTCTCTCATAACCAAATAACTCTGAGGTGATTTTCTGAAGAATTGACATAAACTTAAATTGCATCTTGAAACATATGACCTCTGTAGCTAAAGCACAAAAACATACTTCCTCTTAACTGCTGTACTACAGGACTCTTACAAGACCCACCTAACAAAGAATACTTGAGACACAAAGCTTCATGCTTTAAAACACAGAGATTAAAGACAAGTAATGTTTTATTTTCCATTCTATCCTCCCCTGTGTACAGTGAGATTCACAGCTCCTACACTGGAGTTATCTCTGATATGTAACAAAAATAATTCATAGTTTATTAACAAGCTAAAAGGAAACTCCCTTTCTGCATTAAAATTCTGCAAGAGAAGGACACTATTGCTAAGAAACTCTGAACAGCATCTCCAGTTTGTGGTGTCTGGTCCCTGTGGCAGCTTTGCTTAGTAGTTAGTCACAGTTTCCTTGCTGTTCCCTGAAGGTTGTTTCATCAGGATTGCTTCTGTGCAAGTGCAGCCTAGTGAAGGATGCTCGCAACCTTCATACGCACATTTAATGCCATTCCAGAGAGAACAATATCAATGTCATTTATACAGACAAAGAGTGAGGTAAAGCTCACCAGAGAAAATACTACCCAAGGGCCAAAATATAACAGTGCCTTTTCAGAAGGAGCCTCTTATCCAGGAAGTTCAGTATCTACTTAGAAAGAAGGAAACTTTTTGCCTGTTCTTATCATCTTTCAAAAGGAGGCTAACAGCAGTACCATAAGCCCAAAAGGCATCCAAACACAGTTACTATAAAGCATATGCAACTGCTAGAAAAGGAGAGAAAACAGGTATTTCAATAACTCAAGGCTGACTTTTGCTGAAAGTAAATCAATCCTAGAACAAAGAATAAAACTGGCAAGCCACAAAGCATTTAAAAAAGATAAAATCTTTTAATCTTGTCCTGGAATTCAGTTTTCATCAACCACTGTGTGGGAGCTGAAGCAAGAGATGCAAATACCAAGCACAACTACATTAAAAGCCTGGTATGAGCAGATAAGATCACACAGATATCCTCTACACTGTTTCCATCTTTTTAGGAATTTGAATTACTGGTTTTGAAGATTCAGTTGTCTTGAATTTCTGAACCTCCTGAATGTAAGTTATTTTTCAAAAGCTACCTGAAATTTCAAGCCATTTGTTCTTCTCTATTTGTAACTACATTATCAAACTGATTTTCTTCAAATTAATCTTCTCTTGAGAATCTCATTTAGACTCAAAAAAATCAGACTGCCTATACAAACTTTCTGTCTGCAATGAAGAAAGGGCTTCTCATGGCTTACATTTATTGTTACCAACATAAACCAACCATCATTACCACAAAAAAACCCCAAACAGGCATAGAAGCACAACTTTAACTCTAGACCTTAGCTTGTTGTCCCCTGCCTGTTTCTTTTTGGTATCACTCATCAAATGTAACATTAATTTGCACAAAGGCTGGGGTATTTTTTTGGTTAGGGTTTTTGGTTTTGATTGGATTCTTCTAATTAAAGCCTTAAAGCTTCCATCCAGCCTAGCCTGGAGAATGGTAAAATTGGTCCCAATTCTTGCAGTCTTTGACACAGACAGGAAAGAGCAATCCAGTCCAATGTCAGTAAAATCCTGGAAACAAAGTTTTAAATGCACCTCAATTATTTATTCTTTTATTTTCACTGCATATTCAATCTAACCATAAAGCAAAGGGTAATAAAGAGGTATTTCCTACTTAGGAAATGACCTTGAAAATATCTGTTTGAAACAGAATAAATTCTGAAAACATGGTTAAAGGTGCATGATCAAGCGATCTCTAGGAAATTGTTTGAAACGAGACCCAAGCTCTCTCTAAAGACAACTTATTTGGTAAAATGCAAAAACCTGAACACAATTAAAACTGGTCTAAGAGAGAAACCAGAGAAGTGGGAGTTAGGTAGTGCTCTGTTACTGTGTATGAATTCTCCACATCCCTCACCTCCCTGCGGCCGATTAAGTGCTTACAACTGCAACTTACATTAATAATCCATAAGGAGTGACTTGCCCCAACAAAATGAAAAAGTTAATTTATATTTGACAGGCCATGAAATAACATTCTCTCTTCCTGTCTTTTTTGGTTTTGTTCCAGTTAGTAGGCACTTGTCCCAGTCTTGTTTCAAAGAAAACCATGTTAACAATCAACATTTTATGTCTTTTTCTCATATATACAGAGCTTAAGGCCGTCAGCAGCCAGAGACACCACACCAACTTCTCAAAAAAATCATAGAAAATGTTTAGCAATATGTCTGTCCCCTGAACAAGCCAAGCTATGATGGTAACACGGAAGTTACTTTGGAGGAAAAGAACAAAAGATTGACAGAACAACTCTTTTAACCCAATGCTGCTTGTAGTAAATGATAATAGAGATTTCAACTCCACAATATCAGAGTTTTCCTCCCTTTCTGGATATATCCTGTCTCAAACTGACAAGGCTTTCACAAAGAGAGAAACATTCCAAGGAACCTCAACTTGGTTCATCACAAGCAGCCAGTATCATTGTCATCAAGAAGACAAAGCTTCTGAGAAAATAAGAAGAAAATTTGACATCTACACAGCTGAATGCTTCTCTGAAAAAGCAGGTTCCAAGTTTTTGGAGTAGCATTCAGTAAGTAAATTATGTTAAGCTTTACAGAATAACAATTCTGCGCTGATTCTCTCATGGAGAATTCTTTACAACTCCTTTTTTTGTACTCTGGCTTTTAAAATCAAGATGTACTACCGCATACTTTGTCTGATCTTGGTATTCCTTTCCTAAGTTGCCTAGGCATCTCCACAGCTCCCAGTCCCTGTCACTTGCTCTTGTCCACGCTCTATGCTAATTTTCAAAACCTTTTTCTTCTACTCTATCCTGATGAAGGATATCAACTGTTACATAAAGTCCCCAGTTTTAGATCTGATGCAAATATGAGAGGCAGTTATTACAGGCATAACTCACAGTTAAAACTACAAGTAATTCAGCCAGCAATCAGGTACGCAGAAAGCATCAGGTTTGTTGCTTTCAGTTTCCAGCATTTCAGAAATCTGGTTTCTTTTCTGATGATTTTGAGTTTTAAAGGTTCTTTAATTTAAAAGGATATCCATAAGGAGGGTAAATCAGAAGATTGGCACAAGAGACCAAGCCTCTGCCAAGTTTCAAATCTGAACAGTGTATTAGGTAACTAGAAATTTTTTTAAATGAAGAAGTACTCTGAGAAACTTACATTTAAAACCTTTGCTCCCTGTCCTGTCACTACAAGCTTTGACAATAAGTCTCTGTCCGTCTTTTAAATCTCCTTTTGAAAGGTCACAGTAAGGTCTTCCCAGAGGCTTCTCCAGACTGAACAGCCCCAGCTCTCAGCCTCTCCTCAAAGGGGGGGTGCTTCAGCCCTCTGACCATTTTTGTGGCCCTCCTCTGAATGCGTATCAACAGGTCCATGCTTTCTGTGTACTGAGGTCCCCAGACCTGGGTGCAGTACTCCCACTGGGGTCTCATAAGAGCAGAGGAGAGGATCAAAATCACTTCCATGAGACAGTTAACTTTCTGACTCAAAATGCATTTCTCTCTGTCCTGGACCCTGGAGATTGCAGAATAGATCTTCTAAAGTCTTCCCAAATTTAACACAGGAAAAATCCCTTAGTTTCTCCAACAACAACAACAGACAGAAAAACTCTTCTGAAAACAACCACATGCCCTATGATAGAGGTGAAAACCTTCCAGGGTTAAATATGCTTCTTTCTCAGTGTAAGAACACTCACACTGCCCTATTGAGTACTGCAAATAGGGCAACTTTTCAGTATGGTTTTGTCAGTCATCATTTTTGCATACTGTTGTCTTTTCCCTTTTAAAAACGGAAATCGGTCTATCCATATTCCACAGGCTACCAAGTCTTAGAAAGATCATTAAAGGTTAACAGAAGCACCCTTCTGATACATATCCAACACCCAGATTAGAAACCTGTCAGCCATGGAATGAGTTAAGTTTGTAAACAGGAGAAAGTGTTTACATTTATTTTACCTTTGTTAGACATTAATAACTCTAGTAAAGGAACTCTGGAAGCTTTGATACTTCAGAACACATAGATAATCTTGTTGCAGTACTGGTCAATAGCAATTCAGCCTGGAGTGAGCACAGAAGATAGCACTGCGTTTCTCCTTCTTTTGGCACAGCCTATCTGCTACAACAAACAATAGTTCTGGGACCCTGGATCTTCACGTTGCGTGTGGATGGTGTTGACAAGTGAAGAGTGATGGATCCATCCCCCATGAATTTGTCCAACTATTCTCAGTCCTCTACTTTTCATAACAAATTTAAACTTCATTTAATTTTTCCCTTCTAATAATCCTTATATTTTCCAAAACTCATCTAAGCTTCTCAACAAAAAAGAAATTTTTTTTTAAAGAGCACATTAACAAAATTAGCTCTAACATCCTGTTCTGAAATCACTGCAGGTAATATCCATCAGAAAGGTAATTTACCCTTCTGTCAAGTATCTATTTAAGCAACACAAGCTGGATTGCACCCATATGTCCATGTTAAAAATTTGGAATCAAATGGCCTAACACTACCAACATCAAAACTAATGGGATAGGTAATACCAAGGGTGAAGTTTAGCTCCCTTTGGTTCTGTAAAATATGCAGCATAATGACAGTTTCTCATTACTTCACAGCATACAGAATACACATGCAGAAAGATTCTTCCATCTGGAAGTCTGCTGAGACTCAAACAGCCATACAGCCCCATTTTTTGGACTGTACATTCAACTTGTCAGTATTTTAAAAGATAAGAGTACTGAGAAGTTCTACAGAGAGCATTTCTATTCCAAACCGTTTCATAACAAAGGACAAAAAAATGCAGAATAATGAAATGCCATGGTAACACATTGTCCAAGAAAAATCATGATGGACCAATATAAAAATTGTATGGACAACCTTGCTTACACTCCCTGATCCAAAGAAGAGGCTTTGAACACCAGAAACTAGCAGGTAAAAATACTTAAGTTTAAGACACTGTATTTACACTTAATCAAAGCTATTTTCAAATGTACTTGAAATTGAAACCTAAGTTGTCTAGAACAAAAACCAAAAAGTAATAGAATATTTCAGACAGTGAACACTAGTCCTGAACTTTTTGAATCAGTCAAGCCTCTGAAGGAAGTTCTTGGCCAATCAAATGAAGTCAGAGATGTTGAGGTTGTTCTTTCAAAAGCTGATGCCTTTTGTTCCTCTTTCCATTGTAAAGAGTTTAATAGCTTGCTCATTCAAAGTTAGGAAATTTATTACAAATTGTAAGAGAAAACAGTCTAAGTTTTACATATTGGAAAAAGAAGGCAAAGTGCCAAGTGAATGCTAAATCACTAGTTCTACAAATACTACATATCAAGAAAAAAAGGCTTAAATCTGCATTTGCCACAAATAATTTTGTTTCCATTTTCCTGATTTCTCAAAGCTGCTTTATTCTCAGCATACTGACAAAACACACCTGCCTTTCAAGACTGTTTTAACAAGCTTGTTGTCTAAATTTAATTTATATTTCTATTTGGTAGAAGCCCATCATCAATTAAGAAATAAAAACTGATCTTATCAAGGAAAACAAAGTAAACCATGCAATTTTTCAAAAGACTAAAACACAGAACATAAGAAACCAATAAAATGTGCAGCTATATAATTCTTTAAATGTGCCTGTAAGCTACCTTCTTTCCTCACGAAATTTAGCAAATAAGAGTTCAAATGTTATGTTCAATAGGAAATAGACTTATTGACTAGTAAGATTCAAAGTTTCTCTAAATGAATGCTCCAAAGTTAAACTGAAAACCGTAAATCAAAATAGTACCCTAACTGGCAATTTAAATTAATTAAAACCAACCTTGCCCAGTTTCCCTGTGAAGGCATTTTTGTGGTGGCCTATGGGTTGTGCTTCAGGCTTTTTTCCCCATGTTAGAGGTGAACACAAAGCATGCACAGCCTTTATGAATGCAAAAGAAGCAAGATGTAAGGCACACTAGCGTAAACATATGCTAAGTAAAACCAACAACAAAGTAAGGGACATCATATTTTGACTTACAACAGCATTTGTTTTCAAGGTATGAAGTTGCAAAACCTAAGTAGATTGAAATGTAAAGCAACTTGCTAATTTGTTACTGGGGTTGGGTGGTTGATGGAAGCACTACCAGATAAACAAAAGACCTCTGAATGGAACAATTATGAAACCACAATATAACTTATTTTTAAAAACCTACAGGATGATTATTAAAAATGGTCCTGTAAAAATGTTTGAACTGTTAACTGCATCCAATATTTAACCCGCAGATACCTGGCATTTGAGAGGTCTTCCAATTACCAGCCTCCTCTCCTATAAGCTTGTCTATGCAGCAGTTCGTATATTCATGGCCAGGCACCACACACCTGCTGAGCCTTTCTTTGCTACTTCGTAACTCCTACAGCCATAAGCACAAGCAGCCTGGGTGGTATACAACAACGAGAGAAATCTGTGGCCAAGAATGGGCACAGGAAGTCCAGGATCTTGCAGCTAGCCAGCCTCCTTGATCAGTCTCCAACAGACCTGCTTAGTGACTCCTGACACAGCAGTAGAAATACTCCTCTCCGTGTATCCATAGTCTTCTCAGACATCATTTAACTCCGTGCTCAGCAGTCACCAACTGACCAAGAGGGGCATCACTTGAAAAGCTGGCATAACATTACCAAGCTCAATTGTAAATGGGGTTGTCTCATCTGGAGCAACTTTGACTAAAGTTGCCACAATGCAACTCTGCTATGAACAGAAGCACTACCCCTTGCTCCTTCCACTATAAACAGAGGAGTAGCATGAGAAGAGTAACTTGAATGATTGCTCATTTTTTAAGCATCACAAGTACAATGGATATAAAGAAATTTTTTCTCCCTGTCCTAAAGACTGCATCTACTTTAAGTCTATAACCTAGAGAAATTGACTAACCAAAGTTTCCCAGTGCAGAACTGTCCTTTGATGGAATTAAAACAGCCTTGTAACTTCATTATATTTAGGAAAAATAAAGGAACAGAAAATCAAGAAGCCTCAAATGCTTCATTCACAAAAACACGCAATGCACAGAGTTTGCTTGTGAACCTGTCCCAGTGCTGTTCCACCTGGCATTACAAGGTAACTAAAACCCAGTAAAACTAGGAGTAGTGTGGTCTGTACCTCAACAGGCTTATCAGATGTTAGGCTGAGAGCAAAGCGCCTTCAGCTACCAAACAAGTGAACTAAAATCCTAAATGATCTACTGGGAGCTCATTTTTTTCCTTCTTTAAATGTGTGTGTGTAACTATACCTGCCTGTTCAATAGTTTGTAAAATCTGAGAGTTGCCTCAACACAGTGCACAGTGGGACGCAAACTTTAACTTTTATTATTTTACCATCAGCTTTAAAAGGCCAATGCGACACACATAAACATGAACATAGTTTAAAAAAAATAATATAAGTGACTTCTTTTTAAAAGCAAACCTAGGCTAAAGAGAATTTTTATATACGAGACTGAGACAGTTTTTCCCAGCAGAATATGCTTTTGCCAATATAAACTGCCTCAGTGCTGTAACCTTGGTTTCCTAATCACATCAGTAAACTCATTCTAGCTAAACTCTGTCATACAACACCCCCACAACTCACTACAAAACAAAGTATTGTTTATAGTCCTACTCCAGCTTTCTCTCAACAACCTACACTCTGAAAGCCACTTATGAGTACAAAAGGTTCACCTGCACTTCTCCAAAACTGTAGAAAAGCTAGCAAACAAAACTAGAACTTGATGCAGAACTACCTATCATTACACAGTAAACATCTGCTGAATAGGCTTCTCTCAAAAACACCGTCTTGCGAAGTAATTCACAAATAGAGACTTCCTTTTAATCACCTGCTCGAATCACTGTGTCACTGCACAGTACCTGCAGCAAGAACTGAAAAGAATTAAAAACAATCAGAAATGTGCACCCACTCAGATGGCAGGAGATGCAGCCCAGGAAGGCTAAGCTACACTGTCAGTCTCACTGCAATCAGCTGAGAGGGCTCACAGGCAAACTGAGGTTGCCGAAGTCACAGCTCTGTTTTTCCAGCTACAGCAGACTCTGTGTGTGCATGGTCTGTTTCTGTGTTTGTAGGGAAGCAATAAAATGTATTCAAATGGGTATAAAAAAAAACCCTGATACATTCTTGACATAAGCTTTACTGTTAGTTAACATTAAACATTCAAGTACAATTTTAACACTGCGTACATGTAATGGAAACAAACTAGATCACATTATTAATTACCCAGAAATTTGTATACAAACAGAATATAGCTGCAGGAGCTACAAACACCAGCCAAGTCCATAAAACCTCTACTACTCAGGGTCTTTCAAACCAAAATGAAATTATGTTTTTAAATAAAACAGAAACAAAGAAACCAAAGAGTAGCATTTCCTTGGGCTCTGCCCAGGAGTGCCAAAATCTATTGTCTGCAGTATGTTTTCACTGCAAAGTAATAAATTCTGCCATGGAAGAGCTTATAGGATAAGCAGCAATTTTTAACACAACCCTAGTAATAAGAACAGCCCTTAACACATTTCATGAAACTGTTAATTCTGTCTTAAGATTTGAAGTTGGTAACCAAACTCTCTTCCTTTTCCTCTCTTCCTTTTCTTGAACAGTCTTAAAAAAAACCCAAAAAACCAAAAACCAAAATCATTGAACAACCCAAAACCCCACAAACCAACACACAAGATTTTGACAAGGGAGGTACCAGTGATTGCCATGGGCAGAAGATAGTCAGTGTGAATGCTACATATATCCCATAAACCTAATTTTTCTACATCTCTACATATACCACCCAGTGATATAACTTTTAATTACACAGCAACAACCTCAGTGTTATCACACAATTTAGGAAGCCTTTCCCAAGGCCTCGGGTCAAATGCAGTGTGCTTCTGAGGATCACTGTCTGTCACCACTGAAAGGCTGAAATTCTCAGAACTCAGGGTTCCAACATGAATGGATATCATGCTTTCCACTTCCTTACACAGCAGCATTAGCCAAGGCAATACATCAATTTTCACCAGCTATGTTACTTTCAAACTCAACATCTCCAACTGGAAAGAGAGACTCACAGATAAGCGAAGAACTGGGGAGCAGCAGTAGAAAAAAATAAAGGACCCTGAGTGACAAGAACAAGAGGCACTTCAGGACCAACATTACAGGCTGAAGGGGGCCCCTGTCTGAAGTGTACATGCAACACATCCAGTCTGAAAACACACAGGAGGAGAAGTAAGAGCTCTGCATCCAGTCACCACACAACGTGACTGGAATAACTGAGATGTGGTGGGAATGACAGAGCTGTGATGGACCAACAGATGCTCTTCAGGAAATGAATACAGGGAAGATGAAGGTGAAGGGTGCCTTTATGCAGGGGAGAACAGGTGGGTGAGGGTTTGTGGATCCACATGAGAAAAGATGTCAGGAAAAGTGGCATCATGACAAAAGACTTTTTTACAGACCTCCCACACAGAAGGAGCCCCCTAAACAACTTGAGGATTGCTCTTGATCACAGTCTTGGTTCTTGTGAATGATCTTAATCTCCTTGACATCTCCTTGAAAAATCAACAGAGCAGGTGGGGACACACAGTAAAAAGAATAGAATAGAATTTCTATAAAGAATATCTCCTTAAGATTGGTACTGGACAGGCTAACCTGGGCTGGTGTACAGCTAAGTACATCTGCGATTCACTAGCTCTGAAGTACCAATTAAAGATATAAAAATCACTGGCAGCCTCAGTGGTAATGATTATGACATAGGGGAATTCTAAACCCTGGGGGCAGAGAGAAAGGTGAGCAGTAGAGTACAGACCATGGACTTTTGGAAAGCAGATTTGGGGATTGGGAGGTATGACCCCACTGAAAGCTGCAATAATGGGTAAAGGACCACAAGAAAGCAAGGAGGTCAAAGGACATTCTCCAAGCACAGGAACAGTCTGACCCAATACTCAGGAAATCAAGTTCATGTATCAGCCAAAGAACTCATGGTGGAACTCTGCTGCTAAAAGGCAGTATACAAGAGGTGAAAGCAACATTAGGCTGCAAAGGAGGAGTTTAGAAACATTGCCTGGGCATGCAGGAATGGCATTAGGAAAGGCAAGTAAGACCTGCAAGCATCAGAAGGATAACAAGAAGAGTTTCTACTGCTCCATGAACAGTAAAAGGCTGACCACTGAAACACGGGATAGGTACTGAATGGAGTAGGTGATTTAGTGTACCCAGGAACAGATAAGAGAGAGGTACATAATGTCTTCTTTGCCTGTGTTTTTTACCTGCAAAGTCCTTCTGTTCCTATAGGCAGGGTTCAAGGAGGTTCAAAGGACAGCCATCAGCTGATGATGATTTAGTCAGAAATTGTATAACAGAACTTGAGCCTTACAAATCCATGGGATGAAACCTGCTGAATCCAATGATACTGAGAGATGGGCAATGCCATGACAAGGCCCCCTCTCTCTCACATCTAAAGGCATGTAAAAAGCATGGAGATCAGGGAGGCCCCTAATAACTGGGAAAAAACAGATGTTACACCAGCCTGGGGGGGAAGGCCAAAAGGTCATTGGGGAATTGCAGAATGGTCAGATTCACTTCAATCCCTGAGGAAATAACGAAACAAGTGAGTT
Organism: Aphelocoma coerulescens; assembly: GCF_041296385.1. Classification (NCBI taxonomy): domain Eukaryota; kingdom Metazoa; phylum Chordata; class Aves; order Passeriformes; family Corvidae; genus Aphelocoma; species Aphelocoma coerulescens. The sequence goes on from NW_027184085.1 coordinate 46,871,057, forward strand.
CTCTGAGCTTTTTTTCTGAACATACAACTGGAAGGTGACCGTGAATAATCAGCATTTGCTCCTGTAGTCCTCACTCTATCACTAGTCAACAGGCTGAAGTTTATATGGAATCTCATGCATATCAGTACCTGCAGCTGAAAGCGATTAAAGAACCAACATATGTGGGGATGAGAGAGGAGGATGAACAGGAGTCAAATGCACATACCTCTAATTGGAAACCTCCACTTAAAAGCTGGCTATGGAAGTATTAATACAGATCCTAAAGCTTACATTCACTTTAACACCTTTCTTAAGCAAACAGATAAAACAATGAAATAAATGAGACAAATTTACAGAAAAACTAGTTTTAGAGAAACCAGTTTATCACAATTTTTGCAGAAAAACCTCCACTGGAAGCTCATAAAAGTCCCAAGTTTTTAGGAAAGAAACTGCTCTTTTAATTGTCAAACTGTCAGTATTATTGCAAGCCAATCTTTGCCACTGAAATCCACCAACATACAAACCCCAACACACCTTCTAAAACAGAAAGAATGGGCTTTCTTTTTCAAAAAGAGGAATGTTTGCAGATGTTCCTGAAAATTACTATCTCTGGGAGCTGTAGGTAGCTCTGAAGAACTCAGCTGGAACTGAGAGGCCCTCAGCACCAGCATCCTCCCAAGTCTCAAAGCAAGAAATGACAGCACTCCTTGTGTTCTCACACAGACCACCCCTCAGAAAGAAGAGGCTTGCATTCTACAAATGCCAGCTGCTCCCTCATTACAATATTATTGTCCAGAAACATTCACTAAAAGCTTTTGAGCAATCTGCAGCTTCACACAGGTCCTCTCTCATTCTACCTCTACACTGCCCTTCTTGTGTATTATACTGGCCTAAAATTACTTACTGAAAACCCATGCTCATGTAACAGCATCTATGCTACAACATCCCTTCTAAAGTCTCTTCCCTACTCCTACCAAGGCCTCATTGAGGCTTGACTTTGATAAAGGAGAAACTGAGTATGAATGAAAACAACTGTCTCTTCTCAAAAATATTGTGAGCACATGGTTGCTTATTTTTCATTTGTTTATTGGGGTTTTTCTGCCCCCAGTGTTCAAAGGTTGAATGTAAATGTGAGAGGCAAAGAAACAAAAAAGACCAGAAAAAGTGAAGAGGCTATGCAGTAAAGTTTGCTATTTTGTCGCTCTCACACAGACTTCATGGGATAACGAAGCACACAAAGATGATTTTTCTAGTAACTGTGGCATGTAAATATAACCAAGAAATAGCAAGAAAACCCTGTAACCCTATGAGAAGGTTATGAATGTGGTAACCCAGGATGGCTCACCTCCCCTGACCAAGTATGCAGTCAGGAGCACGTATTACACTGTTGTTACAGTCGGCTGGGACAGTTTGCTTCCCAGCATCTCCAGGCTGAATATACAGAGCCTCAAGCATGTTTTATTTTCTCACAGTAACCCACCACAGCTCACCCACCCCATCTGCACATACCCTTGCACCACTTCACGTGATGGAGGCCAGCTGCAGACCTCAGAATCCAGACAAAAGCATATGCACATCTTGTATCAAGCCCCTCAAGATCTGAAACCAACTTTGCAATTTTTTTTTGTTGCTGTCAATCAGTAGATGTAGCTAGACAGTTGTGATTAAGCAATTGCATTGTGAACATTACATGCTTGGCTAATGTTTGTTTTAAGGAAAAGGGAAGACAATCCCAAGATGAATGGGCTGTCTGGATGAGAGCCACCAGGAGTAAGGTCAGGACTGAGCAGTAACTGGGAGAAAGGTAATTCCAGCAGTGGGAAATGTTGACCACCAACTCAAGGATCACATCCTCCAGACAGACCCCAGAGGCAGACAAAGGGAAGAACTGCGCCTGCAGACTGATTAGCACAAGGAGCAAGAGATATAATGAGCAAACAGGGTGTTGAGTACTAATTAATGAGAAAGTCATGTAATCTGTAAGCAATGAATGCTGGTGCCTTTGTTAGAATGTACAAATGGTGTAAAGTTTGGATGACTGGGGAGCCAGCCTTCTGTGGGCTACCACCCTGCTGCCTCCTTTGCACAAACCAGAATAAAAGGTAGGAATACCTCGCCTGGGTGTGTGAGTTGGTGCTGCACACCAGGGAAGGAGCCCACAGCTGGGACAAGTTTTTGGAACCCAAGTGGGACAGATGCAGTGCCCTGCCCAGATCGATTGGCCACTCCAAGCAAATGGGCTCAGTCAGACAAATTCCAGTACACACCAACTTCCTGACTGGGGACTTCAGAAAACCAACCCCGAAGTCAGGACAACCAGCATGGTGCTTTAGAGAGGTATTTCATCAGTAAATGGGGGTGATTGGGAACTGATACAGAGGCAGGAGGATTTTGGGATGGGATTCTGCAGAAGCTGCAGGAACAAATATTTTGTTTCTACACTTTGGTGATGTGTCTTGGATTTTTTGTATTTTGCACATACTTTTCAGACTTGTTGGTAGTGTGAAAACTTGTTTTAAGGTGTGTGCATTTGGATAGTTTATGAAACAAGCAGAATTTCAGTAATGAAATGGGTTCCTCTGCTTCTACAAAAAAATTGCTCTACCTTGCTCTGCCCCTGGATGCATCCTAAAGAATTTGAGTAAATTTCAGGGTGACCCTATGATTCAAGAGAAATTGAAAAGGTACTGTAATCAATGGTGGCCTTAACATGAAGTAGATGATGGTGGAAAACGGCCAGAAAATGGGGCTCTGAATTAAAATACGGTTTTATAGTTGATGTTATTTTGAGGAAGGCAAACGAAATGTAAGAAAACCACATCCCCACCTGCTTTCCATGAGCAAAATTTCAAAAGTAAGTATCTTTATCAGGCTGATAAATTTTCTTAGTTCTTATACCTTATCCTTTTTAACCAAGTGCAAATAATCCTTTCATCATTACAAAAGGAAGAAAGGAAGCCCAAGATGAAGGCCCTCACGTTAACATACGTAGCACCAAAGAAAAAGAATAGAAGCACAGTAGATCCAGCACAGATGTATTAATCAAAGCCATAAACTGCATGTCAAAACACAAAACTAAACCTCTGGGTATTCCAGCTTCAGTAGACTAGGTATAATGAACCATTCTTACCATCCTGGCTTACTCAGAAAAGCTGAATGAAACTCAGCTGACATTCAAACTTTAAAATGACACTACTCCTACACACCCCACATGTTAAACCAAATAGAAAAGGAATGACAGAATTATATACTTGTAAAAATAGAAAGGTCTTTCCCAGCAAGATACAGAACTTTTGTTAGGCCTTGACTACTACAGGGGATAAATCACATTTTTCAGTGATTAACTGTATGTCAGGAAATCTGACACACACAAATATTGTTGCATGCAGGACATGCTGACCTTTAATATGATTTCTAATTCTAATGTTTGATGCACAGCTATAAAATCACAAACTGAGAGCTGTAGAATGTTTTACTGGGCTTCATAAGGAAGGGAAATCTAACAATTAACCCAACTTTTAGCTAGTGAAAACCACTCTATAAGGAAGCTAGACTATTTTCAAATGATTCCAAATTATTTGGAAAGGCAGAGAATCACTTACAAGAATTAGCTAATATAGTGACTGAAACCAGTATCTGCAACATTCAAGGACAACACTGTGGATAGTCCTTGGCTGGTTTTACATGAGGAATTGCGTTTAGCCAGGTATTTCACAGTCTGAACGCTACCAGCGTTCAGACTTGTTTTTCAAGGTTTTCACTTCTTCCAAGTTTTCCTTAGTCAAAGAAAATCCAAAGACATTTTCACTGTATAGCTTACCAGTATGCTCCTCAGCAGGAACAGCAAGACTGAAAGCTACACACACACATGGCACAGCCCAGCTCCCAAGTAAGGGAGGAATCATGGGGACATAGCTAAAATCCAGGACAGAAACACAACTGAATGCAGTACACAAACAAAGGGCAGTCAGAGAGATTATGTCAATATGTAGAAACCCACTGAAAAAGCTACACCTGCACCCTGAAGTAGTTTTGTCTCTCAGGACTAGTCTGAAAGACTATCTAGTGTGTGACAGGAGCCTGAAGAAACATCTGTAATAATAATTTTGTTACCAGCCTTTATTTCTAAGATCCTCTCTTCAGGATTCAGTTCTGGAAATTCCTTCCCATGTTAATACAGGAAACAGATAAAACAAAGTAGGTGAATGCAGCACCATTACTAAATTACACCCTAATTCTTTCTACCCTCTACAATCAGAACAAAACAGTCACAGTTCTTTCTGAAAGGCTGAGAGAATTGGGATTGTTCAGCTGGGAAAGGAGAAGGCTTAGGGGTGACCTATATGCAGTCTCCCAGTACCTGACAGATGGAAAGAGACTACTTACAAAACCATGTAATGACAGAACAAGGGGCAACACCTTCAAATTGAAAGGCAGCAGGTTTAGATGAGATACTAGGAAGAAATTCTTTACTGTGAGTGTGCTGAGGCACAGGTTGCCCAGAGAAGTTGTGGATGCCCCAACCCTGGAATTGTTCAAGGCCAAGTTGGATGGAGCTCTGAGCAATCTGGTCTAGGGGAAGTTGTCTCTGCCCACAGTAGGGTTGGAACTAGATGATCTTTGAGATCTCTTCCAACCCAAGCCATTATATAATTCTCTCATGCTACCCTAGGGATAATCTAAATCAAACTCTCTTTTCTCATCCCAACAGCCTTCAAATAAGTATATGAACAGCCTCCATTTAGAATTTTATGCCTCATATTTCTTAAGTCTCCTTAGGTGAAAAATGTCCTCCTGCAATTGCCATTGAAGGGTCTAAGGGCTCACAGCCCTCACAATGCTCCCTGCTGTGTACACAAGCAGCAGCCTCTGTTGGAAGGCACCTGTTGGCAGGCTGATAACATCAGTAAATGGGCTTGCAGTGACACCCACACTTGACACACAACTCAGGCAGCAAGCACACTGTAGTTCTTTATAATTCCTTTTTCAAACCTAGAAAATGTCAATGAGATCTGTACACTAGGGTCAGGGTCCCTTTTGTTTGAGTTAAGCACAAAGCTACACATTTCACTAGCTCTGTAGGTAAGAAACAGCAAAGAAGTTTGACTCCCTGTCTTCTCAACAGTTAAATGCATTTCAGCTATTAAAACTTACTGATCATACCTCAAGACAGAACATTCAAGCAAATTTAAAAAATCACACCAAATTTGCTATGGAATTAGAGAAAAATGAGTGAAAAACACTATTAGGTTCCATATGGGTATCTACACCAGCTGCTGAGTGGGTTTGTAACTGTACATAAAAGCAGAAAAACATCATTCTCCTTGCTTAACTGATACATGAAAGAAATGCACAAAGAGATCACCAGAAAAGATCTGAGGAAGTAGATGGAAGTACTAAAAAGTAAGACTCCACACATCAATTGTCATCACATACTTAAAGTTAACAAATTAGGAAAAACATTCCAAACTCTCTCAAGTGCTTTCTAAACTTGTTAATTTTAAATGTTACACATAAGAGTTCATGATTACAGTTCACAGAAACACTGCAAATACATACAACTTGTAAAGGTCATAGAAGCAACATCTGCATTCTGTCTATATACCACAACAAAGGATACACACGCTTAAAAACAAATTGGAAGAAGTAAAATAATAAAGACTTAAAAGTAGTGCAATTTGGGGAAAAAGCTATCCTTTCTCAGGCTCTCTTCCTGAAGAAGTGATGTGTGTATACAGGCCGGGTGTTATTTGGTTGATTTGGGGTGTTTTGTTTGTGTTTTGTTCTGGGGTATTTTTGGTTGTTTGCTTTGGGAGGCATTGTTTCTTTTTTTAGGGGCTTTTTTTTTGGTGTGGGATTTTGTTGGGTTGTTGTTTGGTTTTTTTTCATAACAGCGACCAAACTTAATTGCACTACTTGACTCCTAAGTATTTTTTTTCCACATGAGTTGTGCTGTCACAGAGAGGCCCTGTCTCCATATTAAAATTCACAGCAGCATCTATCCTGAAATCAGTTTCAGGATCTGGAGATAGTGACAAAATCCAAGTGGACACTGTCCTGGGCAGCCCGTTCCAGATGACCCTGCCTCAGCAGAGAGGTTGGACTTGATGATCTCAAAATATGCCTTCCAATGTCAACCATTTTATGATCTGTATACACTGACAGAGCTTACTTTTGCTTAATTAAGGAAGCTCCAGAACAAGCTACACTATCCCAAGCAAACGTGGTATTTTAAAGCTTGCCACACTCCTTTAAGGACAACACTGTATGAAATGCCATTATTAAAAATAATAACAAATCATTCAAAAAGTGTGTGTAAAGCTATTATTAAAAATAGTTTAAGGTATTCACCATATCATCTGATTCAATTCACGAACACTCTCTCATTCTCCTGCTGTATATCCAAGTACAGAGCCCGTATCTGTATTTTAGGTAACTTCTTTATAGATGTAGGCAGATTATTACTACATATCCCTGCTCTATAGTTGTCTTTTCTCCACACCAAATAAGTCCCAGTCCCTCAGCCTCTCCTCGCTTCAGATTCTGTGGTGCTTCATAATTCTGTACTGAGCTCAGTCCAGTTTTGCATCATTTTTTCTCATACTGGGGCATCAAAAGTGGATGCAGTATTCCAGATGCAATTTAACAAGTGGTAAGTAAAGAGGAATCCCTTGGTCTGATTTCCTTGTTATGCTCCTGTTAATACAGCCCAGGATGCTGTTGGCCTTCATCAGTTGCAGAGCGCACTCCTTGTTCATGCGTGGCCACTGTTACCCAGGATCACTAAGAGCTTTTCAGCAGGAGCCAGTCAGCTCCTGTGAGGGAAACAGCATGTCCTGCTGCCTGTGACTCTGTTCAATTTCACAACATGCCTGTTGGTCCACTCTTCTAGCCTGTCTAGATTGTTCTGGATGGCAGCCCTTACTTCAAGTGCATAAACTGCAAATCCAGAGCGGAGTCATTCACAGATTTTAATGACGTGCATGATCAACAGCTGAACAAGGAGATGTGAAGACATTAAACAGAGTTTAGGACAGACACCCATGATATTACTATCAGGAGGCCAGTAGTATTACCCAGTAACCACTACTTTCCAAGCTCAAACATCTAGCCAGTTTTTCATGCACATAATCACAGATCAAAGAATCACAGCATATGCTGATTTGGGAGGAATCAAATCAGGATAATCAAGTCCAGCTCTGGGCCCTGCACAGGACACACCCAAGAGTCACTCCACGTGCCCAGGAGCATTGTCGAAATGCTTCTTGAACTCTGTCAGGCTTGGTGCTGTGACCACTTTCCTGGGGAGCCTGTTCCAGTGCCCAGCCACCCTCTGGGTAAAGAAACTTTTCCTAGTATCCAACCTAACCCTCCCCTGACACAACTTCAGGCCATTCCCTTGGGTTCTGTCACAGGGCACCACAGAGAGATCAGTGCCTGCCCCTCCTCTTGCCCTCACAAGGAAGTTGCAGACTGCAATGAAGTCTCCCCTCAGTCTCCTCTTTTTCAGCCTGAACAGACCAAGTGACCTCAGCCATTCTTCACAGGACCTTCCTTCAAGGACCTTCACCCTCTTTGTTACCCTCAGGTAGCAGTTTTTCATCCATCCAGACTTTACCATCCCAGCCTGGATGCAAGGATGCCATGGGAGACCATAGCAAAAGCCTTGCTAAGAATCAAGGTAGATGACAGCCTCTACTCTCCCATCATGCATAGATCTCGTCATATCATCACAGAAAACAATGAGGTTGGTGAAACCTCCTACTTCATGTACCCAAAAATGGCTTCCAACAGATTATATCCCAGTTAGGACAATGTAGTCTACTTCTTTCAAAACGGAGACTACTGTGCTGTTCTGTTTCTTTTCTTAACTAATTAAAGATCCGTATCACAGGGAGAGAATGTACTCATTCTCCAGCCAAGGTGAAAGGAAGGCTGTAAATATTTTAAGACTTGTCTGATCATATAAGTAAAATTGTAATACATAAATAATAGCAAAAAAAATTGCTAAGGAGACTCCCCAACACTGCCTTATAACTTCAAAGTCAGTTCCGCTGACAATTTCACAGAATCCATGTTTGCTGGTATTGCAAGGTTTGTATCTCCTCTTGTGTCGTGTGTCGTGCAGAGCTCTAATATTATCTTGCTCTGCTTTAGTTTTACCATCTGCATTTAGAGGAGTGAATGCCTGCTTTTGGCCAGCAGACATCGCAAGTGAAGGAATTCACTCACAGCACTGGACAACAGGGTTCAGTCATTTAATCCCCTCCTGCACTGCACACATCTAGAATGGACGCTTAAAGCAATGCAAGTTGCTTTATGGAGCACTTTGGGAATATTTAAAACTATCTAATGAAGTACCAGAGCTTACCAACAGGTCTACAATCCCGGGTGGGTTGCTTACGTAACTGCTCTGTAATGAGTGAGAACTCCCCGTACAAGCCAAGACTGGTACAATAAACATGCACTTGACCTCTTCTAGTTTTCGGTTTGCATGGTCTCCAAAGGAAAATCATCAGTCTTTTGATTTACACAGCTACTACAGTCAAGCATTCTTAGCTTTTAAACAATTTTGAAAAAGACAAGTGATTGAGCTTAGCTTCTTCAAACTTCCATGGATCTTTCTTCTAAATGTGTTTTTTCCTTATAGGGCAAACGGATAATAAAAAGCAACACTTCTAATCAATAAGAACAATATACAAACTTATGCCATTCCACTACTCAAAATTACATATAAATCCATGGGATAGTTACCAGCTTCAGGAGAGTTCACTCAGCTAAGATTTGAATGACAACTAAAAACAATTTTCCTGTCTTCTGCCAAATAGAAAACAGTAAGCTGTTTGGGCTGATAGCAGAAAGGCATCAAAGACAAGAAAACACAAAGGATAATTGGAGGGTTAGAAGTAGAGCAGGCTACGAAAAACTCAGCATAATTTAAATTAGAATCTGCCAATTGTAGATACAAAAATGCTGCTAGCGAGGATTTTCTTGTTATTTTCTAAGTCCGTGAGAGACTTTTCTCTCTCACAGAAGAGGTAGCAGGGAATGTAAACAACCCAGACACCTGCAACCTTGAAAAGTCTTGTTTATGGTATAGTAGAAAAATATTTTGACAATGGATGTTTTAGGATTTTAGCCAATCACCCCCAAGGGGTGGCTGGCCCTTTGTCCAATTAGGCTATGAAGAAAAAAGTCTATAAAAGAGTTTGTAAAATAATTAAATAAATCAATCTTGCTGCACAACTCCTGCCTGCTGGATCTTCTCCTCCTCCTCCTCCCTATGGCTGCGGGACACGGTGCTATACCGTAGGAACCAGGCCTGCGGTAATATTTGGTGCTGCCCGACGTGATCTGCACTCTCTGACGTGTCCTGCTGCTGCGAGCCAAGCCGAATTCCTCTAGAGGTACGCTGCTCCCCTTTGCCCCCGGGACCGGGAGGTCCGACAGAACTGAGAAATGGCAAACAGCGGCTCACAAACCGAAGCTGCGATGCTGGTCTGGAAAGGTGTGTTTAGCATATTGCGCACTTCCATTCCTGAAAACTCAGTTCGGGAATTATTAGACTGGGCTACTTTAAAAGGGATTTCCATGGACAGAGATACTGCCCTGGACTTTGCCTTATGGCAGGAACTCGGATGCGCTGTCCGACAGGAGCTCCCGACTGGGGACTCAGCAGCGTTAGAATTATACAAAACCTGGCGTTCATTATTTTTCCTGCTGACAGACCTTGACTGTGATAGCAGGGCTGGCTCGCCTATCTCGGTGATGAGTGATGGAGGAATGTCCGAGGGGGGCCCCGTTGACTGGGTTTCCGGGGAAAATGATAATGGATTCAGAAAAAACCCCCCGGCTCCACAGGCAGAGCCTGCGCCGGCTCACCCTGCACAATCGCAGGATTCCACAGCCTCCAGCAACCCCGCGCTGCCAGAGGCGGGGGGGTCAGGGCAGCGAGATGGCGCACAGCCTGCCTTGCCATTCGGCTGGGCAGCGGCCACGGCTTATCCAGTGCCTCAGATCAGCGGCTTAGCCACTTGGATGCCCAGAGAGGCTCCTAGCTCGGTTCCGTACGGACCTGGATCTAACTTCTTAGCCGGCGTAGCGCCGGGCGTGCCTGCCCCGGGACTCCCTGGGTGTGGTCCGCTGCCCTCCCTGGCGCTGGACTGTTCTGCGCAGTCGCAGAACCGAGCCATCGACCTCTTAGTGCAGCATTTGCCTTTGCTGATGGAGCTGCCAAACTTATCCCGAAGGATGGAGGAACTCCTCACCCTGCTAGATCGGCGAATGCCCGAACCAGCGCCGCCCGCGCCGCCCGCGCCCCCCCCGCCATCCGCGGGAGACGCGGCTCCGAGCCGAGAAACGGCGCGGCCGGCGGCGAACCCGGCAGCGGCTGCGGAGATGCGGCCAGAGACGGCGGCTGCGGAGCAGCGGGCAGGGGGGGAAGCGCCCAGAGCGACCCCCGAGAGCGGGCCGGCGGCGGCAGCGCCGGGCGCGGCTGGGGAGCGCGAAACAGCAGCGGCAGCGGCGACCGCGCCGAACGCAGCGGCTGTGCCAGAGGCGGCGGCGCCGAGAGCGGCTGTAGCCTCAGAGACAGCGGCAGCAGTTCCAGTACCACTTCGGTCGGGGCTGACCGAGACGGCCTCCCGTATAGAAACTGGTGCAAAAACTGCCGCACAGCCAGCTGCAGTCTGTCCTGTCTGTTCTGCCTCTAGCGAACTTAGCCAAAGTGCCCCTCCACGTAAATTTCTGTTCACTCCCAGCACCCCAAAGTTGCCTTTGCCTGATGATTCCTCGTCAGGAAGTGAGGCAGATGAGGTGCTGGCCCCAGGTCGTCAGGCGGCTGTAGCCGCGCGGCGAAGGAAAAGGCTGCGCCGGTCTCGCCCCTGGACCTTTCAGGACTGCACGGTAACAGTGCGTCCGACGCATTACAATCGCTTCTTAGAGTCCCTTAAGATGCGAGCATTGGAGGAGGGTGACTGGAGGTCATTAGAAATCCTTGGAATGCCATATAGATCTGAGGATTCTGGGGGTAACCGGGGAGCTGTTACACTCCATCCACAGGCGGTGCCAGAAGTTCAGGATGGTAGTGCTTCCCCTAAAGGGGAGATCCAAGCTTTCCCAGTGTATAAGGCTCTCCCAGATTCAGGAGAGCATGACAAGCATGAGGTGATTGCCTGGAAAGTTGCCCAGGACCTCCAATCCAAGGTGGCACAATATGGACTAGGTTCTGCTGAGGTTATGCAGATAATAAGGGTGATAAATACGGATTTGCTTTCTCCATTTGATATCAGACACTTAGGTCAAATTCTATTTCAACCTGTACAATTTACAGTTTTTGAGAAAACCTGGAGAAAGCTGGCCGGCAAGACTGCATTAGCAAATATGCAGCTCCCTGCTGCTGATCCTAGACAGACAGCAGGAGTGGATGCTTTGATGGGGACTGGTCCCTTCTCTGATCCCAGTCTACAGGGTAACTTGCCCTCTAGCATCCTGCAGCAAGCCCAACAGGTCGGCATGGCTGCCCTGTTGAAAACCATAGAGTTGTCTGCGCCCAGAAAGCGATATACTGAAATAGTTCAAGGCAAATCAGAGTCATTCCTCTCTTTTGTAGAGAAAGTTGCTGCTTCTCTCGAGAAGCAGGTTGAGGATGACAGGTTAAGACAGTTGTTGTTAAGGCAGTTAGTGAGAGATAACGCAAACGAGGAGTGCAGAAAAATCATAGATGCCTTACCAGGGGACCCTGAGGTAACAGACATGGTCGAAGCCTGTGCTAAGGTGGGATCTGGGAACCAGAAAAGGTCTGCCTTGGCTGCGTTCCTGCAGCCTGTTCACGCATCTTCTGGTCGTGAACCAAAGCCACCAAAACAGGTGAAGAGACGGAAGCGGCCTAAGCCGAGCCAAAAAGAGAACACACCGATCCCCCAGTGCAAGAGGTGTGGCAGGCCAGGCCATTGTACGGGCTACTGTAGATCCCGGACTCATGCCGATGGTCGGCCTTTGTCGGGAAACTTCCGCCGGGGTGCAAGGAGGGGGAATTGCTCTCCGATGCAGTCGCTCCCCCAGAGAGTGGCACAGGTACAGGCACAGGCCTACCCAGCCACCCTAGAGACAGCACCCAGGGATCAGACGGCACCCACGGATCAGACGGGTTTGACGTCCACACCGCAGCCGCAGTCGTCTTAGACTCTAGCGGTATTTATAAGGTTCCCTTGGATGCATATGGACCCTTAGCCCAGGGATCCAGCGCGATGCTGGTGAGAAAACCTGGCGTTGCCCATCAAGGAATCTTAGTGCACTCAGGAGTTATTGATGCTGACTTTAAAGGCCAGATTTGCGCTATGGTCTCCACGCAAAAACCCCCTGTAACTATTCCTGAAAAGACCTGCCTTGCTAAATTAGTGCCTTTTAAGTCTTGTGTCCCCAGGGTAGAACAAACTCAGGAAGATAACGGCAGTGGATCTACGGGACTTCCGCAGGCCTTCTGGACTGCAGACATCTCTGACCAAAGGCCACAGATGACATGTACCCTGGTCCTGCCAAGCGCCCAACCACCCCGGATTCAGCTTCGAGGTTTGATTGATACGGGTGCTGATGTAACTATCATCTCCTTCTCTGCGTGGCCTCCCTCATGGCCTTTAGCCCCGGTGGGATCGGCCATCGCAGGATTAGGAGGAACCACACAGAGCTATTTAAGTGAACGGCCTGTGGTGGTGAAGGATTCAGAGGGACACACAGCTACAATTAGGCCTTATGTTGCTACCACTTCCTGTAACCTTTGGGGACGGGATGTGTTGGCAGCTTGGGGCGTACGGATTGGGACAAATTTTAGCAGGGGTCACTGTGTGTAAGAGCGCACAGTATCCTACACTGCCTTTGTGGTGGTTCATCAACACACCAATCCGAGTCAGGCTCTGCTCAGTTAGTTGAACTAAGGGCTGTTACCATGGCTTTTCAGCGATTCTCACAGGAACCTTTGAATTTGGTTACTGACTCTGCTTATGTAGCAGATATCACCCAACGCTTAGATTGTTCCCTTCTGAAGGAGGTGAATAATGCGGCTCTGTTTTCGCTGTTGCAAACCTTGTGGTCTGCAATTCAGGCTCGAGTGCATCCGTATTACATTCTGCACATTCGAAGCCACACCAATTTACCAGGTTTTCTAACGGAAGGCAATGCCAGGGCTGACATGCTGGCAAACCCTGCATGGGTAGGGCCTCAGCCTGACAAAATTGCACAAGCCAAGGCATCGCACGGTTTCTTCCATCAAAGTGCACATACCCTGCAGAAGCAGTTTCATTTAACGCCAACCGAGGCGCGCGACATTGTCAGCGCTTGTGCTGACTGTCATGGACTCGCTGCGCCTTTGCCAGCGGGGGTAAACCCCAGAGGGCTAAAAGCCTTGTAGATTTGGCAAACGGATGTAACTCACGTCCCAGAATTTGGTCGGCTGAAATATGTGCACGTGTCTGTTGACACTTTCTCCTCGGCTATGTGGGCTACTGCTCACACTGGAGAGAAGGGCCGTGATGTCATTGCCCATTGGAAATTGGCTTTCTCAGTCCTGGGCGTGCCAGCTTCTGTGAAAACCGATAATGGTCCTGCCTATGCCTCGGAGAAGACACGGCAGTTTTTACACCTATGGGGTGTAGACCATACCTTTGGTATCCCACATTCTCCTACTGGCCAAGCCATTGTTGAATGCGCTCATGGTACCTTGAAGCGTGTTTTGGACAAACAGAAAAGGGGAATGCATGGAGAAACCCCACAGAGCCGACTAGCAAAAGCTTTGTATACAATTAATCACCTTACAGTACCACAAAATTCAAATAATCCTGTTATTCTGAATCATTTTTTCTCATTGCAGTCTGCAGGTGACAGACAACTGCCCCGGGCAAGAGTCTGGGTGCGGAATTTACTCACTAACCAGTGGGAAGGCCCTTATGAGCTTATCGTTTGGGGTCGTGGGTATGCTTGCGTTTCCACAGATACTGGGATACGGTGGCTACCTTCAAAATGCGTTCGCCCTGACCTACGGCACCAGAGGCAGAACAGGCAACCTCCAAATGATGACCAGAACGCCAATCATCCAAATGGCGACCAGAATGTAGATCATCAGCCTAATGACTCTTCTGATGATGACCAGGATGTCAACCATCAGGCAGATGGTCCTTCTACAAGCAGAGACTGGGATGGTCCTTCTACAAGCAGAGACTGAACTTTAAATTTCTTGTTATGGAGTCAGATAGTTAAAGCCTTAAGGACATATTTAGAATTAATAACTGATGTAGATTTCTATTTGGCATTAATAGTAGAGTTGTTCTCTTATAAAACAAAAAGGGGGAATTGTAGATACAAAAATGCTGCTAGCGAGGATTTTCTTGTTATTTTCTAAGTCCGTGAGAGACTTTTCTCTCTCACAGAAGAGGTAGCAGGGAATGTAAACAACCCAGACACCTGCAACCTTGAAAAGTCTTGTTTATGGTATAGTAGAAAAATATTTTGACAATGGATGTTTTAGGATTTTAGCCAATCACCCCCAAGGGGTGGCTGGCCCTTTGTCCAATTAGGCTATGAAGAAAAAAGTCTATAAAAGAGTTTGTAAAATAATTAAATAAATCAATCTTGCTGCACAACTCCTGCCTGCTGGATCTTCTCCTCCTCCTCCTCCCTATGGCTGCGGGACACGGTGCTATACCGTAGGAACCAGGCCTGCGGTAATAGCCAATTAGTAAAAATAATTTGGTTTTGACAATGTTTCAGTGAGTTCCATTGGTCCCTCACCATAGCAATCCCCTGCCAGCCAGGTTCTCTAGGAGTCTGGACCACCACTCCCAGGCTGTGTCTCTGGGGCCACCTGCAGGACTTGCCCAAGACTCCTGACTATTCACTAACGCCGCAGTAATCAAATCCTCCATAAAACCCCAATGTTCTCCTCCCCAACATATCCTGTGCCCTGACTAGGGAGCAAGTAACTACTACCTAAACATGTTTCAATTGTCATCCCTGCTTTTGTGTGCTTTGGAATTAAGAGCAGAAGTAAGGAAATGGGGAAAAAGAATGCATGTTAAACTCCAAAATGTAGTAATACGTAGACAAAATGGAAGGGCAACTCTGAATGAGAGATCTGTTAGAAAATCTATCTGACCAGTTAGAGGGTGAGGATGTCTGGGAATGCAAAGGTAGGTCAAAGGAAAAGCAAAGTTTCTAACTGATTTTGGAGAAAGACGAGTTGTTTTTGTAATGAAAGGGGGAATTATTTTAAGGAGTGAAATGCTGTTTCAACTCCTAGCCGTACCTACCTTTCCCTCTTCAGAAAAAATTTTCCATGCAATGCAAAAAATTCACAAAAACAGTCCAACAGCAGAAATACATTTTATCTTTGGGGAAACACCAAGAATTTCTGTGCTTGTGTCCTAAAGCTAAACTGGCAGCCCTTGGTTGTTTGGAACATTAGAAAAGGCTTTTCCCTGACACAGACCAGTATCAGAAACACCTCTACAGTAATGGTGTTTTCCACATTCACCAACACTTTGTGTTTCAGATAATAAACTAACATTTTCCAATAAAATGCACAGACTCTTGCATTGAAAGAAATGGGGTCTGTGTAGGTAAAGAGCAATAAAAAGCTGTACAAAAATCTGATCTAACTTCAAGTCCTTTTAAGTATAAAAGGACATGTGCAGCATTTCACCTGCAGCATTTCTAAAAGCTGCTATACCATGGCAGTAGTCAGTCACTGCACAGCAGCAGCAGTGTACAAACCTGCAGGGCTGCTGGCAATTCCACAGCTCGATAAATCTGTCAGTGAATCTACCCTGCAAAGGAGGACACTGGCCACTAAAAACATAAACTGCTACTGGCAAATCAAACAACCATGTATGTGACATGCCTCTGGTCAGGAAAACTGCAGGGAGCAGTCTAAGTGATCTCAGTCAAGTCTTTGTCACTGCACTTGGCTGGAGTTCCGGTTTATCCAAACGTCAACTAACAGTCCTTAACTGTTGATGCAGAGTTTTGCTAACATGTTGCTAAAGAGCTCAAAGAAAATACCAGTACAACAGAATTACGAACCATTTCAGTATGCTCGATTTCTGCTGTAGGATGTGAGCAGTTTGATACAAACCTTCAAAAAGCTGTTGCAAAACATGAACATTTGGTTTCTAAAAAGAATAAAATGCTTTAGATTACTTCTGACACAAATTTTACCCTCACCAACATTTGATGACATAAGTCAGATAATATCAGAAAGTTGGAGCAAAGTAGTAAAAGTCCAACAATGACACACACACAAACCCCCCTGCTCTTTCCTTATGTTTTCTGAACAACTTTCAGAGTTGGAGTAGCTGGAATAGCCAGTTACCAAACACAGGATCTCCAGCTAATATTTTTTTGACAGCAATCCACAAAACAGCCAGGTCAGAAGCAACCACTGGATTTCCACAGTGCACAAAAAGTGTTCACCTAATTCAGTAACATCATCTTTGCTAACCCAGGAGGAATTTGTTATGATCCCTATGACTGGAAACTTGTGTAGCTGTTGCAAGGTGTGATGTGGGAAATTTTTCTGAAGAGCTTCACTTTGTCTAGCCGTTCTTTCACCAGTGTCCTCTGCAAAAATGTCCAGAGTTCATTCCTGTATGAAAGCTCTGGTGAACAGGCTGCTCATACCACCTCCAGATGGCAAACTGCTTCACAGACTGCCAGCCCACCCCCATACCCCCAATTATTTTTGCTGCTAAAACCTAAAATTCATATTCATGGTACTTAACAAAAGCTATGTGGAGAAGTGACAGTTTGTAAAAGTGGCCCAACAGATCTTTTTGTCTTGTACATTACTCTGGAATGACATGAGCTTTTTTTTCTGGCATCTCTTCTTTCATATTGGAGGAAAGTTCTTTCAAGGTAAAGCACTACCTCAGCATTTAATTAAAGAATACATGAACAGATTTTCCTCAATGATCAGCAATTTTCACTGCTGACACAACTGAATGTGTGCCTTGGTTGGATCACCTCATCTATTTGGCACTCCAGAGGCAGAATATGCATTTTCACTTTATAGATTCATCAGAAATACCTCATTTTTCAAATAATTTTTTTTTTCTTTCCTAAAATCTGCTTTTATCCACACATAAAACTGAAGAGTTTTAAGACCTTATCATCTCAATGTGAAAACAAGCATATGACCTTTCCTTCAAAAAGACTGTCATAACACAACAAGATGTTTCTGCAATGAAGCCAGCTGGTTTGTTTTGTTTTGGGTTTGTTTTGGTTTGTTGTTTTTTTTTTTTTTAGCCAGCTAAATCTTGGAAGGTTTCTGTTGTCCCCAGATAAGTAGTTTGTCGCTGTTGGGGCGGTCATGACATACACAGACTGCCTCAGATAAAGTGCAAAAAGCCATTTATTAAACAAATCAGCCTCTTTTATACACCTTTTGTATGTTATCATTCATGTTACATATTCACTGGCTACTAAACTACCACAATAGACTTACTGGCTACTATTAACTAAAACATATAGTTTGTTTGTATGTTATCATTCATGTTACATATTCACTGGCTACTAAACTACCACAATAGACTTACTGGCTACTATTAACTAAAACATATAGTCATGGGCTACCTATAGCATAAGCATTCAAGCATTCAGTCAAATAACAGGTGCAGATATGTTGCTGTTTTTCTCCTTCTACTGTTTAACTTTCTTGCTTCTGTTGATACTCCATTCTCATGGGTAAAAACTAACTGCTTTTCTTCTCACGGGCTTTTCTCACAAATAGAAGTTAACCATGTCCAAATTAAGGTCTGTGATGCCTCCAGACCTGCTGTCGGCCTCAACAGTAGTTCTCACTTTCACTGTAGGAAACCTTGTGTCACTTCTTTTCTTTTCATGGAATGGGAATTCTTCTGGTGGGTTACAAGTTAGACCACACTTGTTAACTGACAAAGCTTTCAAGGGCTTATGCTTCTCAGCAACATGAAAAGTTATGAACAGGATGAGAAATTCAAATCAAAGCCATTAAGTCAAAGCATACCTCTCACCTTCCTTCATAAAATTCATCTGATATGGTACAAAAGACAGTCAGAAGAAAGTATTTTTCGTCTCTGAAAAGCTGTCAATTCTTACTTAAATTCTAAATAAAAGCATCAGTTGACATTCTGAAAAAAAATTAAAGTTTAAATTTGTCAAATATATTACTAAGGGGCGAATGCTTTAGCACAAACATGTATTTGCTTCAGGTGTCCCTCTCCTCCAAAGAGCTTACTATGGGAAGATGCCTTCTCCAAAACAGAAGCTGGGATACTCTACCTAAACTGACCTTCATCTATAGGCCCTCAGCTGAAACTTAACAATATTTGATTTTGACCTTCTGAAGTTAGTATAAATTTCTAGTAATTTTTTTTTTATTTGAAATGCCTCAAAAGTCACTTCCAAGTATTAGAAAAGAAAGCACTTCTGGAAGAAAGAGAACATTTTTTGGAGGTAGGAACTTCCCATTTCATGCTTCAAATAAAAATGTTGACAGCTTTTTTAATGTGGAAGAAATAATCCTCCATCATTGCCAATTACTATGGAAACAAGTCTGCGGTGAAAAAGACAAAGAATCACAGAATCATAGAAGAGCTGAGGTTGGAAAAGGAAGGTCATCTTGTCCAACCCCTTTGCTCAAGCCAGACTACCCAGAGCAGGTTGCTCAGCACAATGTCCAGATGAGTTGTATCTCCAAGGTGGGAGACTCCCAAATCTCCC
This sequence comes from Aphelocoma coerulescens, assembly GCF_041296385.1. Lineage (NCBI taxonomy): Eukaryota > Metazoa > Chordata > Aves > Passeriformes > Corvidae > Aphelocoma > Aphelocoma coerulescens. The sequence continues at coordinate 46,889,783 of NW_027184085.1, forward strand.
TGGGCAACCTGTGCCTCAGTGCAGTCTCTTTCACTGTTTCTTGATGTTCAGAAGGAAGTTCCTGTGTTTCAGTTCATGCTCACTACTTCTAATCCTCAATCCCACAACCAGAGTTGTCATAACAGAAGGAAATAAAATCACTACCTTTTCGTCCAAATTTCAGCTGTTTTGTCCACTTCTCAAGATAGCATGTAACCCACAAATGAGGATGCAAGAGCATAATATACTGTCCACTTGATTTACAGAGAGACTATATTGAGGCAGAAGAAAATGAAATTATTCCAAAATCATACTGCTGTCTGCCTACTTGGAGAACAAGGAAGAAAATCCATGCATTCTTTTTTTTTTTTTTTCCCCAACATGCATTTGCAACCTTCTCAGTTGCAACATCAAAATATAAAAAGGCATTTTTATCCTCAGTAGGAGGTAGTATACCAGAGGAAAGGAAATGTATAGTAAAAGAACAGTTAGTTCCCCAACTACACACATTCAGACAATCAAAAGCTATGCATTTAGAAAGCACGCTCAATTTAAAAGCTAACTAAACTTAGAAAAGTTCAATGCAAGAACTAGAAATGACTGTGTCCTAATTCTTTTTTCCTTCTAAAAAAGGTGTAATTTGGGAGAAACTTGCTGAGCTTACTGGATTGTAGTAAAAGTTCTAATTCCACAATTTTAACAATGCACAAATATTAATTCCAGCATGTATGTGACAAGAAATAGGAAGGGCTACAAGCCTTGAACAACAATTGTTTATTAGAACCTGGAAACCTTATAAAAGCCTTCCCCAAAATGCTCCCTTTTATCAGCTTGCTGTTTTCTGTGAAGTTTAAATAAAAGCACTACAGTTACCAAGTAGAGGGCCCTACATAACTGCCTGCAAAACAAACTGAATGTAATGCCAAATATGTAATCATGGTCAACACAGAATTTACAGACTTATCCAAATGCTCTTCCAGCAGAGTGATAAAGTCCATGGCACAATTTATTTGTATTAAGGAAATCCATTACAACACTGTTCACTATGTGTGCTATCTCATCTGAAAAAGCTGTAATTCAATACAGTGATTGAAACTAAGGACTAACTACTGGAAATAAGCAAATTAAGTTTTTTGAATTAAAAATGCTTCTCTTCCTAAAAACCAGCTATATATATTGGTGGTCTCTTGCAAAGATTCTGTTTCTCACAAACTTAAAAGTCCAACTAATTTCAAAGAAAAAACCTGAAGACACCATGTGCTGAGAGAAAACAAAAGATTAAGTTTCAGTAGTGCTCAAAGAACGGAGTCAAGTGCTATTTATTGCACATACCAATTGCTAGTTCAGACTGTCAAAACTTTGTTGTGAGGTCACACATGAATAACAGGGACCTTAATTTATTACTAGGAAAAATGAAGAAAGAATTCAAAGACATTTTAAGTAAAATGTTAATTTTGCTTACAGTCAGGAAAGTCTTTATACCCTCCAAATGACTATATTTGATATGGAAATGAAGAAACAGAGAACCCAACTGTACAAGCTTTCCAGATTTAATATGCTTTCTGAATTACTCCCTACACAAAAAAACTGTACACTCAATGAAGCTAATTATCAAGGTATTGGGATGAGCACTTGTATTTGTAACAGGTTATTTGCCTAGTGTTCAGTGCAGCATACCTATGCTAGACAAAGTCTACTAGCTGAGGCCAGGCTAGCTGAGGGTAACATAGCTTATCACACTCACTAGGAGGCTACAAGGACCATGCCAGAACAAGGCTTAAAAAGTTAGGAGAGAGTAAGTTAGGAGGTAGCAGCAACACACTCACAGCATATTTCAGTTCCACATTAATATACTTCTCTCCTTCACCAGCTTTCAGTGACTGAGGTATGAAGATTACAAGAGAGCTGAATTTGTCAAGGAGGCAGACACAGAGCAGCAAGAATCAAAGGCATACACGTCAGGTTATGCTCAAACCTGGCAGACAGCACAGTGACATGGAGCAAGAATGATCACGACATGAAGAGATCATAAAAAGACCAGTACATTTTAACTTAGAGGAAAGGTAACTAAAAGACACTATACTTAACCCTAAAAACCTGAAGTCATAGGTTTACATAACAGTATGAAAGTCAGTGATCATACAGGGAAGAGTATCTCTGAAGACTACAGGAAAGACACACCAAAAGAGAAAGCAAAAGGTCAAGGGGCATAATGTATATTAAGGAGGGCAATTTTGCAAAAGGTCTAAAAGAAATTACCCAGAAGGAGCTTTTATACAGGAGGAACTGGAAAAAGTCCTAAGTGTATCTGGTATGAGATAAAGATAGTAAGAATGATACTGTTCAATAATACTACATAGTAAGTATTACAATAATTTTTGGGATAATCACACATCAGAATATTTAACCTGCAGTTTCCTAACTTAAAGAAGATGTTTTAAAACTTCAGACTTTACAGGGACAAGAAACTGCAGATGTTGCTCACAGGAGAAAAACAGCAGTGGAAAAACTTCAGGTAACTGCCTGAATACTGAGGAGCTGAACTGTGATCATTAAACAGTCTCTTCTAACGCAGAATGGAGAAACAAGGAAGTTATCCTATGTTTTCATGGCTACAGCAGAAATTAAACCACAGGACACAAGTTTTTTGAGTACTCTTGGAAGTTCATCCTTTAAGCAGGTATGGTTCAGTATCACACCATTGCCTTAACTGTTCACTTTTCCTTCTCTCTTAACCCCAAATGTGTAACAATTCTTTGCTAGTATGACTAGATCTGCTATACCATTGTACAGAAATATCAAAATATCAATTTCTCTAACTGCAGCAATTAAAAGAAAGTATTTCACTCATCCTCCTTTGTACCTAAGCATATTGTCAAATAATACGAGTGACAACATGAAGTTAAACACCTAGCCAGTAACCTAGACCAACTAGCATGCTAATGATAATGCACATCTCACCTAAGACTTCTTTTAAATAGAAAGTGTTAATGCCATCCAGAGAGAACACTTCAGATTCCTCATCCATCAGAAGACTCAAATATTCACCCATTTCTTAAGTTGCACAGCAAGCAGATGTTATGTATCAGAAAGCTTAGAACTCCAGCCAAAGCTTATTTGGAAAAAATTAAGGACGTGGCTGCCACATTAAGTACAGCAACTCCCCGGGGTGAATCCTTTTGCCTTTTCTTTTCCCACCAGCTCAACTGCAGATGAAAGATATGAATCCTGCCTCCAGCACTTCCACTACTGCAAAAGTCCACATGAGCTTAGTTCATCCTTTTGTGACATTTACCTCAATGAGAAGCGAATATATTTACAAGAACATTGTCAGAACATGATTTACTTTGCCTCTGAAAAACGAAGTTCTAAGAACAGGGAGACTGTCTTAGGTGTCCTACTAACAGTTAGTAGTACTACTAACTACTAGTGTACTACTAATAACTAGTAACTAACTAATAGTAGTAGTAATACTACTAGTAGTCAATTACATTCAGGAGATTTCTCCTCAATAGCATTGTTTAAATCTTATTTAAGAAATTTATAGTTGTTTACAGTTATTTACCCTGCAGTGTAATTACCACCTGCCTTTTGTTCTCTGTTTAGAACACAAACAAAGCAGACACAAGATATACTTTTTGGTATTGCTAATTTCAAGGAAGCAACAAATTGATTTAGCTAGTCAAGAGAACCCAGACTTCTCAAGCAGGTGCAAAAACACAATCTAAAATTGGAGTAGAGCAAACAGCTGGAAGTACTCCTCAAAGAAAACCACAAGATTTGTGGGGCTTTGTGAGATCTTCCAATCTCCATCCCACTCTAGTGCAATTACAGCTTTGTACGCTCTGGCTTAACAGCAAGATTTTCTATTAAGATATCTCTTAGGAATGATATGGAAAAGAGGCAATCCCAGCAGTGGAATGTGGAGTGAACACGTTCCCAGAAAGCAGGGGAAGGAGAGATCAGTAGATTCACTAAGTCATCTTGAAGAAGCACTGATGGGTTACTACAAAAGCTTCCTAATTATTCATAGCAATTAAATATCAAGGCTGTTGACCCAGTTACTTATCATTTTAAAGAGGAAAAATCATTTAAGTAACTTCATAAGTAAAAGCAGGGAGAGGGCCAAAAAATACCTTCAAGGAGATGAAAGGAGGAGCAAGAAGACAAAATCATTATTGAAATCAGAGGAAGTTACTCCATGCAACCTTTGTTCCCATTGCCAGGGCACAGCCTCCACATTTCCAGAATATCCTCAGGACACGCTCTATTCAGGAGCAAGGAAAGCTGCACACTGCCAGCAAAGTAAATGTGAAGACATGACCCAGCCAGCTGCACAGACAGGCAAATGTGCTTGATTAAGCATAGGCAGAATTGTTCAACTAAGGAGTGTTTATCCTCATCTCTCTAACATGGTTCTGTAATTAATGGACAAAGCCTTCAAAGTTTCAAAGCAATCCATTTCAAAGCAATCCATGTTTTCTAATCTATTAAAATCAGCAGCAGGCACAACCTGGGGTCAAATGGAAGAAAAATACAACAGAGTTATGACAGGATTTAACAATAGCAAGTGAGGGGCAAGTAAAGTGACTGATGAAATTCAGTGCCAGTAACTACAAAAAAGTCCACGCTAGGAGAAAAATCATCCCAGGTACACTTGTGGACCAAAAACTTCCTTTTGCCTCCTCCCCTTAAATGGAAACATTCGATTTGTTCATCTGTTAATTTTATCAGAAGTTCTGCACTGAGAATTATCAGAAAAAGACTACAGAACAAGACTGAGACATACCTCAGGGTGTTCCAGTACCCTGAAAACTGCATTCTTAAGAACCTCTAATTAGTCACAGAACACTTATAAAATAGATGGGTGTGGGGAAAAGCAGGAAGACAGCATACAGACCTGGACTCTTCAGCTTTTAAATTGATTGAGTGAGTATAATACCACCAAAAAGAATGTTGATGAAAAATACTCATTGTGCCTCAAAAAAAGTCCAGCCCACTGAACAAAATATTCATGGTAGAACTTCCCCCTCAGGAAGTTCCTGACCAGGACTTCCTGAAGCTTGGTAATATGATGGGACAGGTTCAATCTAGCCTGTCTTAGGACTAGCTGGTATCTGAAAAAACAAGAACAATTTGCTCCAAAAGCCATTGTTCACCTTCTACAAACATTCCTCCAGACTTTTAAGTCCATTTGTAGACAGGCTCCAGGTTTTGGAAAACTCTTCAGTACTTCTGTGTGGTATCAATAAAGCTGCAACACAGAACAGGGCACCATCAACAGAACTGACAGCAGTCCTCTTCAGGACAAGAAACCCCTTAATAGACACTGTGTGGTTACTGGGGACAAGCAGTTTTCCACAGCCCTAGTAATCCTATCAGACTGGTAAGTGCCTGAACATGACAAAAGAACATTCCCGACCCCAGGTCAGATAAAATCTATATGACACTTTCTCCCCACTATGAAAGTAGTCTGCTTGATTACAGTTTTTCTTTTTTGCACCATCTATTTGCAGCACTTTGCAAAATACAGCCTCTCCAAGCACAACAGCAATGTAAGCAAAAGGATTCTGCCCCATGAAGAAAAAAGCATCTCATGTTGTTTCCTGGTTCAGAAGCCAATACTAAGCCTGTGATTTTCCTGGAACATGACCAAGCATCAGCTGTCAATTTCTAGCAGTATACAAGCACTGAGGGAAGGCTGAATTTCTTTAGATTGCTCAACACTTAGTACATGACAGAACCTTCTGGGCTCAGGTGCCTGGAAACTGAAAGGAAAGAACAGCAGGTTAACATAAGGGCTACAGAAGGCAAAAGAGAAGAATTTCCAGAGGAAATGATGTCTTTATTTCTCTTCTTACTCAAGACACCCAGAGGTGATGGATGGCAAGACAAGTTGGAACACAGGGAACATTATTCAGAATGAGGATCTGAATATCAAGGAAATAAGCAAGAGTATGTGTGGCAAAGACTAAAGAGTGGGAAAAAAAGGAACTGGAGACAACTCCCAGACACAAGCTCAACCTGCCTAATACTAAAAGATTTCCACTTCTGCCAATAGTGGGGTGTTATAACATCTTCAAATCATCCTTTCAAGAGAGCTGAACACAGAGCAGCAACTAAAGTAAGTGCTCTCAGTGCTCTCAGTACAATCGCTCAGAAAGACTGAAAGCCTTGCTTATTGCTCCTAATAGACCTAGGTCCAGATCTTCTTTCAAGAGCCACTTTGAGAGAGAAAAGCACAATTCAGATTATATAACTCAAGTATCAGCAGTTTGCCTCAATAAACCATTTAATTTAATGTTATTTCTCCTAGAATCAAATGACTAAGCTATGCTCTGGATTTCTAGACACAGATCCTCACTTGTCTAACTGCCAATGTGTCTACATTATTTTCATAACAGAAACAACATCTTATGATGGGAAACTCGCTCAGTTTTTACGGGAAATTGTTTCTCTCCAAAAATGTCAACCATACTAAAAAGCTTATGAGAATGAACACTAAGTTGAAAAGAACTGTGATGCTAAAATGTTTTTAATGAACAGTTCAGCGGGGGGAAGAAGTGCAATGAAACGCTCGGCTTTCTATGACAGGGTTAATACATTTCTGTGAAATGATAGCATGCTTCTGATAAGGACAATACAGGTTTTCTGCTTTTCACTTGATATGAAAGAAAAGCTGTCTAATACTCATTATATGCCTTGTACATGGTTTACATCGTATTTGCTTGCGTGTATCAAGTACCAGACAAATGACACCAAGCCTGTACTACTACTGTACAGGAGGAAAGCACTGGGGCTACATGAGCAAACCATACAGCAGGGTCAGGTAAAAATTTCATTCAGCAGCTGAGGTTGGCATTTACCAGCCTGCAAGCTTATGCTTTGCAATATTATTTGAGGTCGGGCAGGAAGGATCAGTACCTCAAAGTGAGAGGTCTCTAGCTTCAGTCCCCTGATTTATGAGGATTACTCAAAACTGCAGTTACAGAGCGCCTAAGTTATTCTCCTTGATTCATGAACAATCTGAACCACATAAATGAAGGTTAAGTTCAAAGAAATATCTGCACATTGAGGCCATTGTGTGTGTGAAATTTTTCATTCATTTCACACTACTGTAGAACTGTATTCAATGGAAAAAAAACTTTTCTTCCTGAAAAAACAAGTTTACTCTCTTTTTATCTTCCTCCCAAGTTCCCAAGTATATGTACCTTCATCACTGATGCCATCTCTATCACTATATCACATCTATATCACTATTCCACATGGGGAATTTTTTTAAGAGCCAAAAATATAAAAAAATCAATGCCATCACTATTTACTTACTCTTACAAAGCACTTCTTTATTGTGTTTATTGTATACCCTAATAGCCCTCTAAAGACTATCAAAATAGATTGCAATAGGTACAATGGATGACAAAAGGAGGAAACAAATATCACCTGGAAGTTACTACACAGACAGAAAATAAGTGGTTGCAATCTCTTTGCTTTTATTTCTTGATCCCACATTAGAGCAGCATTACCAATGAGAGAAACACTTCCATATTTCCCACATACTGTAGGTATACATCTGTAAGAACACCCAGTGAACCTGCACAGGTGGTTTAACTCAGTTAATACCTACTGCTAGTGTTAAATTGGAGCAGTACATTCAGCCACTTTAGCAGTAAGGTGGTCAGAAACCAGGTGATAATGTGCAGCTACTTCTGCTGCTCCAGCTGCAGCTTAAGAGTACATGAAGTTATTACCCTAGAAACACAGTTTTTGGGATATTCCTTTATTAGTTTCTGCATAACTAATAAAAGGGTGGATGCCTGATTCAGAGCTTCATTGCATGAATCAGAGAAAACACACACACACACGAGCCAAATGATTTATGAACTCTGAAAAGAGCAAAGCTATCCTTATCTCCTTTAAACTACCAATGCCAGCCTAACACTCGAAAAACCACCACAAACTAAAGCAGCTCTTGCAGCACGTCTTGATTTCACCTTCTTCCTCTGTATTGTCACAAAGGTCCACAATATCACACTCAATAAAAAGAAACATTGAAACACTTCTAGTAATTGATTCAGATGGTGTTCTTTAAAGAGACTGTGCATCACCACAGTGAAAACTTCTCAGAGGGACAATCTACCAAAGAGTTCATTAAAAGGCCCCACACTCACTCATTCCAGTGAAAAGCAGATCCCTTCAAACACAAATCAGAAAATTTTCTTCAAACAATACAGATGTATTTGATCACTTTGGAAAGGCTAGAAATGGGCAAATTTTCAACACTGTACAAAATACATGATGGGTCACCTACAGCAACACCAACTGATCCTTACAAACCCAAGAGTTTTTCCTTGGTATGCAAACCAAGTGCTACTCAGAAAGAAGCACTTCTATATAAGCATGAGGACAGAAGTCATTTCCGTTTTCTTCTTACTCATAAACCCATGCACTCTTCCAGAAACATGGTTTCACTGCTGAGTAAAGTTTATTACTCTCTGTTTCTGTCAACAACCTTGCTGACCTCTGTCCGTACATGAAAATATGCTATTGAAGCTCCCTCTGTCTTGTGATGGATGTGACTGCTTTCTGACGTTTACTCTGAACATCACAGACACTGACATTTTACCAGAAGATGGGTATTAGATAGATATAATCCACTTAAAAGATTGTTGCAAAAACACGCTCAAAAATCTAGGTACTGTATTTACTAAGACAACAGAAAAAGTGCAAAAATTTCAATCAAATGACAAAGCAGCAGGTCAGTCATAAGTAGATTTTACTAAAAATCAGAGATTGGTCTGAACACTACTGTTTCCATCCCATTTATATTGCTGGATTATTTCTGCATCTTTCTTAGTTCTGCAGTTGCTTTCTCTCTGATGCGTGAGGGAGAAAAAAAAAAAACCAAAACCCACAAAAAACCCCAAACAAACACCACCACCACAAACCCCTCACAACTTTCTGAAAGCCTTCAAGGTAAAGTTGAAAACCTGAAATCCCTGAAAATCTAAGCAAAAGACATAATACACTAATCTATAGCTACATCAAAAAGTTTCTGTTTAGCATTTCACTTTGAATTTCATTCTTTTATTTTTTTTATAATTCCAGACCTCTCCCCAATGGCAAACTTACAAGTATATACAGCATTTTTATTTCTGACAAGTGAGTAATCTAGTAGGATTCATAGCCTTTATCTAGATCCTTCTGTATATACATATTTATTTTTTCAATATAATGGCTGCAATGCAGTCCATTTTCAATTTTGGATGCAAGCTATAGGATGAGAAACCCAGAAAACCCTGCCTTTAGGGTCAACTACATTACCCTTTTCAGCCGTAGAACTTTTCTAAGCAGCAAACTGTTCAGTCATAAGCAATCACAAACCAAAAAATACAACATGCTGAATTCACTCTGCTTCCCTGCGTTAGCTTTTCTGCCCAGTTCATCATACAACTCGTCTTGCTCCAGGACACCCTATGGAAAGAAGCTGTGTTTCCTTCTTCAAGCAACTGTCTTGGAGCTGTGACAAAATCATGACATCGCAATCTTTGCGTAGCCAAAGGTCAGATAACACATACATACAGGCAATGTTTGTCTGCACTATGCGGACAATTACCTATGTTACCTATGCGAATAATTAGAGATTTTTTTCAAGCCATCCTGTGTGGCAAGGTTTCAGTAGTTGGCTACAGGGATAACTTCTGACAGATGATGTCAGAAGCTTCCTCTAAGTACAAGAGCTACTGCAGCCAGCTCCAAAACAGAACCACCACTGGCCAAGGCCAAGCCCATCAGTGACAGTGATTGCATCTCTAAGAGAATATATTTAAGAAAGGGGAAAGACTGCTGCACAACAGCAACGAAGCAGACCCCAAGGTCAGTGAAAAAGGTGGGAGAGGAGATACTCTAGGCACTGGAGCAGAAATTCTTTTGCAGACTGTGGTGAAGACTATGATGAGGCAGGCTAATCCCCTGAAGCCCACTGAGGTCCACGGTGCAGCAGAGGATCACCTGCAGCCCACAGAGGACTCCACATCTGAGCAGGTGCCTGAAGGAGGCTGTGACCATGCTGGAAGACATACTGGGGCAGTTCATGAAGAACTGCAGCCCATGGGAAGGTCTCATGCTGGAAAAGTTGGGAGGGACCTCACGCTGGAGTAGGGGAAGAATGTGAGGAGGGAGGAGCAGCAGAGACAAGTGAGATAAACTGACCACAGCCCCTATCCCCCATTTTCTTGAGCCACTCAGCCAGAAGAGGAAGAGAAGGCTGGAGCTGAAGTTGAATCTGGGAAGAAGGGAGGGGTGGGGGAAAGATGTTTTAAGGTTTGTTTTTATTCCTCATTATCCTTCTCTGACTTTTCACTGGCAATGAGTTAAACCAATTTCTCCAAACCAAGTCTGGTTTGCCTGTGACCATACTTCCTGAACCTTGTGTTATACCTTTTCTTCCCCATCCAGATGAGGAGGGTGAGTGATAAGAGTGGCTTTGGTAGGCATCTTGTGTTCAGCCAAAGTTATCCCATCACAACATAACCTCCCTTCTCCACTGAATTTTATTTTAGTTTCCATACTGTCTCATTTTTTTTTGTTCTGCACAAATGAACTATACTCTGGAATTTGCTTCATGTCTCCTAATTCAGTGACAGGCTACAGAGGTAATAGTGGACTTAGTATTTCCTTCTCTGTAGTTGCCAATTCTCAGCTTGTGATATACTCTTTGACTTAGTAAGGTAAAGAATCTCATTGCTTGGTGATCTTGCCTGGCTAGTTATCACCCATTCTCACTCTGTTCCATCAGGAATTCCCACAACCCCATCACACTCTTACCTTTCTCAAGTAAACAAGACCCAGCTCTCCCAAACACTCCTACTACCATAGCTCCTTGTGCTCCAACTGATACTCATGGTAACATCTGAAAGCAAAAGCAGCAACACAGATTCACGTCAGCCAATACCTGTGACACATCCACATAGCTCAGCAGTTTTCAGTTGTTTGTCTAGCAGCTTAGCAGCCAAAATACCCCTTTGACAGGAAAATTTTGAGAAAGAGGACACAAGTTACTGCAGTTACATCCAGGCTATACGGTCATTTTAAGAGACTAACTTCTGTTGATGGGGAATGTTATTTACCAGTATTTTTAAACTGAACAAACTACCACTGTTGCTCTTAATGAAGGCACATCTCTCTCCAGTCCAGAACACAGGGCTCCCACATTCACACAAAAAGTACATACACAGATTTAAAGACACATATATAGTCCAGTTTTCTTTTAGGCATATTTCAGCTGAAGCCAAGATCTCAGTAAGGAGCATACAGAGCTGGAAGAGAAGTGTCAAAGTTGCTGGGCCATCCAGTCGCATAGCAAACCATTAGCTATACAACTGCATAATGTAGACACGTTTCACAAAAAAAAACCCTCTAAGTTTACAATGCATTCAACACACATAATTCTAGGAAACCATAGAGCCAGTTTCAGCAAACCTTTTTTTTATACCTTACATAATGCACTGAGGCACAATTAGAAGTGAAGGACTGTGGCCACTGCCAAATGGCGGGTCTTTTTAAGAGACAGAGAGATGACTGTTTATAAATCTGAGGTATCTAAGTTCGTGTGTCTGTCTGTGAGCATTTCCACATGCATGTGCTCTTTGTCTCTAGATGCAAACAAACTCAAAGTATGCATGTCAAAACAAAAAAGGTTAGAACTTAAGACACTGGATTTAACACCAGTCATCTCATCACCAGTGTTGAACTCTCAAGCACTCTTTAAGGTCACCAGTATGTTAATAACAGTAATAGCCAGTGCAAAAATAGAGGATAGTCAACAGAAATGTATATGTAAAGGAGACTCTGAATGACTAACGACCTCATGACCAGAGAGATATCCAATTTTTGTTTCAGCACACTACCCTTTTCAACTTCAACAGCTTCTGTGTCATCTTCAAAGCAAAACAAAGCTTTCTAACAGCTTCTCTATAGCAATGAAGATCGGCCATTGGACTTGTGGAAGAATGTCCCTTGCCCTCCTCTTTATAAATACAGATTTCAGAGTACAATAGCACATTACTCGTTATACATAGGCATAAAGAGTGAAATCTACACAGACCAGTAGATCACACGTTAATTCTGTCTTCATGATACTTGATTTACAAAGTTCAAGCATGACTATTTGTGGTTGATGGCGAGAATTATGTCTACACTTCTGAAGATAGTAGAGCAATTCTGCTCCTCAAAACCTGCCTCCATCTGCTCTGTTTCACAATACTTTCTGGAAAGGAACATCTGCAGTGCTTGGGTGAGTAAATTTAGAAATCAAGCTCTCACTACCCAAGTTTTTCCAAAACAAAATATGCTATAGCCAGAGCAAAACTCCACAAGTTCAGACTTAACCAGAGATCAGACTGCCACATTTCTTTTTAATATATACAATAACCAAAGTCCACTTCCCCTTCTTTCATAAGTAGTACATTCATAACAATAACAGGTTGCTTCATGTGCAAAAGTCTTTCTTGGTAACACTGTAAAAAGAAAGTTCTGAGCCCAGTTTTGCAGTTCATACAAAATCCTCACAAGGAATCCAAGAAGTTGAAGCAAGACAGCATTTTGTTTACTGGTGCTGAGAATCACTTTCACATCCCAGAAATGTGTCTCCCAGGACATGATTCTTCACCCTCAGCCTGCTAGCTGTATCTTCCATTGAGCACTCTGGACAGCCCTGGAGAACACACGACCTGGTTTCCCCTCTCCTAAGACTTTGCTCCCAATTTTGATGTCGCTGCTCCAGTGATAACATAAAAAGCTTCAGTGGTCACAAGAATGCTGAACATAATAATCTGCAAGAGGCGCAATTCAGACCAGCAAAGGATTTTTACTACACTTTGAAATTTGTTCCTTCAGCAATAGCCTTGAAAAGGACAAGCTTAATTGGCCTGGGAGGTAGCAAAAGCAAGGAAAAAGCCTGGGAAGCCATGAGAACAATCCAGGAGGTTCCAGCACGACTCCTCAAATGAGCTGAGGGGAGCATAAAATTTTTAAACACAAGGAGCAGCAAACCCAAGACAGCAAGAGTTAGGCAAAGCAAGGTAAAAGCTTAAAATACAAATGTTTTATAGGAAACCACCTCTGAATTTCACCACATGGACTGACTGCAAGGAAGAGGCAGCTGACACACACACTCCAAAAAGGCACCACATGGGCCCCAGTGTGGCTGAAAATTTTTTTTCTGTACCACACATAGATGCTAGGAACTTCAAATTTCAAGCATCTATAAGCTGGTGCTCTACATAAGAGAACAGGCAAGTGTATTTGTAAGCCACAATTCTCCAGATGCACTGTGTCTATAATCCAAGAACAATGGGGTTATCAGACTGAAATATTCATACTGATGAGTTACCCTGTTTCTCAAAATTGGACAAACTCTCCCAGAATGAGCATTTCAAAGTCACTTCTATGTCTGAGAAGATCATCCTTGCCCCTTTGGATATAGTGACTAAGATAGCATAGCATAACTTTCTAGCACAGACAATCCCTAAGCAGTAACTCCAAAAGTACTGCATAATAAATATCAAAGCATGTCAGTGTACAGATACTTAACAACAGTCGTAACAAATGTACTATGCAATTTTCAGCAATTTTGAAGTATTCTCATCTATTGCTCTCGAGAGAGTTCATAAGATCTTTTGTGGTTATTCTAGACCATCCTCCTAAAGAGATTCAACAAACCTTAGACAACATTTCTTCTTCAAATTGTGTAAAATCTTTAATTTTGATAACCAGTCCAGGTGGCAATCATTCAGGTATCTCTTTTCTGGACAATCAACCCTATTTTGAAAAGCCATAGGGACATAAAAGGCCATATACTAGACATGGTGCCTGGAAAAAAGAGCTCTCGCACAGCATTGTACAGTGGTAGAATGATCTCCTATGTCTTGCCTTCTAATTGCAAACTATTAGACTGCTCCTTTACCTGTCTTGCTACTTGAGACCAAAAAAACCCAAACGGCTAAACCAGCAGAAAATGGAGAAACATAAAGGTACAGAAGAGCTAAGATGCTAGAAACAGATACCTCTCTATGACACCAGTCGCAAACAGAAAATGCAGCATCCAAGAAATAACTAACAGGAAACAAAAACCTCCTGTAATGCAGAAATGTAACGCTACTACAGAATAATAAATGAAACAAATGGCACAACCCTTTGTTTTAAAATGCTTTAAATCCACTTTTGCCCCAACCTAGCTGAAGACTCAGTATCTCCAGAACACTCTGGCATCATTGTTTGGCTTCACTACCACCCTGCCACACAGCCTCCACGCAGCCCATAAACAAGAAATACAGATGATGCTTCACTTAATTCACAGTAAACAAGTCCATAAGAATATGGACAACTCACTTACTTTGAAAATTCCCTTTTATGGCACAGATGTTTTAAGAGTGATCCTCAAAAGAAATCAGTTGTTACACGAACATCAGAAATAATGAAAATCTGTGTTCATGGACTTTTGTTCTGTATTTTTATGTTTTCTCCCTTCAATAACCCAGTTTGCCTTCAAATCCTTACAATTCCCATTCCCTGCAATTCCTTTGGTTTCCCTACTCCTCAGGATCCTCCATTATTTCCTATGTCCTTCTAAGACAGACCATACCCTGCAGCTGTTTGGAAGCAAAATACTGTCTAACTGCCCAACAACTACCTATGTCCACAGATCAATATGTCAAATGGAACAGTATCAGATCCCTTTAAGCTGTTTGCTTCAGAGAGCAGACTAATCTATCTGCTACTTAACCAGTGATTTACTAGAAGTCTTTTTAAAAACCTAAAAAGCCTCCCTCAAGTTTGAAGCTATTTACAGAGAAACAGGACTAAGTTAACAAGTATGACAGCTTTACTTAAGAACACCAATTTCACTTTTATGTGGAAAGGCAGCCTGAGGAGGTCAAATACCACAGTTTTTCACTCTTTTCCTACTTTCTGCTGTGTTCATATTTTATATTATTGACTGAATTCTTGTTTGGATCATTCTCTCTTAAAAACACTACAGAAAATTTATACACTAGTACAGTCATCATATCAGAAACACTGGTTTGGTAAAGACTAACAAAAAAGGATAAAAATACATCAGTGAATACATTCTTGTATTTTTTACATACCTTCCAAGCTTGGAAACCTCTCCTCCTCCCATTGCTGAACACATCTCTCAATTATTTTATCTGGCATTTTCTGAGAGTGTACCAAGCATGACAGCAAAGACAAGACCCAACATGCCCTATACCTCTAGGACTGAAAAATAATAAAAATTAAAGTGCATACTTTTGTCTGTCAGATGAAAAACAGACTGTTTTTCATAAACCAGCAAGTAAGTTAGGAAGAAGGGCTGAGAGGCAGAAATGTAGCTCTGCTTTAAATACAAAGAGCTATTGATGCTTTACCCAGAAACATTCATACATTAAATACCCATCACAAAAGGTACTGTTGGGTGTGTGGGGAAGAAGCATATGAAAAAATCAGAGTTAAAAAAAAAAAGCAGTCTCACAGGACTGAGGTGACATTTGTATGCTGAAGCAAATTGAGTTCTCACCATCACTTCTGACCATGTGCAACTAAACCAGTCCCAAATTGCTGTTCCTTCTCTATTTACAATGCCTGAAGCAGGCATCCCCAGGCTAAAAGTAACACACTCACTACAGAGTCATAGAGAGTTATTCAGGCTGCAAGAGACTGCTGGATATCCCATAATTCAATCCCCTGCTCAGACCAGGCCAGTTTAGAGCAGTGCCTTGCCTGGCTAAGTTCTGAATCTCTCCAAAGTTGTAAGGTCCATAATGTCCACAGTTCTCTGCTTCAGAGTGAAGAAAGGTTCTTCCTAATAACATCACATGTTCAGGTGTTTCACTATTCAAATGTTTCAGCTTGAGCCCTCTTCCCAGTCTCTTGCCCTACCAGCAAGCAAAAGTCTGCTCTATCTTTTCTTCATTTGCCGTAAGAGGAGGATAGACGCCATTGGGATCTCTCAGTCAGGATCTCCCCTGGGCCATCTCTTCAACCAGGCTGTCCAATCTACCTCTCTCCTCAACGGTGCCATGATGCAGCCATTCCATAAGCTTGCTGCCCTCGAGCGAGCTCACTCCACTAGGTCAGTACCCGCCTTTTCCGCAGAGCTCCTACCCACCCCTTCCACCCGCTCGTGGCACAGAGCTGTTCTGTCCCCGTGCAAGACTCGGCCTTTGCTGAATGCCACAGGGTTGCCAACTCTCCAGGCTGTCAAAGTCCCTCTGAATAGCACATGGGCGCTCCAACATACTGACTGGTCCTCACCATATAATGTAATCTGTGAGAGAGCTGAGGATCACTATCCCACCGGAGAGATATGTTGTTCCATAAAAGGGTTTTTTCCAGGTTTGAAAGGTGACACAATCCTAGTCACTATTTATAATTTTTACCATATTTACCACTTTCATAGCTCTTCCCCTTCACATTCAGAATGCCTTATCAAATAAAAAGCTGCCAAAATGCAACAAACTCTTTAAGTTATTTTTCCTCAGTGTCCAAATTCTTCATTAGTAATATTTTTTTTTGTATCTCATTGCATAAAAGCAGAATCAATACCCTAAGGGCACAAGACATTGACAGTGTCTTAAAAATTAAATTAAGTTTTGATAAATAAAATAGTATTTTTCTATCTCATCCACTTTTTCAGTCCAACTCCACAGGCGCCTATGAAGAACAACATCAAATACATCTTGAGTCTCACTTTCTTGAAATATGTCCCTGCCATATGTACTCCAGTTCATTGATCTTTACAAGGATAATCACATATTTCTTAAGTTTGAAGACACTTGTCACACTGGTGGCTAAAAGCCTTCACTCCCAAGCCTCCAAAAATCAAAAACGCATTTCTGAAACAACTCAGAAGTCTAACCTGTACCCAACCTCCAAAATAATCTGCAAAAGCAATTTTCAGATAATATCATAAACACTTTATGTAAACTTGCTCAAAAACACACACAAACCACAATGATCACAGACTTACAGGGTTTCTGTGCCAAAAGGCTCAATATCCTACTACTAAATCTGCATGATAATTCTTTCCAAAAACTACTGCTTACTCTGCTTGGCTTTGGGCCATTTCAACTTATAAAAAGGAAAAAAGTGATGCCATGGAAAAGATCTATACAGAAAGCCTGCACACACCAAAAAAACACAGATAAACACATTTTTAATGGAAATACAAAAAATCACTTCAAAATGTCGACTTGTAGGCAGGGAGGGAAAAAAATCCATCACAATTCAAATCCCTCAAACATCTGCACAGGCTCTTAATGAAAGTGGAAGTATCCATGTGCCTAAAAAACAAAACTTCACAGAGCAAGAACCCAAGCAGAGAGTAAACATAAATCTCTAATATTTTCACTCTGGAACCAAGCAGCAAAAGATAAAGAGGTGATAACTTTCAGCTGTGCTGTAAAAACAGGCAGAAAATGTTTTCAAACTGTATGTTGCTGTTCCGTGGTGCAGGTTCAATCATACGGCACAGGAGCTGTTCCAAGTATTCTCTGACAGACTGAACTGTTCCATATACACAGCTAATGTTTCTAGCCATACTTTGTGGTTTAATAGCCATTGCTCAGACTCTTACACAACTAGAAGTCATGCAAACAAATAAACTATTTAAGGGTAGTCTTCCTAACAGGGAATTTTCCAGGCACGCAGATTACAAAGTATTTTAATAAGATTCACAGAATTCATACTTTACTCCTCCACAGGCTGGCAGAGAATTTATAACGTAACAATCTTCCTCATACCCTCCTTCCAGAAAAATGTGCACAAGCACAAATCACATTTTTTGGAAGCAGAGATCGGTAGTATTACAGGAAGAAGTGCAATTCCACCATTCATAAAGGGTATCAGAAACAATCGTAAACACCTCTAACAGTTTAAGCAATGTTCTTAATTGATATTGGCTGCACACCCTTGTGCTACAGTTGTGTTCCTTACACAGAAGAACAGAAATTCAGTTAAAGACTTATGTAAGTTTTTCAGGGGTTTATTCTGCTGGAATTTTGTGGGTTTTTGGTTATTTGGTGGTTTTTAGGCTTGGTTTGGTTTTTGTAATTTAAATGCTAGGCTACGTTTCCTTTAATATTTTAATTTCCAATTTGGGATTGTCCTAGAAGCTGGTGACCAAGTCCAAATGCTTAGAGATGTGAGCTTTGAAATACTACACTGTTGCATTGAAGGCTGGTTATTATGACAGCCCATGTTCAAGAAAACCACACCAGCTGCCAGACAATGCAGCAAGCAACACAGATTATTTGTGTGGATGCAGAACCCCAGTCATTACAAAAGACATTAGAGAAACATCTTGACACACCTTCCCACCAAGAGACTGATAACAGATGTTACTTTTTCATGCATCATGGTGGCAAAGGGCTTGCATGACACATGATGTAGAGACCCAACCTAAACACAGTGCCAGGGATAATGGGAACAGCAACTCAGGAGCGTAGAGCTGCGATGCCAGGCTCTTCACTGAGAAAATCTAAGGAAAATTGTTTTAAGAATGAACATTTGGAGCATGTGTGTGCATTTCAGAAGCTCAGAAAACACTCTATATCATACTTGCTTAAAATAGTTGTGAAAATACCTATGACTTACTGTTTAAAAACTTCCTGCATCTTTCCTTAAGTGAAGTACTCATTCTTTGCCCGACATTACACATCAAGCAACTTCCTGAAGGAAGCTTTATTTTAAGTCATCAAAGCACAAGAACAACAGTTTTTTTCCCATCAAGAATGGACTGTCTTTTCTTTATGCAAGGAATTTCACCAAGCATTTACTGTACTTCACATACACAAACAATAAAAAAATGGTTTAGAACAAGCATAGAAGAATGCAACCAGAAGGTGTTAAAAAAAAGGCATTAAAAAAGCCATAACATAAAATAAACAAAACCAAGTAAAACAAAGGTGGGGGAAAACAGTACTATCGTATTAAAATATTCATGTAAAGGGAGCTCCCGGTGTGCCACGGTTTAACCCTGACTAAGCACCAGCAGCAGCGCTCCATCACTCTCCCCCTTTGCCACTGGGATGTGAGCGAGAATCAGGAAAGGTAAAACTCGTGGACTGAGATAAGAACAGCTCAGTAATTGAAATAAAGTAAAACCAAAACAGCAATAATGATGTAGTATTATAATTATAATGAAAAGGGAGATGAGGGGGTGGGGGGAAAGGGGTGACCCAGGAATAAAACCCAAAAGAAACAAGTGATGCACAATACCATCACTCACCACATGCTGACTGATGCCCAGAGTGCCTGCAAGGAAGAAAATTAACTCTATTCCACCCAAAACCAGAACACTGCAAAATTTGTAACACTCTCTCGTATTCTGGTACCCTACCTTCCTGTTAACCCATCCACATCTTGCATCACACTAACACTGACAACCCTTACATTTAGATGACATCTCCATTTGAACTTCTAATATGAAGCAGATGCCATATAAGACCATTTAAAATACCTAAGGTGCAAGACCTAACAGAAAAGTTGCAAAGCTATTGGTTGAAAAAGGTTTAAAACCTATCTTTTTCATGGAAAAAAAGAAGAAAGAAAAAAAAATTGGTCAAATATTTTGTCTGCATGTGGATTTCATTTTGCCAAGATAATTTGTGGGTGAGAAAAAGGCTGTATAAGCAACAAAATTAAATATAAAAAGGCAGAGAAAAAACACCTGAACCCCACCATTATTTTTTAATTGAACTCAGCTTTTCCAAGAATTTACAATGTTCTCAATCATGCCTATTAATATTCTTTAAAGCAGTTTCCCATTTTAACCTTTCTGTGACAAGGCAAACATATTTCTCAAACTCATTATCATGATGGCTTAGACCAAAAGGATAATTCTGATTATTTCATAAGCAGATGTTGCAAAGTAGAGCATGCATTTCCAAATTAAAGACATATCTATGGTCTTCTTGCGATTATAAACTGAAATTTGTACTTTAGAGAATATTCTGAATTTTTTATTTCTGTGCTTTTGTATATTTTACATCTAATATATGGCAGATTAGGAAAGGATCAAGTTGTTCATACTTCGTGAATTACAATTAAAAGAACTGTATATTAATTTTATATATTTTATTTAAAATAGACTTATTTCAGTCTCACACTATCCTTAAATACTTATGGTGGGGGTAGGGGGTGGCAGTATATCAACACTTCCTAGCATCCACTTGAGCTGCCTTGATGCTGGCACCTAAAGGCACACCTCCAAAGAACAATTTCAGGCCATAAAATTATAATTTCCACTTCCTATAAACACTACGAAGTAAAAGTGAAATAAAAATATAGAAGTGATGCTCACAGAGCATGGCTAAAAATGAATGCGCATTATCTGAAAATAATTGTTAAGGAAGTACATTTGCATTTATTTCCCAAATTAATCCTATAAATATGCAACTCATATATCTTATAACCAACTTCTTGAAACAAACATTTATCATATGTCTGTTAACATTAATTCTGCAATTACTACAGTCTATTCAAAGTACAACTAATTTATGTAAAAAACAAAGCCTACTATCTTCCTTTATAATTCAAAAGTAGCAGAACTAACATACCAACATTATAATGAATAATTCTGATATGCTAAAGGTAATTGCAATCTTGTGTCCAAAACAGATCATGTTCAAACATGCAAAGTAATAGATTTACAATATTGTGGTAATTCTAACCAAGAAGTACCATCAAGCCATTTCTTTACATCACCCTTTGACCAAATTAAGATGGAGATGCTCCAATGATAGTTTCTGGTTTCGGTAGGGCTTTTTTTGTTTGTTTATTTTCTCTTTAATCTATCAAAATCAATTGTTGCTCTTGAAAAGTCTCCACATATTGAACACACTTCACTTGTTCCTACCAAGAAGCTATCTTTCCATCTCACTTTATTTTATATGGTTATAAAGCCGTGAAGGCATCACCATGTCATAAATAAAAAAACTAGCATCTATCTCCAAGTATGCCAGAATTAAATATGACTCTCACTGTAAAGCCACATTAACTGCTCTCCAGTTCAAGAATAAAACCACAAATACCACACAGAGATGGTATAACTATGCACAACTACTAAAAGCACAGAAGTTTATGTGTCAATATGAACACACAATTCTATTACAGCTGCTCAGCATATACAGCATTAAGCTGTATATTAATTCAGATTTCTACTCCACTTAACTGATTCATACAATCTTTACAAGAAGTCCAACTTCCCACGTTCTACAATCAACTATGTTTGAAAACTGGCACTAATCCTTTTGGCAGAAGTTTCAGCTTCTCCAAACTGAAAGACTTAGCAAATGCGTAGCTATCTGCCAAAATAAGCACCTTCCATTACCCCTCTTAATATAGGACTTAACCTCGTGTGCACCTTAAAAAACAACTAAACTAACTAAAGACTTAGCAACAGAAGGAGAAAAAGCAATATTAAGTAAACTTATCAAAGTTCATCAGGTGACATCCAAAGAGCTGATATAAGTAAAAAAGATGTTTAAGAGCAAAGCTGGTTTTGCCAGTTATGGACATAACACTTCATCTTAAATAGAGCAAAAAACTTTCAAAAGCCATCTTTCCTTTCCAGATGTTGCAAAACCTGAGAACATCAATACAGACCTTAAAAACAAATAAACAAAAAAACCCAAACCAAAACAAAATACAAAAACACTAAAAATTTCCACTACAGACAACCTTTTCCTAGCTGACAAGTCCTCCTCTAGGTGAATTACTCTTTTTCACCAAGGAGATGTAGGTATCCCAGGAGAGGCAAAAAAACTTTATGGACAGTGAAATGCCTTTTAAGATCAGGATCAATTTTCTGAATGAAGCAAAGAATCAGCAGCATTTCTAGTCCAATATCCTTTCACATTTGACAGTTACGAATGGAGACTTTCTATTCTATTGACACATACTGGAAAAAAACACAAAAGAAACAACAGCAGAAGAGACCCAACCATCATTTTTCTGCTGGGAGAAAAGACATAGAAAACATTCTCTTAACCTTGCATGTAAACTATAGCAATTTCATTACCCCTCGATGTTTTAAGATTAGATCACAATACAGGTTTTTATTGAAAGTTAATATACTATGATCAAGAGTACGACTAAGAGGATGCTCAGCAAAACAATCCAAGTTTGGCCCTGATGCCTGAGTTTAGTGCATAATTCTTTCCCCTGGTGACAAATATTTGACTGAAAAAGGTAGACCTTCATGAAAAGACTTTCCCTTTGGAGAAAAGGAAGCAAACAAACAAACAAACACTTCTCATGCCCAATCTAGAAATCTCCTGGATTTGTCTGAAAATTATGACACTATTTCAAAATTAGAAGAATATTCACATATCATACTATTTGAAAATGCTTCATGTATTTTTGAATGATGACTGGCCACAAACATTCACCTGCTACTGTGACCTAAGTATACTGTAAAACTTAACCTTTCAATCTGGGTGCCTGCAAGAGCTCTTTTGAGCAAAATTGTTCTGGCTATTGCAATTACCATTAAACGCAGGACTTTTAAGGGCTTTTAAACTAGTGCTAGTGAATACCAAAACTTCAGCACAAACTCAAAAAAGGCTCTTTCTGAAGGATAAAAAGTCCACCATTCCCTAATCTAACACTAAGGTCTTTGTACACTAGGCCTGTGAAGAATTCATTAAATGATAAAAATTATAGTTCTTTCTTCACCATGACTTTCCAAATAATGGAAAATACAAAAGCTTTTATCTCCCAACAGTAGCATACTAGGTCAATTTGTTTATAGGATTGCTAAGAGCTTAAGAAGATTAGGAGAGGTTTTGAGATCAGGCTTTAAGATAAGGTTATCATCTACACCAGGAATGTCCACGCAATTTTAAAACAAAAATTTGAAATAGATCTTCATCGGGTAAAACCTCCTTTTCCAAATAACCTATACTGGAAAAATTTTTTTCTTCAATATATTTTATTTGGAAGGCCTGGGAGAGACTAATCTGCCCCGTGCACTGTGTGGTCTCAGGACACCGAAAAAGCTGCTTTTGAACTATATAACACAATGCAAAGGTAAAAATTCAAGTTCTCCCTCAACTGTCTGCATTGTAATCCTTTACTATGTTGTCAATCACGAATTTCAAGAGGAGCTTGTCTATAAAACCTACTTCATTTCAGAGCAAGATTTCTATCAGTATAAACACCCATACCATAGACTCTGGTACATCACCCAACTAAGTGCCCAAGACATAAGCACCACTAAAAATACATTCTAAGAAAAGACTTAATTAGACACCCTGTTTCTTCACCCTCCAGGCCCAAAGAACGATGTCTTGTTTTCTGACCTTCTCCCATACCACTTCCTAATTAGTAACTTCATATATGCATAAACAACTTCATTCTGGTTGCCATTCACAAAGAACAGCTTAGGAAAACATCTAAGGCCCTGATCCCAAAACCACACAGACACGCGTTTAAATATAAGCATGTGGGAAACTCCAGCACAGCCTTGGAAGCGGCTCTTGTGTTTGACTATAAACAAGCACACCAACCCATATGTTGGGACCATAGTCCTGAAAACATCGAAGCTTCAGGATGAATGAACCACATGTGCAAAACCAGCTCCTCAGAGAGACCCTCCTGTGGGGCGCTTTCTAAGAGGAAATCCAAGAACACGTCTATAGGACTGACGATGAGAGGCCCGAAGACACTCAAGAAGGGTCTCACAGGGCAAGAACCTGACTTGCAAATAGCATTTTGGAGCTCCACGCAGGAACTTGATATGACCGGTCACTGTGCTCCGTGAATTCCCGCAGTTACCGGCAGCCTGCTGCGAGGGGCGGAGCCTGGCTCCGGGCACGGACACGGACACGGACACATCGCCCCCTCTCTCTCTCTCACACATACACACAAAAATCCTTCCAGGAGCGGGGCACAGCCGGCAGGCTGCAGCAGGCCGGCGGCCGCTGCGCAGAGGAGGGAGGGCGGCAGAGCCGGCGAGGCCCCAGCGCTGGCCAGGGCACATCAAAGTGTGATGAGGCGCAGAAGAGAGGGCGAGCGCGCACGATGCCCCGCACGGCGCAACCCCTGCGGCTGCGCTGGCGGGCAGGGGCGCGGGGCTGGGGAGCGCTGGCGGCAGCAGCGCGCAGCCGGAGGCGCCCGCCCGAGCGCCAGCACTGCGGGCCGCCCGCGCTTCGCACCGCCGCATCCCGACCGACCGTCGGGGAAAGAGCCATCGCCGCGCCGGCCACCGGCGCAAAGGCGGCGCCGAGCACTTCGCTGCCGGCCAGGCGACACATGGCCTGCCGCCAGTCGCAGCCGCGATTCGCCACGCCGTGCTCAGAACAGCGGGAGTTTGCCCTCCATCCCATCCCGTCCCGTCCCGCCCCGCCTGTGGCCCCCACCCGGGGACGGACCCCGGGCGCTGCGGAGGGCAAGTCCGCGGCCCTGCGGGCCGGCTGCGCTGCCAGCCGGGGGTGGGACGCCCGGACCCAGTCCCCGTCCCCCGGGGCCCCTCTCCCGCTCACCTGGTGGCGGGGCTCTGGCGCCCGGGACGCCGCGGGGTGCGCCGTGCCCGGCGGGGCTGCCCCGGCCCTGGCTTCGCGCTCCCGCCTCCGGCAAGCTCGGCCCGTGGAGGGGCGGCGGCGGGCAGAGGGCGGCGGGCGGCGGTAAGCGACCGGAACCGCCGCTCATGGCGAGTCCCGGGAAGCCGGAGCGGGAGCGGACACGGGCGCGGGTCCGGGGGAGTGCCGGGAGAAGGGAAGCAGCCGAGGGGGAGGTGGAGGCGGCGACGGCGGCCCCAGCAGCGGGGGAGGAGGCAACGGAGGAGGCGGGGGGCGGCGGAGGGGAGGAGGAGAAGGCAGGCAGGAAGGGGGCGGCGGAAGAAGCCACCCATCTGCCGCGCCGGCCCGCCTCGCCGGCCTGACGGAGGTGCCGCTCGCCGCCGCTCTCCTCGCCGCGCGGAGCGGCGCCGCGGTCTCGCCGGCGGGCAGGGGCAAGGAACCCGGCGTCGGGCTGCGCCCCGGGGGCTGCCGAGCGGGCGGCCACTGGCATCGCTTCCCGCTCTGGCCGGCCGGCGGCAGCCGCCGCCCCGGGAGCAGCCCCACCGCGGGCACGGCGGAGCGGTCAGCGCCAGCGGGGACGCGTGGGTGGCTTGGCCGGCGTGGAGAGAGTCCGGCCGGGGCACAGCTCACCGCCGGGCGGGGGGAGACGGTGCCCAGCCGTGCCGGCCGCTCCAGCGGAGAAGCTGCTTACTGCTGCCGCTGAGGAGGAGGAGGAAGTCTCCCCGCCTGCTTCCTCCCTCCCTGCCTCCCTCCTTCCCTCCCTGCCTCCAGCCCCAGCGGCCCGCCGGCAGCCCGGCGCCTCCCCAAGGCCTCTCGCCGCTCGCAGCAGCGCTGCCGCAGGGCGTGACGACCCGCGGGGCGCGCACAGGCGCGGCCGCCCCGCACTGCGGCGGTGCCTCCTCGGGACAGAGGGAGCGGGGTCCGTTCCGGGGCCCCCGGCGGGCCGCGGCCCTCCCCGAGCAACCCCTGCGCCCAGAGCCCGGAACCATCCTCGCCCTGTCCCGCGTTCCGTCTCCGCGGGCACGGGCACCGCCGCGGGCCGTTCGCCCTCGCTGTCCGGTTCCGCGCCCACCGAGGCGGCACGGCGCTGCGGGGACGGGGGCGACAGCCGGCGGGCAGGGGGCAAAGGTCGCGATCGACGGGCGAGCCGGCCCCCACAGGCACATGTAGGGAGCGGGGACCGCCCCATCCAGGCGTCAGCGGGGGGCGGTGGGTACTGGTCCCTCACAGGGACACACCGCGCCTGCCGGTGTATGCAGCAAAGTCAAGGATGTCGGTGAAGGGATAGGTTAAGGACGGGGATGTCCTTAAGATGTCACGGTGACGCCGGTTTATTCCTTCGTTGTCAAATGAACAACATTCTAGAAAATGCGTTTACATGAGAAGACACCAGGAACGCAACTAAGAGTTTCTCTGGAAGTGAGGGAAATGCCTGTGTGCATGCGTCCGTGTGTCCCTGCGATGCGGAGATACAGCTGCATGTACAGTGAGCCCAGCGGGTTTGGTTCTCCGGAAGAGTAGAACAGTGGGGAAAAAAACACATGCATTAACCAAGAAAATTCACAGCGAAGTTTACTACTTAGAGGGGTGTACTTGCTGTCCTCAGCTGTACAGCAGTAATTCTCTGAGATCTAAATGGGCCGACAGAGAATTAATTTCATTTTGCATATCACAGCAGTGCTGCCTTCTGTGCAGTGCTGTGACCTGGAAATGTTTCTGCAAATCCTGCGTTTGCCAGCATTGCCCCACTGTGCCAGTCTTTTCCCTCACTCCATGTCATTTGGTCGAGGTTTTCATCCAGTGTGGGAGCAGGTGACCGTGACTCCCCAGAGGATTAACAACTCTGGGGTTTGTAGCAGACTATTGATATGATTCTTGTGTCCCAACAATTTTTTTAAGGTCATTCAAAACCTTTCTTGATTTTTTTGCTTAAGCGTCATGGAGTGTTCGTTCTCCAGCCCTGAAACAGGAAACAACTTGAACAGCTCCTATCTCCTGATTCTATGGAACATGAGGGTCTGAAGTATCTTCCACTTCACCTTTCCAAGGTGTCTGCACCTCTTTCAGATTGCTGCTCTCTGGCATACACATGCAGCCTGCATGAAGCTCCTGGCAGTAGACAGCTGGCAGAAAGTGATGAACAGAGCCACTATTGCTTTTATGATGATTCATTTTTCACTCACTTCCTGGGGGGAAGTTGCTTTAAAACTACTCCCATGCTGAAGGTAATACCTAAAAGTGCACTGTGGCACAGACTTCCTTTTTTGTGAGTCCTCCAAAACCAGGAAATTTAAATACTAATTTTACACTACAGGAAAGGTGTGAAAATAGCACAGGTCCTTCAGCTAAGACAATCTTTTTAATCTTCCTGTATGTAGACTGTTTTCCAGAAATAAGCAAAGATACTTCTGCAGTATGAAGCTACTTTAACTATCAGTCTAGCACACACTCCAGGCTACAGGCTGTCTGGAAGTTCAGGAAGGCTGTTTTCTCTGCAATTTGGGGCAGGAGTCTTGCAGCCATAACCTGACAGTGGTGGTGCACTGCACTTCATTTTCTTCTGGAGCTTTGGTGTTCCATTTTCCTGTTGGTTCTAAATTTAAATAAAGCCTTTTCAAGATAACGCCATTGCAAAAGCTAGATCCAGATTTTTTTTCTGGAGTGTCATTTTACTCAAGTAGGATAAGAGATACTACCTTTAGTCTAATACCCTATTAGGGTAAGTAACACATTTGGAAAACAGGCAAACTTTTAGCAATGTACAAATAGCCTTCTTCAGATCTACTTAAGGTCTTCAGGTACTTAAAGACAAGGTTTTATCTAAGGTTTCAAACAACTGTTAACTCATTTTTCTAAACAGAAACATACTGATGGATATCCAGAGTTACACTCCTTGGTAATTTATATCAAACGGATCCAGGGAAAAGTTATAAAAAGCTTTTTTTTCCCCCTTTGTTGTGATTTTTGTTTTAAAGTTTACAAATTTGAAATGCTGCAATGATCGGAGAGCCACCGCACTCAGTATTTTGTCTTCTTCTTGCTTCAGGTGGATTCAGATTTCACTGGTTTGAGTTAGATCATTACAAGAAATCTGACACTGATGCAAGCTCTTTGCAGAACAGGAGTGATTTTCTCCCAACCTCATAACCAATTCTGCCTAAAAAACAATACAAAATTGGAGCCTAGGTTTCCATACCTCTCCCAATGATCTGGAAGAATCAGTTACATGTATGATTTTCAGGGTTTTTACTGTGATACAATGTTGAAAACTCCGAGATTAGATGTATTGTTTCACTAAAAATTGACAAACATCTACTGTGCCCAGAGCATCTCTTAGACACTGGTAGCAGCTGGAGTGGTATAAGCCAGACTTTGCAGTGGGATGATTTCTATCATGAATCCTTCATTATCTCTGTTTTGTTTCTATTGGTGCTGCTGAAGTGCCTGATTGTTAGACAGACATATAGAAAAAAATTTACTGCAAGTAAGTCTGGCAAGATTGAAAAAACTGATTATGGACCTTGAAAATTGATGATAACTGACCTGTGGGATGCCTCAAAGACACTGGGGACTATTCACCTAAATAGGTGAAACAACCTGTAACTCAGGTGGAGTGCCTGTGTAGCAACACCCACAGCATGGGTAACAGACAGCAACATCTGGAAGCCACTGTGCAGCTGGAACACTGTGGTCAATCACTATCACTGAAACGTGGCGGGACAAATTGCATGGCTGCAGCACTGCATCAGCGGCTATAAACTGTTCAGAAGGGACAGGCAAGGAAGGAGGAGCAGGCAGCAGTGGGGAGGATGTTGCCCTCTGTGTAAAAAATGGATGAACTACACAGAGCTGTCATAGAAAACCAGCAATGAACAGAAAAAATGGGTAAAAATTTGTGGGTAAAAATTGGGGTCCAGTCAACAAGGGAAACCTCATGGCTGATGTTTACTACAGGCCATCAGATCTAGGGGAGGATGTTAATGAAGTGGTTTTACTTCAGCTACAGGAAATTTCACACTCCAGGCTCTGATCCTGATGGGGGGGCTTCAACCACTCTGAATTTGCTGGGAAAACAGCACAGCAAGCTGTAAGCAGGCCAGGAGACTCCTGGAGTGCCTTGAGGTCTTAATCCAGATGATAGAAAGCCCAACCAGAGGAGAAACTCTTATTATGAGAATAAGAAGGACTTCTGCAGGTATGTGCTCAGAAAAGGAGACCAAAGAAAATGTAAGCCCCCAATAAATAAGACAGGATAAGTGGTCTGATACAGAAAAGACTGAGGCACTTAACATTTTTTTGCCTCAGTTTTCAGTGGTTAACTCTCTTCCCACATCTCTCAAGCCCCTTGTACCTAATCTAAATTAACCCTTCTTTGATTTAGAGTAACTCTTCTCCAATAGGTTTTGATTTGTACAGAAAAAAATTGCAGTTCAAATGAGTATGAGAGATACAGTGTGGCAGGCACAGTGCAAGCAAAAGGATAGGTGGTTTCATAGTGCATTTTACTTTATCACTGGCAGGATGTTTCTCATCCTTTCAGTTGATGCTCTGGGTTAAGCCTGATAGTCAGGCTCTATGTAGAGTACAAGAGTTTTGCCCTGTGGTCGCACAGGTTTCTCACAAGAAGCCCGGGTAAAAAAACTTCAGTCATTCTGAATTTCTTATACTCTAGTCTTCAGTTATATTAAAATGCACATCAAAGAGGGATGTTGTGAAGCTCTTCCATGTTACAATGGAGAGTATAGTGTTGTTTGTAGTAGATATTGCAGCTTTATCCCACACTGTAAAACACCATGCATGCATCCCTCTGTTTCTGAACAAGTAGTAGCAGAAATATGGGCCAGCTTTTTCAAATGACTATTACACATGGTGGCTAATATGTAAACCCCATATGATGTTGCATGATCAGTCATAGCTACTGAGTAATGGTTGCAGAGTATAGCCAGACTGAGCGGAACATCAAACTGAAGAATAGTAGACCTGCTATTGCAGTGTTGAAGTGCAGATGTAAAAGCTAACCTTTAGGCAGTTAGACTCCTGGACTTGTTCACTCACCTCCTGCTCAGATTTTGGCTAGCATGTATTGAAGGGACAGTCATGGGTGGTCTCATGGGGAAAGTGGGAAAAGGTGCACCACACCATTTGGCCCACAGTTTACCTCATGCAAATACATCCCTGGCTGTCAATCTGTTGCAAACAGCTGCTCCTTTATCCCATAGCAATCTAGTTGATACTTCACATTACAAGTTACCTTCTAATGCTATCAGTCCTGTGGATTGATGAAAGAATTAGATAATTGAATTGATATGATTTTGCATTGATAGAAGAACTGCTATAATGAATATTATCATTAATTGATAAAAGGAGTAGAGGAGTGGGGAATTGTTATCAAGTCTCATTCTCCCTGTGTAGCTGCCAGTAAAAGAAATGTCATGGCACATGGCAACTGACAGTAGATTACAGAGCCTTGAACAGTGTCCCTGAACCACCCACTGCAGCTGTTCCCAAGAAAAGTGATATAGTTAATATTCTTAATGAATAAGATGTGTGTCCTGAACAACATCAGCAGTATACTTTAAATACCTTGTTGTGGTATCCAGGAAATCAGGAGAGGATTCAACACCTATCACTTAAAAAACTGTGGTTTTAACTGTGGTTAAAGTGACTGAGTCACTTTGTTGGACTTTCAAGGGAAAGGAATAAGGGAGACCGTGGATACTGTGAGAATGAAACTAGTCATTACAGAGGGTTAGATACAATCCAAGACTTAGTCTTCTTTCTCCTCCACTAGGAACTGATAAATGAACAAGTGAAAGCTGTCATTCAACCTACATACCACAGAAAGTAACTATCTAGAAAGTATATTAAGCATTCCCTGGAACTTTATGAATACACAGATGATGAGGTGCTGTAACTGGAGACAATGTTGACAACATCTAAAAAGGTAGGATGCTTCATGTATCAGGCAGTGGTAACCCTTGCGTTGAGAAATCTTGTGTTCTATCATGTAAACCCTCAGAAACTGGTAAACTCAGCAGTAACTTCGATCATGAGGTGCAAATATCAAAAATCTCACATCAATGCCAGCAGAATTCTGGACTTCAAGTTGGCCTGTACTCTTAGGACCAATATGGAACACAGCATACTCTCAAATTGAAGAACTAGGAACCTTAAAAACCAGATATGGAAAGGCTGTTATGTAACAAAAACAAGTGACTGTTGCAATCAACCATGATACCTGCTGGAATTTTTCTAATCGCAGGAGAAATTCAACGAACTGCTGGATATCATTGGTGTGATATTTTTATGGGATTCACACCATCTGCGTCCGGCATATTGCATTTTATATTCCATCCTATGATCATCGTATTATTGTGTTCTATTTTATTAGCTTTTTTTATTCTTATGCTGATCTGTTTGCATATTGCTTTTCTCTACATGTTGAAATTATCTCACATTTAGCGCATCGATTGTTAAATGATTGCCTGCCAGTGACAATACTATGTCCTTCCAGATGTTGCATCATAGGGTATTAGAAATGTATGTATAATCAACAGAAGACCTGCAAGGACTACTTGAAAGCTAGGTTTATATTTGCTTATTCACTGGCAGGGCTACAGAGCCTAGCTAGAAGAAATAATCAGTATGCAGTCTTGAACTGTGGCCAAGTGTCAATTTTTAAATTTTTTTTCCACAAAATGCCTTTAAATATCATTGTACCTTCCCTAAAGACTAGAGAGGTCCAAGAATGGAACAAGCAGATGTTTGATTCAGAACAGAAGGATTATCAGTCATAGTGAATGGAGTTTAGTTACAGAGTGAGAAGAGAACAGGCTAGAGTAATACATCTTGAGCTAGAGCTTTGACAGAACATTAGAACTAGTGGTTTTGTTTAGGTAACAGAATTTGTTGTCTGCCTTGTTTAATGTTTCACTGGTTTTGTGTGTACATTCCCATCAAAGACACACTGAAGTAATTTCTCGTATCCCAGGCTGAAGTTTCCTGAAGAAATAAAACCAGAAATTTAAAAAACAGGTTTGAATGACAGAAACCATCATTAGGGGCTGTGGGAGTCTGAGGCACAAAGAGAATTTACAAGATGTCTACATTCAGAATTGACAGGCTCTGACTCTCAGTGTCTCTGGAGGCTGCATTTCACTCTTAGGCATATTTAGCAAGTAGTAGAGAAATTTCCCATTCATCCACCAAAACCAGAAAACACACCTACAGAGGGACTAATTACACTGTGACATTTATCTCCTTGCTTGACAGAGCTACATATTTCATTGATGCACGTGCTTTTTTTTTTTTTTTTTTTTTTGGTTTCACGTGCTGTATCACTTCAGTGAAAAGAAAGGATTCAGCCAAGAGAGCAGTAGAACATCTGTCTCTGTTAATGGAGAACCTGGACTGAGTTTCCTTCTTTTCTCCAGTTAGACCCCAACAAGTGAATTAGCATTTCCATGTGAATGTCCATGTGCACAGAGAAGCAAATCAAGGATGAGGTGGCAAAGATTGACGTTGCTTGTTTTGGCTACTAGTCTTTGAAGGCTTTGTTATTTACAAATCAGAAAATACTGACTAGAAAATTGTCAAATTCAGATATTGTCACCAATATATGCATATACATACATATATATACATATGTATATGTATATACACATATATTTATATATGCATCTACTATGAAGTTGACTGAGGACTGAGACAGAGTCAGAGGCATTTGTACTTAAGCCTTTAAAAACTTTTGAAATCTTGATGGAGTTAAGACGACCTCACCACCTTCTGGAATTAGTGTGAGATTCTCTAAGCCAATTCATTTTTGTGGGTTGATTTAGGTTTAGGCTAAGGCTCCTGCTGGTGTTTGGTGAATGGCTATAATGGGGGGACGGGGTGTTTGTGTGTGTGCATGAGCACATGTGGATGTCCGTGTGTACAGTCTGTATAACCATTTTCCATCCAGAGTGAGTTTATGAAAAAACAAACCTGGATGCAGAAGGAAAAAACTC
Source organism: Aphelocoma coerulescens (assembly GCF_041296385.1). Lineage (NCBI taxonomy): Eukaryota > Metazoa > Chordata > Aves > Passeriformes > Corvidae > Aphelocoma > Aphelocoma coerulescens. The sequence goes on from NW_027184085.1 coordinate 46,922,349, forward strand.
CAGGCAATTCCAGAGTCTATTTGTCAAGGAATACAATGGAAGAAACTAAAAGAAGACTTAGTGGTAAAGTGTTGGCTGACATATGAGCAAAGAAGATGGTAACTGATCATCGTTGTGTTTAGGCAAGTAAGACTTTATATTACTGAAGAATACGCAGCTAATGACTGTTTCATTGTACTCCTTGGGGTGAATTAAACATGTGTTTTTACTTAAGTATAAAGAGATCTAATGGGAAGAGCCTTTGACACAGTCCTGCTGTCACTGATGGTTCTCCAAGGAGTCTACAAAGATGCAGCATGAGCTGAATCTGAATGTACATTTGCACCTGCAGCCACCATGTGATGATTGGTATGGAGCACCTCAGCCCAGCATTGGGTTAATCCTCCAGCAACTGTTCCACCTACCAAAGTGGCCCCTGACCATTTGAATTACATGGTCCTGCAACATCACACAGGAGCATTTCTGTTCTCATCAGCAAGGGAACCTTCACTCCTTTCCATGGTGTTTTGGCATTCCTGCTTCCAGTCAGTTTAACCAGTTCTGCAGTTAAGTCTTCTTGTGAACTACATCAGGTAATTCCTCTGTCACAAATTGGCATTGCTGAGCAGTTGCCATTTGAATTTTTCCTTCATGACAAAAGTCCCTTTTGGTTTGATCAGGGCAAACCATCCATGTGTCCCCAGACTGGCTGTTTTAAGACTAAGGCTATGGAAGTGTTGTACATTTGCAACCATGAGGTATGTATGTAGTTCTGTGGGGTGGTAGAATTTATTGTCTGCTATTACTTTCAGATGTATGAGACAGAAAGACCCCTCAGGTGCATTCAGTCAACATGTGGAGACAGTTAAGCAGTGAAGTGTGCGATAGTTTAAGTGTGGTCTGTCTCACCCAATTTCTTAATGATCTCTCTGTGGAGAGCCCTATTTCTTTTGTAAAATCATCTCCAGAGCACGGTGCTACTTATGGCTTGGTTGAAGGAGGCAGGACAAGGCTCTAAAAGGAGTCTCCCTCACTGGATTACATGCTTGATATATAATGAATATTTTAATTTCTCTTTGACTGAGATGTCTTTCCCTCCTGATCAGTACAATCCTGCCATATAGCAGGACAGTAGATTTTCTGGAGGAGTTTGGCCAAACCAATGCCGTTTTATTACTGTCAGCATGTTATTGGTCTGCTCTTCCACTGAGCTCTTTTAAAGCCACTTGGCTAACCAGATGAAAGGGACACACTGGAGGACCACAACTCTTTGATTAATACCTAAAACAAAATGTCATTTGTGCTTTATCAGCATGGCTTATGAGTAACATAATACAACAGTGGCTGGTGCTGAAACAGATTGAACAGCTCACACCCCTCAGATGTTTGTGAGAAGATGTTTGTTTGCTGGCATTTGATTGGCACCAGCCTAGAGTGACTGATAGTGCAGGGCAAGGTATTATTGTAACAGATAGCAGATAGATCATAAATCTGCATGTAGCAGAATTGGGAGCATGCAAGTTTCTGAGAGGGTTTTGTGACAGAACACACAATATATCCAGACAGTGAGGAACAAATACTCCCAAGCATCAGCTTTCACTTGTGTATCAATAAGAATAGAAATCTTCCAGGGTCTCCAAAGGTCAATTTCTTGTTTCAGTGGTCAATAAGATATCAAAAGAGAGTCCAGAATCACTGTGTCAGGCATAGATATAGGAACATAAATATACACTAACACGTACATGTGTACACAAATACGCCCAGAGGCATAAAAGGATGAAACAAAGTCAGGATATGTAGAAACGTCATAATCTCTGAAAACTCCTCTGTAAATAAGATGTCAGTCCTTTTTATTTTTGAAAAAGAAAGAAATCCAAAAATGCTTTTGCCAATAAGTAGTCATGATCGCTGCTAAGTGGGACACAAATGCCACTCTGCTTATTGCTGCTTCTTAGCTCGTCACTAAAAATGGCCCAAGCAGATGAGTGCTGCTCTCTGCAAAATGCAAATTCCAAATCTGCACTGCTAGCTGTAGCTTAATGCTAGGAACTCTAATGTTCTTCATGCTTTCAGCACATAGAAGAACATCAGCTGTGTGAGGGACTACTGTGGGCTGATTAATGCAGTGAAAGATGCTTACTCCCCCTCCTTCTCCTGTCCTCCATTCAGGCCAAGCAAGATCATGTTCTGATGAGAAACTGGAAGTCATTGGACAGCTCTCCTCACATGACAAGCTTATTAGTCTTCCAAACATCAGAAGAAGGACTGCATTTTAGTTGATTAAGCATTAGAGGAGTAAAGAAGTCCAGATAGATGGAAAAGATTTATGAAAGAAATTTTAATTTTTGTTTTTGTACATTGGTGATGATTATAGATGAAAGACGCATGATGGAGCCCTGTTTTCCTGGAGCCTGCTAATGGGAAGTGGTGAATGGATACTTTGGTTTTCTTTGCTTGCCTGGGCAGATTTTGCTTTACCTGTTAAACTGTTTTTATCACAACGCATGATTTTTCTGCCTTTAAGCTTTCTGATTCTCTTCCCCATCCCACTGGATGGGAGTGGTTATGTGGGGTTTGGCTGCCTTCCGGGGTCAGCCCATCACAATCTGCCAACAGTAGGCTAACTGCTATGGTATCTGAAGTGGAGGGCTTTCAAACAAAGCAGAAGAGCCATAAGACATGGATATATGCTTTTTTTTTTTTCTGATGTTGCTAATTTTAACTTTTCATGCAGCTCTGTAACATCTGAGCAGAAACTGACTTTTGTCTGCAGACACTTGTGCAACTACAGTGACATGCTGGCAAACCACTGGTTCCATATTCTTCAAACAACTTCAAAGCTGTTTTCCTAGGTAAGAACACAGATCCAGACCACAAAGTAGCATCTCCTCTTGCTTCTTGTGGTGAACAATGGCACACGCTCTTCACATTTTCTTCATCAGTCTTATTAGTTCAATTCCTTCACATGTGCAGAGGACCCCTGAAATCTGGCACCTGTGGCTCAATGATCTGTTGAGTCTTGAGGCTCAGTGTGAGTGCTAAAGAAATAATTCCACAAGTAGCTTCATATACCTAGTGGGATTACCTACTCAGGACTCAACAAGAAGGAGCTTTATAGGCCTGCCTACCTCTCTCAAAAGTAAAAGATTTAGCTGGAAATGCTTAAATGCCTGCATGATTCAGGCATCAAAGATGTTCAGAGATGTTAAGGTCCAGATCTTCAATGGCAGTCATGTGCCAAGCAGGAGTTCATGTGAGATTTGAGTAGTCATTGTGCCAAGCAGGAGTTCACACTGGCTAGATGAATGCACAGCATTAAAATTATGACCTTCAGGAATCCCACAAGACTTTGTGGAAATGGCATTTTCAAAGTTAAAAAAAAGTAACTTTCTACTACTTCTTTTCATGGTTAACTATTAGTTTTCAGTATTTTATAAATCTATACAGAACATCCATTCAGCAGAATGCAGTTAAATGTTTACCATCTTCAGAAATCATGCTTTAAGGAGCTATAACAAATGGAATTAATAATGTTAATTAAAAATTTAATGCCTGTAAACAGACTGAAAATTCAAGGCATGATTAGACTATTAATGACAAAATCCTGCAAAAATGAACAGTGCTAAAATTTGGAAACTGGTCTTTGCCAGACTCAGCATTATCATGGAATTGTATAGTGGTGTGGGTTGGAAGGGACCTTAAAGATCATCTAGTTCCAACCCTGTCCACCCTGGGCAGCAATGTCACCCATTAGATTAAGATGTTCAAGGCCACATCCGACCTGGCCTTGGGATGGGGCACCCACAACTTTTCTGGGCAATCTGTTCCAGTACCACACCACCCTCTGAATAAAGAATTTCTTCCTACCATCTAATCTAAAATTCCCCCACACCATTTTTTAAAAAATTATTTTTTAAGCTTGAAACCATTTCCCCTTCTCCTATCACTATCTACCCATGTAAATTGCCATTAGAGGTGTGGTCTGCCCACCACTGACCTTTCCTTTGGCCCTGTACAAAAGTATATTTCAGCTTTGTCTGTCACCATGAGATGAGTTTTTTCCTCATAACCATTAACCTTCTTTATCTTATATGATGGACTTGCTCTGGGCATGAACAGTGGTTTCCCCACCCCCCCTACCTTTTTTTAAAAAAAAGCTTATGGCAGCATGTTTGTTGGCTTTTACCGCTGTTACACAAAACCTCCATTCTTTTGTTAAAAATATTAACTGCACAAGGCAAAACATTTGCATTGTCTAAATCAGCAGAGGTACTTTTACAGTTTCAATGAACAGAGAATATCTTTGAGGCAAAGAAATACAGTGGCATTTATATGTACCTGCTCAGCTGGCACTGGAAGCTCTGCAAAACATTTTTCATTTCCTCTCCATCACCTACACACTCCTTACTAAGGATGAGTATTGGTTGTGCTGGTACAATTTCCCTGCCTTTTCCCTGTTTCCTTCTGTTTCTGGCTCCTGATATTTATTTTTTTTTAATACCTGGTGGTGTTTACAGAACAACATTATGTGGCCCTTCAACATATAAAAACTCTTGTGGGTGCCTTCGGTGGAGCTGTACCTTTCCTTACACTGGAGTCTAGAGATCAGTTAATGAAATGATACTAAATAGGAGGCTGAATCAGAAATATTATTGAGCATGAACACACCTATATACAGAAGTATGTAAAGCCCTTATGTACTTTCCTCTATAGTGGTCAGACTTTACCTAAACCCATTAAACATTTATGGCTACATTTTCTTCAGCAGCAGAGTAGAAATGCTTTCGACTGTGGATTACACCTTACAGGAGGCTTTTGAAGCCACCCTTATTTGGACGCTGTAGTAATAGAAAGGAGGATCTTCAGTGCATGGCAGTTCACAACCCCTTGCGGTTTATGATAAACAGGACCAATCAGCAAATCAAAGACTGGAATAAACCACAAACTTCTCTACAAGCTGTGCTTGGTAAGCTGAAAGTTTGCTTCGAGCAACAAAGAGTGGTGAGCTGCCAGTGTTAAACAAGAGATCAGTTCTTAGAAGATGTTTCCAAAACAGGTCTGTGTGTTGGATGTAGCACCACAGAATGCAACAGTAAGTGGCAAAGAGAGGAGAGGAGCTTACTGGTTGGAGCAGCATTCTACCTAAGCCTAACACTGACTGCAACACAGATTCGTCACTTTAATAATAGCTATGTTTATTCTACTAACAGCATTCGGGGGCAAATGGGATATTTGGCTCAAATTTTAAACAGTTGGTAATTTCATTAGTATATTAGAGTATTTCTCTATCAATAGCTACACGGCAGTATTTTCACAGAAGTGTTTCAGCATAAGAGAAAACTGCAACAAATTCTTGCACAAACTAGGCATGCAGCAGCACTTCTAGATCAGTGAAAATGCAGGTTCAGCACAGTACTATTCTCTGCAACCTGAGATTCTTAAAGCAAAAGAAGTGAAAACGAGTAGCTAATGATATTAACTAATTGCCATTGTTCTTGTATTCCCACTGCCGTTATGCTGTTTAACATTAGATGTGCACACAGCCGTCAGCCAGACATGACTGAAAGTCTGGTCCCTTTTTAAAAAGATACAAAATCTACAGTATCCACACTGACATAGACCTGGGTAAGCCATCTGCCAAATGTACTAACTTGAAAGTTAGCAGTTTTAACTCCCATGTCTGGTGTTTGCCTTGACAGAATAATGGTTTGATATTTTTTTGCTCCCAACCTGAGGGCTTAGCACCTTGCTAGACCACATTCCTATCTTGCTGTAAAGAAGAGGAGATGCAAAACACCTTCTTCTGGCAGCACCTGCACTGCGCTCCATAAACGGGAGACAAATAAAGCCTGGAAACCACGGGTTTAAAACCAGGCGTAAACAAAATATGTGTCACAAACACCTCTGGGCAGGTCCAGTGTCACAGGCAGGACTGGTATCTGCTCACAACCCTGGAGCAGGTGCTGTCACATACACAGAGTGGAGACTTTGCAGGAAATCATGCAGACTGCCCTGAGCACTGGACTGATAACTGATTCTGCATGGTGCAGAGGGTTCCAGCTTCTCTATCAGTTCTTGGATGCCTTGGGATCTGAATGTCCCGTTTCTCAAAAATGTGTCTGCTTTTTCAAAGTGGACCTGATTTTTTTTCATCAGGCCCTGGAGTCTCAGCATTTCACAGAGTTATAGAATGGTTTGGGTTGGAAATACCTTAAAGATTGGCTAATTTCAACACCCTGGCATGGGCAGGGACGCCTCCCAGGTTTCTCAAAGCCTCATCCAATTTTGCCTTGAACACTTCCAGAAATGAGGCATCCACAACATCTCCAGGCAGCCTGTTCCAGTGCCTCACCACCCTCATGGTAAAGAATTTCTTCCTAATATCTAATCTAAACTTACTCTCTCTAAATTTGGAGCCATTCTTCTTTGTCCTGTCACTACATGCTGTAAAATGTCCCTCTCCAACTTTCCTATAGGACACTTAGTTACTGGGAAGTTCTGTAAGATCTCCCTGAAGACTTCTCCAGGCATAAGATATGCAGCCCTCTCAGCCTGTCTTCACAGAGAAGGTGCCCCATCCCTCTGATCATCTTTGTGCCTTTGCTGGACTCATTCCAACAGGTCCAATTCTTTCTTGTGTTGGACATGTGTGATGGTTGTCTGGCAGTTTGCTGCTAGCTAAACCGACCTGTGTTCTTCTGCCCAATAGCTCAGAATAATAAATTTGAATGCACAGTCAGATCTTGTAAGAAGTCAACTGGGAAGCAACTCCAGGAGGTATCTTTCAGTTAGGGATTAATGATTCACTCCACCTTCTCTCTGTAGGCCACATCACTGACAGGGTTATTCTTCCAGCAAGAAAAGTATATTTTAGACTTTAGAAATAACAAGCTCTTGGACAACACATAGTTTCAGACCCAGGATTCATTTGTTAGAGAACTGAGTTGTTAGGAAACTGAGTAGTTTGCAAATGTTTCACTCATTACTTGTATAAAGCCTTTCTAGTAGAGAAGAAGTGGAACTCTTTGCAAGTTGTTTCATTACCTGCCTCTTAAAAACACAGATGACACCACTTATTTAAATGCTTATCTTTCAGAGGAAGAAAGCCTGAAAAAAAAGAGATAATCCTGTTTAGGACTGTATTGCTAGTTTGAATTGTGCATTACGGGTTTTGGAAGAGTATGGCTTAGATGTTCAAGAGATGAGACATGTTAGACTGAGTTTTAAGACAAATGGAGAGTTTTACATGTTGGCATCCTTGTGGGAATTTTAGGCATGCAGGAGCAGGCTGTCTTCAGAGGGTTATGATGATCAACAGTCACCTTGGTATTTGTTTTTTAATTTGGTCCTTCCTGAGTTATTGTCCACCATTATCTGAACTTCTATCAACAAGATAGAGTCCTTTCTTATAGATGCTTCAGTCTGATCTTACTCCAGGATATGTTTTTCAGCTGGCCATAATTTCCATTGGGGCATCATTTCAGTATGTCAACCAAAAAATTTATTTGACATTTTCATCTTGTTGTGTCATTCGGTTTACCCCTACAGACTGTTTTTACACCTGGGCTTTTTCTCCTTGAGTACAAGTCAGTCAGAGACCCTCCTGCAATATTATAGTAGCTGAAGAAGAAACTGAAATATGCAGTGATACATATAGTACACATAAGAAGCTTTACCTGTTGAATCTTGAAGAAACTCTTGTGCTAGATCTATGTGTGCAAGGAGCAATGCAGAGAGGTTCCCCAAAATTCAGAGTTTGGCTGAAACAGCTCCTTCTCATTTCTGGATGAACTGATGTGATTATCTAATTGCAGCAAAATGCAGCACTGTTAGTCAACTTACCTACACCAGGAGTTAGTGTTTTCTCTTGCTCTGAATAAATCTGATTGGTTTGTTCACCACTTGCAGAGGAAGTGGCTTTATAGCTGGAGTGAGGGTTATCAGTACTTTTGTCCAAAATAAAAAAGGAGAAGAAGGTACCCTGGCAGTTATTCATGAATCTTGTTCCATGAGTTACACTTGCATAGAAGTGAGTGTGGTATTAGAGACTGTAAATTACAGGTAGCAAATGGGACTGAATGAGGCTGATTAGAAACATCTGTTTGCATACAGATACCACTTTCTGGTAATGAGCAACAAAAGAAGTAATATGCTGAGTGAGGTTTGGTAGCTGTTTGCCTGCTTGTGGTACTGGATCTCCTTTTGTGCTCAGATGCTTATGTTCCAACTTTGAATAAATATTTAAATTCTCTCTCTAGATATAAGAGAAAAAGCTAGATAGAAAGTGGCACAATATCCATGATTTTTCATATTGATACTTAGGACAGACCTGCAAGCTGCACAGTCTTTTAGAGAAAACAGGAAATAGTATCAGTCACTTAGGAATGAGAAATACATGTTGTTTAAACCACCCATTGTCTGGCACAAAACCTGCAGTGCCGTTCCTTTTTTAATGTGAATACCATTGAAAAGGATAAGCCAAGTCAATTTTGCAATATTGCTCTGTTTTAACACAGCCGTGCAAAGTGTAGAACAAAACCTTCAATCACACAACAGTACTCCAGCTTTCCTCAGATGGTTGTCATTTTGCTTAGAACCTCTTACTCATTTACTCCTAGAAAAATAGAAGGTTCTTGTGGTAATATTAAAATTTTGTTTCTCCTTCTAGAGCATTGGCTATTAAATGCTACATACATTCCAGGTGGGATTTTTTTTTCTCCATCTATATGAACAATAAATCTTTTTCCTAGTACTTTAACAAAACCTTGTCAACATGATCAGTCAAATACTGCTGCTCTAGATAACTTGAAGCAGTAAGAAGTTAGAACTTTTGTATTTCATCTTCTGAATGAAAATACCCTGCTTTCAAGTATCAAATCCCTCACTTTCACATTTGGAAAGTCCTCAGTAAGGTAACATCCTAGTCTCAGATGAGTGGTGAGTTTCCTATTTCAGTTTTCCCCCTATCTTTTCCCTAGAAAAGGAAAATTGGAACTTCACCTTTTTCTTTTTTCCCTCTTAATTATGATCTGCTGGTTCTATCTTGAAATATTCAAACAGAATAATCAGTCTTACAATTGAGAAATTATATTGCTCAGTTCTATATGTGAGAGTGTGATTGCTGATCTAGTCAAGATATTTACCAATTACTGCCATGGAAACCAGCATAGCTCTGCAAGGACCACCTAAGGACTATAGCTGTTATTTGATTTTGGAAATAGTTTAATTTTTTTTCCATCATTCCAGATGGTGGGAGAAACTGTGATTGCTTCAGGGCTGCCAAAATATTAAAGTGGAAAAAATGTGAGCAATTCTTTGGTGTCAGCCTTTGCCCTGCACATTCTAGTTGCATTACTTCTGCTTGGGGTGGGTAAGTCTAGTAGTGGTCACTTTGATCTGGCAAGCTGGAGATTTTTCTCTTAAGTGTGAGATTAATTTAGAAACTTCTTGCATAAAAGTTTACCTTCATCTGTTCTGCTAGCCTGGTTCTCACCAGGGTTCATGTAAACGCTTTCATGAGTATGAGGAAGGAGCTTTCCAAAGTGAGTCTTCTTAGCCAGTGAGTTTCTCATTAGACATTACAGGTCTGTTCAGAAAAACAAGTTAAGGAGAGCAAGTTTGGAAGTAGAAAATTAACATTTCCCCTTCTGTCTTCTGGGATGAGAAAATAACTATGATTACTCAGTCAGGGCTGGCAGAAAGGGCACAATGCCTGAGGAAGTGAAAAGTGTTGAGGCCACAAGCAGTCAGACTGAGGGAAGAAACTTGGAGCTTCTCCAAGCAGTCTGTGAACTGCTGTTTTGCCAAGACCTGACCTTAGGCTGGCACAGCCTGAGGACCCAGGACCTGGTTCCTCCCTGAGGTAAGCACAATTCCTGAGTGGGGCCACCTGGTACTCTAAGGACACATGTTTCCTCTCAGACTCATACAGCCATCCTGAGGACCTGTAGTCCTCGCACATCACCTGTGAGAAAAAGTTTTTAAATGCAGAGTATTTTGTGGAAAGCTCTCTTTTAGAACATGATGACAAGCCAGCACCATGAAAGGGAGTGTGAGATGAGCCGTATCCTGTTGTGCTCATATTGCTGCAGAGAAGAGAGGTAGACTTCAGCTACATGCCAATCAGTGTCACTTGCTTTTTTAATACCAAAAATTCTGAGTGGTGCCATGCTCACATGGGCATAACAAACACTTCTCCACTCATAATGCTGAAAGAAATGTGTCCTTTTACCCAGGGAGGTTTCAAAGCCTACATCAGAGAAATCCTGTCATGCTTCTTCTGTTTTTTTCCCATACAAATTGGTGGTGTGAATTCTGTAGCTAGTCTGACAGTAGATTTGCAAAATAACAGTGAAGACACAAGGATAAACACATCTCTGTGACAGAAAATATATTCACTGCTTGTCCTTTAGTGATGTCGGGTGCCATCATTGCCTCATGGCTGATCACAGTAGTTGGACAGACTACAGGCAGTAAAAGTCAGAGGTCTGCAATTCAGACTTTTATTAGTAATACAGCCTAGGAAAAACCATGTGTGAAAATCTCTTGTATGTGTCATTTCCAGTTAATAATTCCTGGAAAATAAATATATTATTTCAAGTGCTCAGATTATGACAAGGATATAGTGTTTCACCTCCACTTTAAGTATGGTATTCTGAATGTAGGAATTGCCATGTATCGGAGTGCCAAGCAAGTGATTTATAGTCAAGAGATGCCTTTGCTGATAAGCTTTGAGGTAAAGAACCCAGACTGGCACTGGTTCCTGGCTTAGGAGGCCTCATTCCTTCTGGGACCTCATCAAACTGCCCTCTGAAAGATTCAGCCATGCTTCTCTCAAAAGCCAGACTGGCAGCCTGTCTCTATCAGTCCTGGGGGCAGGCACTGCTGGAACCTCCCTGCTCCAGTGACCTTCCCAAATTTCTATTCTAAACTTATTAATAGCAAGTCTGTACTCATTTGTTCTTATGCCAACATCAGGTTTTATCTCTAAAGTTCCTCACCCAACACAGCATTTTGTAATCTGATGTTTTTACAGAAAGTAATCAAGCACCTTCAAGCCTTCTCTTAACTGGGAGAAACAACCATGCTCTTTCTGTATTCTTTCAGAAGATCTGTGAGTCTGCCCAGAACCCTGACTGTAACACTGGCCAGTACAGGAGGTATTAGGACTTGTTTGAGACCAGGTTTTCTTCAACCTGTGAGCTGAGGTTTCTGAACCTCATACTGTGTCTTTCAATTTTCTAACTGCTTTTTCCTTTATTGAATTTAATCTCATATTTTAGTATCCAGGATACTCTGAGGTCTGTGAATGGCATGAAGAAACAGTTATGTCTCCATATAACAATTATATCATGTTTTGAATAAGATGATTTCTTTCAATGATGTCACAAATGAGTGATTTGGGTCATTTAACGAATCACCCTTGAAGGTATTGACAAAAGCACATTCACTATAAATTTGTGAAAGCGTGACTTAACAAAGTTTGGTGGCAAGGTTCACTCTATTACCTACTGTATAGAAGAAGCCTACAGAGGATAATTAGATTATGAAGCATACTTAAAACAGTTGGATTAGAGTCAGTTTAGAATGATTCACACATAGACTGAGGATGCAAAAGGATAAGGATGCAAAATGGTAAGGAAGACCCTCCTGTTGAGCCATGAAGTTCAGTGAGGGCCCCCTTGCTTTCTAAACTCCTGATGGAGCCTAGGTGCAGCTCCTAGAGCACAATCTTAGTCCCAGCCCCCCGGTCAATGGTTTATGTCGAAAAGATTTGACAGTGCATGATCATTGACAAATTTAACATTTAAAAAGAGAAGCAGCAGGATTTACTACAATTACAACAGTGACATGATGATAGATTCAAGATGGCAGACTCATACTGTACTTGATAGAGGGTACTTGAATCAATTCAGACACACACAAACACAGATGCATATACGGATATAGACGTTAAAATGTACCTGTTAAGATTGACACCAAATGTCTTTGCATCTCTGTGGGTGAAGGGTTGAGCCTCAAGGAGTTGGGTACCAGCACAAACCCCACTTTCAGTTTTCAGTGACTGTCCTGAGTCTTCAAACCTGTGAATTGGTGAGCTCCAAGAGACCCTGAGCAAGATGCTGGTGCAGCCACTGCAGCCCAGGGGAGCTCAAAGGGCCTCACTTGGGACTGTTGGTAGGGCTGCAAGTTGCTTGGCTTTAGTCGTCAGTCAGTCTCCATCCTGGCCTCAATCCAGATCAGTAATTTTCCTCAAAATTTCAGCAACAATAATATAGTTCCACCTGGGCTATGATTCAGGCAAGTAATGTTCCAAGGCTTTCAGAGTTATCTCTTGTCCCCTTCCTTGGTTAGGTAACAGAATTTCCTGCTATGGACCAGGATAAGATGTTTCTGATAAGTTCAAGGGGAGATTCATCACCCCAGTACAATTAATCCAGGACAAAGCCTAACAAGAATTGCTCAGATCTCAGAGCAGTCTAGGAGATAGCAGGAATGCACCACCACATGTGCTACAAGTCTCTTCTAAAATGGTGAATTTAAATGAGCTACAGATTAGTTGATCTGAAAGTAGACTGTAAAACTAAATTACAGTGCTTCACACCTGGATATGTATTTTGCACTAGTAATCTCATATATTGGCTAATAACCTTATTCATATGTCCTGTTTTTTATTCATTGTTCCTGTTGTAACTCTTTTTCCTTTCCCCTCTGAGGCTGACCTGGTTCCATGCTGGCCATGATGTTTCTTGTCTGGCTGGTTCTATGCTTCTTGCACTGTGGACATGGAATAAATAGAAGGAAAATAAGGAAAAACAAATAAAATAGTTTATCACTGTAGTATAAATTCCATGGTATTACAGATCTTCCATTCCTCACTAAGTCTTGTTTTGGAAAACAGTATCTTCTCTCTTACTCAAGCAATTGCAATAAAAATAAACAATAACCCAAAGATACATTGACATCCAGATTTTAAAAATCCTGGCCATTATCATATCCCATTTTCTTCTCCTGAGAATGGGTGATGAAGGAAGAATTTCCATTGTTTTGAGTGGGAGGTGCTAGGTTGTGAGTTAAACACTGTGGTGTGAGTTGAGTTCTGTAAAACTGAGAACTCTGATTTATGAGTGAGAATGCCTGGGAACTGATTCCCTGGCCCTGCAAATATATTCACTAAATTATCCCAAAGCTTTTGTGATCCAGCAAATGCTATAGTGCATGCCTCTGCTGGAAAGTTTGCCCACTGAACTGGTCATTCAGACTGCTCTAACAAAGGGGCCAAGAGGTGATAAGAAAATTTCACCAAAAACGAGGTGTCCTGGGCAGGAAAGCTGCCCTTTTGATGCTGTCCTGGAGTGGAGTTTCATTTGCACCTTTCTGTAACATAGCTCCTATTTAGTCTTCAGACTGCATTATCCAAAGTCAGGTTCATGTCCATAGCAAAGGCAAATGTCGAGAGGAAGCACCACCACTACAAGCAGTGCCTCAACCTCTCCAGCTGGCTCTCATGCTTCTCCATGGCATGAAGACAGTAAACAGCTCACACAAGTGTTGACTGGCTCCAGTGCTTTTGTTAAGGTTGTGCCAGGATTTTTGCTTTCCTAGGAAAGTTGGAACATAAAATACCATTAAATGAGTGGAAACTTGAGAGTAGGAATGCAGGAGCTGAACTAAGAATTTTCACATGGATTTTTTGCTGGGGAAACTCACTCTCTTTGACTTGTTTCCTGGTTTTTCATATTATTTCAGGACAAACAACAGTTACTTGGGCTTTGTCAGATATTTGCAAGGCTTTGTTGCTATACTAAATTTCATCTTCTGTATTTTCTTGTTCCATAGATAGTTTTTCCACTATGTTATCCAGTCCTATTGTATTAGACCATTAAAGCAAGAATTATAACTTTTTTTTAGTTTTATAAAGCACAACAACATTCTGGAGTCTGACCAGGCATCCAAGAAACAAGTGATAACAGCAGACAGAAATTTAGATTAAAAACTGAAGTGGTAAATGTCAATGATGCCTAACTAATTATGTTCACATTCCTCATTCTATCCTATAGCTGGGATCCTATTCTACAGCTGTATGCTTAGGTAAACTCAAGACGTATTCAGGAACATAGAATGGGCCATTGTAGTGATCCTGAACAGAAGATTATTGTTCAGAGCTAATGATCCACAAAACAGCTCTCCTGAGTAGATCCTGGACAGTGCTATGCTGCACTGTGCAGAATGGATGCCTTGGCCTTCAGTCCTTAATCGGTTTGACTTTTGCACTTTGCCTTTCTGCCCAGAACTCTGCATCTGTTACATCCTCACTGCTTTTGGCAGCCTGTAGTGAAGGTACAGCCCAAGTCATAGGATTCTCCTGTGAAGCTGGATAAAAAAATCATCTCCACTCAAACTTTTCCATATATTAGCCACTGCAAACTGACTCTCCCCTTCATCCTTTTCTTCCTCAGAATGACAGAGTCCTTGGCCAGTGCTGCAGGTCTGCAGTGCTAAGGTCTGAGTGCTTGGGTAATTTTTAAAGAAATCTCTTAGTTAACATGGGAAACATAATTTGAGGCCTACTGAAAGCAAAATTCGAATCTTAAAGCACTGAGTGCTTTAAGAACTCGGTCATGTCATATGGGTAGTAAGTAGAAAATCCTGTTTTCACTATTTTTCCTTTCCCCTCTGAGGCTGTCCTGGTTCCATGCTGGCCATGATGTTTCTTATCTGGCTGAGAATTTTGAACTTAGAAGACAGCAAAGATTGTTGTGTTCCCAACATTTAAATAATCTTAAGTCAAGAAAAAGCCTGAAGAAAAAAACATGTCATTTTTAAGTGGATGTGCAAAACAAGTTATGCAAATGGAAATTAACCTGAGAGAATAAATTCATCTCTGGATTTCCCAGCTGATAAAATATACTTCACTGGGCTCTCAATGTCATTGAAGTCTTTGGTTCAATTAAATATAAATTATTCTGGTTTTTAAGTAACTTAGTAATTGTTTATTGCTATTGGTCACGCGACTTACAACTTTCAGTTTCATGCCTGTTCACTTCTCAAATTTCTTGCTCTCAAGCTGAGTCAGCTTCCAACATGCAGCATGCCATGCAGCAATGGCCCAGCAGACATGATCCCTTTTTGGACTTCCAAGCAGTTACAGGTTTTCTTGCAAGGAACAGCTTTATTATCACTTATTTCTGTAGTCAAAACTGTAACGAAGTGCACTTGAAATCACCTTTCTGCACCGTTAAAGGCACGAGTTGCAATCGCTACTTCCAAATTGGGATGAGCAGGACTCTCTGTTGCATGGAACTGGCTGGGTTTATGCTGCAGCCAAGAGATTTCCACATCTGTGGGGCAGTGCCTACTTACAGACCAAAAAGGGATAACAACTTGGGTTATCTCTGCCTTAGGCATAGGCAAACCCATCTGTGGGATGCCTTTTGCTTAAGATCCTGGGTGCACCTGGTGGGTAGTGCAGGAGTATGGGGAAGTCCAGTGTGTACCTCAAGGGGGTGTACCTCATCTTGGGTGAGAATAGCCGATTAATTAAACTGTATGATGTTATTTGCTACATGCATATAAAGATATACATACTGTTTATCATCATTTCTATGGCTGCTTCATCACACAGTGTGCCTCACAGTATCCATCTCCTCAACTCCAGATTTTCAATCTCCTCATTAATGAACTTTGATGAAACTGCATGAGAGCAGTGGTGATGGAATCAGAATTGTCTACAGCGTGCAACAATCAGACACTACACACCATCTTTTCTGCCTGACTGTTATGACAGTCCGGGGTCCTGGACGAAATGAATGCAACAGACTCTTATAAGGAGGGTCTATAGACTTGGGGAATGATAGCAGTGGGTATATCAATCAAAAGATAGGAAAGGTGATGGGGTGCTGGGGAGCATGGGACCTGGCATGACAAAAAGGTTATGGGATAAGAGGCAGATCCTCTCCTGGGTTTTGCTGGGATAGAGTTAATTTTTGTCTTAATAGCTGGTACAGTGCTGTGTTTTTGATTCAGTAGGAGAATAATGTTGATAACACACTGATGTTTTAGCTGTTGCTAAGTAGTACTTGCTCTAAATCAAAGACTTTTCAGTTTCCTGTGTTCTGCCACATGAGCAGGTGCACAAGAAATTGAGAGGGGACACAGCCAGGGCAGCTGATGCGAACTGGACAAAGGGATTTCCCATCACACGGAGTGTCATGCTCAGTGTATAAACTGGGGGGAGCTGGCCAGGTGTCACCAGTCACTGCTCAGGGACAGGCTGGGCACCAGCCAGCAGGTGGTGTGCAGCTGTGTTGTGCATCACTTGTTTTCCTTCAGTTGTATTATTTTTTTCTCTCCTATTTATTACTGTTGTTGTTATTGTTGTAGTTGTTGTTGCTATTTTGTTGTTGTTGTTGTTGTTATCTTTACTTTGTTTCAATTATTAAACTGTTCTTATCTCAATCCACAAGTTTTGCCTCTTTCTTCCAATTCCTATTGCCATCCCACCATAGGGATGGGTGTGAGGGAACAGCTGCATGGTACTTAGTTGACAGCTAGGGTTAAACCATTACACCTGGTTTACACATGTTGCACCTGCTTAACTGAAATTATCACAGAAAGATCAAGTGCATGCTGCAGACGTGGTGTTGGTTCATCAGTGAACCTCGTGCAGGCAGACAGAGCCAGAAGCTTGCAGAAAATGAACTTGGAAGATAGGTTCTTTTGATTGTAACAAAGGCAAAGTGAAACAGAATATTCAGGGTATTCTGAAATATTATAAATAGGTTTAAATAAATTGTATGCATATTCATCTCTCCAGAATTAGTAAAAAATTTGCAGTGTAAACTCTGACCTCTAGAAATATTCAGGGAAAAAAAATCAAAACAGGAAATAAGAATATCTGGGTAAAAAGAAAAAAGGCAAATAATCCAGGAATGTAACAATTAGTGCTAGTAACCCATAAAAATGCATATAAAGGCATCCACTCAGTCATTATTGGAGTAAAAACATTTATCTCTAGGACATGCCATACTATTTCAAATAATCAAAACTGTCCAGAGAACTTTGAATGCTAAATGAGGTCCATTTCAACCAGTGTAGAGGATAAATACCTCACCACTGCTATCTGGGTGACAAGATATATGGCATGAGCAGTTTCATGGAATTCCTCAACAATTTTTTTCAACAATAACAAAAAATCTAAGTCAATCAAATAACTTACTCTTCTTCGGATCTCATCTCCATGCCCCAGTTCTGCAAAATGTATAATCATTGTTTAAATCTGACCCACATACTAAGACTCAGCTTTAATCTGTGCAAAAGCCACCCCAAGAAAGATCAAAAAGCTGTGCTGAAGCTGTTCTGAGCAGAAGCAGGTGCTGAGTCAGTGGTGGTGATTCTATTTTCACTCTTTGTTTCTCCTGCCTCTTACTGCCCTAATGATGCTGTGTGTTGTTCACAGCCTGGGAGGTTCAGAGGATAGCTCTTTTTGAAAACACTCTGTGACAGAGACTTTCAGATGCTATTGCTAGAGGACATGTGAAAATGTTATTCATGCAAATAATTAGCCTTGTGCTTCCTGAAGCCTTCTCTCGCAGCTGGCCTCTGGGGGAGCGGAGGGGCATGAATATGAAATAGTTGATAGAAGTATTGGGTCAACTATAATAACATGACTAATTTTACCTGGAAGATAATTTCTTTCACAGCTTTCATGCATTTCAGAGAATACTACCATTTGGCCTCTAGTGGCTTTGGGAATATTTTATTCTCAATTTCCTATTATTCTGGATCTCTCCCAGATGAAGAAATATCTTTCCTTAGTAAAGACATGGGCACATTCATTTGCACCTATACTGCTTGTTTTACAGCCAGTTAGACTGGCTGCATGATACGACGTAGGAAAAAAAATGAAAATGAGATAATATAAGATAACTTATGCAGAAATCCAGCATCAACATTGTTTTCCATTGGAGAGACATGGCAGACCAGATTCAGGTAATGTCAAGAAATGAAAAATGCTTGTGAACTTTCCCTGGCCAATCCAAGGTATTGTATTGCATTTTATGCCACTAAAACAGTAACAATGATAACAACAAACAAGCATGCCTGTCAGGCACATGTTAATGCAAGTTGAAATGACTGCTGTATGCCTCTCTCCCTGTTAGAAAAGTGTGGATAACTCACTGAAAAGGTTTTCTTATGATAGCACTGATCTGGGAGAAAGAATGTGGTAAATTGAAAAGCTGAGATTTTGGATTATGGCTGAGCACATTTATAAGTGTAGCAATTACCTGGATCGGTTCACTGTCATCTGGCTAGGTAATTTCTGTGTTTTCTCAAGGTGTTATGTTTCTAATTGCAGGATATCTGAATGCTGTACAAGGGTAACAAATTTTATCATTCTTCGCAGAGCTCTGAAAGATGGCAGTTGTGCACTACTTTTTAGAGTAGCTGCCTAAAGATTCATTGCATCTGATGATACATTATTCCTCATTCTTTGCTCTTCTTGAGTTAAAAACCCCAAAGAGACACAGATTTCTGGTTAAATTTAGTGCTGAGATATTTCCCCATTTGTTTTCATTAAAAATTCCCTGATCCTTTTCTCACCCACTCTTACTTAGAATATGAGCTCAGTGGAAATGTTGGTGAACCCAGACTGATCACTAATGAGCTGGAGCTGACCTCTGCACTTCATGGAGATGAATTTTATCTTGCATTTATTCAATTATAACCAGAACCTTGAAAAAAAAAAAAAAATAGGGTCTAGTCCACAGATAACTGAAGGCAATAAAACTTTTAAACATATTTTGAAAGTCCTTGGATGAATTTTTTGTTTATGCCCCTTGCATGTGGATTCTCACTGAAATCTGAAATTCAAGCCATAGAAATAAAAGGTCAGTATTCTAAAAAGAAAAGAAGGACATAATTATTATGTGCAATTGAAGAAAAAGTATTTTGAATGGGTAAAGGTTATATCTGGGCTTATAACAGATCCATTTTTCACTGTTTATCTAGACCTGCCAGTGTAACCTGAAACACTCCTGTGAGATCATCAGACAGAAAATTTATATCTAGCTGGGATTCACTTAATCTGACTGAAGAAAACCAAAGTCTACGAGAACTTCTATAGGAGATCTGGTTCTTACTGGTATCAGTGTCCTGTGTGATTGAAGCTGCCCTGATTACATACCATACTAGGGAGGTAACTCTCAGATGCCACCAACCCCATCTCCGTTACCGGGGAAGCTTACATGGGCCGTGCTGGTCTTGCTCAGTCCAGAAGATGGTATCTGTCCTGAAGAGCTTTGACAGAAACCGACAGCTTAGCAAACAGACGAGAAGCCCATATGGCAAGAATTTGGCAAGAAAACACCCCCTAAAAAGGCAGACGCAGCATTGTGCTGTGAGGAGCTGAGATGCAGTTAACACAGGCTGCCCCCTCTTGATGGCAGCATGAATGCACTTTGCTGTCAATGGTAGTTTTACTGCATAACGATAAAAAATTGGGAGCAGCGTCCCCTGCACTGAGAGTGTGATTCCCCTCTGGAAGGGATAATTATGCATGGGCTGTTTACTCCTGGTAAAACAGTTAAGTGATATCCATGCCACTTGCAGAAAAGCCTAGATTAAGTGGGCTTTCCCTGTAAAAGCATGCAGTAATCAGGCAGATCCACATACCTTTTCTCCTTCACAACCGGGCGTGAAAGGACTAGATGGATAGAAGCTGTATTTAGCTTCTTCAGCTGCTTTGTCTTCAGCTGCCTGTGCAGTTCCTGCAGTGCGATGGGGTTTGATGAAATTACAAGGATGTAAATTTGACAAGGTATTCCCATGTCTGCTGGGATGCAGACAGTTTTATGAGTTTTCCGGACTTGCAAGGCGTTTAATTGGGCAGGCATAGCTGCCAGGAGAAGGTATTTTTAGTTCTGTAGAGTAATATACTACCTCCACTGGTCAGATTTATACCATACTCAAGCTACCTGAACTGTCATGCTTTTCTCTTGCATTATTGTTAACTGCATGACAGATCACACTGCATTTGTCCGAAGTATAGCAGCACATGTGCATCACCTTGGCATCCCTCTCTGGCTTATTATTTTACATCTATTGGTTGTCATTCAGAGCTCTTTCACACTTAAATGCATGTACTCACCAGGAGCTAATCACCAAATCTTGCCCACAGTGCCATTCTAAAGATGGAAATATTTGGATGGGATACCCTTCCAAACAGATTATTGGCCATATTGCCATGAGGAAAATCTCAAAAGGAAAACGTCTCCTTTGATTACTCTGCATGACTTCCCCTTTAATGCAATTTTTAACTGTCATTTTCAAACTTTTTTGCACCTCTTCCTGTAACATCCCATCTTTGACATTTTTCTCCAAGCACCAAATCTTGTAAAGGTCTCACAACATCTGAACTTCTCTGTTACATCATGGAAGTACATGCTTTAAAGAAGACATTCATAATTAAATCCTGCTTTTTCACATCTTCTGTATATACAACTGTAACAGTTCTTAGTTCCTAGTTCCTAGTTTTTTAGGTGGATTCTAGAGTCTGGGTTTTTAAACTAATATAATGCTGGATCCTTCCTAAATTCACAAAGGTCTCTGCCAAACAGGGAGACCTTGTAACAATCCTTCCTTAAGCCACTCCTCCTACCTAGCACTTTCAGATGTGCATTTTTTATTCTGACTACCTTCCCAACTTTAAAAACTCACTATTAGATTTTTTAATGCCTGATTCATCTATTTTGAGAGAAAATCCTAAGCTGAATACTTCCTTATGAATTGCAAATAACATTTTCATTGACTTTTTTTCACCCATAATGCTTACAACTCTTTTAACTGGAATAAATATTCTAGCAGAAAATGAACTGCAAGGAACAGATTTTTTGATGAAAGATGAAAGGATCTATTGCTTCATGAAAGTTTATTCTTGAAAACAGAATGTGAAAATGAAGACAGTTGCTTTTCCATAAAGAAAGGCAACCTTCACTGTCTGAACTAAATCACAGTCTTCAGTTTGGAATATATTCTTCATTCCATGTTTTTTAAATCAATTCACAACATCATAAAGCTTCCCTAATATATTGACACACTTCCCAATATTTTAGTCAGATGACCAAATTCCACTTAAATTAATAGCAGCTCAAAGCCAATCAAATACAGTAGATTTTCCTTCTACATGTGATTACAGTATGGGACTCAGGAGATAATTGATTGCAAGAAAATACAAAATTTTTGAAAGAATTTTCCAACTTTAGGTACAATTGAACTTGCAACAACTGTTCTAAATATTTCTGCTATGCTTGAAGTTATCTGGAATGCTACTGAAGAGTTTCTAAAAGATTTTCAGTCTGACATTGACTCCCTTTATGTAGTAATAAAGATCTCATTTTAATTATAACATTGTGACTCATTCTGGTTGGGCAAAGGATCCTTAAAAGAACCTGTCCCCATTGCATTGGGTAGCATTAGGTAACAAGGACCACAGGGTGAAATGCCCAACAAAGCAGCTCCAGGACTGGAAAACATTTCTTTCTGGTGCAGGAAGTGCTGCCACTATTTCATTCTCAGCAGAGTTGGGACTGTGAGGTGGGTGATGGAGTCAGCCCTGGCACCAGGGCTCAGGGGTTTGTATTGGGATCCAGGCCCTGAGCCCACAGCACATCCAGGGCTGGATTCCAGGTGAATCACAACTTTGGAAGGCCCAGCTAGCTCTGTAGTATCCCAAAGCAGCTGGACAGTGGCTCAGGTCAAGGAGGGATGCCTGTTGGGCTCTCATTGTGTTCCTGGGGAAGTGCTGCCTTCACAGGCCTGGTGGCAAAGCTCCCAGAAGAGAACAGAGAGTGGAGACAGAAGCCCACAGAGGCAGGGCTGAGGTCTGAGCTTCAGGGCACTGCCTGTCTGAGCTCCCTCACCTGTGCTTCCTTCCTCAAAGGAAGCCCAAGGTTGCAAAATATTCCCTGGCGCTGGGAGGACGCAGATGCAGGTTGCCTAAATTGAAGCGTCTTCATCAAATGAGAGATGTCAGGATCTGACCGAGGCAGGTAAGCCAGCCCACAGCAGGCTCACAAACAGGTGCTGGCTGTACCTCAGCAAAGGGCAACAGAGCCTGGGGAGAAAAAAGCTGCCACTTTGCTCTGCAACCTGGCAGCTGCTCCAAGGCACAGCTCAGCTGAAAGCCTGGCCAGCTGTACACTGTGTTTCCCTGGAGCAGATACAAAACCTGTAACCCAGTTCTCACTGCTACAGCCATGCTGGCAGCCATGAGGACTGACCTGCTGTGGCCAGTTAAGAGAGCCAGATCCCATCCCTGCAGCAGTCTTTGCATCTTTCCAAAAATGGCCTAGGGACAGAAGGCTCTGGGGCAAGCAGACCTCTGATGAAGGCAACTCTAGGCCCATTAGGAAGCAGAGGAACAAACCTTCAAGGCTGGGACAGGCAGGTCCTAGTGGGTTTTTGCCCTGCTTCCTGGGCTTGTGGAGGAAAGCCCAGTGGAGAGTGGCCAGCAATGCCAATTGTCAGCTGTGTGGAGGAAGGAGGTTCCAATGCCTTCTCCTCTGCTTTGGGGCAAGGGAAGGTTCTGTGTGAGGGTCAGCCTGGAGAGGCAGAGGACAGGGCTTTCCCAGACATTGCAGGGGTGAAGTGGAGGAAGATGGGGTTCTGATTGCATCTGGGTGACACTGGACTCACAGACGAGCATGGTGAACATACTGGGTCTGGCTGGGATGGAGTTAAATTTCCTGGTAGTAAACATCATAGAGCTGTTTTTTGTACTTGTAGCTACAATGGTGTTGATAGCAGACCAATGCTTTGGTCATGCTGAACAGGCCTCACACAGCAACAAGGCTGTTTATTCATACTCTATCTGATGGCCAGTAGGCTGGAGGTGGGAAAGAGTGTGGGAGCACACATAGCCAGGACAGCTGACTCAAAATAATCAAAGGGGATATTTCATACTATATGATGTTGTACTTGGCAGTAAAATAGAAGTTAAGGATCATGGGAGGGATTTGTTATTAAGGTGTTTGTCTTCCAAAGTAATCACTACACATACTGAGGCCCTACTTCCCAGGACACCACCTGATGATGAGAAAGAGAGAACAAATATTTTTGCTTTGCTTTGCTTCCATGCATAGCCTTCAGTTTTCTTCATTGAACTGCCTTTATCTTGACTCTCGAGCTCCTTCATCTTATTTTCTCCCCTGTCCTGTTGAGTGATAGAGCTGTTCGTGGCCACTTGGCATCCAGCTGAGGTCAACCCACCACAGTCCTTTTTGGCACCCAGGATGTGGATTGAGACAATGGGAGTTTTGAATTGAGCATGCTATAGCTATAGCAGTTATTAATTAGCAGGTTTCTGTGTCTTTGAAGTTGGCTCGCTGCACTGAATACCTCTTTATTTTGTTGAGCTTTGGAACATGTTAATACATCGACAACACCAACAGGTAGAATAAAAAAGTGTGCTAGGTGGGCAGCAGGGTTTATAGGGGTGGGAGTCTGTGATTTGATTTCTAATTAATTAAATCACAGAGTCTCTAGAATCTGGTGAAGAAGTCAAGCCTGAGTTCTTTTGGTATTGAGAAAACATTTGGGGCTAGCAGTTAGAGCAAAGCAGGGCTAGTGAGCAGCAGGGCACCTGGGCTTCCTGGAAAACAGCAGGATCTAGCGCTTCTTTCCCCAGCCTCACCTCTTACAAGATGCATCTTCTGCCAGTTGTGCCTGTGCTGAGGGTTGATGGTTATGTCTGCTTCCTTGGCGTTGCAGGTAGTTTTGCATCTATGTCCCATTACTTAGGCTGAACCTGGAGCCTCGAAAGACCCGGCTGAAGTCCGCCTCATGAGGGAGCTGTGTTCCCAGGAAAAGAGAGTGAGTTGATTTCCCCCAGGATATCAGTCCTAGAGACCCAGAACGGGGTTGAAGGAAATCTCCCTTCCCTCTTCCCGTACTCCCTGTCGAAGGAGTGTCTCTCCACAGCCCCCAGTGGTGTCCCATAGAGACACAGGAGCAGAGAACAGGAGGATTTAAGGCTGTGGGGGACAGGATAGGGGGAAAACAGGATGACTGCCTGCCTGTAGGAGGGATCCACTTCTGGAGGAGTTTCCTTATGCTCAGTCTCTATACTGAACAGCGCCCCACCTCAGGCCAAGCTGGGGGGTGTTCAGTCCTCACAAGGCTGGAGGACCTTCCTTGTAACCCAGTAGTGTCTTGGTGCATTGAGTGTTGGCAGTTCTGGGCAGAGAGAATTCAGAGCCCTACCCCCTTCAGCCCCTTCAGGGTCCTGAGGACTGCACTGACTGGCTGCATCAGGACCAAATATGCTGGGAGTGGCCACAAAATTTCAGTTTGCATAAAAATGTTCACAATTTTTTTTAATTTTCCAAGACTCAAACCAAAATACTTGACAGATAGATTTCAGCTTTTCGAGTAGGTAGGCAAAAGGAGGAGGAATGGGAGATTAAGATGAAGGAAGGAAAGAAGAAACGCATCTGGAGAGACAAATATAAAAAGTGAAATGAGCAGAAGCAGGCCAAACACATCTTTCATTTTCATTGCTATTGTTGAAATAACCAAAATGCTGGGATTCAATAACAAGAAAATTTAACATGGAGAAAAATAATGATATGATGAACATTAAGCTAGGATTTAGCATAGATGAAAAAAAAAAAAACTTTAAGAAATCGTAACAGTCCCCACTATAAATGCTCTGGGTTTGGTTAACATGTCATTTTTTTAAAAGCAAGACAATTCTGTTTTGCCCACGAACCAGCCTCCTTCTCCAGCCACTGGGTGGCCACAGCTGTAAATGGAAGACATAAAAACTGAATGGTAGATGCACATGCAAGCACTCAGCGCCTCAATGGGTAAAAATCAGAGCAGTTCAGCAGCTTTGGCCATCCCAGAATAATATCTCTTGCTGTCAAGCTCCATTTTCACATGACCTCTATAGAAACTAAACTTACAAATGGAACAGGAAGCAGAGTTATTTTTTGTTTACCTCTTTGTTTGTATTTTCAGGCATGATTCTGAGCCAGCAAGCCAGTCTCAATCCAGTAGTAAAACAGCAGGTGCATAGGGACATAGAAAGTCTGAGGCTAAGCCTGAAAACCAAGGTGATGTGTCAGGATTAGGGTCAGAGTCAAGGAGATACAAAGCAATGAGTTATGTCAGTGAAGATACTACAGAGTAGCACAGGTAGGGGTCAGCAGTAAAGTCTGAGCTTAAAAGCAGCTTCCAAGTGCAAGAGGGGCACGCTCTCACCTTTAGTTTTCCTCACAAGAACTCCTATTAGTGACAGGGCAGACCCTGGACTCTGCAACTCAAACTCTTTAACTCAGCCAATACTCAGCACCTTGAAATCAGAATTATTCCAGCAGTCATATGGTGACAGCAAAAAAGACAAGTAAGGGAAGGGACTGCTTAATTTGTTTAACGGAGGTGAAGAATAGCCTTAATAGCTGTAAAACTGGTGCAGCTAATGGCTGGAGGATGTCTGGGCTGTAGTAACTATGAAATGATAGAGTTTTTGAGTTTCAGAGAATTAAGGAATGTAGTAAGGAGAACTACTAGCTTGGACGTCCATAGAGAAAACTTTGGCTCAGTTGACAGAGTCTCTTTGGAGGCACTTCAGAGGAGGTATTGAGGTGCTGGGGTGAGTCCAGAGAAGGGCAGTGAAGTTGGTGAAAGGTCCAGAGGATAAGTTCTATTAGGAGAAGCTGAGGGACCTGGAGTTTGTTTAGTCTGAAGAAAAGGAGGCTCAGGGGTGACCTTCCTGCTCTAAAACTCCCTGAGAGAAGGTCGTAGCTAACTGGGGGTTGGCCTCCTCTCCCAGGCAATTAGTGACAGGATGAGAGGACACAGCCTCAAGCAGGGGAGGTTCAGGTTGGATATCAGGAGGAATGTCTTGATGGAAAGGGTTGTTAAAAATGGGCAAGGGCTGCCCAGGGAAGTGGTGAAGTCACCATCTCTGAAGGTGTTCAAGAAAGGACTGGACATAGCATGACCTAGCTGACAAGGTGGTGATCAGTCAAAGACTGGACTCGATAGTCCAGAGGTCTTTCCCAGCCTAAATGATTCTGTGATTCTGTGCAGAAGTACCATCCCTGTATGCCAAAAGACAAGTGCTGGAGGCAGTGGGGGGGGGGGGGGTTGGGGGGGAAGAAAACCAGTCTGAACAAGAGAGTTTTGCCTGTGACTCAGTAAAGAAAAGAGTTTATGACCTTTGGAAGAATTGGAACTCCACTCAGGAAGACTACCAAGACTACCAAGATGCAAGTTTGTATGGGGAGAAAATTAAAAGAGCCAAAGCCCAACTAGAACTTAATTTGGCTACTGCAGTAGCCAGCAAAGTGTTTCTATCAATACATCTGGTGAGCTGGAAGACATAGATGGGGAACAGAATGATGGCCTGATAATCCAAGGAAAAAAATTAGCAAACCGGTACACCATCGGTGGTACACCACACACACACAGGTCTATGAGGGCAAATGGGATCCTCCCAAGGGTACATCGTTTAGTGGTTGATTTGGAAGCATTAGGTTAAATGTTGGACTTGATCACCTAAATCATTCTATGTTGATATGTTTATATGGAAATAAAAATAGTCTTAATGTGTAGACACAGCAGACAGATGACAAGATCTTAGAGGCTGTCCTCTCTATAAATGGATCTAATTACTGGAGGTAAATAATAAGATGATTTCAGAGGAAAGTTTACTACATTTCTACTGAAAGGAGATTATGAACAAACAACAAAAATCAAAGACATTGTTTACATGGCCCTTATTTTTACAGAACTGGTAATAGGTTGAAACCATGGTCCATCCTGGCCCTACAAAGGTACTAACTGGAATCCTTTTATTATAATAATGTAATACAATTATATTACATAAGTTTGTATTTGAAAATAATGAACAATAATTAATTAATAAGAAAATAGGGAGTGCATGGCTGGTTTTTGCAATTAAAGACCAAACCAAAAGTGCAGAGTCTAAATGAAGCCAGATCCAAAAATGTTTTGGACATGGATGAGTGTGTGATGCCAACCATGAGTAACATGATTTTCCTGTTCCACAGAACAGTCCCAGAAGAAAAGTTGGTTTGATCAGTGTAGTGGCTCCTAATATAACTTCTTTGTCCTATGTGGGAGACCCCACAGTCTGAGAGAGAAGTCAGGAGGGTCAGTGTAGCAGTTCTAGCCTTACTGTGTGTAGTCTCTAAGGATGTAGGGTCCCCTGCGTTTCTCCCCTTTTCCTCCCCAGGGTTTTGTTTGAGCTCTCTTCTCAGTCTCTCTGGATGCTCATCAAGTTTCTTTAGTCTTTCCTCATAATCTCTTCAACTGGGTTACCTCTTGCAGGTCTCTTCTGTGTCTCTCTTGAGAGACCCTGGACAATATCTGCTACAGACTGGTAAAGAATGCCCAGATTCCTGACAGACTTATTCAAATTCTGTGTGTCACACTTGGCTCTTGCCTCACTGGCATTCACAGTCCACCCTTTCTGAAAGCATCTCCACACTTTCTCTATGACACTTTTACAACTCTCACAGCAGTTAACAAGCTGCTTACCTGCAAACAGTTCCCTTATTCTTCTCTATTCTTTCATACTAAATTTCAGCCAGGCCCAGCCCATACCACCTGACACAATCTAGCCCTTATTCTATAAACAGTCCTGTAACTCTTTCTATATATTAATTTCATATGATCATCATGTTTCAGTCATCCCCATGGCTTATGAAACTCAGTGGATTTCCAACCATGCTGTTGATATTTCTATTGTAGTTAGAACCATTGTTTCTTGGAGGCAGACTTGGGGAATGGGTTAATATAATCAAATTGCCAACAACCTTCACCAAGCTTTTGTCTTAGAATTGTCATCAGCAATAAATGCAATTCAGGGACCCTGAAAGCAAAGGCAATGTTTGGTCTAATCTTATCACTGAACTAAATACAAGGTGCAGAGCACTGAAGTCTCCACAGCATCTCTAGACTGTGCATACCTGGTTCTCAGAGAAAGCTCAAGGCTCAAGACAGGTAATCACAAGCTGCAGAAAATTGGATTGTTCATCCCTTGCAACATATGAACATTTTTTTTCAGTAGGACTTCTACGGGCTTCATTTCAGATCAACAGCTTTGTTCAGCTGCTGTTATTTCCTTACTTACTTTTCTGTGATTACCCTCTTACTGGGGACTCCAGAAATATGTAATAAAAGAAAGCAATATGCAGTATTTTATGTGGGCTCATTGCAGGTCATTAAAAAAAAAAAAAGTACGATAACCAGTTGAATCCCCTTATTTCCTTCACCCCTCGCTGAGATCAGGAGTACAGACAGTTCTGTTTCATCTTTGTTTTGTTTTACCCCCTCTACAGGGAGATAGTAGAGTAGTGTGTGGGGTGATGTCTTTAATTTGTTTATTTGAACTTCTGTTAAGACCTTGCTTGTTCTGCTCAGGCACCACTTGAGGTACGACCTGAGGAGAGTATGGGTAACTTTCAGCAGCAGAGGACCGAGTCCACCAGGGTACAGCTTAGCAGTGTAGCAGTGTCAAAATGGAATCAGAGCCTGGTTAAAAGATGTCATTTGTAGACTCCACCAACATTGCCACAGGGTGTTTGTGGCCAGCTTAAGCCATGACATCAAGATGAAGTGCAAAACCCTTTGGGATGGTGAGGAGAAGCACACAAATGTGTCATCCTCCAACAAGTAACCAGTTTTCTTCAGAGTACAGATCCAGGCCATGTTCTTTGAGAAGCTGAACATGTCTGTTTTGTGCCTTGGCACTCAAGACAGCCCTGCAATTTGCATCCTGCCTCTGAAGACTTAATTTCAAAGTAAGAGAATAATCTGTTAACAAGTACAGAAACCATGGTGATGACTGTACTTCCACAAACCTAAATTATTTTTCCAATTATGGAAGGAGCTGTGAAATGCAATCTTGGCCACTAAAGCTCTCCTACACATCATACAGATGTTCACAGCTTTCCTCGTGCTGTGAAATACTCATCAAAATAGAAGCCTAATTAACACCTCTTATAAAGTCTGCAAAAAGTGACTCACCAGTGTTATGCTGTGAGCAGCAAAAACTGGATTCCTTGGACATCACCAGCAATATCATTCACACATGTACCCATGTCAGCCCTTGTAAAGGTGCACATGATCAAGATAATTAGTCAGGGTAGAACTGAGACATACGATTTTCCAGACTCCAAATTATAACCTAATGATTACTTTTACAACACAGTTAAGACGATAAACACAAGTTGTTCTAAAAGGCTGCTTCAGTTATTAGCTGTTTATGACAATCTGAGCACACAAGGACAATCAGAGGAAGAAAAGGAAGAGGTTTATATTTCTTTTTAAAATAAACTTTTAATGTGCTATATAGGCATGATCACTACAAGATCTTCCACCTATACGCAATACTACACACTGTTAACACACTGCATTTTCACTGTACATTAAAAAATCTGGGAAGAATATTCCTTCACTGGAAAAATATCATACAATCACTTAAATAAACAAAGACAACATTACAGTGCAAACAAAATCCTGGTTTTATTTATTCTGCAATTACCGAATACTTTCTAAAAGTCTTTTAGAAAAATAATAAAAAAACCTTCCCATGGACAACCAATACTTTCTGAGATGATTTCCTCTTGCTGAACCAAGAACCTTGATCTGATCCTTGAAGCTGTAATAAGCTGTATACACATTTGTATGATGCATATTCCCATGATTTGTATGAAGCAATGAATCCCAACCCAAAATCTGCAGACAGCAATAAAATGGCACTTGCTGGCTTCATCTGACTTTTGATCAGACCCATGACATGAAAGGTCTGGTACAATAGTTATCCCCATGAATTAAAGACAAAGTGCTTAAGGAAGCCAGACAAGGCCTTGGTTAATGATGCTGTTGGTTTCTACTGGTAATTGCTGTTAGACAGAGTAGGGGCATACATTTTTTTTCCTTTAAAGAAGAAAAACAGACCATGGAACAGCAACCATGCCAGGTTCAACATGCAAAAGAAGAAACATGACATATTTCTGTCCCAAAGAGCATGATAGTGTTGCTTGAGCCCACAAAGGCCAAGATTCAGACAGAGCAGATATCACCTGATTCCTAATCTGCGTGAGCTCTGCCACCTTCATAAACTCCTACTCTGGTGAGAAAATATACTAATTTAAAAGTGCCTGTATGCTCTTGTCAGTTGGGTGATGTTAAGAGAGTAAAGAGTTATGCAAAGACTTTAGGGAAATAAAAAAAACAGGTAGGTGAGTACATGAAAAAGGGGATGGTTGTTTTCACTTGGAGAGGAATGTTGTCTCTTTGTCCTCCACTGTGCCACCCTTCTCAGAAAACTGGAAAACCTATTTCAACACAGCTTCCGATTCTGGGTGAGGCAGAGACAGTTTGACCCACTACCTTTGCTGCACAGAATGACACTGGGCTCTTCACATACATATGATCCACTTCTGTTCAATCTGCATTGGATGTCATATAAAGGATAAAGCAGGCTTAAAAAGAAACAGAATATTTAGCACCAGTGACAGTATATGGGTCATCCTTGAGGTTCTTATCAGAGTAGACAATACAATGAAGCACTACTTTTACAGGCAGTAAGTGGTTATTCCATTACAATTTTCAGATCTGCACTTCTTTCTAAGCATACATAAAAAAATAGTAGTAGCTAAGAAAGCTGAATTAAATAGCACACAATTTCACAGTCCTATTGCTGTCTGTAAAATACATAACCTGCATATAACCAGTTTGCTACTATACCAGCTGATGGGTTAATGCAAAACATTCTAGACGTATGTGGGAGATGGCACAACACGAGGACTATAAGGCTATAGATTCCCCAGTTCCAGCCTGTGTACAATTATAACTTTTCACTTATCTCACTGAATGAGCACACAGAGCATGTAGAAAATATGTCCCAAATGGATGGGCACCGAGCTGGCAGGACTAAGATACAGAATGGCTTCTACAGTGCTTCTGGCTGTCAGTGACTGAAATACACAGCAGGAGGCAGGCTTCTGCTCATGGTGAAAAAGAACACTGGCCAGAAGGTATGTGCCAGCGGGGCTGTGCTTTAAGAATGCCTTGGCAGACATGAAAAATAAATTCTGCTCTGCTATATACCACAGTTCTCACAGCTGCAAAAGCCATCTTGTGGAAAGGCAGTGCGACACATGTGCTAGCCTGCTACATCAGTAGGACAGCTGTTTGATCCAGATGAATGAGCAAGTGAAGATTTTGCCTATTAAAGCTTTATAAAAGCCTTTGAACACCCTCATGCATAAATACTAACCCACATATCAAAATTACTTATCCTAACTACTTAAAACATCATGGTGTAACTGCCCCAAACAGAATTAGCTGCCTGTACCTACAAATGAAACTTGCAAATGAAGACAGTAAACATTAAGAGATTATTGTACCAAAAAGGATAAAAATATATAACAAACTACTGTTTAATTACATCCCCTATTTGTAAGTAATTGACCGTGATTCACTCTCACAAAATTATTTTAAGTTTGTGTGTCTAACAGAAGTTCAATATTTGACTACCCTGAGAAACTGCATTAAAAAAATCCCAAACCCATCAAGCTATGTGACCAGAGCTAGAGACTTGCCTGTTAAGCAGCTCCTTCTCAGGTCCATCAAGAACACCCTAGGGTCCCTCAGAGTAAGGTTACTCTCTTTCTCATGGAGAAGTTTCTCAGGGTAGCAAGAGAATACAAGTTGCTGTTTTTTTACTGCTGAGAAGAATTTGTTGATTCTTCTCAAAACACGAAGGAAGAACTTTTGTTGGGAAGCACTTTCATTCACATAGAAGGTCTGGGAAGGTTATCTGCTCTCCTTGCACTAAAATAAGTGTTCTTTCTCTTATGCAGCAATACAGTTCTAGAGGCATGCTGCAGCACAAGTGTATCACACACACAGTCCCACAGACAACTCTGCAGAGAGCCCACATTCACAAGACTAAAGGCTGCCTCTCCCCATCATAGACTCAAGCTCTGAATTCTGGCAACGAATTTTGTGCAACCCAGTTTATCTCTCACCTCCCATCCACAGGAAGGGGTGAGACCAGGTTGTTAGAGAGTCCGTACAGCCACGGGGTAGAGCAAGGACAAGTGTTCTGCTCCTTTGATAGGCAACTTTTTTGTGGTGTAGTAGTGGATGACTTCAGGAACACTGTCGAAGGGAGGGCTGTTCTGACCCAGGATGTATTTCTCTTTGGTTTTCATCAGCTTCATATGCATAAAACCTTGACTGCTCCTGCAAGGAAAACAAAGTGTAAGTTCATGCTCATGCATGGGAGGAGGGGTGCAGCACCATAACAGGCTCTCCTCATGGAGGGGAATGCAGGAGAACAAAATGCCTGTAGTTGCTGGGTGACAGCCTGAGACAGTGGCCAGACTTGACAGAGTGACTGCTAGTTGCAAACCCATGGACAATCCACCACAAAGGCAGCCTAAGGCAGTATTTTGTTTTCAGCACCTGTGCTGCCTGGATCCACATGCAAGGCTGTCTCACTCAGAAGGTAATCCAGAGGTGTGCCAGAGGACAATCCATTTCCTTCCCATGGCCCCTCCCTCCAGCCCCTTCAATATTTTCCTATGAACACTTAGTTTTCATTATAGCAAGTCATTACTTCTGGACCCAAAGATATTTGTGGTGCTGGCCTGTCAGAGGCCTGAGGGTCCCTTCACAGGCATGAGCGGGCCATAAACCTTGCTCAGCTAGCCAAGACATGTCCTGTTCTGCCCTGCAGATGCCTCAGAACAGACCTTACCCATCCCACCCTGGCAGTAAACGTCCAAAACATATCTCTGTGTAATCTTTTGGCTTCAGATGGGAAAACTTCTCCAGATGACCATGTTCCCAAGGTTCATGATATAATACTGCACTACACTGAGCACTATAATGAGCAAGGGCTGCTATCCCGTGGTCTTTTTGCAGGCAGAAACCACAGTGTGACTTCCACAGCAGAAGCATTCAATTCCTAGGTGACCGGTCTGCACAATGCACTGCCTCTTTGAGAGAAGGCTCATGATTACACAGGCAGGAGAAGAGTGTCATGGAACTGCCCTGCCTGCTCTTGGCAAAGCAGCCTGTCCAACATAATGCCATTCTGATGGGTAGCACCCACACTGCCATACAGCACCAGAGGTAAAGCTGGCCTCACCTCTTCCCAAAAGTGACCCTTCAGTGTCTGCTGTCTTAACATAACATTATAGGCTACTTAAAAAGTGTAGAGTTCAGCCAGGACAACACAAGCGCAAAGAACAGCTCCTACATGTGAAGATGTTAAATGAGGCTTAGAAGGTTTTTATAGCTTGTTTGATGTCCCAATCCCTAACCTTCTGGCTCCAAGCCATTGCATCTTCTAGGTGTGTCCAGGGGCAGAGACAATAGCATTAAAACTGGAGTTGGTCTGTGTCAGCAAAGAAACCCAATTCAAGATGACACAGAAAGCTGCAGCAGGAAAACAAATTATGTTAAAACCAGCTTCTCTAAAATCTGCCATATTCTAGCTGGCAGGTGCAGCATTCCCTTTGTAAGTGCCTGTAGCATAATCAAGCTCATGTCTTTCAGATGTATTCAACAATTCTCTGATGAAGAGAACCTTTCTGGTGGGCAGAAACCACTGCAGGCACTGTAATTATGGCTCTACATGCTTAAAATCTTGCTTTAAAGATCAATTTCTTAGTGGGAAAATATATCTTTCAAGTCATAATTGATCTCTAAATTATTTCCCTTAAATAAGAGCGACATCTTTAAATACTTATGAGGACAGATGTATTGCTCTCTTTCTTCAGTTCACTATGAATCTGCTTTGCTACAACATGACTTGAAAGTGTGCAGATAAATTAAGGTGCATGCTAATTTCAGAAGTACAGGAAGGTTTGGAGAACAATCTGTTAAGTGCACTTTAGTGAAAAAAAGGAAAAGACACAAGCCCTTTTTAGAACAGAAAGACAACGCACACAGTAGGAACTAACTGCTACAAGCCATGTATTCATGACAGACAGCTGTTGCTTCCCCAAAAAGGACCTATGTATGTACTCAGGTTTCAGTAGCACATAGTCACTGAGCTTACACAAAAAGAATCTCTACTATATCATGACAGCTGAGCCTTCTGGAAGGTCACACTGAAGGTGAGGGAAAAGAATGTGAGCTAGAAGTCATGAATAGCAGGCTAATGGAATGTAGCCCAAGCAAATCTACAGCTTCTGCCCTTGGGATGGAACAAACCTGAGCAGCAGTGCAAGCTGGGGCACAATGGGCCAGAAAAGGAACTATGGTAGGGAGGACACATGGTGGGAAGGAGAATGATTCAAAGGACTGCCCATGAAGGCCTACTGCAGCCCGGGCTGCATAGCAAAGTGCAGCCAGCTGCTGGAAGAGAGTGACTACTACTACTCCTACAGAGCGCTTGGGAGGCTGCATCTGTAACTGATGAGAGGGGTGTCCTGTAATAAGAGATGTCAATACTGGAGCATACCCAGAGCAGGACCACTAAATGTGGTCTGGGAGTGGGAGTACACGATGTATGAGGATGGACTTGAGGGAATTGCGTCTGTTTAGTCTCCAGGAAGAGAAAACGTGAAATGGAGGGTGTCAGGTTGCAATCACCCAACTGCTTAAAAGGGAGAGTTACAGAGAAAACAGAAGTTTCTCAGTCAACAAGCACAGGCTGCAAGGGAGTTCCCACTGGACATAGGGGCTTCTTCCTCGCAAGAGCACTAGAGCCCGGGGACCAGGATCAGGCAGGTCAGGAGGGTTTCATCCTCACAAGTTTCCAAAGCATTCAGCAACCTGGTAAGTGTGTAGTGCTTGGAGCAGGGGATTGGACTAGACTCCTCCAGAGGTCCATTCAAGATTAGATCTCTCTAGGTAACTGGAAGGTGTGTGAAACTGACTTCAAAGCTTTGCAGTGTCCCACACACAAATTTTCTGTTCATAAAGGAGTAGAACTGAGAGGCAAAAACTTTCAGTTAATTGAACTGGTTTTACTTACTGCTAGTGTTTGCAGCCAATATCACATTGTTAATGATAGGCCTGATTTCTATCCTGGCTACTTTTCTGGGTGTCCAGAACTCTTTAAACTGAGCCCTATTTCAGGCTTACTGGTAGATGCAAACAAAGATTATGTTTTCAAATACTTTCCTCCTTCACTCCCTTTCTGCCGTCTTTACGTTTCAAATGAACTGTCACTGGTAGCAAGTAAACATAGCAAACCAGACAATTCTCATCTTCTATAATGTAGAACAAATTAAGTAGGAAGAGAGTCAACTTAGCACTTTGAAATCATGCCCTTGAATTAAACACTTTCAACTGTAAACTATTCTGTAAAACTATTCACATCTATTCCAAGGATCCTTCTGTGCTCGGTCTCATCTTCTCTATTTGTCCTTGAAATCTGTCTCACAGCCTCCCCTCTTCTGGTATGCCTGGACTCAGAGAATCACTGCCTTTAGAAACAGATAAGGGCAGAACGCATCTGCACTTGATTAACAGCATTATTGCTGCTAGCCCAGTGACTAGAATTACAGAGACCATGTCAAAAAGGAACCTGGAAGTCATACTCGCTCTTCCTCTCCTCCAAACTCTTTTAATCTAAGCTCCAAATTTAGTATGAAAAGAAATGAGTGAAATTTCATGGTAATGATGGGGGGAAAAGCTTCATGGTTGAAGTGGTTGTAAATAAGTTTCTGCTTAGATTTTGAAGCAGTTTTGGAGTCGACCTGAACAAGTGCCTGACTGAGCAGTCCTGGTTTTGGAATGCCTATTTTTCAGCTCTTTCCACAGCAATAACTATTGGAACCTGCCAGGCCCAAGGGTTTCAAAGAAAAGAACCAAAACAGTGATCCCAAATTCACATATGTGTGCACTGATGAAAGCCAGTGCTTTGAAGAGGTAAGCCATACACATTTTGCAAGAGAAGGTGTTGGGACCAGAACTAAGGCATGTGATACTGTTACAATGTGAATTCTGCATGTCATGGTGGTTTTTCAAATGTTGCAATAACTCTTCCCCACATCTTCATTCAATTGAGGGAAAACAGTGCTACTAGAGACAATATTCTATCCTTTCTTTCCTTTTTGGAACCATTCCCATGAGTTTCAAATACAGAAGAAAATTGCTAATTGCTAATCCTTTCATCAAAGTTCTTTGGAACTCTTAAGCACAGATGTTTACACAGACACAATTCTTGATACATGACTAATAGTCAGTCACACCTTGTTTAAAATGTTTGGCAACACAACCACAACACCAAGAGACTTTGAATTACAGTTTCCCCTCATATTTTCTTTCAGTCTTCAAAACCCAGTGAGGATGGGAAAGGAATTGGGCAGACAGTTGATCGGAACGTGCTTTTTTGATCTTACGTGTGAAGTGTGATAAAAGAAGGTTTAATAAATATTAATTAGATATTAAACCTAGTATTTTTTTTCCAGGGAATATTAATGGCTTTGAAACATCATTCAGTGTTCACAATCAGAAAGTCTGGCCAAGTCTTCTGAATACTATTTTTGCAGAAGAAAGCACTGTTTTGCCACAACAGATTTTCTGCATTCATTTTGATGAAATGTCACTTGCACAAGGAAAAAAGTAACAACTTTTTAGTAACATCAGAAAAAAAATTCTAGCAATGTAGCAAATACATGTTGTGCTCTTTTTCCATCCAGAAATGCTTTTCCAATTGGGTTGAACTACATTCCATAATTTTAACTTATATTACATGCTGTTACTTTGAACAAAACCTATAATGTTTCATGTCAATGTATAACAACAAGAAAATAAAATAAAACCTCTTCTGAAAAATAAAAACCACTACTTAACCTCAGACAAAAAAGTAAAAAATTGAAAAATCATTTACTGGAGACATTCAGAGGCTGGCCTATGAACTGGTTTTCCTGTTTCAGTTTTTCTTTTTCAAGCACATTACACACATCACTGTCATTCTACACCTGACAGACACTGTCTCCACGATAAAATAAACAATGTCTCTTCCCCTACAAACAAGGTCTAGAAGTGTTCATTCGCACCCAATGTGTGAAGACCACTATTTAGTCCAGGCTCCATTCTCTATAACCAGTTCCCATCTACTGCTTTGAAGGTAGTGAGAATGTTTAGCTTGCTGGATTTTCTGTAGAAGTGACAGAATCCATGCTTTCTGCTAACAGCCAGGACCCATTATGGTTTAGGCTAGCAGCAGACCAGTAATACACTTTAACATATTTTTATTCAATTGCTAATTTAGAGACACATCAAAAATCCCACTACCTCTTTGTAAATTATACTGACAGGAAGAAACTTGTAATCTTTACAATATTACAAGGGTTACTTCCAAGAACAAAAATCAGCAGAAAGGTGCGTGCAAGTCCAGCATTCATCCAAACCCCAGAACTACCCAAAGTTTAGATACTCAGCTTTGGAAATCAAGACCACTTCTACAGACTGTGATGACAAAAAAAACATAGCTTGCAGTTTCCTTTGCTATTCAGGGAAACCACATGCCTGTTTATTAGTCCACAGGATCAGGATGTCAATAGGCACCACCCTCTCTGAACTCAGCTCTGTACTTCCAGTGGCTATGATTGTGCAGGAACTATCTGACAGAACAGAAAGTAATGCCTGTTACTGTTTTTACTCACAGACCACACATTTAGTTAACTTGTGAGATAATCCTAATCTAAAATTAAGAATAGTCACTTCCTGAAACTGAAATGCGAGTCAGGAGATGAAGTGGTGTGGGCAGGGTGCACACTGCTGCAAGAGCCTTGGGAAGGGGAAATCCCAACTGAAAGGTTTAGCTAGTAGAGCTCAGTTGGTGCCTGGTCTTCACTGAGCAAGACTGAAAGATGACAACCCTATCCTGAGATCCTGTTCCATGGTTACATCAGGAAGGCATCTCTGGTGAGACTGATGTGCACTGAAGTAATTGCTGAACACCTAAAATGTTTACAAGAAATGGCTCTGCCTCTTTAATTGGCACATCTACTTCTACCTTTTTCACCAGTCTGCTTGTTAGTAAAGAACAGGTCTCAGACAATGGTTTTGAAACTAGGCATTTCAATAGCAGCCAGGAATTCCTGGTCACAGAACAGTTACCAGGAGTATGGGTCTCCAATTTTTACCCAGCCTTGTGCAATTATAATTGGGTTTAAGGAAAGAGTGGGTGGGTATGAGTGAGCCAAATATCTACAATCCTGAAGGAATACAGAGAAGAGGAAACACAGGGAACAATCCAGGGCTGAGAGGAGATTCAAGAGAATGTACAGCTGCCCCTCATGCCTTTGGGATCATTTTGTTCTGGGTAGATCATACTCCTTCCCTCTTCTGCTGTGGAGAATTTAAACAGTGCTGATGAGGAGGCTTAGCTCTTTAGATCACAATCCATAGAAAGATGCTTTTAGCTTCAAACACTTGTCACCAACAATAACAATTCCTTATTTCTAGCTGAGACAAGCAACATAAATGTGTACTTCAGTAACACCTTCTTTGATGCCCCCAGAGACAGCTAATCCACATGCAATTAAATTTCACTGGGTAAACTACACCATCTCAAAGTGACAGGCATTGATATGAGCAACTTAAACTACCTCAATGACTGTTGAATACACACATGCACTTTAATTTAGCGACAAAGCTATTTTCAAGCTCATTTCATTATATTTGGAAAGAAAATTTTTGGAATTTAAATCAGACAAATATCTCACACAAATTCCGCATGCAAGTTAAGCCTGTCTGGCCCTCTCATATCCACAGAACACAAAAAGGTTTCCTGCTATTGGAAAAATATGGTCCTCAGAGATGTCTCCATTGTGCAATATTCAGTTATTTTAAATGAAAATAAGCAAGTTCTACCATCTTTTCACTTTTTAAATACAGGTAATATTTGGGTAGATTCTCATTGGTGTGTTTTGGGAAACAGTATTTTGTTACTAGAGAAAAGAAAACTCAAAAACCAGAGTGAAGTGGTTTGGTTTTGTTTTTTGCTTTCCATTTTGTTTTTAGAAAACGCTTGTCACATGAAACTGAAGAATAGATTTCAAATCCCTGTTACTTAATCTCAGTACAAAATCAGGGTGTGATTCTTTTTCCCTGCAGCAGAAGTGAAACATTTACCTGTAAAAAAAAAAAAAAAAAATACTGACTCACACATGGTAGTAAAGGTCCCTGAGAAGCATAAACACACCTAACAGACAACAGTGAACCTTGTCGTTCCATGCAAAGAGACTACAAAAGGGTACAAAAAGCGTGAACTCAGCTGTCCAAAATAGCAAAATATAAATTTAACTGTCACCTTTTCCTCTGGAAGTTGTGCTCTGGTTGAATAACAAAATTCACTGGGCTGATGCAAGAATTAAGTTAAATACTTTAAAAACAAGGTCATAGTCCAAGACTTTAAATATAAGGGAAAATTTAAACCTGAGGGAAAATTTATTGCAAAGACTGTGCCATTAATGCTTCAATGTTTGAAAATATCTAGAGGACATCTATACTGGCAAATACACAAATCAAATGACAAGAGACAACAGGAACTGAACCACAATTCTAAAGCAGACGTGTTCCAGCGCAAGGCAAACCTCTGTATTACAGAGAGATCCCAAAAATAATAGCAAAGGAATAATGACTTAAAATATCCTACAAAATATTTTTCTTCTCAAGTCCTAGAATGGAATCTTAAACTAGATGCACTTTCTCTCAACCCAAATTGGAGATTTAATACCAGTCTGAAATGTACTGCTTAGACTATCAGACCAACCAAGGTAGAGTAGATGTGGGCCTATGTTTCTAATGAACCTATGAATGTGAAAAGAAGGATCAGCTTTGGTGCTATTTATAAATCTGCTTGTTACCACCAGGTATCACCTTCATTTCTACCAGCCAAATGTATCTCCAGAAGAGACCTGTGAAAAAATGGCATAAAAGCCAAACTGGCAGGAGCAATGCTAGTGAAAAGGGCAAGTTGGCCTGTATCCCAGACCTACTTGGAAAGTTAGGTTCCACATCAGACCCTATCCTGCAAGAAGGAAAGAAAGGAAACATTTTTCTTTGCACCTGTACAGCCTATACCAAGCTCAAGGGGCTTCTCTTTCTCCTGCACAGAAAATCTTGACAATCTTCCTCAGCTAGAAAATGAAGTGCACTCACGGTCCTGTCATGGGCAGGAGATCTGGGTTAGATGGTCTTTGATCATCCCTTCCATCCCCAACTGTTCTATGACTCTATTTTATGATACTTTGAAGACAACATCTGTAACATACCCAGCTCAGCCTAAGCTAGATAAAGCAAATTCAGAGCAGCAGTAAGACTGGAACACTGCTCATTTCCTAATTCTGTAGATCTTTCATCCCCAATCTGGGGCTTTTTACTTTAAAGAACTTTACTTTGTATGGCTTTGCTCCAGTAAAGCACACAAAACAAAAGGAATAAAATCCCCAAACAATACAGTTCCTTATTCAGCCTAAAGCAGAAGCAGCAGGAGCATTTCAAATTAGAACCAGAAAAAAAAATTAATCCGAGTTTATTTAGTTAAGTGGACACCAAATGAAGACTAAAAATCTCTTAACATCCCCAGGCAGGAAGGTACTAATTCAGTGACTGTAACTGTACATCATGCAGGCTGACAGTCCCAAACTCTCTGGGACCCTCTCTCTGGGACCAGTGCAGCAATAAACTGGATAATTTTCTCGTCTTGCCCCAGAGAAGTTAGGGCTTAAAAATACATTCACCATGTTTTACCAACAAGTACTTACTTCAGTGAAAGGGAATAGTCATGCTTGCTTGTTTGACTATTTCTTACAAGATAGCTACATTCCTTACATAAACGTAACAGGTTTTCTGCATCTGTCCGACTGATTGCTCCATGATACCATCTAGAAAAAAAGCAGAGGTTAATACACACACAAATATTCCCACTCATACTGCTTTCACGACTTAATTTTTTAAGGTATGAATTGTTATCAATAGCATATGGATACCTTTAAAATCGAATATGTTACAGATAAAAAGCACTAGATGAACTTATTACAAATTGTGGAGGCTTGTATTTCCTGTCAGCTGAGGGGAAAAACTCAGATCAGGAGACCACGCAATAAGACTGGTGTACACGTTTATGTAAGAAATTCCCATTTAGAGCAGCACATTATAATCTGTCTTGCAAACAGTAGATCCATGATATACACATCTGCTCTATTTCATCCCTGGGATACATCAGTTTTTAAACTAATATACAAGATAAAAAGACAACAAAAGCAAAGAAATAGAAAATCACGTGTGGAGAATATGAACAGTTAACAGTGGAAGAGATTTGCTAAAATAAATTTTTGAAAAAGGAGAAGAGTGATAAAGTGTGAAGAATAAATTTTTGAAAAAGGAGAAGAGTGATAAAGTGTGAAGATCTATCAAAAAGACACATTCTAAACAAAGCTGTGGCAACTCTGAGAGCGTTATATAAATCTCTGATGGATCTGTGGAGTGGGTGTGAACAATTCAGGGAAAAAAGGAAATTGGCAGAGGAGAAGTGGGTCCTTCATTAAACTAGCCCCTGCAAACAAGGAAGCTTCTCAGTACATGCTGCTCTGTATCAGCTTTCAAAATCTCGAGACTCCACAAGTAAGCACTTA
Source organism: Aphelocoma coerulescens (assembly GCF_041296385.1). Taxonomy (NCBI): domain Eukaryota; kingdom Metazoa; phylum Chordata; class Aves; order Passeriformes; family Corvidae; genus Aphelocoma; species Aphelocoma coerulescens. The sequence continues at coordinate 46,963,979 of NW_027184085.1, forward strand.
GAACCTTCCCCTAAGTTTCCAGAGCAACGTAGTGTGTCTTGCCCTGTACTGGGTCAAACACATCCCTGAGGAAGATCTCTCCCTCCCTGCAATTGCCAGGTGCCCTTTGAAATGCTGTGTGACACTACCACATCTGCCTGAGCAAGCCAATGCACACATCAGAAGTGCTCTCTGTTCTTGCCAGGAACTGTTGTTTGCTTTGTGTAAAAGAGTTTTATTCCATTTGTTCTTACTCTAAGAAAGATGCTCCAACTAAAAGATAAATGAATAAAGACCAGATAAATCTCTTTGACAGAAATCATGATCTTAACTACTTTGCGCTGGTGTCTCCATTGCCAAATCTGATGAGTGTGTTAGAAAAACAAGTTGGTATTCAAATTAAAAATTCATTGTGTGCTTGATTAGAACAAAACTCTTTATTAGAGGGAACTAAAAAGAAGTTATACTTTGTATAGTCAAGACAGACTAGAAAGGGAGGTCCTGATGGCTTCATCACTTCACAAATAAGATGGAGACACAGACACAAATGATTTCAGGCAGTGTCTTCCTCCTCATGTCCCATTAGATATTTACTGGTGAAGGATATTTCTCAATAAGCAATTTAAAAACTAGACTGCCTTCTGAGTGTGAGGGAATAATACTAACACAAGTGTGAAGCAGAAAATGGATTTGGGAGAGTTTAAAAACTATTCCTGTTAAGCTAAAATTATCTTTAGTTTCTTTTCTCCCCAAAGGGCCAAATTAAACAAAAGTGAAATATTACGTTACCAAAATCAGGGAGATATCCTGGTCTCTGATATTCAGAGAGAAATGGAAAAAGAACACAGGGCTGGTTTGAGGAAGAAACACCTGCTTTTAAGAGTTGAAAGTAAAACAGTTGATAAGAGAACATCTGTTTCAGATGTGACGTCTGGAAGCTGTTTTGGCTACAGATGACAGTGAACAGCAGTATCCAGAAGCGTAATTGCTTGTGAGTCATACGCCCATGTGAATGGGACACTCAGATTGCTCCTGTTCCAGCTACCTAGAGTGGCAATCACAGTGTGATAATTAACTTTAAGTTCCTGATTGATTTGTTGTTCAACTGTATTGGGTCTGTTTGTCCTGGGTGTGCTTATTTTTTTAAATGGCAGCATAGAGGCATTTGTGAAGAAAGGTCAAAGATTCAAACATCAGTGGTGTGGTCTTTAAAAAGTGCAATGACAGCTTGTGAGACACCAGTGCAAAAGCATGGAACAATCTGAATGTCTTCTAAGGTATCCTGGAAAACACAAGCACACTATGCAAACCTGAAAGCAAAATCCCAACATAATCACACACTTTGATCCTTATCAGGATCTCCCAAGTTTTAAGTACCCTGATTGTGGTTTACAGAATGCTCTTCCTGATGTCCCTTACTTTGTCAATGGTCAGGTGTCAGCCACTAAGAGGCCACAGCTCCACTGAAGACAGGAGAGCAGCATCAGTTATACAGTAAATATAGTAAGTTATTACAACTTACATAATGCACAACACTACTCTGTTTCTGAGTTAGAGCAAAACAGGAAACCACCAGATCTTGATTATAAGGCTGGGAGGGATTCACTTTCAGGAAGACAATGGAAACAGCAGAACACACTTTTTCTTTACACTGTTATTGAGGAAATAGAACAAATTACTTTGATTCCCTTGGGTCCATGAGTTACTAAGCTCATAGTCACAGATTCCTCAGTCACAAGTAACTAAAAGTATTTTCTTGATATACTAACACATCTTGGTATTTCTGCCTGTGTGGGGAATATCCTAACCTACCTATCCACTTGCCAATTTGTGTGTTTCCTTTCCTTTAGACCTTGTACTCCTTTCTGCAAAAACAGAGTCCACTTCTGCAGAAAAAGAAGGAAGGGTTTGGCATGTCCTGTGGAGATGTCTCACACTACTAAACCTTGAGGAATTTGAATTATTATGAATAATCTATGGTACAATAAATGTAAACTCTTCCACTTTCTGACACATTATTGTTAACTGTGCATTCATTTTAGGTTTGATCCATCATAAGAATCAAAAATAACCTAATGTCACTGGCATTTGAATAGTTAAAGAAGGAAAAACTAGACCTGCACTTTTCAGTTGTTACATGTAACTGTAGTTACACTAAAAGAGAGATGAACACAACAACATATTTATGAGTCAAAAATTAGGTAACAGAAACTTACCTTTCTGCAGTTATTTAAAATGTATTTGGGGGTGGGGGAGTGACTTTGGCAAGCTGGAACTGCCCAAATTGGAGGACCAAATTTACAGTTAAATTTAGTCATTTACCTAGCAATATCAGTGACTGATTTCACAATAATGGTTGCTACTTCCTCTACTGAAGATAAGCAATCTGTCAATGGGCAGATGGTTCAAAGGCTGAGGTTGATTAGATGGAACATGACAACATGCAGATGATATTATTATCTGTTTCAAACTTAAGCTTCCAAATACTGCCTAGAAAAATAGAATGTGAAGGAAAAGCAATTTCTGGAACTACCCTCTCAAACACTAGGAGAGGATTCCCTCCTACTGAGGATTCAAAGTGCAAAAGGATTGTTAATTCTCTTAATACCACTAGCATTAAGGAACAAAGTATTCTCAAAAAGGGCACACTCACATCCATGCTAAATTATGCCCTCCCTTCTCCAGTGCAAGGAAATTCTGCCTCTAACTCAGAATGACAGTTTCTGGAGTGGACTGCCTTCAGGGATTCAAGACACATCTTTGTCACTTTACTGAGAAACCACTGGTTTCTCAGCGTCCAGAATTATCAGTGTAACCTTTTTAAATTGCTCCACATGGGGATTTTTCTCTGTGTAGCAGGAATTCTGGTCCCTTCTCTGAGGCTGCACCTTTGGTATGATACAGGACAGTGGGTTATTCCATCACACAACCCAGTCTGGCCGAACTGTTCAAGGAAGGGCAACAGTGAGGCAGGACAGGGGCCACTTCTGTGGATACCAGACTTTTACTACAAGGAATTCACCCAGAACCTGAATTTGGAGCTGACAGAAGTGCATCTAAATACCACTCTCAAGTCTGATACCAGAAGAGTAGAAATAACACTCTCTTTTCTGAAAGCTCTTTAAGTGGTCTTATCATTCTCTCCCTGAAGGAGAGATGCAGGGCACATCTGATGTGTTAGAAACATGCAGACACAAATATATGGAATTCATGCAGCTTTTAAGCAGAATTTGGTTATATGTGATATACAGCTTTTTTTCCCTAATGCAGTATAAACAACAAGGTTGAAAATGGAATAACTGCACATACTTGACAGATAAAATTCACTGATCCTGAGACAAGTTTCCTGTTCAACACTATTTGTTCCCCTACAAAAATTACTTACACTTTTCAGGACTAATAAGAGTATGTCTTTGGGGCTTTGGGGATACTGAGGAGGGAAGCTCGACGCTAGGATCTGGGCACTTGCTGCCCCTGTAAGTGGGGAGGCAAAGAGCTAGAGAGCAATTACTGTGCTTACTTACATCTGCTTTTCCAGTTGAATAGTTGGATCTATTCTCTCTCCCAGGATCCCACAAAATTCTGGACTGCCATGTTTGATGGGTTTAAAGCCTCCTCCAGGTGCTCTTAATTGCCTGTGCTGGTCATTTGAGGGAGAAGGAGATGCTTGCCGTTTCCCACTTCCATTAAACTGGGCTGCAAGATACACAATAATTACCTCTCCAGGTAAGGTTAGCAAAGACCAAAAGAGTTGTAACACTTAGAGAGGTTTTCACACCCTACAGAGAATACACATATACCCACTAGCTTTAAGATGCTTTATCTACAAAGTTATGTATCATGTAAAGTGTTTCTTACTATGCAAAGTACAGTCCTAAAACTCTCTTGCTTTTCCAGTAACAAAATTCACACTCTTCTAAACCTTGTTACAATAACTAGTGCTTATCTTAACACTTGATACTTTGATCCTCCAGAGATGATGCTGTTAAGTAAGAGTAACAAGCCTTCAGTCACCTGCCATAATTCCAAAAGCAAGTAAGTGAGAACATCAGTTTGCCCCAGTTTATGTGGTATCATTGTAACAGTGATCCGGGTGCAAATCAGGCAGCTAACACCCATCTATCCATATCAGAAATACTGTCAAGGAGGAAAGAATTGACAGTGCATTCACTTACACACTGCTGGCACAAAGGTTTTGCCTTTAAAGTCTAGGAAAGAGAGAGGAAAAAAAGAAAAATAGCCTCATTTCTCTCACTAACTATACTGTTCCAAGAAAAGCAATACAACTTATTTTGCAAAGCTGCAATTTATTAGAGCACTGCAACACCTCTAGCCAAGCACATGCTAATGATGTCAGCATCCTCATTCTACACTTACAGATTCCATATATTTACAATTAAAAAAAAAAATCAAAGGACAGAATGTTGACAGGAACAGTGAAAGAATCTACCCACACCATATTCCTGACTCTCATCGCCTCTTATGGTTTGCTGCTTCATCAAAAACTAACACTCCCAGCTGCAGATTTTATTTTGAGGTCATCTAGTGAGGACCAGGCAGAGAACCTTCACTGTGTCAGGAGGTAAAAATCAGTGCCCACAAGCACAAACAGCTCAGTCAGCCCCTATGTGAGCTGTCCTGGCGTGATGTTACGAAGCCGCTTTATTCCTTACCCATCCGCTCAATGCCCAAGGTGCTGCTTCTTTAAGATGGACCCGGGGCCGGGGCCACAGGACCGAGTGTGGGGCAGATGAACGGCCAGGCCCAGCGGCTCGGGGGCTCTGGAGGGAGCGTGCCGGGAGCGCTGTGCCGTTTTTCTGGGTTTCCTTTGAGTTCCAGCTAGCTGGGAACAGGTTCTGTTGGTTTTTTTTCTCATTCTTTTTTCCCTTTCCTTCCCCTTCCTCACTGCCTCCCTTCCCTCCTTGCCGGTGCGGGGAGCCTGTGGGGGTGGCCCCGGCTGGTCCGAGGCCGGGTGTCTGTTCCCTCTACGGGAATTTGTTGTACGTTGAGGGGGTTTTTTTATCCTGTTCTGCCCTGTTTTGCTCATGTGTTAATAAACAGTTTGGCTTCTTTTTCCCGCTTTCACTCCTTGTGACCCATTTGTCTCATTGACGGAGGAAAAGGGGAGGCCCTTTTCCCTTCCAAGGAGACACTCCGGAGTGTTTCCTCCCGAAGTTTTGTCTCCAAAACTGAGACAGTTTCAACAGCAATAGCGGGGGAAAAAAATGTTACAAGAAAAACTGAAGGGACTCCCTCCAAAATTTACAGGCTTCATGGATTTAGAAGTAAACTTATTATAACACACAGCCAATTTGGTATATAGGTGGTAGTATTTACTGTTTTGAAGCACTCTTTTAAAGCAGACAGCTGCAATGTTCGAAAAGTTCAAAAAGATAATACACAGAGATATGCTGGATGAGGAAAATGTTCTGGAGCTGCTTAATTTTTTTTTTTTTAATTGCAGAATAAATTTTATTGCAAAATTTGGGCAAATGCATTCAATCACGTTCCTAAGTATGCATGGCAGAAATATGCTGATTTTTTCTTAATATAAACTCAGATTTAACCTCATTACTGGATAATGAGAGCTGATTAGTATAACAAGGAGAAACATTGCATGTGTATACTTGCCCATGACATATATGAGCAGTATTATTATTTTAACGTGGGGACTCTCTGAAAACCAGTGAGCTTAATGTCACCTTCTGAACAAGGAACATCTGTTAGACACCAAAAAATTCAGTTCACAAAACAAACTCAGTTCTGACTGTTGCCAGCTATATCTTTACAACTCAGAATCATAGAATGGCTTGGGTTGGAAGCAACATTAACAATTATCTAGTTGCAACCCCCTAATGGCAGGGAGATGCCACAATAGGCAGTGATTTCATCCACTAGACCACATTGTTCAGAACCCCATCCAACCTGGCCTTGAACAGTTCCAGGGATGGGCCATCCACAGTGTCACACAGAGCAACATGTTCCAGTGCTTCACCACCTCTGACTAAACAATTTCTTCCTAGCATCTTATCTCAATCTCTCCTTTTTTTACTTTAAAAACACTCCCTCTTTTGTTATCTCTATATGCTTGTGTAAAAAGTCGCTAACATGATGGTTAAAGGTAGGAACTGTTCTCCAAAAATAGGACAAAGTTAAATTTCAGATGCCTTTGAATGTTGGGGTTTTTTTCTCTGTTTGAAAAGTTCAGACATGTCTCTGGACTTCTGGCCTTTTCTTTTTTGTTTGTTTGTTTGTTTGGGTTTTTTTTGTTTTGTTTTTTTGTTTTCCTTTTCTTTGTGAATTAATTTGTCAGGAAGAAGCAGTCTTGAAGGGATATCCAGGCAGATTAAAGTGACAAGTGTGATACCCAGTTAGGTACCCACCCACCCAATGTTGTAATCAGGTCTGAGTTTTGGCTGCTATGAATCCTCTCCTTAACAAAGCTATAGTATATTCAGCCATTGTGGTTATGGAACCTACTGCGGTACCTGACTTTCGCACCCTCCATACAGCCTCTCTTCCACTGCCCTGTAACTCCTGCCATAGCCCTGTGAAAAGTGGCATGCCAGAACTTCCTTGCTTTAAGTCTCTCAGGGTCCTAGGCACCACCTTTCTGTGCAACAGCAGTAGAAGCCAGCAAAAGTCCGGCATTTATAAAACCTCCTTCCAAGACTCCGTGACCATTGCTGGAAACTATTACCAAATGGCCCTCTTGATCATTGAGACCTGCTTTGTAACAGAGGGCCATATATTTTGTAAAGCAATACAAAGAAGGGTTTTACAGACTTCACAGGTGCTTCCCTTACTGAAAGGTTTTCTGTGCCCACACGACAGTCTGAAGAGGACAGATTTCTCATAAACTCAGTGAAAGCCAGTGTCAGAGTGACATTCTTGAATGGGCCCTCTGATGCCCACACTATCTTCTGTCTATCCAGTGGGCTCTCCCTGGTGTTATCCCCTTTTCTAGCCAGACTTGTGTACCTGAAAGCTACTTTGTCAACCTCCACTCTTCTGGGCAAACCAGTCTGCCCAGCTCAGCAGGAGTTCTAACAAGACCTGCTCACTTCCCAAAAAAGCCATCAAAAACACATTTTAGCATCAGCTGTACAGCCTCCCATAAAACAAACCCAAATTTGATTGAGAAAGAACTCCAGCTGCAGACAGTCAAAATGCTGCATTCCAGTTCTGCTACACAGAGATGCATCTTTTAACACAGCAAAATCTGTAGGCTACGTACAGCTTGTTCCATCCACCATGCCAGCATGACACCAGCCCCAGCCTCATGCTTAGGAGTCAGAGCACAGACACACTTCCCTCAGCCTCAGCACATTTCATAGCTTGTCCACACTTTCTTTCTGACAAATCTCAAAGTCCAAGTTGGATATACACAGGTTTTAGCTATGCTTCAGCAAAAAATCCTGAAATCATGGCATAAGAAGAAATTTTTTCCTTCAAAGACTTGCATGAGTAATTAGGTTCATGATAATTCTAGCGTTGCTTGCCGTTTTGGTCTGTTTCTATGGTCTACCACCTGACAAATCAAAAATATTTCCTGTACAAGTCTCTGTATGTGCAATTCACATCACAAATATCTGCTGTTCCCTTCAGATGAATTTCTCAAAATAGGAAAGTTTCAGCAAAGGGTTCCTTCAGGATCTCTACAGTTCCATGTAATTGGGAGATGGTAATTGTGGGCCTATAAAGTGGGACTTACCCATTGCTAGAATTTTTAATACCAGTTAGACCAACACTGCAATTTTCAGAAAAATTCACCTCCGTTAAGAACTGAAAAAACCCTTTCCTGGAGAACCACCGAACAATAGAACCACCAAATAAGTCAGAAGAGCACTTCAGACATGTCAGCAGAAAGCCAACACTCCTCCATTCCAAACTTTCCACCATTTCAAAGTTGGACCTCTTCTTTCCTTATTCTAAATATTTACAACTCCTTGGACTAAGATGAAGTCTAGAGACACCAGATGAAACAGCAGCTTGCAACTGTGCTTGAAGCCAGTCCTTAGACATTTCTTTGTGACAAATAAGCTTTTACCTAAAATAAACTAATCTATATGAATGGCAGATGTAATCAGAGAAATCTAATTAATCTCAAAAAGTGTTTAGTCTTCTTATTTTAAATAAGAATTCTCCATGCTGAACCTGTAAGTAATCCAATTATATCATAATACCATTTAATTAAATCTCTCTTTAGTCTATTGGTTCTGTAAAGCAATATTTTGCTCTGTGCGTTTTCATAACTACATAGAACTTTAAAGAATATTCACACATAAGCCAGTTGTAAAATCTTGTATTGGACTGACCTCGTTAATTTACAGTTATATGTAAAAACTGAAAAGTAGATATAAAGAAAAAATTGACAAACCTAAGGTTCTTTTTTTTTAAAACAACTCAAAAAAAACCTATTTCAGAATTTACCTGATAAAAACCAAAAAAGTGGGCATGAAGATGAACACAGAGCTTATGACAAAATCCAAATGAAGTAAATGAAGTAAATCTCATCAATTTCATATAATACGACCAATACACAAACAATAATGTCTATGATTTACATATGCACACATATGACTCTTAAGACTTAACTTTTAAAACTAATAATCCAGTTTCTGTAGCTGCTGTAATACTATTTGAAAATTTGTGAAATGTGATCTCACTGAAGACAGATGTATACTGGTCCCACAGGTGGTATCTCAGCATTGTTCAACAATAAAGTTGCTGGTTTTTGAAAGAAAAACTACTTCTGGGTAGCACACAATCACTGTCCTTGTGTGGGAAACTACGTGATCAGATCAGGTTGTTTATCCCATCATTTCTTCACACAGGATGAAAAAAATCTTAAGATGGAGACTGCAAGAGCTCATTGAACAATTGTTTCCAATGCTTAACTGTTCTTGCAGACAAAAAACCAACTTCCTATATTGAGTCAGAACCTCTCCTGATTCATCTTATATCTCATCTTCCCATCACACACCTGCTCATTTGTGAAGAAACTGGCTCCATCTTATTGAGGATCTCCTCACAGGCATTAGAAAGTTCCCATTATGTCCCACCCAAAGTTTTCTCTTCTCCAGGCTAAGCAAGTCCAGTTCTCTCAGCATATCTTCACATGTGCTGTCATGTGCTGCAGTTTCTTGCCATTTTGTTGGCTCTGTGTTGACAACATTTATCAACATCCTTCTTATATCAGAATCCTGCCACAGGATTATGCATAGTCCAAGAAATGTGAAGAGGAGCAGTCATGTTGCTTCATCCACTGGCTTGCTCCTATTCACACAGGCTACCATGGTGAGGAGCACTGCTACCCACATTTAGTCCACTTTCCCCCAGGACTCCTTAAGCCTCTTCTAGCAAAGCTGTGTCCCAGCAAGTCAACCAGATCTAGGGCCGTATCATTGCAGGGGGTGAGTTTCCTCCAGATGCAAGTCTTTGGGTCTATTCTCATCAGATTTTTTGTGCTTGTTGTCAGTCCATTTCTCCAGCCTGTTCAGGTCCCTCAGAATGGCAGCTTTGCACACACCCTCCCCTCTCTTGGCTGTTATTCCAAGCTTCATAAGGGGCATTTCCTCTTCTTCTGCTTTGGGTAGCTAATAAGTACGCTAAACAGGAAGGGTTCCAGAACATATCCTCAGAGGAATCACACTTGTAACCAGATTCCAGGAAGAGCATGAATCACTAACACTACCCTTTGAGGTCAATGACCCTGATAGGTTTTTTCATAAATCTACTAGTCCACCCATGTCAGCTACAACGAATTCCAAACACAGCTGATGCCACAGCAAGGCATGCTGAAAGCTAAAGTCAACATAGATGACACCAGCTGCTCTCTTTCCATTAAGAGATCTAGAGTTTTAACAGGGAAAGCAAACAGGTTTGTCAAGCAGGATTTACCTAGGGCAAATGCACGCTGACTACTTAGTAATCATGTCTCTCAGGCTTCTTCCATAGTCACTCCCAGAGCCACATCTCTTTACTTTCGTCCTCACCCCCAACCTCATCACAGTCACTTTGAGAACGGCTCCACAATTTCAGGACCCTGCAAAGCAACTTCCTCATCATAGAGATGCTCAACAATAAACACTATCTACATCCCATCCATTAAAATGGAGGTATGGACAAGAAGTGGTAGAAGCATAAGTTTTAGTAATATGAAACAAGTGCTAAGATGATTGACAACAGATTGGCTGAAGTACCAAACAAAAAGTGCAGTGTTCCATAATTCTGCAGCAGGTAAAGATTTGAGATGACCCACATTTACTTTTCAGACATTTCTTCATACACATACACACACACATACACATCAAAAGAGGATAAGTGCATATGCTATAACTGTGAGAGAAAATTTTGAGGCTGGGATCTAGGAATCCTACCTGCCAAAGCTGGGATGGTGACTTTGTTCCACTCCCACGGCTGATCATACTCATCAGCAGGCCTGTCATCATCCTGTGGCAATTTGCTTTCTCGTAAATGGTGACTCACCACACTTTCAGAATCGGATTCCACACCACTGCCTTCTGGTTCATAGGGTGTGTCATAGAGCTGCATGTTTTTCTGATGGGTCTTCATGCCTTCCTGCTGTTGAAACTCTGTTGGCAAGGAAGAAAATTGCATCAGAATCAGTACTAACCATGTCTTATCATTACAGTCTATAATTTTAGAGCATTCAACTTCCACCCGTTTCTTAATAGCCACGTAATTATAGAGATGACAAGCTTGTACAAGACTTCTAAATTCTACCTCTACCTTGGCAACTGGCTGGAAGCAAAAGTTTGCTCCAGTTAACAACCACAGCTTCATGCCTCCACCAACATTTCCCAGCTTGTGCAGAGCCAGATTGAAGGAACCACACAATCCCTGTCAGCTGGTATAAAGCACCCTTACAAAAAACTGTACATAAATTCCCAAGAACACTGAAATTTGTATATAGTTAACTCTTCAGGAGGAGATTGTTCTGAAGTGCAATTTGAAGACACGAAGAACATAAAAAAAAAAAATCCCACAGTATAATTTTATATGCTGATAAAAAAAAAATTGTCTGCATTTACACCTACAGAGTATCAGCAAAAAATGAACTAGGACTAGAGTAAGTACACTAAACAAAAGCATTGGTAACTAGAGCTTAGTTCACATCAAGGGAGTTGTAAGAGTACCTCTTAGCTGCCTGAAAAGCAGTAAGAACCAAACCCTCTTGGGCAGAATCAGAAGAAGCAGTAAGGAGAAACAGGCACAAGAGGTAGCTCAGGAGATCCAAGTGGTACATTAGGGGTACCCTCTTCCCCTGGTGTGTGGTGCAGCCCCGGGACAGGCTGCCAGGTAGGTCATGGGAGGTGTCTCCATTATTTGGAGTTCAAAGAGCCTTGGTTAGGCAAAGCCACAGTCACTCCATCTACTGACACAAAAATTGGTGGAGTGAGTGATAGACCAGGCGGCTGTGCTACCTTTCAAAGGGACCCGGAGATGTTGGAAAACAGCAGGCTAACAGGCTGGGAAGCTGCTCAGCAGAGAAGGACATTGGGGTCCTGTATGACAGCAAGTTAAGCATGCGGCAGCAATGCACCCTCAGAGTAATGAGGGACAACCTAACCTGGGCTGCACTAGGAGTGCTGAGCGTAGACCAAGAGATGTGATTCTTACGCTCTACTCAGCAATGGTGAGACCCCATCTGGACTGCTGGGTCCAGTTCTCACCTGCCCAGCACAAGACAGAGAATACTGCAGGAAGTTTCAGCAGAAGGCCATGAAGCTCAATAATGGGACTGGAACACTTTTCATATGAGGAGAGTCTGTGAGAGCTGAGACTTGCTAGCTGGGAGAAAACAAGTTTTAGTGGGGACATTATCAATGCATATAAATACCTGATGGAAGAGATTGAAGATGGAGACAGACTTTTATTGGCAGTGCCCAGTGACAGGCCAAGATGTAATAGGCACAAAGCAAAATATATGCAATTCCATCTGAACCCAAGAAAACACTTTCTGACTGTGATAAGGGTCAAACATTGAAATAGGTTGCCTGGAGAGGCTGTGAAGTATCCATCTTTGGAAATATTTGAGATCTGACTGGACACAGTCATGGGCAACCTATTCTAGGTGGTCCTGCTTGGACAGGTTTTATTAGATGATATCAAGAGGTCCCTTCCAACTTCAGATGTTGTGTGATTATACTGACCACCGCAATGACAAAATAAGAATGTCAATAATTGCAGCAAGTTGCAAAGTTACTAAAAGACTCAGCGAGAGAACTTTTTAAGCTACAAATGAAGCAAGGATTTAGAGCAGTTCTCTCCATTACTATAACAAAAGTCATAAATCATTTCATACATCAACAAGAATATTATAATCAAGTAATTTCTGCAGACCACTTCAAAGTACGGTGAAAAGTCCGCAAAATGAGAGTGCCCTTACTCCTTGAAAAGAATTATTTAATTTATACATTAAAAACCCAGTAAATTTGAAGAAATATACACCAGAATTGATGAAGATGCAAATAGAAGCAAGATATGTTCTGTTAATTTCTAGTTATGAACAACTACATCAAGAAAAAATACTGCATTGACAAAAAACTGTAATATAAAGAATACACAGCTCTCCTGAATACTCTGGATCAAAAAGATAAACTTTTTTTTTCTTCTAAAGTCAGGAAAGTGGTATGTATCTGTCTTCCAGTACTGTGGAGCCAGTCAACGCTACACCAAGAAATTTGCAATTCTGAGGAGCAGAAGCCATGATTCACCCAAATCAGTTTTAAGTGCCAAACACAAATTTGTGTGCCAAATACAGATACGCAATTGGCTCCTTGCATGTGAGCGTGTTTCAGTACAAGAACTCTTGACTGACATTTTTCTTTTACCCAGAAGACCAAAGCATTAGACCATACAGAAAAGTTTACTAGTAAATAGAAGGTGGTTCATGTTCACAGACCACTATTAGAAAAATTACAAATATTTGATCCTAGAGCAGAAAAGTTTTTCTAGGAAAAGCTAAAATCTAGAGGGAGTGAAGTGCAGAGGCAGGAGTTTGACTTAATGATCCTTGTGGATCTCTTCCAACTCAGCATATCCTGTGAATCTGTGATATATAAAAGCATATGTGCGTATGAATATACACTTATGCACATGTTTGCAATCTCTTTTGTAAAGCTTTCTATTAATGTGCCAGAAAATTTATTTACAAATACTCTTAAAGATGAAAGTAATTTTACTAAAAGTTAAATCAGAAAAAGTTAATTTCAATAAATGACAGAACAGCTGAATCTGTACCATAAGCAGTATTAGCATTATACACACTGCTAGCTCAATGCGAACTTGATATTCAAGAATCAGGTAGTAGAAGACAACAGAACATTTACATTTGTGATGAAGCACTTCTCATGGTAATTTTACAGCCTCTAATAGTGATAGCTCTAAGGGTTAAAATAGTCATTGGAATGACTAGGAAGTCCAAAACTGTGTTAATTTAACTTATTCTTTAGAAAAATCACTTTTATGAATTATAGAATTTGAATTCTTATTGCTGATTAAAAGTACATTTTTATACAGTTCAGCATTAATTTAATAGCTAACAGAAGAAGTAACAATTGAAGTTTTGAAAGCACTAATTTTCCTAGCAGTCTGTAAGACTCCCACAAAAAATTCTTGGTCTCACAGATCAGTGGTTGTAACTGAATCAGGCTCCAGAAGTTTGGGCTCCTGTGTAGAACCAAGAACCTGACCAGGAGAGGTATAGAAACTGAGACAAGACTATGAGATACAAGATTCAACTTGGTATTGTTCTTCTCACTTGGTGAATAATTCTGATACTCACGTACAGAACAGAGCTCCACAGGACAAGCAGCCACATCAACCACACTAAACACCTTAATAGCCCTAAATAATTCAACAGCATTACACATAGATGCACTGTATTCCTGAAAAGAGTTTGAAGAGGATTAGGGGATATATCATCAGGGAAGCGGAACCGCTATAAAGCCAACAAAAGGAAACATTCAAAACATTACTACTTGCTTACAGAACCCAGCACGTGAACTTCTACAGCTTGCCTTCCAAAAGGATGCAACAGACTGAAAAATAATCAGATCATTCTATAATGGCCAGATGCCAATAGATAATTCCTCATCTCAAACTAAAGCATGCAGTAACAAGAGGTCAAACAATGTAATTGCACTATTAAAAAAAGTTCTGATAACACAAAAACACATTTTCCCAAATAAAGCACATCTGTAACTGTCACCAGGCAGTAATAAACTCAATGCAATTTTACAGCTCCTTTGTAACATTTCTTTCGATGAAACACCAGACAAGCAAAATGCAGGAGTCCTACTGCCACAATTGTCTAAGGAAAGTCAGATACAGAGAGGTTCCCTGAAGTTACATGCTTGCAAGAGTTTTTGTTCTCCTGTGTGGTGAAAGACAATGAACAAGACTCTCTGGGCAGGTTGGGAAGCAAAGACATGTTCCTGCATCACAGTAGCAGCACATTTTGCTTGCCTACATCTAATATGCAGGAAGAGTCTTAACCTGCAAGAGACAGAAGCACAAAGTTTTATAAATGCCCTGATTTTTTCAACCTCTGCTATTCTGTTGGGAAGCCTTTTAAATCACGGCACCAGTGGTAAGACAGACATATGTGCTTCTTTATCAGTCTGACAGCAAACAGTAATTTATGCACGCTCCACTGAAAACCAGGGAAAACTATAATGCAATTGGATACAGCCACATTAAATTACAGATTAATCAACAGCAGCACAATAAAGCTGTTTTGACTAGTCAGTATGTCAGATTTCAAAGTGTACTGGCCCACACATATCAGGTGCAAAAGTGATAAACCAGACCCATCTCCATGTCAGCTACAGCTTTCAAGACTGGTGCCAAATTAAAATGACGGTCCTACCAGTTCCTCAGCTGTTTTCTCTAGCCAAAAGCCCTGTCTTAGTGAGACAAATCTGACTATGAAGGTATAGTGCTGGAAACAGTACTAAGGTGCAAGGTCAACTTTTGAAAAGCTAGCACTGAAATTGACTTTTAAGCAAAGTATAGGGGTTATCTACACCCTTTGTATCTGACAAGCCTAAGAGCAATATTCAGGACAGAGAACAGAATTCTACCGATTGGATTTTACAGGGGACATTTGGCTGCACTCATCTCCATTCAACAGTACAGAACTCAGAGTTTATCTGGCCACATTGCTGAATAAAGCTTCATCCTATTTCAGAAAGCATGACACAAAATACTTGGAAATACTCCTAACCCCAGCAAGCAGCTGTTGCTAGAAACCCTTTAATGTAAGTATAATGACTTCCAAGGTCATTTTTGCATACACTTAAATTTGTTCAGATACAGAGTTATTTGCAGGAAGCCCAGCAGATTTTTCATTCATTTATTTAACACACATTAACATATAAACATTATGCTGGAATAAGGTTGTACAGAGTACAGCTGTCAAGCTGTCAGCTTGAAGAATTTCTGTTCCTACTGCTGGATTCAGACTACAGGTCTCCTCCAGATGGTTGCTTCTCCTCTGCTCACTTTCCAGAAGTCAGCATTTAAACAACTTCAATCCTACTGACCTGGGTTTAGTTTCCCACTAACCAAATAAAATACACAACCTGCTGTTAACTACACGCAAAACCATAACCAGCTTGCAGTGAACACCAAATACTGTGCTTCTATTCTCACTGAGTACAGTTGTGTCACTCAAATCTACCAGATAATTCCAGTGATGAGGATCTCAACATTGAAGAGACTTTATCTGGAACTCACAAAACTTTTCAAGGCACACAGACAGACCAAACATTTATCATCAGAAAGATATGGATATTTAATTAAAGCAAGCAAAAAACTATACTCTGAATAGAGTCCACTTCTTGCATTTTGTCCTCCTGTATACACAAAATTCCCCATAAGGAGAGGGTGTGCTTCTGCAATGAGAGAACAGGCTAACCTGTCTTCAACTAGGATAGTCAGAGCAGAATTATGAACAGCACAACTTTTGGAATGTGGATTCGAACACTTTATATTCAAAAACCCTAAAAGGGTAGTCCACAAAGTGTTTGCAGGACTTGCCATAAGCTGGCTTTCTGTGGATATGCCTGGGAAAAATAAAATACCATATATATATATATATATATATATATATATATATATATATATAAATATATGTGAGAACATAACTCAGGAACAAGGCCTGTTTGTGGACAACAGCCAATTACATCCCTTGTATTCTCACCTGTCACTGAAAACTGTAAGTTACCAGTGAAAGCAGAAAGAAACTTGAAAATGCTCAGGTTCCCATTGAGAGGTATTGGTGAGTATCTGATGCATTTCCCCCAACATTATCCTGACAGCCTGGCAATCTCGAGCAGGTGAAGGTCACATCAGAGCCAGATCTGATCAGAGAAAACCAAGCCTCATCTGCAAGACTTCTTGTTATCAAGGAACAAGTTTTTCTGAAATGGCTCAAACCTCTGCTTTATACATGTTCTGCTCTTGAGGCTTCTAATGGAAAATCACTGAACTGGCAAGTAATCACACTGAAGGGCAGTGAGCTGTTTGCTCCAGGTGTATGGGTAGGCAACACATCAACCAGTAACTTGCCAGTTTGCCAGAGGCATAAGACAGATCATTAATGCAAAGATCACCCTGATATGAGCATTTGCTTCCATTGAATTAATTCCCAGATAAACAGGTCAAAATACTTAGCCAACTGCTTACTTAATCCAAGCCTTACCATTAATGTTTCTTTTCACATCCATTTTGGAAAGACAATCTGAAAGCATTTCAGGAGTTTTAATGCAGAATTCTCATTTTATTACTGCAAAGTCTGTTCACTAGAGAAGTTAAGTTTTACCACTGTTGAAATTTCGCATCAAGTCACCAGAAATCAAACTGCTTTTTACTCTGCTTCCAGATCCAGCTGGATGCCTCCAATTGCTGGGACACAAGGCAATATCAATTATATTCCAATGGCAGGGAGGGCTGTTTTGCTTTGAGACTGCAGCAACTGCCACCCAATGGTAATTATTCCAGATTTTGCTGCAGGAAAAGCTGGATATGAGAAGATCTTCCTTCCCTCATCGTTTTTTTTTTTTGAACAGAAGCCAAGTGACTCAGAAGTGAGCCACTTTCCAGGAATGAACAGACATTTGTTCCCCTGCCTTAATGTGAGAGCTTGGCATAACCCCATGATGTGAAAACCAATGTCTTCACATTGCCTGCATCATGCCGGAAATACTAATAAAGTCCAAGTATGACTCATTACCCCAGGAAGAAGCATTCAAAGCAACCTTACATTCCAACAATCCTGATAAAGAAAAGTAGTTAGGCCAGTCAGAGCAGGGACAGGCAGGGAGAAGACCGTTTATGATAAGTATCAATAAAACAGCTAAAAAACCCATTAATATTTTCCACAGAAGGTATGTACCAAATTAAAACAAGCAACCATTACCCTGCCCAAAAAGACAGGAAGCACATGTTTGTCTCTGTGGGTGGGAAGGGGCAAGGAAGAGGAGGCGTGGGTGTTGGTGGAATCGAAGGAGGCTGATTAAAAAAACAAAGCATGTGGGAAGAAAACCTAAATCCTGGTGGCTTAGAAGAACAGCAGTACTGCTTCTAAAGGACATGAAAATTATCCTTGGAGATGTATTTCTCTTTTGGCAGAGGCAAAGAAATAAAAAATTAAATTTCTTCAGTTCCTTGGAGGCAGAAGTTTATTATACAAAGCTTTCCCCCTCAACACCTTATTTTCTGATAAGTAAGCAGTGATTAAACTCTGTAAGTTTAAAACTCTTGATTTCTGCAGACTTTGCCTCTTTGAAGGTGCTTTGATGCTGCTTACCTACTTACTCCTTGCACACTTTTCAGTAAGACACAGAAGAAGAGTGTGGATGCCCTTTTTATTTAGATGAGGGGACAAAGAATCCAAAAAACTCTACGAGTCTGTACATTTACTGCTGCTTGACCAAGAGCTAACTCCAGGTGCTGCTATAGCCAGTTACACTACAGTGCTATATTCCTGGCTTGTTCATAGGTTTTCTTGACCTGTCTGGAGTACTGACCTTTGGGATTCAAGGATCATTGTTTCATGGCTAAACGGAGCAATCCAAGAGGTAACAGTGCAAACCACAAAATTTAAGATCCTCATTCCATACTCCAAAACTTCTAAGCTGTGTAAAAGAGCATTCATTTGTTGTGGTAAGAGGGAGTGGAAGCCCACTGGGAAAGAGAGTGCTGTTCTGGGGTTTCCATGTACACCAGTTAGTACTAGGGTTCCCATCAGCCCGGGACACAAACTATAGTGTCTCAAAAAATTTGCTTTAAGATTAGCACAAACACAGTAAATTCTCCTTGAAAGCCATCCTAACAACCAAAGTCTAAATGCCTATTTTAAACAATCTAAAACTGTCCCATGTCAGGACAGAGAAGTTTGTAGTGAATATGACTGTTTCCTGCAAGTTAGGTCAGTCTGACTGCTCATGACTGCTACTGATGCCCCTCAAGCCCTTGTCAGTGCTCTTCATGAACACAATATCTTACCTTCACAGGAATCACCTTGAGAGCAGAAAGGGGTGGAAGAAGAAACCATTCATAATTTAAATGCCCTTCAACACTCACATAGAAGGAAGACATTTTCTTGCATCATGTCTGCCTGTGAGGGTCTCTGTTTGCTGAAAGCTTACTCAAAAGAATCAAATGAGATAAGCACTGATCAAAAATTTTTTTAGTGAGTATAAATATATATATTTATATACTCAGGATGATATTGCAAGGAATAACCAGATGTGAGCAAAAGGGAGTTTATACAGACAAGACAAAATGTTTCCTGATAGCTGGAGGTTTAATTCTATGAGAATTACGCAGAAGAGACTTATCTTTTCTGCATGTAACTGACTTTGAGCACAGACCTACCAGGGATGTGGGAGAGGCCAGAGAAGGGTAAGTAGATAGAGGCCTCACTCCAGACTTCCTCCCTGCTATGCCCTGTGATACAAACAGTGGGAAGAAGTTCCCTACAGGTACAACTTACATGGCACAGTATGGTGGTAGACTTATGTAGCCAGAAGAAATGCCGTATCTGATTTAACAAAGTCAGATGAGATATATTCTCAGCCAGGTGAGACATGTTATCTTCCTTCAGCCACGGACTAGCATTTGCCTTAGGGAGTACAAGGCAGGGAGAAGAACTGATACTTAATAACTCCTAGAATGGATTTATTCCATAGACCTGGTAGCTACATCGTTAAAAGGAACGAACTGTTTTCATCCAGCCTATGAATGATTGTGTTGCTATGATTAAAAACTGAAAACCAAATGCCAGCTCAAAACATAGCCTGAAACCTCCCTGATGACGAACGCCCATTATTTTATCTTTATTAGTAATTTTTAAAAAGAAAAATGCTAAGAAAACAAAGAGAAGTCAAAGCTTTGGAAGCAGTATCTGATGCATTTACAAGAGTTCTTTCCCTCCTCTCTCCCCAACCAGCATTCCAGGAAGAGCAGGCACTATCAGTACTGTTTCCTCCTTTGGCAGGATTTAAAAGCCACACTGCATCTGCATGCTAAACCATCTGGTTTTTTTCCTGTTCACTGCAAGGAACAGCCACAATGATTATTTGCCACAGTGATAATTTGCCATTTTGCAACCAGCAAGTTTCAAGAAGCAGAGATCAGCCACCGTGGCTCATCAAACCCTTTTCTGCAATTTTCCCTACTTTTACATGCTTTCCCCAAGGGAATTGCCATCCGAGTTGCAATCTTTGTGTTCTGTCATTCAAGCTGAGTTCCTGGTATAATCTAGGAACTCTGATCAGCACCTTAGCATGTAATAAAGATGAATCACCACCTCTTGGACATAAAAGCTTTCAGATATAAATCCAAATATTAACCTTCAATGTAAACTTAAAAGTCCAGCACGGTTCTGCACATGCATAGAGTAAGGATCAATAATGTAGACATAAAAAATTGTTTACATTTGCTGTTTAGCCCTGGAGAAAAAAAGGTTTAATTTAGAATTCTACCTTCCCATGATTAGACAAAGAAAGCTGTTCAGTTGCCATTACATGCAATCACAGATTTTACTCATCACAATCCAAGGCCTTGCATGCATTAAATGACAGCTGACAGCACAGAAAGAGTGACAGGGATATGAACACTGAAATTACTGGGAAAATGTTTCAACTCGTCTTCTTTGGCCTATGATCTCTTTACTCATTGCATCAAGTAGGTCAGCAAATGATGGAAAGAGAAATGTGTCTAGCGTTTGTAGGATTTCAATAGTCTGCACTGAGCTGTGCAGCTGCCAATATTCAGCAGCCTGTGTTTGCAGATTTATCTGTAGTTACTGTACTGCTCAGGTAAACCCTGACTTGATGTCCATTCCTAGTTAAAAGCCCAATTGCAGAGTAATCTGTCAGTTACAGGGTGTTGGGTTTTCCCCTGGGACAAGACTTATATAACAGTACAGAACACGAAGCAGTGTTTGAATGTATGCAGTATACAGTCTGTCACATCATCACTCAAGAGCATTTGTGCTTACACAGATAGGTAACAGCAGCAAATAAATCTGGTTAGCACTCAGCACAGATCATTAGGAACGGGTGCTTTAAGAAAGCAAATATCAGTCATGTGCAAACATTGCAAAACAGCACTTTTTTTCACCTCTTGCAATGGAAATACCACAAATCCAGAAGAGCAATATTTGGTATTTCCCACTTAGGTCAATGTCATGTTATAAAAATTCATTGCAATCATGACCCTTATGCATACAACTGAGTCAACACTTTCTGGTAGTTTTTCCAGTTACACTCTTATATTCCAGTATGCATCTCTAAACCACTAACCACTGTGCATGCAAATGTTTACAATGGACAAAACCACACCCATGGAGACAATTGTTGAAGTCTGTATTATTTGCTGGGTTTTTTGTTATTTGTTTTAAGAGAAGGATACAGAAAGATCCTTTAAAAAATGGTTAGGAGAGGCTGTCTTTTGGTATGCTCTATATTCTATCAGGTTCTCAGTGATGGTGCCTCTCACAGCCAAAGGAAAGGGCATTAGTATGTGTTACTCAGCAAAAATACCATACAAAATCAAGGGTACATATGAAAGACGGCACCTTTTTTTTAACTTCATCTTACTCTTCCCTTTCTATTTCAACTGAGGCAGCAGCACAGACACCTAGACAATCTCAGGCTGCATTAGAGCCATAAATGCTGCTGCAGGACTTGCTTAGGAAAAGCTCACACTTTTCTGTCTTTTCGCCCATCCCAGACAAGTGCAGCTGTTGTTAGATTGCACAAAAGACAAGAGCCAGAACAGAACAAAATGCATTGCTTCATCACAGAGATTTTCAAGTTATTCACTTCACAGAAAATGAATGCAGAACTGAAAGCAAGCCAAGTTCCTTCAGGCAAATCTAATTTCCCCCAGGTTTACCTGTGTTTCTCTTAATTGTTACTGTAACCTGCAACAGCATCGGCTTTGCATGCCTACATCCTGCTCCATAAAAACAAGATGTATGTGGACTCTCCCACCTTAGGGTATCAACACATGAAACTGAACAATGCACAG